>NC_088683.1:187904748-188529748 GCF_028017835.1 Emys orbicularis
GGGTACTACTGCCTTTGCACTGAGTTAGTCTGTCAGCATGAGCAATACAGACTCAGACCTTTAAGTCTGGGGATGCCAGGTTCAGAAGACCATAATTGCTGCAGAAGATCCTAATCAGGGTGGTGTAACATATTGTCAAGCCACTGAAGAGGGACAAACAGCCACACTGTGTTAGTATGGGTTACACAATCCCCCTCGCCAGGGAAGATCTTCCTATGCATCACAGTCCCACAGAAATTCAAATCACTGTAAATGTCTGAAGGGATTGAACTCAAGCCCTCTGAATCTAAAAAGCATAATCCTGTACTGACTGAGCTAAAGGACCAGACTGGTTAGATTAAAGGCAGAAAAACTTTTAAATATGATCCAGCCATTAGAAGGTGACAAAGCCATAATGAGTTAATATGGGTTCCATGGGAAAAATCATATGAATAATGGGGTAAAAGCCAAACAAAAAGAAATAGCAGAAAAAAAGGAAACTGATGGGGGAAAAAATGGACCTTTCCTTATAAAAATAAAAGTGTGATTTTTACTTTCTTATACAACAGATACATTTAATTTATAATTGCCGGGTGAGACGCATTAGTGGTTAACAGCACTTGGCCTTAGGTGTCAAGTCTAAAAACACAACTAGGTGAAACAATATTCTTGTAATCTTAGTTAATTATAGTGTCTTATTTGCATCATATTCCATATTAGCAATTTATTTTTACTAACTCTGGTTACTGAATACTGTATATTCAAATGGGGGGAAGGATAGCTCAGTGGTTTGCTAAACCCAGGGTTAAGAGCTCAATCCTTGAGGGGGCCATTTAGGGATCCGGGGCAAAAATCTGTCTGGGGATTGGCCCTGCTTTGAGCAGGGGGTTGGACTAGATGACCTCCTGAGGTCCCTTCCAACCCTGATATTCTATGAACTATTGTTTGCACTGTACCTGAAACACACAAATTTCAGACCATATCTTCAGCTGGTGTAAATCAACATTGCACCATTGTAGTCTTCTCTAACATGCAGTATTGCAAGGCCATTGGAAGCTTTTATAAATAAACAAAACACAATTTTTATAAGTTATAGTAAATTAGTATCAAAATTCTATTATGTCACAGAAATTTACAAAACCCCTCAAAGGGTCAATCCTGTGAGTACTGAGCACTTCCTACAAGATGGTGAATGTCCTCAACTCACTGACATTTGAGGACCCTCAGCAAGTGGTAGGACTATGTCCTGAGAAATTACTGCCCAAGATTTCGTTTCTGTTTCCCGTGCTGGACATGAGACTGATTTGTGCAGCTTTTGCCTTCTATCTGGATGTTCCTTGTTGAGAAATACAGTCATGTGGCTTCCTTCAGTTGCCTTGGGAAGTGGGAAATTGGTTAAAAATATTTCAAAATGAAAAGAGAAAGAGAATGAATGCCAAACAAAGAGGAGAAACAGTCTGCAGAAAATGCTTAAAGTCATCTGTTCCCAATCTCCCCATCCTCCACCCCCTAACTAGTGTATTGGCAAAAGAAAGCAGTCCAGCCCACCCCCTGAAGTCTTTAATTGACTTCATAGGGAGTGTTATCAAGAGCTACTCAAGCAGTGCTAATGGTGCCTGCAGATTCCTTACACATCCCATGGCTGGCATACATTGGACCTTAAAAGGGCTAATACGAGAGTGTATTCTCTACTCCGTGTGTCAGCAAGAACCAAGGGCTATCTGGAAAACAATGAATAATTAGACAGTGCTATTCTCAGACAGAAGGAAGGTGTGTAATAAAGACAAAATTGGTATCCAAATTTTGTGGATCAATTAATATAAGGAGTAAATTAGAGAATGTAATTTTTTTTAATTAAAGGTGTCAGGGTTTTTTTGTTTGTTTGTTGTTGTTTAAGAGACTATTCTACAACAGGACAGATGGTACCTGATGGGGTTAGGAAAAGTGAGGGAAGAGCCAGGAGAAAGCCCCAAACAAAGTTACAATGGCATTCTTGTGAAGAGTGCAGCATAACTTGTAAGCCACAGACCTACTGTTTGTATCACCGATTAAGCAAACAAAAACACCAGAATGACAGTGGCTTCTAACAAAATGGCAACATTTAACAACAGTTTAATAATAGTTACTACACTGCGGCATCTGAGATGCCACAGTCAGATGACCTGTAACACTTAACTGGGGGGAGCACAATTTTTAAAAGGTTTTGAGGGGGATGTGACCAGTGCTTGCTTAATGCAGGGGCTTTAGGGGCTGCAGCCCAGGGCCACAGGCCAAGGGGGACCTCACAAGAATAGAGTCATAATTATATACAATTCAGTGGTCACCAACCCGTTGATCAAGTTCCACTGGTCGATCCTGGAGCCTCTGCCAGTCGATTGCGATCTCCGGGCTGCTAAAAGTCCAGCAGCGCAGCAGGGCTCAGGCAGGCTGCCTGCATGCTGTGGCCCCACGCTGCTCCCGGAAACAGCTGGCTGCTGGCACGTGTCTGCGGCCCCTGTGGGGGGTGGAGAGGGCTCCGCACACTGCCCCGCAGCTCCCATTGGCCGGGAACCTGGTGCCTTTCCCAGGCATGTCCCGCTCTGCTGAGCTCAGCCCAACTCCCACACTGGCAGAAATCTGGAAGGGCACATAACTCTGTATACACCCCTCCCCGCAGCCACACATCACCTCTGGCCACAGTTATTTCCATCTTAGATTTTTGGTAAATGCTAATATTTTAATAATGATACGTGCATGCTGAATTTCTATAATTTCTTTATATTTACTGACTTCAAAGTGCATTACAAACATTGCCTAATGAAACCTTGCATACCCTTGTGAAGTCAGTAAGAAAAGCATCGCTTCACTCTCTACTGAAATGTAGCTCACTGTGAAGTGGCCCACCATATCTCTAACAACACAAAGCAATACTTCAGGACAGTCTGGATCAAGAAATGAAGAGGAATATATCCAGTTGACATCGCAGAGGGAATTTCTATAGGCAGAAAGAAAATACATGAGTTGGAACTTAGCTTCAAAATTAGGTCTAACATAAGGGGGTTTCATGGGAATTTTAATAACCATAAGTGACCAGAAGCAAAGTTTTATGTCTCATCTGAAAGATAGCTCCTCTAGCAATATAATACCTGCAGCACCATGCTCACATATTGGTTCACTGCTGACTCTGAGGGAAGAATGTTGCAGAATCACTAAAACCACTTCTAGGAGTATGTGTGTGTTTCTTAGAGCTTTCTCATCCAAATACTGACCCAGACTGACTATTTTTAGTTTGTGATCTGTGACAAGATCACAGCACATTTAGTATGGCCGCAAGCAGCAGAGGATAATCTGTGGCCTGACACCTCTGAATGTCTACATGTTGTGGCTTTCAGCTAGTTATTTAATAGCACTTTATGAAAAGTATCACAAGGAAACTGAGACAGGCAGAGATGGTTCATAGAATCATAGAAACATAGAATATTAGGTTGGAAGAGACATCAGGAGGTCATCTAGTCCAATCTCCTGCTCAAAGCAGGACCAACACCAACTACATCATCCCAGCCAGAGCTTTGTCAAGCCGGGCCTTAAAAACCTGTAAGGATGGAGATTCTACCACCTCCCTAGGTAACCCATTCCAGTGCTTCACCGCCCTCCTAGTGAAATAGTGTTTCCTAATATCCAACCTAGACCTCCCCCACTGCAACTTGAGACCATTGCTCCTTGTTCTGTCATCTGCCACCACTGAGAACAGCCTAGTTCCATCCTCTTTGGAAACCCACTTCAGGTAGTTGAAGGCTGCTATCAAATCCCCCCTCACTCTTTTCTTCTGCAGACTAAATAACCCCAGTTCCCCTAGCCTCTCCTCGTAAGTCATGTGCCCCAGCCCGCTAATCATTTTCGTTGCCCTCCGCTGGACTCTCTCCAATTTGTCCACATCCCTTCTGTAGTGGGGGCCAAAACTGGACACAATACTCCAGGTTTGGCCTCACCAGTGCCGAATAGAGGGGAATAATCACTTCGCTGGACCTGCTGGCAATGCTCCCACTAATACAGCCCAATATGCTGTTGGCCTTCTTGGCAACAAGGGCACACTGCTGACTCATATCCAGCTTCTCATCCACTGTAATCCCCAGATCTTTGTCTGCAGAACTGCTGCCTAGCCAGTTGGTCCCCAGCCTGTAGAGGTGCGTGAGATTCTTCCTTCCTAAGTGCAGGACTCTGCACTTGTCCTTGTTGAACCTCATCAGATATCGTTTGGCCCAATCCTCCAATTTGTCTAGGTCACTCTGGACCCTATCACTACCCTCCAGTGTATCTACCTCTCCCCCCATCTTAGTGTCATCTGCAAACTTGCTGAGGGTGCAATTCATCCCATCATCTAGATCATTAATAAAGATATTGAACAAAACCGGCCCCAGGACTGACCCCTGGGGCACTCTGCTTGATACCGGCTGCCAACTAGACATTGAGCCGTTGATCGCTACCCATTGAGCCCGACAATCTAGCCAATCTGTTTAATTGATTTAGCTTGCCTGACTCTACTTGAGTTTTTACACACCCCTGTCTACTATAGGGGCCAGACCTATAACTTCTGATTGACCCAAGTCTTTCAAATAAAAACCTAACCTAACAAAAATGTCATCTCCCATTGGTCTACTTTAGTTGCCCTATGTTCTCTAATAGTGTAGTGCTAATTTCTACACTGTCCCAGTTAGCTCCTTAGCCAGCTTCTTCCATGCACTCCCTCCTTGTAACCACACAGTGCAGCTCCTAGGTGATTAATAAGAATGTGTAAAATTATAATGGAATTGAGAAGGCAGAAAATGAATGTGTTGGTTTTGCAGTCCAAGAAAATGTAAAGGGGACTATCAGAGAGGATGGCATGATTGCTGAGAAGGGAAGTGCACTTTTTGCATTACCTTCACTATAGAAGGTAATGGGGATACGTCTATCCTGTAGGCATTCTTAAGAAAAAAAGCATGATGTACCATTAGAAAAAAGTTGCTTATGGAATAATTAAGGAGAAACTTGAGAATTGTAAGAGCAGTAAAATCACCAAGGCCATGGAAGGGAACTCAATCAAAAGTAGCTGAGGTACTGTTAAAGAGAATTATATATTCTGAACAAAGTCATCAACATGATGCTTACCTTTAAAAAAAAAAAAAAAAAAGGTGACCCTTGGAATAACAATTCCCTGTGCCTCAGTTTGGTTCGAGAGAAGCTGACTGAGAAAATAATTCAGGACAGACTAGTACAGCATTTGAATAAGTATAAACTGATAAGGTCAAATCTCGCTGAATGGGAAATCTTAACTCTTTAACCTACTAGAATTCTTGGAAAGGGTTAATGAAATACAGGATAAATGGGAGATCCAGTAAATATAATTTGCTTGGTTTCTCAAAACCTTTGACAAGATTCCTGACAAAAGACTATTAAGAAAAAGAAATAACCACAAGGTAAGAGATAAAATCCTGTTGTGGATTAAAAAGTACCTAAGTGGTAAAAAACAAAGAGTTGTAATTAATGGCTGCTTCTCTGAGGGGGCAGAAATTAACAGTGGAGTACCCCAGGGATCATATGCAGTGCAAATAAAGAAAATCTGCAAATGACACAAAACTCTCTACATCTGTAAAGGATAAAGAGGACTGAGAAATGCTATAAGGACTTATTCAAATTGGGAGACTGCGCATTGCAAGTGCAGATTACCTTGTAGTATTCTAAATGAAAGATTAAGTACATTGGGAAAAATAGTATAAATTCCGTATATGTGCTAATTGGCTCAGAAATACTAAAATAATGTAGGTGGGGGAAGATATAAAAGTGTCAAAAGTAATCAAGCACCAGAAACAAATCCATGCGACTTTGTCAATCAGTTTCTAAAGTCTAAACAAAATATTACCACCAGAAGCTGTCCAAACACTTCACAAACTGCCAATTGTTAATTTCTGATATTTGTCCAGTATTTTAGACTAATGAATATATCATTACAAAATAGGATTGTTTCACAAAACCTTTCAAATTTCACATAATTTTATATTTATCCAATACTATTCAACTAATTTTGTCCATCATGTTGTCCAATACTTCAAAAATATTGAACAATTAGCTAGTTGTACAAAGTGCTTTTAAAGTTAACTTCCCAAAGTACGTACTTCAATTTCCCTCCTTGAATTGAAATATATTAGCTGCAATCTTACTTAGGTGCTTTTCTGATAGTCTTGTGCTATTGTCTAATCGAAAGGTCAGTAGCTCAAATTTCCAATCCTGCCCCTCTCCTAGCTTGCATATAGAGGACTTCAAATAGACATTTAAATGAACACCACAACAAAGGAGCTGCCTGCATTTTTGTTGCCATGAAAGCCAGTTCCTACAGTCTTATGTACGAATACGATTGTGTAAAAATCAGTGTTGACTCTTAATGAAGCTATAACACAACACAAAACATCCAGAGCATATTCAGCCAATGAGGTTTGTTAATTTGATCACATTTCAGTTATTACATAAAATCATCACCTTTTCCATAGAACCCCAAAACACTTCCCCAACACATACACACATACATTTGAATTCTAAAATTAAAAATTAAACATCAAGCCTGGAAAATGCTATCACATTATTTCAGCCAATTCTGAAACCCCAATTTAACCAAAAATAAATAAATACATAAATAAATAAATAAGACTTTCCTCCACCCTGTGTAGCCATGTTAGCAACCCCCACATTGCAGCTGCTCACCTAGTACTCCCCTCAAACAGTTAGGTGGAAAGGATCAAAGAGGGGTTGGGGATTGGACACAACCTTAGTTCTGTTCCCCAATGCAGTGGCCAGCATAACTGAGCGAGCACAAGAAAGGAAGTAATCTGTATCCATAAAAGGCTGTATTAAGTTACCAACATGAAAAGAGCTCTTCCTAGGGCAGTGCAACTATCACCTCCTCCATGTCACTTTATACAGGGCATTGAGTAAAGGTTCATTCTAGACAATAACTAGAAAAATATTTAACATTCCTCCCATCCCTCCCCAGGGAAATCACCTAATCCTATATATTTCAGTGAAATCAAATGTTCCCCCCCAAAAGGTCTCCTTTTACAGATTTCAAAAGTTAGCTGTGTGGGTTAAGAAACATAATAATAAATACATTGATTCCCTCTCTGCTCAATGGTAGTGACATATATTTATTATCTAACTTAATAGGTTAATGTATGAAAACATAGGGGCCTGATCCTGCAAACATTTAAGTTTGATGAAGCGGCTACGCTCATGTTTAAAGTTAAGCACACACATAAGTGTTTGCAAGATCTTTACCATAGAGCGTTATCTGAGGGTTAAGTATCATTACTTATCTTTTTAATGGAATATTTTCAAGTAGCTAACCACAGCATCTTTCCTTTAACTATTTTAAATAAAATATCTTTTACTACCATTTTTTGCCCTTTTTCATTTTGCAAATGTAATTTCCCCCCTGTTTCCAATGGAGCTTGAAACTAATTTAGTATTTATTTCTACTTCCTAGTTTGGGCAACACTATCAGAGAGTATGCCTCTGTGAATATTGTTTATTCATTGTATACTCCTGCAGGTGGCTTTCCAGAAGCAGAGAACCTAGGTCGTATATAAGCGATGAATATTTTGAAGAAAAACGAAATCTGAGTAACGGAGTAATGGATTTTTACAATTAAATACACCTCTACCCTGATATAACGCGACCTGATATAACACGAATTCGGATATAACGCTTTAAAGCAGCGCTCCGGAGGGGCGGGGCTGCACACTCTGGCGGATCAAAGCAAGTTCGATATAACGCGGTTTCACCTATAACGCGGTAAGATTTTTTGGCTCCCGAGAACAGCGTTGTATCGAGGTAGAGGTGTATTTAGAAACCAGGACCCTGTCTCTGTCATGTATATCAGTATTAAAGGTAGGTAAATTGTGAGAATGAATTTGACATTTTGGGCCTTATTCTTATTTACACTAAGGCTCTGGAGCAATGTTAAAAGAGCTTCAAAGTGGCTGTAAGGATTATAGTGTGAGAATCATGTCCTGTCTCTAATTACAATATAAGCCTCCAAATTTCATATCATCCCCAGTACCCTTGAAGGAGATCTTATAAATAAGAATAACACTGAAAGGGTAAAATTGTGTGACTGTGTGCGTGTGTGTTTGGGTGGGGAACAGTATGGGGCTGTTCACCTGCCAAAGCACTGAAATAAAAATAATCTCTGCTGTGCTTTACATCAGCATTTAGATCTGCAAACTACCTGTTCTGACCTGTTTAATTAAACTCTCTGCTGGAAATGAATAGCTTTTTCTATCATATAAAATCATTCTGAGCTTCACCATGAGACGCATTCACTTAGAAAAAGAGGTTCTTTTATGGATTCTGTTCCATTCCCAGCTCCAGACCCACTAATGTACTTCAGACAAGTGGTTAAGCACGTCTTCTTCTGCTGCTTTTAATTTTAAACAAAGTTAATTAGAATCAGTGTTTCCTGCCAAAGGTGACGAAGATCTTGCCACCCTTTGAATTATTTTACAAACATGACCAGTTAAACAGGTAGTTTATATTAAGCAGTTGAATTAACAATTTTCATGCTAGGAAAATATGACAATACAATTGATTATTGTATTTTTTCCTCCCAGGAAAATGCTTTCCTTTGAAGTCAGAGGCCAGATGATAGGACATCTGTTATCCTATAAAGCATTTTTTTTTTTAAATCTAAGGTGTCTGTTATGCCCTTCTGACAAATGTTAGTGTATTTAATGCATTGCTGCCAATGAAATGAAAATTGCTTAACTGACACTGTATGCATAGCACATCTTTTCACGCAGGCAGAGCCATTTGGAATTATGAGTTGGCCATATTGACTTTAACAACTTATTTATACACTTTGCAATTGTGAACAATATTTTTTGGCTAAACTCCAGCTACCAGCTATATTAAAATATATATTCATGTGCATGTTGATTCCCATCATTCATAGAGCTAGCACAAATTATGGAGATAGAAGTGCTATACACTATCTATTACAAGAAAACATGGTAGAGGAACCTGAGAATAATTTACTCATATAGGGCCTAATTTTCCTCTCACAGCAGTGTAAAACAGTAGTAACTCCACTGAAGTCAATGGAGTCATCCCAGTGTAAAAATGGTGTAAGAGAAAAGAATCAGGCCTGTTTTATTTTTAGCTAGCATTTGTGACTCACTACTGAGAAAGACCAGGTGTGAAATGAGAGTCTATTGCTTATGTAAAGTTAAATAATCCTAAATTCCTGACTTTGCATTCAGATTCTTATGAAAAAAGAAGAGAATACAGTGTACCCCAAATGGGGCAAAACAGGGACTAGAAACAAATGAGAGGAGTAAGAATGCTACTGAATAATTAAAATGTTGAAATGTCTATGGAAGAGCAATATCACTATTGACAATTAATCATTTATCTGCTGTTACCCTACTCTGGAATTTGAGATGTCAAAGTTTTCCCCTAGCTTCAAAATGATTGTGAAATCCCAGACACCACTGTACAGTAACTGTGGGCAGGGACATATCTTTTATAGCAATCTGCCAAGTTCCAGAAACTTGAGGAGGATATCTACAGTACTGGAGGAAGATATGGATTTTTCTGCTCTTGCTTTACTTTCTTTCCTCTCATAAGCTGTCCATTTCCATCATTCCCCCTCTGGTCCGGGTGGTGATGTGGGAGAGTTGCACGCACACAAACAGCTAGCCCCTTCCTCTCTGAGAGTCTAACCACTACCCCCCCTTGCTCTGAGACTGATGGCCAGAGGAGGGAACCAAGAACCAGTTAGTGCAGGGAACATTCCCTGAAGTGGAATTCAGTTGTCCATTCAGGCCATGTGTTTTGGAAGTCAGGGGAGCAGACTGGTGGAGAAACAGAATGATCTGAGCAGGTAGCAAGGAAGGGAAGAACTGGCAGGATATTAGGAAACATTGGTAGCATAACTTTCATACCACCCCACCCTTACAGATGGGAATCCTGGCAGACTTAGTGGTGGTTTGTGAAATATTTGATGTGGATTAAGGCATATATTACACAGCAGAAACCACACAGATGAACAAGAGAACACTGGTAGGGTGACCAGTTGTTGCCTTTTTGTCCGCAGAAACCATATTGCCTGTGATCAAAGACAGATGTCATCCCACCAGCATTTATGATTGTGTTACAGGAAGATTTACACCACAATGCTTTGTTTTTTTAAGCATTCTGTGCTGTTGCTGAGACTTTAGTTTATTCACAGGGTCTCAGGTATGTTCTTGCTGTGTGCACATCACAAATATTATTGCACAGAGACAAATGGCAAGCATTCTGGCATTGCCAAACATCTCTCACTTCATTCCCAATTAATTGTTGAGAACTCATTTTGTGCATGAGCACAAGCTCACACATTGAGGGAAAGGATTGCAACATGAAGGACCGGGGCATATTCTAAGGCAATTCCAAGACCACCTGTCTTTGTTCTAACATTAACCTAATTTATTTAGGTCTCACTGGAGTTCCTCATAGTCTTCTCTAGTTTTGAATAATATAAATAATTTTGTGTCATATGTAATTCTTTCCACATCATCATTCACCCAGTTTTCGAGAGCATCAATAAAAATGCTTACCACTGCCAGTCCTAGCCTGGAACTTCCAGACACTCTATTGTTAACCCTTCACCACCGGAAAAAAATGACCATTTATTCCTATTTTTAGTTTTGTATCTGTGACACGCTGCTGGGTTTCTCAGAATTGTGTGTTACAGTGTTACCCCTCTCAGCTTCAGCAAGTGAGAGTTTTGCTACTACTAAGCTGTGCAGCAACTCACTGACACCCCAGCTTGTCTGTCTTGCCAGCAAACTCTTCAGAAGCCAGCCCAAACCTTGCCGGTAAACAAACAGTGAACCCCAACTCCCGAGTTCCCCAGAGACATCTCCCTGCGATGTCCAGCCTCCTTACTAAGCACTCACAGAATCATAGATTATTAGGGTTGGAAGGGACCTCAGGAGATCATGTAGTCCAACCCCCTGCTCAAAGCAGGATCAATCCCCAACTAAATCCCCAAATGGCCCCCCTCAAGGATTGAACTCACAACCCTGGGTTTAGCAGGCCAACGCTCAAACCACTGAGCTATCCCTCCCCCCAAGTTAAGTTCATTGCTCCTTTAAAGAGACAATAAGCTGCAGCTCAATAATTTATCTGGGGTTTGACAGACACTCTTATTTCAATCATACTGCTGTGTTGGTTTACATTAAAAGTAAAACAAGTTTATTTAACAAAAGGATATATGATTAAGTGATATCAAGTATAAGGAATAAAGATAGAAAGGATTACAAGCAAACAAAAGTACAAATATGCTTCTAAGACTAAAACCTGATTTAACAAATGAGTTTCTCTTGTTCAGAGAAGTCTCCCTTTCCAGCATGGCTAACGAGACTTCCTGGCCAGGATCCTTCATCGATCTCAAAGAGCTTGGTTCCTTTGTCTCTTTGGGTAAAAGATACCAAAATGGCTTTCTGTTTCTGCTTAAATCTCCCAAAGTTCATTCATCCTGTTAAAGGAGGCAAGAAGGCTTCCTGCTGTTCTTCCCTTTCTGTTAACTTCCCATCCCTTTGCTGATTCAGATGTAAATGGAGCTTCCATTGTTTTAATTCTATAAGGCTTAATTTACATTGGAGGCAGGTAGACAACTACCTTCCCTCCTGTCTAGGAGAAAACCTGTTTCTGTGTTTGGTCAGAGACTTTAAAGCTTAACATCAGTGAATATCCATAATTCTTCAGATAGTGTTAATGCATACATTTCACAGTGATATTAATCACCAGTATATCTCAGGCTTTCAAAAAAGACCTTACTCAGTACAATTTTAACATAGTAATATTGTATACAATCAGTTGATTCAATTGCTCACCTGTCTTTATAGCCCAGTTAACTTTTGAAATGTATTCTTCTAAAGTGTGTCCCCCAATATAGTTTCCCTCCTGCTGGAATGTAAATGCCACACTGTTTTCTCCTCTGCTTGTTACCTTGATGTCTTTGTTTATCTTATATATAAAAGTACCTTCATTGTCACTGCCTGATGACCAGGCTGGTCAGACATGGAAATACACATTGCTTTGTCTAAGGCAACTGAGTTTATGCATTGCCTACCAAATACATTTTAAGAACATAATTCTAGCACATATTTATAAGTCTTTGTATACACTCTTTACATATGACACACAATGATTTTCAGGACCAGCGAGTTACCAGTTTGTATATTACGCCGTACATGATACCTTTTAGATACAGATTCTGATAAGAGTGTGTGTCAGGCCTGACAAGAGTATGTCAGGCCTGACAAGAATTGCTGACACTCAGACTAGTGTACCATCCATGGACTTCTCTGTCACAATGTCTCAGCCAGTTTTTAACCCATGACAGAACTTTATGTCTCAACTAGAACTCCTTTGTTTTCTTTCAAGCCTTTTGCAAGGAGCTTTGCAAAAGACTTATTGCAAATCCATTTAAATGTTAATTTCATTTACACGTACAAAGAATTCTAGTAGATTAGAGGCAGCATTTTCCTTAAAAGAAGCCATGATGATTTGTCCCTGGACCCATGCTTTTTTAGGTGGTACATAATCTTGTAGGTAGTTATCTTTTCAACTAATTTTCCTGGTACTGGAACAAGGTTTACTAGTCTATAATTCCCAGGATTGCCCCAAGCACATAGATTAAAGATAGGTGCAATATTTGCTACTCTTTTGTTCTCAAGTATAGTAACTCATTTTAAGGAGAGATTGCACAGTTTTGTTAGCACATATGCTAGTCTCCCTCTCCAGGACACCTTTCCAGCCACTCTGTTAGCTCTGGAACTCAGCTCCTACTTTCCACCATCCTAACATTATTACCAGTGTAGTTTCCACCTGGAGCCTCTCTCTGTGATTAATCCATCAGAAGCTGGCACAAATACAGGCTGAATCATCCAAAAATTATAACAACAATTCAAAAGCAGTTAACTTCTCATAACCTTAACAAGAGTCAACCTCTACATTACATTTAAGAAGATAATACACCTATTGGCTAGGATAATGCTTAATATATTCCTGATTCAGAAACTTTGCTGCCATGCCAGTAAAGCATAAAAGCAACACTATTTTAGTTTCAGTTTCATTGCAAAAAAATTAAAATAAAATAAATCAGCCTAAGAAATCAGTTCCACTGAAGATAAGCACCTTAGAAGTAGAATATTCCCTTGAGAGTCCTCGCTTAAACTGTACATTGCATATCTGTGAAAGAAAATTAAATCTAGAACTGTAATGAGCACATATTGGAATTCTGGCAAACAAGACCCTTCAGACTTTGTCTCACTCCCTCATGCCAACTGAGTTTATCAAAAAGACTGTTGCTGCTATCATCACTGAGAGTTATTTTACAGTCTGGTACTAAAGCAGGAAGGCATGAACCTGAGACAGCATCAGCCGGCTTAGCAAAACTATTGGGCTTTTTATAAGAATGATTTCTCTGAACTAAGGTAAAAAAAAAAAAAAACCCATAATTGCAGTGCGATTCTGCATACAGAAAGACAGAGGGCAAAGGAAGATTGCGACATTGATTATATGGAAAACAGCGTACAATTAAGGAAGCGAGGGACAGGAGACCAATGGAAAACAGTGCGTTTTCCTGATCTTTTACTTGTTATTTAAAGGTGAATTACAAAGATTTTTGTAAAAAATGTATCTAAATTCAGAAGAGTGAAAACACTTCGTCTTAAGACTCCTGCATAAAGTCAAGGGTAGTATTAATTTACTATATATACACACGTCCGCTATCAGATGACTGCAGGTTCAACTCAAAGCCCATTGAAATCAATGGAAAGATTCCTATTGACTTCATTGGTATGGGATCAAGCCCAGCATCCTTACCCTTCCTGGAAAATGATCTTCATGGTCTAATAAACCTTCTACATCCTTAACTATTGGGGGGGGGGGGGGAGTCCGTTAGTGCAAACTGGTGTAGCTCCGATAAAGTTGTTAGAGCTCTGCCAATTTACAGCAGTTTAGGATATGGCCTCTGATTCTAAAATACAAACTGTCCCATCCCTGATTTATATAATTTGATGCTTTCAAACCTGAGTTCATAATTCCATGTTTCCCTTTAAACAGTTGGTATCATTACAAACAACTAAACTGGTATCAGTTGGTATCATTACAAACAACTAAAATACAGTCGGGAGTATTTCTTATATTCTCCAGTACTTCTTTAGGTGTTTATACTGTTGAAAACTGTTGTAGGGAAAACCTGGAATCTTGAACTCTACTCTTAGCAGTGTAGAACTTCTGTACACATCACGAATCCAGTGTTCTCATAGGTTATAAAAGGAGTGGGAAGAACTTTGTTGTATCAGTTCTTTATTTAGGCTGCTGCTGGATACAAACTAAGACCAAGCACTGTAATTTTTCATTAGTTGATTATAGTGGCTTTATCTCCCACACTAATGCAGATTGCAAGCCAGGGTGGATAAAAATTCATTAAAAAAAGATTTTTTTATTTTGTTATTGAAATTATAATGATTTTTTCTTTTTAAAAATAAACTTGTTTAAAAAGAAATCTGAATTTAACACACAATGTGTTAAGGCCTAAACTTGTGATAACTTCTTACAACATTTAAATAAAACAAATATACTGAATCCAGGAGCTTCTATCAAAAACTTTGGTGCTAAAGGCTGCTTTTGTATATAAAGAAAAAATCAGGAGAAAACCATCTAATTTTGGAGGTCAAGCTATGTAAATATGGCACAGAAAATCATGCACTGTATTAAGGGCTTGAACCTGTGGGAGAATCAGGGGGTACGCTACTGGGTGCAAGAGACTGGCAAGGTCAACACAGACAGTGGGACCTGGCCTCTGACTCCAGGATACACCATCATGTATCTCATCTGGATCATCCACTAAGGCCATCTGGGTGGTCTCATGCTTCGAATGTTATAGCTTCTTCTCCTTGAGTGCTGATTGGTTCAGTTATCAAATTATGAATATTTCTGACTCCATCCTATGTTTAAAAAGGATGAACTCAAACTGGAACGGGTACAGAGAAGGGCCACTAGGATGATCCGAGGAATGGAAAACCTTTCCTATGAAAGGAGACTCGAGGAGCTCGGTTTGTTTAGCCTAACCAAAAGAAGGCTGAGGGGGGATATGATTGCTCTCTTTAAATATATCAAAGGGATTAATACCAAGGAGGGAGAGGAATTATTTCAGCTTAGTAGTAATGTGGATACGAGAACGAATGGATATAAACTGGCTGTGGGGAAGTTTAGGCTTGAAATTAGACGAAGGTTTCTGACCGTCAGAGGGGTAAAATTTTGGAACAGCCTTCCGAGGGAAACGGTGGGGGCGAAGAACCTCTCTGGCTTCAAGATTAGGCTTGATAAGTTTATGGAGGGAATGGTTTGATGGGATAATGTGATTTTAGTCAAACAGGCATTAACGGGCCATCGCGGGTAAAATGAGGGTCCGGCTGTAGAATCTTGCCTGTATGCTCGGGGTTCTGCTGATCGCCATATTTGGGGTCGGGAAGGAATTTTCCTCCAGGGTAGATTGGCAGAGGCCCTGGAGGTTTTTCGCCTTCCTCCGCAGCATAGGGCAGGGGTCGCAGGCTGGAAGATTCTGTTGTGGGTGAGTCAGCTTTTGTGGCCTGCATCATGCGGGAGGTCAGACTAGATGACCATATTGGTCCCTTCTGACCTTAAAGTCTATGAGTCTATGAATCATGGAAACTTACTCTCTAGCACATGGAAAAACACTGGAGTTTAGGTATCCAAAACATTTAAGGTTGTTTTGTTTAATAAAGATATTTTAGGTGTTATTTTGTGTGTTTAATTAAATTGCAGTTGCCATACTAATACAACTTGATATAAATCATGAGCAAAAAGTTAATTATCTAGTAGATAAGTAATATATCAGTCACCATTTTCTAACCTACTAAAATGTACAGTTGATAAGAATCTGAAAATATTAACCTATACAATTGCATAGATCAATATATATAGCTATAGTGTACCCTCCTACGTAGCACAAAAGATGTACCAAATCTAGTGTAAAGGCTCTATTTAGTTGTAAATCATTAAATTTGAATGGCTATATCAACCAATGAGAATGTACCTTTCTTTAGAAAACGACTGAAGTACAAATGGAAAAGTTGATTAAAATCAGTTATTGAAATTGAGGGTTTCCAATTGGTGATACAATCATGATTTAAATCACCTTGATTTAAATCACGCTGCTGAGCGCTGGCCTGAACAATCATGGAACAGACTACACTACAGCAGGTAATAGGAGAAGGAATTGATTTTAAAACCAGTATCCTGCGCTTAACTGGGAAATCTGCTTAAACGGGATGTCTCCCAGGGAACTAATTTAAACCCAATGATACTTAATAGCTATGATTGGTACTTAGTAAGTACGGTAATTACATTTAATGGTGATGCCTTAAGGCAATTGAGTGGCACTTAGGTCTTTTGTGTGTCTCATTTTCAGGATACTTCTCTCCATTTTCTCCTCTAACAGCTTTCTGACTCTCCATAACTAGTATAACTGTGGAAAATTTACACACCACCACCTGTTCCTGTTAGTTTGTGCCTTCTGTGCCAAGTGCAGGTCTAGAATACCAAGCGTATTGACACTGCCCTGATTCTCTGACTGGGCTGGCAGCCATCCCTCTCTCAGTAAAACGGTGCCTTCTCCCAATTCCATGTCTATTAATGTGGGGTTCGATCCTACCACACACACACAAAAATCAATGTGAGTTTTACCTCTGACTTCAGCCAATGCAGAATCAGATCCATAGCAGGTTCAACAGCTTTCTAGACAACAACATTACCACTTAAGTGGGGAGCAGCAGTTCCTTTTAATGAAGGGCAGTAGGGAGGTTGAAAGACCATCCACTAGGGCCACCCATTTAAGGGGATTCTTCTTTGTTTCTTTAAAATATATTTATTTGTCATGTTTGAGTTTACATATACATTCTATTACGGCAAATTTCATCAGTGCACAGAAGGCCACCAAAAAGCTCCTGGACTGGTTCACTACAAAAACAGTATATAGTGGACTCTTGTACTAACCTTCTGTACTGGATTAACTTAATGCTTAGTGATTTGGAATCTCTCTCACTTGCGCACACGCAAGCTCTTTTTTTTTTTTTAAACAAACCTATGCCGTTCGCCATAAAAACTAATTCCAAGACTGAAATAGTAAGTGGGGGAGCAATCTTTAAATTAATCTCTCTTTAGGCTCTGAATCTCTTCTTCTTGTTATGAATAAGAAGGGTGTGCTCACCAGGAAGACTGTCTCAATGTCTCAAAAGTCTTGAAAAATCCCTTCTAATAATAACAGGGTGGCTAGGCTACTAGAGCTCATTTTTCTCTCAGAAGTCTGAGCTTTACCGACTGTAGACATCTGTCATTTTTTCACATGGAGAATTTTGTTTAAATAAACTGAAATGTTGCAAGCTAAGCACATGGATGCTATATTAAACACATGCAATGATAGGGCATAAGCAACTGAAATATAGTACATCAAAGGAACTACAGCTCTGTAGATGCCAAAACCCATTGCCCATTGAATGAAGTGGTTTTAGGAGGATTTCCCAGTGAGCTGTGATGGAAACATGATTCAATTTTAATGAGAGATGTAGGCCCTTGATTCAGCTACAGTAAAGATATTTTAATGTAATTTTTTATAATTTTGAACGTATTTGTTTGTAACTAAAACAAACCCCAAAGCCCTTAGAACCAAAATAAAAAACCCACCACAATTATCTTTGAGTAAATGTAATCCTACAGGTCTATTTACATACAGCACTCTGAATCTACTATGAGGAAAACAAGAACTTTCCAGTTGACAATGTTATTCTGTTCTCCCTGTATTTTTTTTATAACTATGGCATATGGCGACATATATTAGTTATTGTAGTAGCCTCCTAAAACACTTGGCAAGATGTACATGTAATTATTACATTTATACTCAAAAGACAGGGTGAAAATGTAGGGGTCTATCCTGCTAATTGCCTTCAATTCCCATTGCCTCTAGTACCTCCCAGCATTGGATCCTAAATTCATCTACCCCCCTCCCAGTTTCCAAATTCTCTTACTTCTGTGTGCTCTGCATCACATTTCCCTTTGGCAAAGATCTTGGGCTTCTCGTAGTCATTTAAGTACAGAAGTTGCATTCCTAAGAGTTTCAATCTACCTATTACCAAGACAAAGTCGGTTTCATTTTAATGGGATATTAAATTGTAGCACATTAATCCCTCAGGTTTCTATCTCACCACTAGTCTGTTCATTGCGTTCCCACTAAAATCAATGTGACTTATATATATATATATATATATGAAAAAATCCATGGTAGGATAAGCGTTTTCTTATTGGTCTTTACTTTCTTTTGGTTATATCCACCCTTAAACAATTGATACTTCCAAGTACGCTCATTCCATCAATAGGATGCATTATTTTTGGGTGGTGATTGGTGAGCGTGACTGAATCAGCTTCACTCAGATAACTTGTAAAAATTAATAAATAATTATAAATAGTATTAATGCACTATAGTGGATTTTTCCCCAATGTTACAAAAATACTTAAAATATTATTTAAGCCTGGTAAGATCTATGAGAGCTGGGTTCTATATAAATCCATGGTATGCCCACATCTTGAATACTGTGTACAGATGTGGTCTCCCCATCTCAAAGAAGATATATTGGAATTGGAAAAGGTTCAGAAAAGGGCAACAAAAATGATTAGGGGTATGGAATGGCTTCTGTATGAGGGGAGATTAATAAGACTGGCACTTTTCATCTTGGAAAAGAGATGGCTAAGGGGAGATATGATTGAGGTCTATAAAATCATGACTGGTGTAGAGAAAGTAGATAAGGAAGTGTTGTGTACTACTTTTCATAACACAAGAACTAGGGGTCACCAAATGAAATTAATAGGCAGCAGGTTTTAAACAAATAAAAGGAAGTATTTCTTCACACAACACACAGTCAACCTGTGGAACTCCTTGCCAGAGGATGTTGTGAAAGCCAAGACCATAACAGGGTTCAAAAAAGAACTAGATACATTCCTAGAGGATAGGTTCATCAATGGCTGTTAGCCAGGATGGGCAGGAACAGTGTCCCTAGCCTCTGTTTGCCAGAAGCTGGGAATGAGCGACAGGGGATGGATCACTTGATGATTACCTGTTCTGATCATTCCCTCTGGGGCACCTGGCACTGGCCACTGTCGGAAGACAGGATACTGGGCTAGATGGACCTTTGGTCTGACCCAGTAGGGCCATTCTTATGTCACTATTATTATGCCTTTTTTGGATGGGGAAACTGAGCCACTGAAAAGTTAAATGCTTTGTGCAAGGTCACACAGCATGTCAGTGGCAGAGCTAGAAAGAAAATACAGATATTCTCACTCTGAGCTTTTATCCCTGACAGCTAGATGGCTCTCCCTCCATTATAATCCATACACACAAAATACGGGCCAGAATCTGCAACTCTTCCTCACAATGAGTAGTTCCTTACTCACAAGCTATCCCATTGATTTCAGTAGGACTACATGCAGAGTAAGATCTTAATTTAAAAGTGAAATCATCTGGCCGCAACTCAACTCAAATTTGAGAATGCTTAGAAGAGTAATTTGAATCTAAGGAATCGCCACCACCATTTTCTTCCTTTAATGGTTCACATTTTATGTCCACACCTAGTGTCTCCTGGGTCATAGGACAGGTAATAGAAAATTGAAATGCAAGTCAGAGGATTTGGGACAAATTTAGCTGATGGTGAAACAATCTGGATTTCAAATACAAGACTTTTTCCTCATCGGTCATAGGAGAACGGTATCTGTTCTCATGCCTATTAACAGTTTACACAGAATGTTTCTACAGAAACCAAAGGCAGCAGTCTCCAACAGATGATAGTGCTGAGAACCTGCTGAGATTGATGCAAAATAGCAGGCAGAACTACATTTCAAAACTATACTTATGGATTCTGCCTCTCCACATCCTCTGCTGTTAGTGCCATATTTGCTCTCAATGGGAGATGGGATGAGGGCATGTTCTGGACCTTGACAGAGAAAGTCGTCCAAATGCCCACTTACTAAATTACGTACTGTTGTAAAAGTATACTAAGTATTGAAAAATACTAAGTGGAGCATGGTTGAATTATTGTAAATATATTTGAAATGACTGCCATGAATATGTTTGCTGAAAACAAGATATTGGATACAATTTTCATATAAAGTTATCCCTATAGATAATTATAGAGAGTTTTAGCCCCTTAACGCTGCCTAGGTCATAATGCTTGTGCTAACCTGTAGACTAGGAGCCCAATACAACTCCTGATGAAGTCAGTGAGAGTCTTTTCATTGACTTCAATGGCAATTTGATCAGGTATCAAAGGCCCGATTCTGACTGGTGCTCTCAACTTCACCATAAACCGCATTTGTTCAGCATATGTCAGGACTTGCTTGCTGATCACATGATTTTTTTGACCCACTGTGCAACACATTGTAGGGATAAACTAGTAAGTATCTCCTACCCCTTTTAAATATATGCAGTTTCCTTCATGCCTTCCAATGTATACACAATTTTCCCCCAAGCTATGCACAATGTCTTGTAAGGTAAACAGGGAAGATGTGCTATTTGCCATCAGTTTTTTTCTTTCAAATGAAAAAGGATGTACTGAGCACAATAGTAGATGAAAAGTACTGAAGATCTGGATATTTTCAACTGCTGCAAATTAATATAGTTTCATTCTGGCCCAACAATTTTACTTCTGTTCCTTTTTGCTGAAGCCTGAATTTTGTCTAACGCATGTTTAGCTATGGAAAGACCGGTGCTGTTAACATGTACACTGCCATTAACAAAAACAGTAATAGAAATCATTGCTAAGCATTCCAAATGGAAAACATGCGGCATGCTGCTGAAGTATGTACAATAAACTGGTGTGAGGCATCAATCACCAGTTAGCAAGTTTTGCAAGATTTAGAGGAGGGAAGGAATTATAAATGTTTCTGAAAATGGTCATAAAATTATTCCCACTAACAGGCTGTAACTAGCAACGATAGTAAAGGAAGTCACATATTTGTTTTATTTTAAGAACAACTACCGTAACTCTGTGGCACACTGTCCAATGTGACTTGTTTGCACTTGAAAGCAACAGCTCCAAACAGAAATGGTTTTAACTGCTCTGTCCTTTAGGGTGGAAATTCTACATAGTAAATTCACAAAGGCACAAAGGCTTACTTCAGTCAGCCTTGAAAAAATATCACAACAAATCGAGGAAAGTTAATGACATCTGATTGTCTTGTTTACACATTTTCATTCCCCAAAACCATTTTGCTTCATTTACCACACTTTGTCACTATGAGTATGTTTTGGGGATTTCAAATGGCCTCTTTCCGTTCTAACAGATGTCAAAGAAGAGGTACATTGGTTTTAATGCCTATTTTGGGGCATATGGGAATAGCTTATCCTGTGTAAAAAGTCTGCTGCAATCACCCAGCAGGATCTCTCTCTATTCTCCTCCATACTTCTAGCCAACTAAATTTACTCAAATTTATGAAGTTATTGTTTATTAGTGCACTGACATTGATGTGTGAGGTTGCTGATGCACACCATTATTATAACACCAGTCAAATTACAAAAGTTAATTCACCTTCATAACACCAGGCAGGGAGCTTTAGTCAGTAAATACACCCTACACATTACAAATAAGACACAGACTAGAAACAATACTTGATTCCCTTCCTCCAAACATAGTTGAAGGAAATAGTTCTTGGGTTTTCCATTAGATAAAAAGTTTAATAAAGCCCAACAACAAAAAACAGGTCATTATTGGAACAAAGGTTTTAAAGTGGTTAATCAATTACATTATTTTGGGGGCATATTTTTAAAAACCATTTACATGGTTTACATTTACATTTACCTAAGTAAATATTGCATGCTGCTATCATGATCATGCATACAGGAGAGTGCTTCTACCTGGACATTTTAAGGCATAAAAATACATGCTTTGCATATACAATAATGGTAACTGAACATATAAATTAGGTACACCAATTGTGGATGCATTTTTCCATGGTACACACAAATGAAAAAAGCTGGCCCTTGGAATCTTTCCATTATTTATGCCTCAAAAGTGAGACACTTGGTTAAACTACCAGTCCATGTGCCAATTTTTGCCTTCAGATATAAGTCACATTAAATGAAATAAGTGTGTGCAGTGCATGTGAGGGATCTTTTGGCTCCAGTTAAGGTTGTTATTGTCATCTAGAATAAATTGCTTCCCCCTCTCAGAGTCCTTGAATACAAAGAAAGCTTTAAGCCTTAGAACATCAAACATGCAGGCAGCCATGTCTGTGTCATCACATTTTCCTTTTTCTTTTTGGCTTTGGCTCTCACTATTTTTGTCTTCTTAAGTGATTCCTGGGCAATTAAATGGTGCTGAAAAGTAGTTAGTGACCTAAAGTATGATACTATTAACATAAGTCAGAGAGACAAAAAGAATCAATACAAATTTTGCTCACAATTAGCAAATAATTCCATGATCTCTTTTTGTCCTCCAGACAGGACGACTGTGGTATCTCTAAATTCAAGTGAAGATCCTTTGGATCTATTTCAACAAAGAGCTTATCTCACAAACTTGATGAGTAACGACATAGCTCTAAATGAGTCAATGCCTTTAGATAATTGAGTCACAGACCCAATTACTATATGTCATAGTCAGTAATTATATAACCTGTACAGTATACATGGCCTACTCTTAATATGGGATTCTGTATGTTTTATTATCTAAAAAAATGTCCTGATTGTGCAGTTCTCTCGCTGTATTCCTTGGAAACATACTTCCAATTTTTAATAAATCAGTGGTGTTTACTGATCTCAGCACAGGAAAGAAAAGGAGAAACTCCCTCTGTGGCTTTGAGAAGTCTCATCCCACTCAGTTTTCCCATCTGGGGCAGTGCTATTTACCTATTTCACAGAGGTGCTGTGAGCATTAGTCAGGGCTCCTAAAAGGCTTTCAAGATGTAGGCTGGAATTTTCCAAACTGCTTAAGGGAGGGAGGTACCCAGTTGCCAGTAGGAGATGGCCACTAAGCTCCCTTAGGCTCCTTTGGATATCCATGCTGTAAAGTTCTAAGTACAATTATGAGTATAAAAAATGGATTGCAGATTATACTTTTTTCTTTGTAATATTCTCAGAAATACTGGCATCACATGTTATTTTTCCTTTGGAAGCTACCATTTCATCTGTGGTATTTGTTATGCCACTCATATTTGTACTGTACTCCTCTTCCCTTTTACATGAGATTATTCTGTGCCTTTTATGATCTTATAGTAAGTCAAGGTTGAATCAAAGCCATTGCGACGGCCAAAGTTCATGTATAAAATTATAGCGGTAAGTGTTAACCCTGCTTTGTAGGTTCACTTATACTTTTCAATTAAAAGCTCTCTTTAGTATTGAAGCACAGTAGTTTATAGTTTTTAGTCAAAAGTCACCGTTAGTATCTAGGTAACGCCTATTTTATGATAATTCACATACACATTTTTAAAATATCCTTCTCTATAGCAATGGCTGTAATATAGGCAGGAAGTGTGCTTTATCAGGAATAGCACAAAAACATAGCGGAGCCAATACTGACTTGCCATTATTTAATTATGGTTTGCTTTCTTGTAAAGGTAAAGGTAGGAGATGGTAAAAAAGCTATGTCCTCTCTTTTCCAGGAGTGATAACAGTCAAATATAAGGAAACAGCTGTATGTCACGTAAAGGCTGAAAGTGTCTCTTAGTAATGTAGCGGGATTATCATAACAGAACTTGTCCAACATGTTTGCTATACTTTTTTTAAGTGTTGGAAATGGGCTGGGAAAGGTCAGGATAGCATTTACAGGAGTAAGTTCCAATTTTTGTCAATTTCAATCAATCACACATGAGAATTCTGGATCCCACTGGTAAAATGTGAGTTGGATAAATGAATGGGAAATGTGTTTCACTGTATACCGGTACTTCTATTTTGCCTGTAGGACTTAAGGAAAGATGCTTTCTGGACTGCACTCATCAGTCCATACAAAGCAAGTGGGCCAAATCTTGAAGTACGTAATCAGTCCATGCAAAATTTGAAGGCCCAGATCCCACAAAGACTTACAAACTTGTTTAAATTTACTCATTTTCAGTAGTCCTGAAGTCAATAGGATTATTCAGAGTGCATATAGTTAGGCACATGTTGCCCTGTTACATCAGGATTTTCAGTATAAATATGGGCCACTTTTTGCTTTTAATGCAACATACACCCATATAATGTTGGTTCTAATTAAATGAACATCCTGACTCATGATTTCTCTGTGAAACAGCTTCCTGACAAGCACCAACGTGCAGGAGCAACCTGCACTGGATGACGGAAAACGGAAATAGTGAAAATGATCAGGCACAAAAACAAGACACTGCGTGTCTAAAACAATATGGGATTTTCATTTGCAGAGTTATATTGATAGTATTAAGACTAAATCGCCACAATGTCAGAATGTGCATAGCGATGATAAAAGATTATATGCTTTACATGTGACTGATGATGACACATTTGGAAAATATCTGGAAAGAAGAAGACAAAGTGATTTCTCATGCAACTTGTGAAACTGCAACATTTACAACATGTCACCTTCAAATTAGACAATAACAGGAAAAAAATGACCTCTTCAATATCAATGTCCCCTGCTCTTCTGTTACAATGGCTTGACAAGAAACCTATTTATTTTCTTCAAATAAATTGTTCTGAGGTGGTTGTTAGACACAACAGAAGCTTGACTTTTTGGACCTGTGCTGGGTTAGCCTGCCTTGATAAGCACTAAGTTGCATGTTTGTCTCTCTAATGCTTAAGAAAAGTTGCACTTCTTCTCCATAGAGAAGGGTTTCTGTTTATTTTGCCTCGTAGAGATTTTGAATCTCAAGATTGTAGAAGTTGGAAATGATGCCAAAAATTATAGCATTTTCTTAATGATGTATCCAAGGAATGTGATATTCAGAACAATAACCATTTGAAAAATACAACAAAACAAATATTGTAATACAATTGTAGCAGATTATAATAATTCTTTGGGCACAAAAATACTCAATCAGCAGTTGATATTCAAAAAACAAAACAAAAACCTATTTCAAACATTACGGCTATTTATCTGTTCAGTTTTTCCTAGTAATTTTTGAAACATGCACCAAAACAAATTCTAAAAAACAGAAAACATTGATCTTCTAAACATATTTGCTATGCGCATATGACTAATCTTATTGAATCCATTTCTTTTACTCAGGGGCCAACAGTTAACTACAAAGAAGTCAGTATTTTCAGAACTATCTTCTTACACGGGTGGCACTATGTACAGTTCCAGATGCATGTTGCTGTCAATAGTTTAGAAAATGGGAGCCTAAAGTTAAGCTATAAACTCCATTTTTAGGTATCTACACAAGTGGCTGGATTCCAGAATTAACGAGCACACAGCAACTCCCAAAATTCAGCACTTTTGAATCTCAGGCCACTTATTATCAAAATATGATTTAGGAACCTATTTTTAGGCACCTTATACCAGTAGTGAGATTTCCCACCCCCATCAAGATCTGGTAGGCATCGGGTAAACAGTGATTAGTGAAAATGAAGATTATATTGATGTTTGGGTTGATATTAAATATTCTGCCTAGTTAACAGAGATAAATCATGCTGTTAAAGAGAACAAAATTAAAAGCTTGCTTGTAAAGGGAAACTTTTGTTTTTATTTTTTCTGCAACATTTTCCCTTTTTAAGCAATCCATAATTTTCTAATTCATAGACTCAGATTTTTCATTCCATGTGATTTAAAAAAGAGAATCCATGCCATGTATACATAAAATAACTGATTTATTTCATTTTCCCATGTAAAATGCCATCTAAACCTTAGATGTGTACTTTAGAAAAGGGCCAGAAAGTGTACTCTCCTATAAGCAGAGGACTGTTACTCTGAAGGCTAATCGTTACAATCCCTTACAATGTGGTTCTGTTGTGAGAACTGACAACGCAAAAATGACACCATTTTACCCAACAAATAAGCTCCACGTATGATGTACGGAGTGGTGTCTGCTTGCTGATTTAACCTTACAAACAAAAATACTTTTGACTACGTTTACAGCAGAGCCAGCAAGCTATATCCTATTCTGGCTCATGCATCCACAGGATTGTTAATTAAGTTTCAGCTGCCGGCTCGAATTACATGCTCCAGCTTCAAGCCTCTCATTGATTTCAATAGACTTTGGATCAGGCCCTAGCAGCTTGGTTCATTCCTGTTCCAAAATCAAAACATTGTGACTGTGTTATCAGGTATGACATGGCTGTGGACTACACACAGTTTTAGAACCAATTTAACTACTTCATTTAGGGGTATGATTTTTCTGTCAAAATAATTATACTGGTACTACCCATAGTGTGGACACAGTTATATCAGTATAAAGACACCTTTGTACCGGTATAATTTATTCCCATATAGGCAGGGGAATAAGCGATACTAGCATAAAGCACCTTTATACTGATAGAACTACAAGGACTACATTGCTAGGAAAGATTGTTCTGCTTTCACTGTACTGGTTTAGTTAAAGCAGTACAAGTTTTTTGTAGGTACACAAGCCCATGTTTGAGAGGCAAGGCAGCAGTAGCTAATAATAATATAATATAAATATATGGAGATATACCTATATCATAGAACTGGAAGGGACCCCAAAAGGTCATCGAGTCCAGCCCCCTGCTTTCACTAGCAGGACCAAGTACTGATTTTGCCCCAGATCCTACAGAAGCTACAGAACTTCTCTTGCTAGCAAGTGAAAAGGCCAAATGTTTGATCTCTTTCTCTATCCTCACACTCCAGAGCTCTTTATCATATTTATTGTCTAACACATTCAGCTACTTAGTGAATTAGATAAAGCTCGGTGACAGTTACTATGATAACATGAGCCTGGATTCTTGGAATTCTAGAAATGGAGGTACTTGCTTGTTAATGATTTATAGGATTTTATTAATTTGCCTCTATTAAAATAAATGGCTCTTGGTTGGCTGTAAATAAGGTGGCAGATACTTTTTAATCCATACAAGCTCATAAAGCGACTTAGCTAACAATAAGAGTTGTGATTTAATGTCACTGAAATTGTGTGTTTCACTTTCTCCCAAAACACTTATAATCAAATGTCTTTGCTAGAGTAACGCCATTCAAATCAATATAATTATGCCAACAGAAAAAATGAGTTTTTATTTATTTATTTAAATTGTTACGTTCTACATGGCTTATATGACATCTGGGGAGTTTGCTCACAATTTTTAATGCAAATGCAGCAGGCTGCATTTTGAGTTTGCCTGGGCGCTCAGCAGCTTTGAAAATCAGGATATAAAAATTATTATTATTATTTAATATTTGTATTACCATAGTGCCTGCACATCTACTTATCATAAAGTAGCAAGACATAATCATACTAGAATAAATGTTTGGATGTATTTGAGCAGCTGTTATACATTGATTAAAGGCCTGATTCTGAAAGGAGCTGAGTTCTACTCTCAGATCCCATTGACATTGACCCCACTCACATATATGCTTAATGATAGGCACATACTTAACCATCTTGCTGAATTGATCCCTGTAATGAGAGTTGAGGGTGCTCAGCACCGCCTGGAAGTATTCAACACATTGCAGGATCACACTCTAAATGCATACCAGAATAAGTCAGTTCTGTGCACTCATTAGGCCAAATTTATTCCAGAAGGATCTTTTCCCTGGTGTTATATCCAGGATGAATTTGATTCATTACTTATTCTTTCTATTGACACTAGGCAAATAGCAATGGGGACTTTTATTTTGTAATTGACTGTACTGCTTTGAGGTAGAGATTTAGGGTGACTGCTTACTTCATGTAGCAAACACTATATTTACTGTTTTAAAGTGTAGAGAGAAATGGCCTTTATAAAGGAAAAACACAGAGTCATGCTATAGCCAGAACATTTACTGGCATTACTTTTGTTGTTCTGTAGACACGTGCTTTATATTATTGTGTTCAGTCTGGGAGGATGCTGAGCATTCTTGTGAAGTGATGAGTGCCCTTAACACCCAATGAAGTCAGTGGTGGTTGATGGCACTTCGCATCTTGCAGGTTGAAACCAGTTGTGAATAGTGTGGCTAGTGAATGCAACAAAATGAAAGCAAATATTACAAAATAAAAACAACTGTGATTTTGGCCACAATATTTTCAGATGAACACTTCCCAATAACTGTGGAATGTTGAACATTTAATGTGTTTAACTCAGTGAGTATAAATCCAGAACCCAGGGAAATGGATTTTGAAATTATCATTTCAGACAATAAGTGTACCTCTAATGAATGCATTATTTGGGATACTTCCAACATGGTTAACAAAGTAATGTTCATAAAGGAGAAAAATGAAAGGATGTTTCTGACCTAGCTTAACATGAAGAATATTGAACATACAAATGGTACAGAATTAATCACACCAAAATTTTAAACTCACTTTTTATCCCAAAGGCAGGTAGAATACATTAAGAAAAGACAGAATATGCACTATGCTTGACTTTGCATAGCCAATGAACTTCAAGGTTGACTGACACTTCCTGTGGATATAGGTCATTTCAACTTTTTCCTTCCCTGCTTCCCTCCCTCCCATCATCCACCCCCAGCTTTTTATTAAACACTTTTCCAGATTTTTAAGTCAAAAAAGTTAGTGAAGAGCTGATTTGCCAGACAATTTCCAACAGGGATTCTGTTAAAAACACTAAATAAAAAACATTAATTCAGTTGACTATTCTATTATTTCCATTTTTTTAAAGGAAGGGTTAATAATCATTTTAATGCTTTGTTACTCTCAACGGACATGAATTTTACACCAAACATGCATTCATTAAACTGCTTTTTAAATAACCTAAATTGCCTTTGTTTGTAGTTACCATTCTAACAGAAAATATGTTTTCTTTAACATTCCCTTTGCATTGTCTTAAAAGAGGACATCTGACCATCTTTAGAATGCCTTTGAGATTTAAGGCCTTTATTTGAATAATTCATACCAATTTTCATTCTTAAAAGCAGTTGTTTTAAATATCAGTGTTGCATATCATCCCTAAAAAGTATCCTGTCCCAGAAGATAGAAAAGGAGGAATTAGAGGTACAAGTAAGGGTGTGATGAATATTTTCCTTTTTGCAAAAAAACATACAACTTCTAGCAGCCCTGCATTGTGGAAGACATGCCCTAAAGAATATGCATCCATAATTTGAGAAAATGTTCAATTTCATCCCATTGGAGGGAGGGGGACTGGCAATCTGGTGAATTGTTCATTTGTGATTATTGTGGAAGATCTATCTTGTACTTCTCAACCTTTCATCAGCCCAGTATGATACTCTTACCTACAAAATATGGTAAAACCTAAGGAAATTGCAGGATTGATATAAAAACATGGATTAGAAAGCCATAGAAGCAACTGTTTTGAATGACACTCATTCAACAGCTCTTACAGACAAGGCAGCAGTGCAGATTAAACATTAATTTTGGGGATTAATCCCTAAACTATAATTCTTGTGTAGTGCAGACATCCCTCTCTTACTAAAAGTGACATTTCAAAAGCAGAATGAGGGGGGATTAGAAGGCATGAAAGCTGTAAGGGGTTGATCATATGATAGTAAAGAAAAGGTCCTGCTTATTTAAAATATAAAGCCCTTGGCAGTCCCAGCGGATGTCAAGGACACAAGAAATTTACTCTATTGCTGCATAATATACCATGGTACAAGTACACTTCAGTGTTGTTGTCAAATTAAACCAGCGTATGTCTACTTTAGTAATAAGCGTGGAAAGGTGAAATGTAATAGAACTAGGCTCTCAAAGGATGCACAGGCCAACAATTAGAACCACCAAAATAAGGTTCAGACAAGGGTGTCAAGGGAATAAGAACGTCTGAACATTTGAATTTTGTAATTTTCTGATGTGGTCAGGAAAAAACAAGATCTTTCACAAAAGCAAGTTTCAGATTTTTCAATTACTTAAGGCTGCCAAGTGCTAAAGTACTGCACACAATTTCAGTTTTGCAAGAGACTCCTGATAGTCAGCTGCTGCTCTTGATTTGGCACAGATTCCTTCTGAATTCTTTTAGGTGGTCTGGAATCCCAGATAAAGCTTATTATCCCCAACTTACACGGTAAAACCTGTTACCACTGAATTCCTTTACAAATACCAATCAGGTCTACTTTATGATATGTTCATTTCATTGTCTCCAATAATCTTGGATGCCCTGTTCCTTTGTTGACCTTTGGTGACCCTGTTTCATATTGGTCTATACTGCGTATCTGCATTGATCTGTAGACAAAGCACTGTCAGATAGAATCAATACATCATTCCTTTAGTAATGAGACTGGTTTTTGCTCAGTTTACTTACTTTAAAAACAAACAAACAAAAAAACCCAGATCAATAGTGCTAAAGTGATGCATGTTAAATTGGGGTGCAATTAGTACCTGTCTTCAAGCTAGTTAACAAGGCACAATAATTTTATGCAAAGATTTTTAGTTGAAAAGTATATTTCAAAATTTCCTCATATGTCATTTGGCTATTTAAAAAAGTAGCTTTTGGGACTATTTAAAAATCTCAATAAAAGGCCAAAGAACTCAATCAAAAACAGGGCCAAAGTAATTAAATGTAAAGGTATACACCTTGCATCGATAATGAAAAGACATCTACTGATTAAACTGAAACACTTAATCAAATCTGGTTAGCAAACCAGAATTTCACCAATGAATACTGTTAAATCCATCATACCTCCCACTCACTAGCTATTTAGGCTGAGTCGGTCATTTTTTGTAATCATTTCGTTTTTCAACTAACATTCCATTGTGCCTAAGAATATACACATGACTAAAAAGGGGCAACAACTGAGAAGCTTCTGAAGGAAACAGCATTACTGCAATTATTGCTATGATGTGTTTGGCACCATCTGGTTCCAAATTTTAATTGCAATGTGCTAATTATAGCTCGATAAAAATAAAAAGATTAAGCTTATCTGCCACTACTGTCATCAATAGTTAAGCGGAACTGCCTAAAAATGATCAGTATCTCTGCATCTGAGAGAAACAAAAAAATCCTTCAACAAAGACAGCATTTTGTGTAATTTGTAAATTAATTCAGGATTCTTTTTTTAAAAATGCAATACAGATTGTTTTCTGCAATATAAGTCTTTCCAAAATAGTTTGTGTTTGAACTAAATTTTAATGAGAAAATCCAGTATAAGCCGTTCCAAGTACTAGACTGAGGCTCAGTATTAATTGTACGCAACAGGGCAGAATAAGTGGGATGTATGCAAGACTTGGAATCAGAATGGCATACTGTGGGCTAATGGGGGTTATCATTACTCCATTTTTGTTCAGTGCTTATTGAGACAAAATTCACACTGAGTTCGAGTCAATCAGTCAAGCTCCTTGTTTTTGCTTTCAGCACAGTCCACAACTTAGCTTCCTCTTACCTCATCTCTGTCAAGCTGTCTGGAGTAGCTCACAACCATGAGTGCCAACTTCAGGACAGACTGTTAAGAAGCAGGGCACAAGCCCCAAATTAGTTGTGTGTTCTATAATTAGATTTCACCAACCAAGTATCAAGTGTGAACTCCTCAAGCACTATAACAGTCTTAACATGGAGTTACAGACAGTCCCCTTAGGTACTCCAGTCTATCTTGCCACCCAGGCAAACTTGCCTTTGTGGTAGATGGTCCCTTGCACCAAAAAAATCACAACAATATTCAGGTTACTCCCAGTCCCAGAGGACCAGTCACTTACCCCAGGTCAATTGCACCTTAAACACCAAAAACAAAGCTTGTAGCCAATCATATAATAAACTAATTATAGATTTATTAACTAGGAAAAAGAAATGAGAGTTATTTGCAAGGTTAAAGCAGGTAAACATACACACAAATGAATTACAGTGTTAGGTTCCAAAAGGCAATAGAAACCGTATACAAGCTTTTTATGTCCTCCTAGAGCTAACCCAAGCTAAGCAGCATGGGGATCCTTTGCTTATGCTTAGAAATACTGCCCTCTCCAAATTCCAAGTACCATAGTGATAAAGTTCTTTCTGGTCAGGGATTATTCTTCTCTTCCTCTAGAGTTCCAAATGATGGGACAGGTGTTGGCACCTGTCTCCTCTTCATCGGTGGGGAAGTTTTGGGGGGGGGGAGGACAATCAACATAGATTTTGTCCTTTGATGTTTCACAATGGCTCATTTGGTTTCAATGGGCCTTCTGGTGTGCAGGACCAGCACTTTACAGTAATTAATGCTTCTTTCCTGTTTGGCGAGTCACATAGTTACAGAGGTTTACAATGCAAACACTCAATATAACTTTATACCAGGGGTCGGCAACGTTTGGCACGCGGCTCGCCAGGGTGAGCACCCTGGTGGGCCGGGCCAGATTTATTTACCTGCTGACGCAGCAGGTTCAGCCGATCGCGGCCCCCACTGGCCGCGGTTCGCCGTCCCGGGCCAATGGGGGCGGCGAGAAGCCGCGGCCAGCATATCGCTCACCCGCGCCGCTTCTCGCCGCCCCCATTGGCCCGGGACGGCGAACCACGGCCAGTGGGGGCCGCGATTGGCCGAACCTGCCACGTCAGCAGGTAAATAAAACTGGCCCGGCCCGCTAGGGTGCTTACTCTGGCGAGCCGTGTGCCAACGTTGCCGACCCCTGCTTTATACCATGGGATACACACATATCATGTAACATCCTACAAACATTTCATCAAGTCAAAACACTAAACACATTGTTATAAACTTCTCATCTATTTTAACAGCACTAACACACAGGTGACAGTGAGCCAGACTTGTTTCCAGATACATGTTTGTCAGTGTTCAGTGAGGCCTAGTGGCCTTGACATGAGCTGGCACCTGGTCTGAGCTGGCAAGCTTCCTTTCTTCACTCAGCCCAATCTACACATCTGACTGCTTCCTTTGTGTCCACCTACCATGTCCACCACTGTCCCTTCCTTCATACAGCTTCTGAGGCCAGGAACCCTCTCTGCTTCCTGACCTTTCCACCATTCCCCCACACTCTACTTTCTAAATGCCTTCAGTAGGGGAGACTTTTAAAAGTTGTCTTTGTCCTTCCCAACTACCCTATTTGTGAACTTTTCTTTTTGTTCTCACCTTAATGCAGGCCCCAATCGTGCAATATTAACTCAAGCTGAGCAAAGCTGCATTAGGGCATAAGTACTATAGGCCCAGATCAATGATACCCCCCCCCCCGAAGTCATGTAATTGTTAGATGACACATTTTGGGGGGGATAAAGTGTTTCTAGCTCTAACGACTGAAAAGAAAAGCTGGAAAATGTGAACAAGCTTATCAAGCTTGTTAGGCAGCCTGAGCACAGGAGTGCAAAATCATGGGAAAAGATGTGATGGGACCAATGTTGGGGGGAAGTGGCTACACATACGCTTCCTTTTTTCTCCCACAGTATCATGACTATGCAACCCATGAACTGAGTGGAAAAAAATCAGCAGGGCTGGAGATGGTAGGAGGAGATGCACACACTAGGCAAGCTGCCCTTCTTCTCCAATTGAAGGGTGCACAAATGGGAATTATTTACTCCTGAGGGAAATCTGCACCAAAAATAAAAATAATAAGCACAATATTTTAAAATTCTGCAAATGTTATTTGTCAATAAATAAATGTAGCTCCAGCATAGCAGTGGGCAGCACAGGCCACTGGCTGCATTGAGGTGGGAGATCACCCTGAAGCCCCCAGCTCCCCCAGTACAGGGACTCAGCAGTAAGACTGGACGGGACCCTGACACAGTGCAAGGGCTGGGCCTGCCCCAGAAACACCACGGGGCCCTGCCCCTCTGTGCCAGGGGCACCAGGTGTGGGTAGGCAGGCTCAGTCCATCAGGCTCCAAGTGTGGAGGGGCTTAGTGAGGGGAGATCCAGGTGTGAGGTGAAAGGTTTCTGTGTGGGGCAATCTGGGTGCGGAGGGCTCAGTGGGAGATCTGGATGCACAGGGGCTCGTTGAGGGGTTCCGGGTGCAGGGGCAATTGGATTCTGCAGGGGATCCAGGTGATGGTGGTTGGGCTCAGCAAGGGCGGTGTCTGGGTGTGGGGAGATGGGGCATAGCGGGGTGTGTGTGTGTGTCTGGTTGTGGGGGTTCAGTGGGGGGTCCGGGTGCTGGGGGAGTGGGGCTTAATGGGGTGGGGGTCTGGGTGTTGGGGGCTTGTCAGAGGAATCCAGCTGTAGGGAGGTAGGGCTTGTCAGGGTGACGGTTCGATGGGCCTGCTTATCGAGGGAGCCCCAGCTGGTGCTGAGGGGATGCTGCATGCTGGGCTCCCGCTTCCCCCTGTTATTCCTCTCTCCCCTTTTCTTCTCCATCCCCCTCCCCTCATTCCCACATTCCCCTCCCCCCTGCCCTATTCCACCTCCTTCCTTCCCCACTGCATGTTCCCCCCACCCACTCGCCCCCTCCCTCATTTCCCCCACCCCCACTTACCCAGCCCCACCGCAGGCACTCACTGTTCCACAGAAAACAGGAAGGCTCCCAGCACACAGAAGGGGAGCACAACTGGCACTAGGATCCAGGAGTCTGCATTCAGCTGCAGAGTCAGTGGAACCGGAGACGCAGCCTCCAAGCTGGGCAGCTCTGCGCTTGCAGAAATGGTGGGGGGGAGAGGAGGGGGAAGGAGGGGAGCAGAGGGGAAGGTATGTAACCCCATGTGCCTTCCCCGTGTCTTGCCTCTGTTTGGGGGGTAATCCCCCCCCCCAAAATTGCACACATGGTCATCCCCCTGTGCGGCTTCCCTTTGCTTCAGGCAGCATTAATTCCTTAGCACAATGTGGTCCAGATTCCAATACTCTTACTCACACTGAGTAGTTCCCACTGACTTCAGTGGGACTCTTTGTGGTGTAAGGTATTACTCAATATGAGCAAGGATATGAGAATCTGTCCCTATCTGTTTCCACTCTAAAGAGTCACAGACATCCAAAGGTTGGCAGTCAATGGCAGCATGGCTATTGGTACCACTGTGCTAATACCCGCAGAAGAGCACAAAGCTTCCCTTAACACAGCTGGATCGGAATAGTAGCATGGTGTGGGGTGGGGATGGTGCTGCATACCCTTGACACTCCAGAACCTTTTGGAGCCCCACACCCTACTATCTCTTACTGGTCCCATGAATTATGGGATAGAAGAATGATTAAACTCCAAGACACCAATGGAGAGGCAAAATTTTGACATTGCATTGTTCCCCTCTACAAGATTCTGTGCAGGGGGAGAGCACACAGGTTTAAGCTTTACTCAGGCAAAATTGCCAATGATTTCAAAGTGTTTTGCCTTAGTAAATTGCAGGCTTAGGCTATAAAAGTAAGGCCCTGACGAAAACAAGATCAGCACAACTGATGAAGGGGAATATTTTAGTCCAAGTACAGTAACTCCTCACTTAATGTTATAGTTATGTTCCTGAAAAATGCAATTTTAAGTGAAAATGTTAAGCAAATCCAATTTCTCCATAAGAATGAATGTAAATGGGGGCATTAGGTTCCAGGGAAATTTTTTTTTGCCATGCAGTACAGTACAGTACTATAGTTGGGAGGCGCCCCCGCCTTACCCCACACAGGCACAGCCCACTGGAGACAATGAGGCAGGCAAGGAGGCTGAAGGTGCTGTAGGCTAGGAGAAGCACATTGTGCAGCAGCAGCGGCAGCTTCCCCTACTCTGCAAGCACCAGGGGTGGGGGGGCTCAACCCTTGGCCTGCAAAAAATGTATCTTTAGTGACATGTTGCAACCAAGGCTTTTGTATGCCTTGAGGAGGTTTTCCACCAACAACCTGTAGTTGTCTGCCTTGTTGTTTCAGAGAAAATTTATTGCCACTAACTGGAAGGCTTTCCATGCCGTCTTTTCCTTGCCACGCAGTGCATGGTCAAATGCATCATCTTTAAGAAGTTCACGAATCTGAGGACCAACAAAGACACCTTCCTTTATCTTAGCTTCACTTAACCTTGGAAATTTTCCACCGAGGTACTTGAAAGCTGCTTGTGTTTTGTCAAATGCCTTGACAAAGTTCTTCATCAGACCCAGCTTGATGTGTAAGGGTGGTAACAAAATCTTCCTTGATTCAACAAGTGGTGGATGCTGAACACTTTTCCTCCCAGGCTCCAATGACTGTCGGAGTGGCCAATCTTTCTTGATGTAGTGGGAATCTCTTGCACGACTATCCCATTCGCAGAGAAAACAGCAGTACTTTGTGTATCCAGTCTGCAGACCAAGCAAGAGAGCAACAACCTTCAAATCGCCACAAAGCTGCCACTGATGTTGGTCATAGTTTATGCACCTCAAAAGTTGTTTCATGTTGTCCTAGGTTTCCTTCATATGGACTGCATGACCAACTGGAATTGATGGCAAAACATTGCCATTATGCAGTAAAACAGCTTTAAGACTCGATGAATCAATGAACAGTCTCCACTCATCTGGATCGTGAACGATGTTGAGGGCTGCCATCACACCATCAATGTTGTTGCAGGCTACAAGATCACCTTCCATGAAGAAGAATGGGACAAGATCCTTTTGACGGTCATGGAACATGGAAACCCTAACATCACCTGCCAGGAGATTCCACTGCTGTAGTCTGGAGCCCAACAGCTCTGCCTTACTCTTGGGTAGTTCCAAATCCCTGACAAGGTCATTCAGTTCACCTTGTGTTATGAGGTGTGGTTCAGAGGAGGAGGATGGGAGAAAATGTGGGTCCTGTGACATGGATGGTTCAGGACCAGAAGTTTCATCCTCTTCCTCTTCCTCGTCTGACTCAAGTGAGAATGATTCTGGTGCATCAGGAACCGGCAGTCCTTCTCCGTGGGGTACTGGGCGTATAGCTGATGGAATGTTTGGATAATGCACAGTCCACTTTTTCTTCTTTGACACACCTGTCCCAACTGGAGGCACCATGCAGAAGTAACAATTGCTGGTATGATCTGTTGGTTCTCTCCAAATCATTGGCACTGCAAAAGGCATAGATTTCCTTTTCCTGTTCAACCGCTGGCGAAGATTTGTTGCACAAGTGTTGCAGCATATGTGTGGGGCCCACCTCTTGTCCTGATCTCCAATTTTGCAGCCAAAACAAAGGTGATAGGCTTTCTTAACCATAGTGGTTATACTGCGCTTTTGTGATGCAAAAGTCACTTCACCACAAACATAGCAGAAGTTATCTGCACTCTTCACACAAGTACGAGGCATCTCTGCTCACTTTGGCTAAACAGAAATGTGTCCCTTTGCAAAATCAAACACTGATAAATAAGAGAGCACGACACTGTATGATTTCTAGAGCTGATATAGGGCAATTTGTTCAGCAGAGTGATGTAAGCTTCGTTATGATTGCATCATCCATGACTGCTAGGAATAACATGATGCAATTCATATCATGTATGACGCAATACCAGCTTCAGATTGCATCATTCATTGTTTTGCCTAAAAAGCAAGTACTGTCCAAACCCAGTCATAGATTTATTCATAGATCCAGTCAAAGATGTATTTTAGTCATTTCTGGTTTAAATTGAGATCCCTTCCCTTTATAACTCACTTATCCTCCGCCATTCCCAAGTCAAGGGTCGTATATACTGACCCAATAGCATATCTTGAAAACTAGAGCCAATCAACAATTTTAAGCATCATTTTCGTTCTCAGTGACCCAGAATTAGTAAAGTTTGACTACATTTATTTCAGAAGCATTTTGGCTGTAGAGCAGTGTTGCCATTCGTTAGGGAAATAATTAATTTTAAAAGCCTCCCTGTAGCAGGATTAAAAACATGTGGGTTTTACAAATACTTATTTTTCACAGCATTGGCCAACAAGGTGACATTTTTCAAAGCTGTTCTTCCTTCACTTTTTTGGCTGGAGATAGTGTGCATGCTACAACAATAGATCAAATATAGACAACCTGCTTTTTACCATTCAGTGTTATGCTTTGAAAGTTCCATGCATCACTGGAAATGACCTCATTGATTTTCTTTCTAATCTTTCAGTAGGAAAAAGAGATAAGACTCTAAAACTCTATGCATCTGTGCATGGAAACATATCCACTTGGACCTCAAAAGATAAATTGAAATTAATTTCTTGCATCTTTCCCTTCAAGTACTTCCCTCTTCCCCCGCTCTCTGCATACCATGATATTCTGACCTACAAAATTTCCTTTTCATCTTTGGCGTCCACTTACGTCTAACTGATAAAAACTGTAATCCATCACAGATTGCCAAAAGTTGATTTTTATTTTTTTAAAATTCCAATTCGGAAATGACATACATGAAATCCAGTCTTTAAACATACCACATGCAAGTATTCCCTTTGGTTTCATTTAATCCTACTCAGATTGCTGCTTTTCATGCTGTCAGAAAACTCAAGAAGTCACATAACTAGACACTTTTGGAAGAAGCTCATTTTAAATTCTATCCAGTGAAAATGATGTGTGTATGTATGTATGTATGATGTCCTAGATTTAAAGAAAGACAGACAGCACAGCGTGACAGTTCTCGCGTTTCTTTTTAAATCTGGAAATTATGCTGCTCTAGCTGTGAATATAAGAATGTTTATTTCATATATTAGCCCACATCTCCTCCTCCTCTCCCAGTGCCTAATAAACATTCCGCTTAATTTGTCAGCATCCAGAACTGTAACTGTAACAAGTTCCAAAGCTGCTAGCCAGAGAGAAAGAAAGTCAATCTGAATCGCAAATGCCAGTTTATTCATTACATATATAAACTTTTAATAGCAAACTTCTCCCATGAAGCATACCAACTCGAATCCATTCAACAATGCATTACAATGTTTAGCAAAAATAAAAAGCAAAAGTTCCCTAGGCCCCCACTTCCTTTTGAGACTAATCACACACTCCGCTGTATCATTGTTTTGTTTGCTTACTTCGGCATCAACTGTGCCTTTAAGGAAGTGTCCCACATGGGGCGATGTATAGAGCTGCATCGTGGCACTAGGAGCTCTGGGAGGAACACTGTCTGATGCCAGGACAACTCCAGCACACATGAAAGTGCTGCTTCTGCTGCTTAACCCCTTCATGCTGTGCAGAATTCTACCAGCCTGCTCTCCTGGCTGGTGTTTAGGGGAAGTGGTGCTGTGGCCCTGGCTCCTTCCCATCTCTTACTGTGTCCTTTGGGGTGTCTGGTGCACCAGGGGAGGCATGGGGAAAGGAGTCCATTCAATCCAGCTAATGTAAGGACTGCAGTCGTGAAATACAGTTACTTAAGAAAACAAGGGGAACTCTTTGCCATCCCATCCAACGAAATTGCAGAGATGCATGACCAATTTACCCCATAGATTGTAAAGTGTTTGAGGGAAGAACCCGCGTCGTCTTCTTGTTCTCTACTGTCTTGTCAATATTGCCAATGCTTATCAATCATATAGTAAATAACAGCCATAATCACTTGCATACTTGCATGCATCTGTGACCACTTTGCCTGCACTCTACTCACTCCAGTGGGGCTACTTCCAACATTTGAAACTTCTGACCAGGTTCAAACAGCTGCCATTTAAAAGAAATAAAAAGCAAAATAAAAAGTCTGCCACATAAATGTTTCCTTTAACTCAAATGTGGAATCTTTTCCATCCCCTTTCTATTCTCTGGCCTCCAGAGAAAATTGTGGAGATCCACCAAAGTTAGGTGAATGGGCCATAAATGATACATGATGTTACTTGTTGACAAACATAAGGTAATGCACCCTGGAAAAAATAAGATGAATGAATGACTCAAATTATTTGGTAAGAAATTAAAGGTAGCCATTAGGACAAGACCAGGGAAACACTATGGACTTCTCTCAATAAAAACCTCTTTTAAATGTTCAACACAGATCAAAAAAATGCAAACAAAATGCTAGGATGCTTACGGAAAAAAATGAAAAATGTTGAAAATAGGATAATACCATTATATAAATCATTGGTACTCTGTGACCTTCAATACTATGTTCAGTTCTGGTCACCTCATCTCAAAAATAATACAGCAGAACAGAGGAAATTCAGAGACGGGCAATGTGAATGATTAGAGAAATGTAAAGATTACGAAAGTTAAAAAGAGTGGGACTATTTAATTCAGAGAATAGACAAATAAGAGTAGACATGATAAAGGTATACAAAATAACGAACAGGATAGGGAAGGTTCTTATTTAGGACACACTTTAAGGATGCTACCAATATGTCTTTCACGTCAAGTGATAACATGCACAACATCTGGAAAAATAAAAAGAGGCTTATTTAGGGAAACATTACACAGGACAATAGAGAAAGAAGTCAAATTCATCAACGTGATACTCAGAAGCTTGACCAGCACAGGACCAAAATAAATGGCAGAAACTGGTGGATGCTTCTGAAACATCTGGTAGTGGACACTGTCAGAGACAACAAGATACTGTTTGAGATAGACTACAGATCTGATCCAGTATGGCAATTCTTATGTTCCAAGCTTCACAATACACCCATACCCACCCACCCAATTGACAATAGAAGATTTCCCAGCTTTTAAATGGGAAACACAGAACTTTGCGAACAGGGGCAGCTAACAGGGAGTTTCGCAAGGGAGTTCTCCAGGTGAAGGAGGAGCTAATACAGCATCTGTGGGGGACCGTGTGCTCTGGCTGGCAGTTGGAGGCAGGTTTGAAAGCTCGAAGCCTCTGGTAATTGGCTGAGCCTTAATCAGTGGGTGGGGCATTCACTCAGGCCAGGGCTTTATAAAGCCGCGCACAAGCGACCAGGGGCTGCTAACAGGGAGTTTCGCAAGGGAGTTCTCCAGGTGAAGGAGGAGCTAATACAGAATCTGTGGGGTAAGTGACTGTCTGTAGTGTTTGTTTGTTTGTGTTTGGGGGTTACTTGCTGTGTGCTGAGCTTGTGTTTGTTTGTTTGGTTGTTTGAGGGACCGTGTGCTCTGGCTGGCAGTTGGAGGCAGGTTTGAAAGCTCGAAGCCTCTGGTAATTGGCTGAGCCTTAATCAGTGGGTGGGGCATTCACTCAGGCCAGGGCTTTATAAAGCCGCGCACAAGCGACCAGGGAGCTTTGCGACCAGGGGCTGCTAACAGGGAGTTTCGCAAGGGAGTTTAGAAGGGGAGTGGGAAGGGAGTGGGAGTCCCTCGCCAGCCGTAACCCCATCCCCGTGGCCCCCCCTAAAACCTATAAACCAAACCACATTCCAAAACTCCCTTCTGTAAACCACCCTTTCACTAACTAGGATACAATGCAGGCAGAAGCCCAGCAGCAGAGTGAGGGCTATCCAGTTTATTGCACCGACTGTTGCATGTATGATTACCTGCCCTGTGGGCGGGTGGCGTATGTGTGCAGTCGGTGCAAGGAGCTCCTGGCCCTCAGAGACCATGTACGGACTTTGGAGGCCAGGGTGGCGGAACTGGAGGAGCTGAGAGAGGCAGAGAGGTATGTTGATGAGGCTTTCCGGGACACTGTAGAATTGTCCCACCTCCGCTTAGACAGCACCTGTGCTGTTAAGGAGGAAGAAGGGCCCAGGGAAGTAGAGCAGTCAATGGGAGCAGAGGGAAACTTTCCCGTAGTTGGGACCCTCCTTCCAGATGGTTCTGGGGTTGCCTCTCGCACTGAGGTTGCCTCTCCGGGGGAGGGAACTCCAGTTTCTAGGAAAAGGCAGGTGTTAGTAATGGGAGATTCGATTATTAGAAATGTAGATAGCTGGGTCTGTGATGACCGGGAGAACCGTATGGTGACTTGCCTGCCTGGTGCGAAGGTTGCGGATCTCTCGAGGCATCTAGATAGACTTATGTGTAGTGCTGGGGAGGAGCCGGTGGTCGTGGTACATGTAGGTACCAATGACATAGGGAAGGGTAGGAGAGATGTCCTGGAAGCCAAATTTAGGCTGCTAGGGAAGAGACTGAAATCCAGGACCTCTATGGTGGCATTTTCAGAAATGCTCCCAGTTCCACGCGCAGGGCCAGGTAGGCAGGCAGAGCTTCAGAGTCTCAATGCGTGGATGAGACGATGGTGTAGAGAGGAGGGGTTCACGTTCATTAGGAACTGGGGAAACTTCTGGGATGGGAGGAGCCTATACAGGAGAGATGGGCTCCACCTAAACCAAAGTGGAACCAGACTGCTGGCACTAAACATTAAAAAGGTTGTAAAGCAGTTTTTAAACTAGGAGATGGGGGAAAGCCGACTGCTGCAGAGGAGCGTGTGGATCGGACACAGACTTCTCTTAGGGGAGAGTCTGATGATAGAGAATCTCCAGGTTATAGTCAGGAGCAGAGGACTGAAAAGTATAATCAGATGATAAACAGCCACATAAAAAAGAATCTGGCACATCAGAAAAAGGCAGGCTAATAAACAGGGACAAGTTTTTAAAGTGCTTGTACACAAATGCCAGAAGTCTAAATAATAAGATGGGTGAACTAGAGTGCCTTGTGATAAAGGAGGATATAGATATAATAGGCATCACAGAAACCTGGTGGACTGAGAGCAATCAATGGGACACAATCATTCCGGGGTACAAAATATATCGGAAGGACAGAACAGGTCGTGCAGGGGGAGGAGTGGCACTATATGTTAAAGAAAGTGTAGATTCAAATGAAGTAAAAATCTTAAGCGAATCCACAGGTTCCATAGAGTCTCTATGGATAGAAATTTCATGCTCTAGTAAAAATATAACATTAGGGATCTATTATCGACCACCTGACCAGGACAGTAATAGTGATGATGAAATGCTAAGGGAAATTAGAGAGGCTATCAAAATTAAGAACCCAATAATAGTGGGGGATTTCAATTATCCCCATATTGACTGGGAACATTTTACTTCAGGACGAAATGCAGAGATAAAATTTCTCGATACTTTAAATGACTGCTTCATGGAGCAGCTGGTACGGGAACCCACAAGGGGAGAGGCGACTCTAGATTTAATCCTGAGTGGAGCGCAGGAGCTGGTCCAAGAGGTAACTATAGCGGGACCGCTTGGAAATAGTGACCATAATACAATAGCATTCAACATCCCTGTGGTGGGAAGAACACCTCAACTGCCCAACACTGTGGCCTTTAATTTCAAAAGGGGGAACTATACAAAAATGAGGGGGTTAGTTAGACAAAAGTTAAAAGGTACAGTGACTAAAGTGAAATCCCTGCAAGTTGCGTGGGCCCTTTTTAAAGACACCATAATAGAGGCTCAACTTCAATGTATACCCCAAATTAAGAAAAACAGTAAAAGAACTAAAAAAGAGCTACCGTGGCTTAACAACCATGTAAAAGAAGCAGTGAGAGATAAAAAGACTTCCTTTAAAAAGTGGAAGTCAAATCCTAGTGAGGCAAATAGAAAGGAGCACAAACACTGCCAACTTAAGTGCAAGAGTGTAATAAGAAAAGCCAAAGAGGAGTTTGAAGAACGGCTAGCCAAAAACTCCAAAGGTAATAACAAAATGTTTTTTAAGTACATCAGAAGCAGGAAGCCTGCTAAACAACCAGTGGGGCCCCTTGACGATGAAAATACAAAAGGAGCGCTTAAAGATGATAAAGTCATTGCGGAGAAACTAAATGGATTCTTTGCTTCAGTCTTCACGGCTGAGGATGTTAGGGAGAGTCCCAAACCTGAGCTGGCTTTTGTAGGTGACAAATCTGAGGAACTGTCACAGATTGAAGTATCACTAGAGGAGGTTTTGGAATTAATTGATAAACTCAACATTAACAAGTCACCGGGACCAGATGGCATTCACCCAAGAGTTCTGAAAGAACTCAAATGTGAAGTTGCGGAACTATTAACTAAGGTTTGTAACCTGTCCTTTAAATCGGCTTTGGTATCCAATGACTGGAAGTTAGCTAATATAACGCCAATATTTAAAAAGGGCTCTAGGGGTGATCCCGGCAATTACAGACCGGTAAGTCTAACGTCGGTATCGGGCAAATTAGTTTAAACAATAGTAAAGAACAAAATTGGTTTTGGAATTAATTGATAAACTCAACATTAACAAGTCACCGGGACCAGATGGCATTCACCCAAGAGTTCTGAAAGAACTCAAATGTGAAGTTGCGGAACAATTAACTAAGGTTTGTAACCTGTCCTTTAAATCGGCTTTGGTACCCAATGACTGGAAGTTAGCTAATATAACGCCAATATTTAAAAAGGGCTCTAGGGGTGATCCCGGCAATTACAGACCGGTAAGTCTAACGTCGGTATCGGGCAAATTAGTTGAAACAATAGTAAAGAACAAAATTGTCAGACACATAGAAAAACATAAACTCTTGAGCAATAGTCAACATGGTTTCTGTAAAGGGAAATCGTGTCTTACTAATCTATTAGAGTTCTTTGAAGGGGTCAACAAACATGTGGACAAGGGGGATCCGGTGGACATAGTGTACTTAGATTTCCAGAAAGCCTTTGACAAGGTCCCTCACCAAAGGCTCTTACGTAAATTAAGCTGTCATGGGATAAAAGGGAAGGTCCTTTCATGGATTGAGAACTGGTTAAAGGACAGGGAACAAAGGGTAGGAATTAATGGTAAATTCTCAGAATGGAGAGGGGTAACTAGTGGTGTTCCCCAAGGGTCAGTCCTAGGACCTATCCTATTCAATTTATTCATAAATGATCTGGAGAAAGGGGTAAACAGTGAGGTGGCAAAGTTTGCAGATGATACTAAACTACTCAAGATAGTTAAGACCAAAGCAGATTGTGAAGAACTTCAAAAAGATCTCACAAAACTAAGTGATTGGGCAACAAAATGGCAAATGAAATTTAATGTGGATAAATGTAAAGTAATGCACATTGGAAAAAATAACCCCAACTATACATACAACATGATGGGGGCTAATTTAGCTACAACGAGTCAGGAAAAAGATCTTGGCGTCATCGTGGATAGTTCTCTAAAGATGTCCACGCAGTGTGCAGAGGCGGTCAAAAAAGCAAACAGGATGTTAGGAATCATTAAAAAGGGGATAGAGAATAAGACTGAGAATATATTATTGCCCTTATATAAATCCATGGTTCGCCCACATCTCGAATACTGTGTACAGATGTGGGCTCCTCACCTCAAAAAAGATATTCTAGCACTAGAAAAGGTTCAGAAAAGAGCAACTAAAATGATTAAGGGTTTAGAGAGGGTCCCATATGAGGCTAGGACTCTTCAGTTTGGAAAAGAGAAGACTAAGGGGGGACATGATAGAGGTATATAAAATCATGAGTGATGTTGAGAAAGTGGATAAGGAAAAGTTATTTACTTATTCCCATAATACAAGAACTAGGGGTCACCAAATGAAATTAATAGGCAGCAGGTTTAAAACAAATAAAAGGAAGTTCTTCTTCACGCAGCGCACAGTCAACTTGTGGAACTCCTTACCTGAGGAGGTTGTGAAGGCTAGGACTATAACAATGTTTAAAAGGGGACTGGATAAATTCATGGTGGCTAAGTCCATAAATGGCTATTAGCCAGGATGGGTAAGAATGGTGTCCCTAGCCTCTGTTCGTCAGAGGATGGAGATGGATGGCAGGAGAGAGATCACTTGATCATTGCCTGTTAGGTTCACTCCCTCTGGGGCACCTGGCATTGGCCACTGTCGGTAGACAGATACTGGGCTAGATGGACCTTTGGTCTGACCCAGTACGGCCTTTCTTATGTTCTTATGTTCTTAACTTCCTTCTCTCGATCGAAATATTGGACCTAGTCATCAGAATATTTTATATAGAAAAAAGAACAGGAGTACTTGTGGCACCTTAGAGACTAACACATTTATTTAACTCCTGTTCTTTTTGCGGATACAGACTAACACGTCTGCTATTCTGAAACCTGTCATTATATAGAAAAGATACTTCAGCTAATTTTTAGAGATGTTTTCATCATCTGAGAATTATCCTCAGTAACTCATGGAGCAAAGGTAGTTGTGGTATTAAAAGTGGAAGGATAAAAAAAAAAACCCATAGTACTAATATAATTAATTAAATCACCAAAACATTTGAAAATGGTAAAACATGTGACACACAGAGTAGCTTATGGTGTGGCGTATTATAAAGGTTTTGACAACACTTGTTTGGGATGATCTGCAGAGTTCACTTGCGTCTTTGCCATTCATGAGTGAGGTGGGCAAACTCTTGGTGTCAGTATGTCCTGAAGTTTGTGATGAGATGTGACTATGTTCAGTTTGCCATGATGCAAATTTACTTAATCATGATACATAGATCGCCACGCTGTAGTGAAAAATCATCACATTTCAACCTAATCATCCAAACAGACAGCTCAGTGACATTGGAAATATTTCAAAATAATAATATGATCCTGCAAGCCTAACTTGGCAGGAGAAAATAACCCATAAAATCCTATCTAAAACAAACAAAAAATATAATTGCAGCTGAAACAGCTAAGAGTATTACCAAGAGATAATAAATTAATTAATAAAATACAATAATAAAATAATAAACAATAATAGTAATAATAATAATAAATAATAATAATAATGAATCTGACTGTGATTATAATGCCCAAAGCTGACCAAAAGGTCACACAATATCACATATTACATTACCGTGAGGTAATTATGTCAGTGCTTTTAACATTTAGTCACCGGAAGAATTAGGTCACACAACTTCTGGAGACCTGAGAAAAAACGAATTACCTGTTATAAGCCATGAGGAGATTCTTAAGAGGAACAAAAGGAGTCCTGTATTCTTTTGGCTTGATTTCTGTAGTTAGTTTAACTGAAAGGTTTCAAAACCATTAATTTGTGCTAAGCTGTTTTGTTGGCTGCCAGCAAATATAGACTTTAAAGAAACAATCAAAAAATAGATAAAACCAGGAATTCAGACTCCTAATGTCACTAAACTAGCAGCAAGGGGAACAGGATAGTTAATGGCTTTTCCTACCTATTACAGTTATTGATTTCTTACATTTTTATGCAGTACTTATTTTTTTATATTATTGAGTTAATTAGAACACCCTGCAAACAAAACTAAGCAGACTGGATGATTCAGGTGAAATGAGTCCGCAGAGTACCAGGTGCAGAAACTGCAAGCCTGACAGTTAGGAAGGTGATGTTTTATGGATCCAAAAACCTGCTGTGCTTTTTTGTCTGTTTTTCTTTTTGCTAGTGGGCACCAACAGGCACTTAGCTGCAGGCAACATCCACAGCTTCATCCTAGAGCAGCCTCTTTTCCCTCCTATGCAGCCAACTGACAACAAGGAACATTTCCCTCCAGCTGGGAGGATTCTATACGCAACATCTTTCACAACGTCTAGCAACAGGGTTTCATTAAACAGCCTATAGGAGGTACTGAAAAAGGTACAAGCAGAGCAGGGTGGAACAATTGCGGATGACTGAACTGAAGCTTTAGTATAATCCAAGTCCATTCTCCAAAGGGGCTCTGAATAGATTTAGGCTAACCTGAGCCCAGTGCTTCAATGGGAGCCACAGTAACTTTTCACTATTTCCAGACCCATACTCCAAATATAGTTCCAACAGCTCTGAGCAGGTCCAAGTCTCACCTCTAAAGGGATCTACCAGTGGTTTGGGGTCAATTCCTAGTCCATGTTCTAAAAAGGTCCTGGTCACTCTAAAGTCACTTCAGTGTCCCATTCCAAGATCACTCCTGCCCCAATGCTGTGGTTCCATTTCTGCAAGGAGTCATCTGAATTCGTGCTAAAAATTGGTGCTTGTGTAAGTGAGACATGGAAAAATCTTAGTCAAGAGCTTTCTGTAATAAGATTAAGAATGGTATTGTCTACCCCATCAAGTAACCTGTTTTCAGCACTTGTTCAGGGTGAAAATTGCTGCCAACAATAGGTGAATTTCTAGAATAGGTGGGGATCGAGTATTGCAACATTACTCTCACATTTTTGTGGCAGCAATGGAGCTCATTCATTCCACTTGTACTGTACTTGTTCATATAGAATCAACTCCGGACCAAATTCTAGCCCAGCATTCAAGAGTGGTCTTGATTTACCTGGGCAATGCAACTGTGAAAATGAACCTCTCTTCCACAGATGGACAGTTCCCGCCCTACCTTTCAACATGTTTCTACCAATGGGTTTGTTAACACCTACCTCTGCAAACTTAACAAACCATATATGTGTCACATAACCAAACTGTTCCACTGTTCTCAGATAGTAAGCCCAAATTTTAAACACATCAAATGGCAAATCTTCAAGTGGTGTAAATCAGGTTAGATTCACTGAAGTTCACAAAGCTACACAGTTTCCACCAGGTGAAAATTTGACCCCTAATTCTATAAACCCTTAGTTTTTCTTTTTAATTAATTATAACTGAGTTGACCAAAGCTAAAGTTTACTGTACAAGAGAAGACTAATCTTTAACATTTAAACTAAAGAGATTGTTTTATCAATTCAGTTATATTTTACTGTCTTACTCATGTGATATCAATGTATTCTCAGTCACTCAAATTACTTTTTTTTAAGCAGCAGTGTTACAGCTATATTGCAAAACTAAGATTTCCAGTCTTTATCTGAAAAATCAACAGACATGTTTCCTCCATAATAAACAATAGGATAAATGTGTATGTATCCACACATGCATGGCTTTCTTTTTCACAGTAACCCATGAATACATGCTTTGTTTATTTCACACGTTAGCAGAAATTGTGAGTGGTAGATATGGTAGACAATTGCAAAGGCAACCTTAATTACTGAGAAGATAAACATAGGATTCCCATATCAACAATAACAGAATATAGTCAGTTATGGCTCTTTTCTCTCTTTTGTTTTATGAGATATTAGTAGAAGCTCTGTCATAATCAGAGGTCAATTTATGACCCTAAATATTGAAGATACACCTTTTGTAGAATAAATGAACAGAAAGGGGATTTGCTTCACACTCACAATTAATAGTTTTATTTAGTTTACTGGCAAGGCGAATGAGAAGAAAACAATACAACTGGCTCTATACGGAGGAGAATGGTCTCACCGTCCATACCTCTTTTCCTACCGACACAGTCACAGCTTGCATACTAGATTATGCAACTGCAGCTTTTCAAGTTACTTACCTACACACTCAGTGCCACTCATTTTCACCGTTGATGTGAAACAAATCTTCTGATTCAGTGTTTGAGAGCAGAGGGATTTGGGGAAATATTAGGGGGGAAATGTGAAAGTTTCCAGTCTCCCATAGCTTACCAAAGACGTTGATTACGAGAAAGGGGCTTGATCTCCAACATTCAGATCTAGATCTAAATTTCCCCCCAAAATTGATGGGTTTTTGAACCGAGGGTTTTGATTTGACTTGTCATAGACAAAGGGGTCAACTATAAAGTTTGGATGTGGACAACTGCTTTTACATCTATATGGCAGCTCCATCGTTGGACAGGATCCCACACAAAGTTGTCTGATTGGGTTGGGAGGATAAATCAAGAAGTAGCTTCACACAGTGATTAGAGCACAGAGCTAGGGACCTGGGGATGTGGGATCTATTTCCAGCTCTGTCACTGACTTGATATATGACCTTGGGCAGGTCACTAGTTGCCTGAAGGTCAGACATTCTGAGCTCCCATAGATCCTATTAAGTATAGTGAGAGCTGTGGATGCTCCGCAGTTTTGAAAATCAGGGATTTGTTAATCCTTTTGTTCTTCAATTTTCTCACGTGTTGGGAAGAGATTACACTACTTACATTTCTCTCAGGAACATTCATTAATGTTTATAAAGTACTTTGAGTTCTTTGGATAGAAGGTGCTAAAGAAGTGCAATATTCTTACCCTTATTGTAAACTATGGCATGTTTTCATGTTATTATAGAAATATATAGACTTGGGTTATAATATATCATTTGCTTATTAGTCAATTGTCACTTTTATTTATAAGGTTCCACTGCTATTGATTGGTTTCTCAAAGCTGCAGTTTAAGACATTAGGAGTTTGCAACATACGAAGGAGTAGGGTGCCCTACTCTGTATAACAATTGCTAACAATGAATAATCCTCTTTTTCACTTCCAGATTCTCATCTTTATTTCTTTTTTTTTTGCGGTGGGGAGGGAAGAGGTTGTTTTGTTGAGAGATGGTAGGGAGAGAGAGAGGTGGAGCGGGGGGGGGGGTGTTCAATATTAAAGACAACATGCAGCAAATTTCTGGCTAATTAAGAGATAGCTCCACGGTAACATTGGTTGTACAGGGGGAATACCTCAATGCACAGAAGAGCTGGATACATTTATACCAAAATTTATATAACACTAATTATGCCCTGATCCACCCTCATTACCAGAGATGCCCCACATTTACTTCTGTGCTATGTGAATCTGTGTCCTCACTTGAAGAGAGTTTTTAAAATAAAAAAGCATTTTGTGTTTGTGAAAAGTGTCAGATTGACCGCAATAGAGTATAAACCTCTCTATTTAGGCAAAAATCATACACAGCAGCAGTGCAAACAGTGCAAGCTTCCACAAACAACCCACCCTGAATTAGAGGGACCACCTCCAGGGATGATAGGATAGCTGTTTCCCTACCTATTCAAACTGTGGCTTCTGCTGAGATTATCACAAGAGTGCTGGTCATGTTGGTGCTTTTAGAAAAGAAAAAAGAAAAAGAAAAAAACTTTGTACAAAGTTGTCTTCCAGTAACTACACTGATCTCATTAACTTAAGTTTTCAGCTGCTAATGACTTTGGTCCTGAACTGGATTTAAACTGATGACCTAGAAGTGAAAGGCTCTGTATCCCATTATTAAATGCCTGAGTCAGCCACTCCCTGATCTTACTTATAGTACCGCATGCCATTTATATCAGATGTTGAATAATGAAGTTGAGTTTATGAACAACTTTGTTTATGATAAAAATATGAACCCTTTAAAGTGTCCCACACTAATATTTTTTTTCTCATGGCCACTGTTTTCAGTCTTCATTCCATGAATATTTGACAACATTAGATACTGCCTTTTATCTCAAAGGTTCACAGAGCACTTTATATGTAAATATATATGTATACATGCATAAATACATCAGCACACACACATATATACCTATGCATATGTATTTATTATTAGGTATTTATACTATGTTAACACACATTGCCACAAGCTTCTAAAATCCCTCTTGGTACCTAACATGTCAACATATAGTATCAATTACAAAGGTTTGATCTGACACCCCAGAGATTATATACTGTGGGAAACAGATCTGTGCCAACACAACAATTCAGCAGTTGGCACCCTTAAAATATAATGTCTGGTGGGATTGCCTTGGAGTTTAGCTCTTTTGGAAACAAATAACTATGCAAAGCAGTCTTCTACAATCCATCGGTGATCTTCCAGAAAACACCATCCTAGCCACTATGGATGTAGAAGCCCTCTACACCAATATTCCACACAAAGATAGACTACAAGCTATCAGGAACAGTATCCCCAATAATGTCACAGCTAACCTGGTGGCTGAACTTTGTGACTTTGTACTCACCCACAACTATTTCACATTTGGGGACAACATATACCTTCAAGTCAGCGGCACTGCTATGGGTACCCGCATGGCCCCACAGTATGCCAACATTTTTATGGCTGACTTAGAACAACGCTTCCTTAGCTCTCGTCTCCCAACCCCCCTACTCTACTTGTGCTACATTGATGACATCTTCATCATCTGGACCCATGGAAAAGAAGCCCTTGAGGAATTCCACCATGATTTCAATAATTTCCATCCCACCATCAACCTCAGCCTAGATCAATCCACACAAGCAGTCCATTTCCTGGACACTACTGTGCTGATAAGCGATGGTCACATAAATACCACCCTATACCGGAAACCTACTGACCGCTATACTTACCTACATGCCTCCAGCTTCCATCCAGGACACACCACACGATCCATTGTCTACAGCCAAGCTCTAAGATACAACTGCATTTGCTCCAATCCTTCAGACAGAGACAAGCACCTACAAGATCTCTATCAAGCATTCTTAAAACTACAATACCCACCTGCTGAAGTGAAAAAACAGATTGACAGAGCCAGACGAGTACCCAGAAGTCACCTCCTACAAGACAGGCCCAACAAAGAAAATAACAGAACACCACTAGCTGTCACCTTCAGCCCCCAACTAAAATCTCTCCAGCGCATCATCAAAGATCTACAACCTATCCTGAAAGATGATCTCTCACAGATCTTGGGAGACAGACCTGTCCTCGCTTACAGACAACCCCCCAACCTGAAGCAAATATTCACTAGCAACCACACACCACTGAACAAAAACACTGACCCAGGAACCTATCCTTGCAACAAAGCCCGATGCCAACTCTGTCCACATATCTATTCAAGTGACATCATCATAGGACCTAATCACATCAGCCATTCCATCAGGGGTTCATTCACCTGCACATCTACCAATGTGATATATGCCATCATGTGCCAGCAATGCCCCTCTGCCATGTACATTGGCCAAACCAGACAGTCTCTATGCAAAAGAATAAATGGACACAAATCTGACATCAGGAATCATAACATTCAAAAACCAGTAGGAGAACACTTTATCCTATCTGGTCACTCAGTAACAGACCTGAGGGTGGCAATTTTGCAACAGAAAAAGCTTCAAAAACGGACTCCAACGAGAAACTGCTGAACTTCAATTGATATGCAAACTAGATACAATCAACTTAGGCTTGAATAGAGACTGGGAATGGCTGAACCATTACAAACATTGAATCTATCTCCCCATGTAAGTATTCTCACACTTCTTATCAAACTGTCTGTACTGGGCTATCTTGATTATCACTTCAAAAGTTTTTTCTCTTACTTAATTGGCCTCTCAGAGTTGGTAAGACAACTCCCACCTTTTCATGCTCTCTGTATGTGTATATATATCTCCTCAATATATGTTCCATTCTATGCATCCGAAGAAGTGGGCCGTAGCCCACGAAAGCTTATGCTCAAATAAATTTGTTAGTCTCTAAGGTGCCACAAGTACTCCTAGTCTTCTACTAGGCTCTCCTGTTCAAATTAATGTCTATTGCTATTCTTTGTGTGGATACTGAGCACCAAAAAGAAAAGGGGATTTCCTTCTGAGCTTTCCGCTGATCACTGTCAGACTTATTACTGCAACACCCTGAGAAAACTGATATTATAAAATGTGGGCTATTCTTGCCATGGAAGAGCTTACTAACATGAAACATGATAAAAATAACCAATAACCAATGAACCACCTATGAGCAGTGAGTTCAAAATAATAAATAACTTCCACCCACACATGCACACACTAATGTACATGCCTAAATGAGTAACTGAGACAATTTACTTGGGCCAGTATTTTCAAACTTGAACATTATTTTTAGAAACCCAAGTAAAGCACCCAAGTATGTATGTAGTTACCTTACTTTAGGGCCAGACATTCGACTGCCTACTTTCTCAGCAGTGACAGTGTATTGCTGCTATTTTTTCAATGAACATAATATATTTATTATTAATTATTATTATTATTATATCAATGTATAAACACAAATCTCTACACCAATGCATTTACCTCTGGGGTGGAACACATTAACTGTTTAACACTTCATAACAATTTAGGATATGAAGTGAAGAATACTGCTTTATATTGAAATTTCAAGGGCAAATTAGGTAGGCAAGATGTTTGATCAGATTTGAATCTGGACAGGATTGCAAGTCTAAAACCCTTATTTCTGTGAAAAGTATGATCTTGGATTCTTCATGATCCCCCATTTTATATTTAACTAAGACAGCACTTCCAAGACCTCCCTTTGTCAGCAGTGGTGGAACTGTAAAGTGCTAATGTTGCTCATACTCCTTTTCCTCAAATTTTTACTTGTACCATGACACACAATACATTTGTATAATAAGTTTTTTGCTCTGACACAGTACTGTACCCTACTAATTAAATGTGCCTTCAGTCACAGTTACTCAACAGCAACACACCACTACAACATTTGGAGCAGCAATGGGAAGCAGTATGAATCAATGGAATTGTGTGAACATTTTCTGACGCCACCTAAAAGTATTAATGGCATACAGTCATTTGCTGACGATATGTCGATTCCTTCTCCAATGAAAATTACTGGCCATGAATCAAGCAAACATTTACAGGAATCTGCAAATGAAACAGCTAAATCCAGGATGACAAGGAGCCTCATAAAAGCAGCCCATTTACTCTCTGAGCACTCATCCCCACCAGGGGGATCAATAGCAAACCTCATACAATACACTTCTAAATGTCATGCTGCAAATCCTCTTTGCATTTATGCAGTGGGATGTGCCCCTCCCCCAGTTTTAGAAGCTGAAATCAAGTTAAAAGGCTATAAAATGAATAAAAATAATAAATCTGAAAGAGATCCTTTTATCTCAAAGCTGTGATTTTACTGCCTATTCTTCCACAATGCAATGATTATGGCACAGAATAATATAGAGATTTCAGGAGTTACACATGGGGAAATGAAATGGGTGGCCACAAATTTAAGACTACTTTTATCTATCTACATATAGAGATTCAGAAACAGCAGCAGTCAAATTAGTAATATCAAAATGAACACAACTGGTGGTCTTGGTTATTCTGCTTTCTAGAACTGGTGTAAAAATATACTTTTCAAAGCAGATAATTCAAATAAAGTTGAAGCATTAACTACTCTTGTTAGATGTATATTTTAGAAAAGACTTTGCACTCTTCATAAAGTGGCGGATATTACTAGCAAAGAAGACTGTTGGCAAAATAGGGATAAATAAGAGAATAATCTGTTCTCACTAGAAGAGTGCTGCATATATTCAGCAAAGAAGGACAATATCTAAAATGCTGGGATTCAGGTTCAAAACCAAATCAGACCACGGTTTTGTAAAGGGTTGGAATTCAACTGCACTCAATTTTTGAGAGGTGTATTTTGGCTGTATCCAAATCTGGGCCAGAAAAGGAGTCCCTTTTGTTCTGGATTTCAACTTGGAATCAAAATTATAGGAGCCTCTTCTGATACAGGGATCTGAATCTCAAAGTTTCTCCTCTTTCAAAACTTAAAAAGATTGCAGCCCAGGACTTCTGGATTGGCAATCTATATTCAGGTTACATAAAGATGAGAGAAATAAATATTACTGCGTCATACTTTATTCCCACTAACTGGCTGCTAATTGGAAAACTAAGTGGTTTTGTCAGATGTGTGATTCATGATCATTCAACTAGACTGAAAATATCTTTGGGATAAATGTTTATAATATTATTGGTTTTAAATAAAGGGGTTATGTTACCTATAAAAAGAAAGATACACCTTTCTGAATAGAGAAACTTAACGAGTAGCTGAAACCGTTCCTTCTGTAATAAAATAACCTCTTCAGAACAACCAAAATACTCTGCGCTCAAATGAAGTACTTATCCTTAAGCAAAGAGATCAGTTGTAACACAGCAGGACTATTTAATGCTTCATAAAGGCTAAAATGTTCCTGAGGAACAACACCTGTGATGTTGTTTTATGGTAGCTCTTCCAAGGGCTATTATACACTTTTTAGTTTATATTACATTGTCAGATCTGTATAAGAACTCTTGTCTTCCAAGGGTATACATCCCTCTCCTGCATCACCAAATCTAAAACATTAGAATAATAAAAGCTTCACACAAGCTGTTGGGAACAAGGACATAGAACAAATTTAATCCCCTAATCCCTTCTCAATTACAGGATATGTCCTCCTATAAAGTTTTATCAACTCCTGGAAAAAAAACAAACCACCAACACCCCATGGTGCCATCCTTTCTGTCTTTCCAGTAGGATATAATTCATTGTAGCACCTCTAAAGGATTAGGAACAATATCTGTAATAAACATATACATCAATATTTAAATTTTGCTCTAAGAATGGCAACATTTCACATTTCAAGCTGTGAAAATGGTTTGGTTTGGGGGATGGCCTGAGAGGCAATAGGCCAGCAGGATAGCACTGGGATTAGCCCTAATTACCTCATGTTTCACCTTAATTAACTACTGATACAGAAGGTAAACTCTGCAGGATCTATGCAGAGACCTTAGGCCAGTAGGCAAGATATCTAAGCCTTCATTGTTTACACATGATAATCTCTCTTTTGAATTCACTTTAATTCCTCAAAAAGATTAGCTGAAGGCTACCCACTGAATATTGATTAGCTATGCTAAATAGATATATCATTTTCATATTTGTTTCATACACTGTTAACACTTAAAGAGGCACACTGGTTATTTGTGAATTGTCAAGAGAACATAAACTAACTTTGGTTATGACAACACTGTCCACAATAAAAACCACTGTGAACATAAATGGGTACAGAAATACACAACAAAAGCTCTTCACTATGATCCAGTAAACACCAGTGTGCTACTGCATTGTCAGTTGCAATCTATTGTGTATGCATCTTTGATTGGTGAGCAGAAGGAAAGAGACAGAACCTGGCAAACACAGAAAATATTGACAAAAAAAAAAAAAAAAAGACAGTTTTCCTGTTTCTGAATTCTTTTTTTCCACAGTTCTGCTTTATTTGCTGTTTTATCAGTTCTCATCTATTCTTCATAGGCCTTTGAGAACAACTGAACATTAGATTTAGCAGAATTTAAGCACAACATTAATACTTTTTTTATAACAGTGTATAGTTAAACTGATAAATAGTTTTTCACTCTAGAATATTGCCCCCCTCATAACAGGATACTCATTAAAAATAAGTCTTCATAATTACTCTTTATTACTAAAAATAAAATGAAACTCTCAAAAGTCCCCTTTATTCAAATGCACTGAAGAAAAATAATGTGCTGTGTTTACATTGGAAGATAAACTTGACTAACATAAAACACAAAATAATCTAAAACACAAGATGGCTACAAATTGTGGCTCAGCCTATGGACTGAGAGACTGTTCAGAAAAATGTCTAAATCAAAAGATGAACAGTCTCAAACCAATTGTATCAGTTAAAATTTTAAGTGTGCTTTCAAGCACAAGAATCAAGATCTTATCTGTACAATGAAGTATTGATGACGTTTATGAATTAATGTTTTTTCTGTAAATAGGTTTTACTGTAATCTTGATGATTAGAATATACGTCTTGAACATTCTGATGCTACTGAGCTGTTAGGTTGAGTTCAGTAGATTAGATTCAGATTTCTCTTATTCTTCCCAAGAGGCAACCTCCCAGAGCACAATGTTCCTTCTTATATATGTGCTTCATGTGGTAGCTTCAGTAAGAAAGATATTTACACTGCCAGTTTAAAAGACTCATAGATGTTTTCCTACTCACTGGAGGTGAAGGAACTGAGAACTTTCCCTGGGATCTCACTTTCCTCACATGCATGACAAAATGCCATTCATTGAGGGACAGTGTAATTTCACTGGTGACTGGTGCCCATTCCGGATCACTGCTTCATTTCACTTGTGGTGTCATCTTGTGCTCTAGGCAAAAACAATGGCTTACTAGACTGATAAGGCTTCCAAAGGTATTTAAATAAAAATGTAACATATAGTGGAGCTTCATCAGTGGCTTTTTGACAAAAAAAAAAAATTACTCTGCATAAAACTAATATTGAAATAAAAGTTAACGTTTTTTTCCCCAAGCATGTTTAAACTATTTTTATTCCCAGTGCAGGACTGAGTCCCCTTTAAGTTTTCTTGGCTAGAGAGACTCTAGACTCATTTCTAGAGACACTTTGGGTTTGCAAGTCACAGTTAACAATGTGTAAAATGCGCCCAACAGAATAGCTTCAAATAGTATTATTTTTCTCATAACATTAAGCAACTTTGGAAAGTCTTCTCCTACACCATAAGCAACCCGGGCTTTACAAATAATCAGCGACACATTTAATTAATTTAAGCATGTTTATGTTATTGTTTTCATTGTCAATAAACAGAAAAAGAGATTTTCTTTTAAGGAAATAAATTACACTCACAGCCTCAAGAATTTTCAAACAAATCTATATTTTTAAAAGCCAACATATGTAATATTAATCATTTGGAAAGCGGTTTTTTAAAATTATTTTTACATTTAAACATGCAAAGCGTGGCCTGCTTTGAACGTAGATATCCTATTTTGTATATAAATAGGGCTGCGGTTTTAAATTATGTTTATATTTCAGATGGCCCGGGTTATACTTATCTTAAACAAAATATTTGACCTGTAGTTATATTATATCAAGCTATGATCTTATCAGCTCTCACATGATAAGCAGAGTGGGCTAAGAAAATACTTCAGTGTGAGATCTCTCAAAACTTTTAGAGGGTACTGCAGTTGAGGAAGCTGATGATTCACTAGCTGGCTCTTTTCATTCAGTGTCATTATTGAACCAATGCCCCAGTATGACGCCAATGTGCTATTGCAAAGGGTCATCTTGACAATGAGCTATAAAACTGAAACCTCGTCAGGTGGTTTGGGTAAAGTACTATCCCTAACCTCAAACTGGAATAGTAGCTGAACTTTTTTCCACGGTTTGGGGGGAGGGAGGAAATAAATAAATCTCAGTTTAAATATTTCCTCCATTATTTTTAATTTGTGTTCTTCTCTTCTGGCCTGGAAGAAAAGCAGAAGTGGTGACCTAACTCAAAAGAGGCCGTTCTTATGTTCAGGGTCAGTATAGAAAAAAAGTAATGAAAATGAGATGAGAGACTTTTCTTGTAAAACTTTGACCGATTTTGCAGTCCTAACAGATTTGAATAAAGATCTAAGCATTTGTGTGAATACCAAAATTGAACCTTTTGAGGGTTGCCCATTACTAGTAAAAGTATTTTTTAGATTAAATTTAGAAGGAAATAAAATATTTTTAGCAAGATAACTGGTTGCTCACATGTACAAAAGCAAAAAGTACAATTTTGGTCCTGGTGTCAGGCTAGAGATTTATTATTTTTATTTCTAACACATTTTTATTTTTCTTAGACTATCGCTATTTTAAGGAAAAATACTTTAAAAGAACAAAAACAAAAAAACAAAACATGGATTTCAAATGCTGTTCTAGTGAAATCTGATAAACTGACAGCTGAGGTCATTAGTCACCTGGAAACCAACAGAGCATTTCTAAAATATCTAGCAGTCTGCTTCATTGATCTCAATGGAGCATTTTTAATGAATCCAGGATCTTCATATAGAGCACTGACATTTAGAAAGGATCAGCTCAGAATTAAACACAAAACAAGGATTTTTTCTTCCCTTTGTGAATTTATTGAGGAAAATAATGATTTTCATCCACTAAAGGATAGAAGTTCACATTTAAGTAACAAACATAGAGCATCTTTGACACAATGGGCTTGTTTCTCCTCTCCCTGATGATATAGGTGTAAACTTGTAGACTTATACAGCAGGGTATGTGTGAAGAAACTCAATGAGACCTAGTGAGGGTGCCTGAAACATTCCCAAACTGTACCACATTGTATAGTTACTCAGGATTTTTAACTTTTATTAATTCAGATTACAGTTTTAGGGTCTGATTCCGCCCTTATTGAAGTCTATGGAAAAACTCCCAATAGACATGGATTGTACTCTTAATGTTTTGCTTAAGGTGTTTTCATCTTGAGGTATTTTACTTCTTTATTTTGTGATAGCAAATAAGCTATCACAAATAGGCAAATCAAAGAGTTATCTGAAATTGCAACAAGATTAAATTTTCTACTTAAAATTCCTCCTTGTCTCCTACTATGTGTTTGTTCAGAACAAAGCACAGTGGTTTCCCAATGCTGATGGGGTTCTCTAGGTGCAACCCACCACCGAGGGTTGCCAGGAGCCTGGTTTTCAACCCAGTGAGCACTGCTGACTGGGTCATTAAAAGTCTGGTTGGCGGTGCAGCGGAGTTGTGAGTCTCCCTGCCTCGCTCTGCGCGGCTCCCAGGAAGCGGCTGGCATGTCTCTCCAGCTTGGGGGTGGCCATGGGGGCTCTGCACACTGCCCTGCCCAGAGCTCCGGCTCTGCAGCTCCCATTGGCCAAGAACCATGGCCAATGGGAGTTGTGAGGGCGGCACCTGCCTGGAGTTGGGAGGGGGCAATGCACAGAGCCCCCTGGCTGCCCCTCCACCTAGGAGCCAGAGGGACATTCCGGCTGCTTCCCTGGAGCCACCTGAGGTAAATGCTGCCCGGAGCCCACACCCCAAACCCCCTTCCATGCCCAAACCCCCTGCCCCAGCCATGAGCCCCTTCCCACACCCTGAACCCCTCATTTCTCACCCCACCCCAGAGCCCACATCTCCAGCCCAGAGCCCATACCCCCTCCCACACCCCAACCACCTGTCTCAGCTCAGAGTCCCCTCCCACACTCCAAACACCTCAACCCCACCCTCCAGCCCAGAGCCTCCTCATGCACTCAAACCCCTTATCCCCAGCCCCACCCCATATCCCGCAACCCCCAGCTGGAGCCCTCATCCCCTCCCACACCCTACACCTCTGCCCCAGCCAAGTGAAAATGAGCAAGTGAGAGAGGGTGGGGCACAATGAGGGAGGGAGGGAGGAAGGGGGATGGACTGAGCAGGGGGTGGGGCCTCGGAAAAGGGGTGAGGCAGGACAAGGGTGTTCGGTTTTCTGTGATTAGAAAGTTGTCAATCCTACCACCACCACCACAATGGGCCAATTTTCAAAGGTATTTAGGCCTCTAGTATGTTTTTCTAAAGCATCTAGGTGCCCAAAACTCACTGATTTCCCATTAGGAACCTAAATACCTTTAAAAATCTGGGCATATGACAAGATTAGACAGATATTTTCTCTTTGTTCCTTTACTTTGTGTTTGAGGATCTTGTATGTGTGTCTTAAGTAGCACCTCAGCTTGAAAGGATGTATTATAATAAAACAAGAACTTATGCCCTGGTTCTAAAAGCAAATTACCCAGTTATGCACAGTTAAGCTTATTCCTCTATCAGACTCAGTTTATATGATGCACTTTTAGAAAATACATTTTCTCGTTGCCACTGAGTGGCACAGAGCATCCAAGCATTGACTTTTCATCACCTCATTTACCTTACAAAGGCATTCCCAGAGGCTAGAGCATAACAATATCTGGGTCCAAGTAAATAGGTCTGCTGTGAAATTATATATTGAGTAATATAACCAAACGATTTTTTTTTTAGCCGGTTCTACCCACTCTGAGTGGAATTTGGTATAAAAGTCAGATGCTAGATTTTTAGGTTTGTGAATAGGAAAAGTAATATTTTTCAAGTATTTTAAGACTTGATAAACTACTGTATGCCTGTTGATCTCTTTCTCCCACCCCCAGGTATAAACTAAGAGGCACAAATTGCATCAGTGAGAATATCAGCAATTTGATCATGTGCACTAATGGATTTGTGGAAACTGGACAGGTTTTGCAGCATACATCTAAGATTCAAATTTGGACTGTTATGTATACAGGTTAAGCAGCATGGTGATGTATCGTTTTAAATTGGGCCCTGGAGTAGAAATCCCCCAACATTAGTGACAGTACAGTGCACTAGCATAGTGCATAAACAAGCAAACAAAGACAAAATATTGAAACAATGGATGTTGGTTCAGATTTTAACCTTGGGAAGCAAAGTGTGAATTAAAGCTAAAACTACCCCTGGATTCCCAATAGAACTACAAACAGAATAAATAAGAACATCCACTACCATTGTTTAAATGAAGAAAGATTTACTGACCAAGAATACAGTTAATTTTTTTGGTGGTGGTGAATTAATGTAGCACTCTTACTGGAGTCATAATGACTGTAAGTGCTGTTAAACATATAATATTATTCTTAATATAAGCATCATCACACAAGGATGGTTCCTGTCCCAGACTAGCAACCTATAAATCTAAAAGGAAGCCATGGAAACCATTTATATTTGGAAAAGTTGTGAAGGCGATTGAAGACAGAAAAATCCTACACAATTAGAAACATGAGAAGGAAAAACTGAAACTCAACTTGCAAAGCAAAATAGGACAACTCAGGGAGAAAAATTCAAAGCATACATGCAATAAGAGGGAGAAATTTAAGAAGTACTATGCACAAAAAATTAGATATGCATTTGCCGAGCAATATAGCTGCAGAAAATTCCAATGTAATTTTGGCCGCATATGTAAACACATTGTGCTGCTATATAGCTCTGGTGGGACAACACTTAGAAAATTGGTTCATTTCTGGCTAACATATTACTAGAAAGTTATTGATAATCTGGAAAGAATTCAGAGAATAACAGAGATTTTGAAAAAGTGTGCAGTAAAACTTGGCTTGTGACTACAAGTATCTACAAATGATAGTCTTCAAATATCTGAAGGGTGTATACAACAATGGCACAGAGTAACTATTCAATGTAGAACTCATTAGGATACTACATGAAGAAGTAACAGGATAAAATAAAGCAACAAAATAGTCTTAAATATGAAGGGGGGAAATATCCAAGCTTCCTGACAGGAAGATGCACTAGACTAAACTCCCAAGGGAAGTTATAGAATCTGCATCCCTGAAACTTTTAGAAGGACCCTGGACAAATCACTAGAAAATGTACTGTAATGAGGAGGGGTGAAACCTTGTTATGAGATTGATAGGTGGGGCTGATGCTTACTGTTGTGTTAATTGACAGATGAGTTCACACCTAAAATAAAACCTGCACAAGAACTTGGTTTGGGTAGGGATATGTGTTCACGGTGGGAGAGCTGAACAAAGACACTGAGAACAGATAAGAGAGAGAGAGAGAGAGAGAGAGAGAGAGAGAGAGAGAGAGAGAGAGAGAGAGAGAGAGCACCAAAAGGAGCATCTAAAAGCATGGGGGGCCCATGCTGGAATAAACTTGCAGAAAGGATTTTGGGTCAGGAATGCCTGCTGAAAAAGAGTGCTCTTGAAGATGTGATAAAAAAAAAAGCTGGTTTTTGCTATTCGATTGTTGCTGGACTTTGTATAGTCTTTGTAAATAAACAAAAAACTCCATCGAAGAGATACCTGACTATCTAACCAATTTCTACTCCCAACTGGAGTAGAACACGTACAGGGCTCAATCCTTGACTAGCCATTCGGGTAAAAAGGGGCAGCATTGGAGTCAATAGTGGGATCCTGTTTCCAAGGAGAGAGACTGTGAACTGATATGCCTGTTGAACCAAGATGGAGCAAAAGTATGGTGATGCTTACAGAAATCAAAGATGACCAGAAGGAATTGATACAACACATAAAACAGGAAATGTCTCAAAAGAATTTAAAACAAGACTGGAAGGCTTCTCAAAAGCACCTAACACTGCATCTGGATGATTCCTAGAAAAGGTGTCTGAGGGATGTCTCGCAGGCAGAGATCAAATCTCTGTTGGAGCAACAACTACAAAGTGTCCAGACAGGCTGGGAAGCCCAGCTGCAAAGCTCCCAGGCAGGAACAACAGGAAAGACCAAAGAGGTGACCAACAACCTGACTGCCATAGACCACAAGTTTTGCCACAAAATAATGGAGACCAGGCAAGCTTTTGTCCACATGGAACTTGCTAACAGAGATGAGCGGCAGCAAGGGCTTAAGGAGCTGAAAATTCAGCTCCAGAAGGAAATCAAAGAGAGACAAATCACAGTGAAGATAGTAACCTGGATGAGGAATTGAGCCAGTCACAGGACTTGCGTAAGACTGGATATTTGCAACATTTTTTTACCCCATTTTTAAACATGACAAGCCCAAAAGGGAAAGATCAGTGATGCAAAACCCCACTATCTTTGAGGGGAAAACACCCTAGGAGGCTTATTTGGCTCAATTAAACATTATAGTTCAAATCAATGGCTGGGAAGATGGACAGAAACGGGGGTTATTAGCAGCCAACTTGGATGGCCCAGGTCTGAAGTTATCCCCAGAAAAGACAGTTATCCAGAACTGGTACAAGCCCTTGACATGCGGTTTGGAGATATCCTTCAACCCGATCTGGCCAGGGCAGACACTAAGTTTTAGGAAGAGAGGGAAAGAAGAAATCCCACCTGAACTAGCAGAGGAGCTGCAGAGACTTATATTCCTGGCATATCTAGATACCACCAAGCCTTCCAGGAGAGATTGGTAATAGACCATTTATAGATGTTCCTAAAGAATTGGATGTACAGATCAAGATCAGCAAGAGGAGGTCAAAGACACTCAGAGAGGCTGTGGAATTTGAATCTATTCTTGCAGCAGTGCACTAGAAGATGAAGCACATCAAGTGGGAAAATTGAAAGTACAACTCTGTAACCAACATGTATGATGAAAGAGGTGATTCTGATCTGGGTCATGACCATATTGAACAGTTAGTATAAATGATACATTTGATTTATAAAATAAGGGAAATTGGCAATAATGCAAAAATTAAAGGAAACAGTTTAGTTAAATGCTGGAACGATGAGAAAATTGGCCACAAAAAAAAGGCTTATTATAAATTTAAGGCAGGCCAAAATTGATTGTTGCAAATATCTAGACTCTCTTCCACTTCAGGAAAACTGGGGACACCAAGCTGAAGGGGCAAATCTTTATTTTGTTTTTCAACCCAGGTCAGACAAATGGTTTGTACGCAATTAGTTTGCAGTGAACTAATTGTCCTGCCCCTAACTAGCAAAAACCATGATAACAGCTAGATGTGGTGGTAGCCTTTCATCGAGAGGTCAAAACCTATTTTGAGACCTAGCAACTCAGGGGAATCTTAGTTGCTAATGTTCCTGGGGATCTGAAACAAGAACTGATCCCTGTTCACTTGCTGAATGTTTCCAACAAGCAGAAAATAGTAAAAAAAAGTATAGTATTTTAGTGATCAGCAGGGTGTTAGCATTTTCAGTTGAACAAGGATCTAGTGACTGCTCCTGTCTTGGCCCATCTATGTTTTTAAACAGCATTCATACTGAACACAGATGCTTGTGCTTACAGTTTGGGTGACAGAATTTTAGCTTGGCTGCCCCCAAATCTGAGAATGTAGCTGTGGAAGTTGAGCTGGAACAAGGGTGTTACAGAGGTGAATTCCCTATCAGGACAAAATGGTAGGGTCTCCCTTAGCCAGCAAATTCCAATAAGTGATCCTCAGGTGGTGAATGAAAGGAAACCCAAGGAGATTTGGGTGGGAATACAATTCTTTTGGCTTGGTGATGTGACAGAAAGACATCGTACATATATAAATAGTTAACCTTGTATCATTTTCAATTTGTTAAATTATTTCTTTTCTTTCTGCTTGGGTTGGGTTGTTGGATGTCACCGTTTTAGGCCTCATTGGGACAACAGGAAAAGCTAAAATGGGGGAGTGATGTAATGAGCTGAATAAAACTTTGTAATGTTATTGAGGTTGATAGATGTGAACTCACCCATCAATTAAGATAATTGTAAAAGCTTGAATCCCATGTAAGACAAAAGGAGTGTGTGAATCCATCCAGGGTAGGGGTAGGATTCGGGTCAAGGCAGAGCACAAAGAAACAGACCAGACAAGAAGCCAAAAGATACAGCTGACAGCACATTGGTTGACCCTGAAAGAAAGCTGGGGGAGAAGTTTTTGGGTCAGGGCTGCAGGCTGAAAAGAGTGCTCTTGGTGCTGTGAGCAAAAGATGTTATTTGCTTCCTTCTGCATTCAGAGACATAGGACTTTGTACACTCTTTATAAATAAATAAAACTGCGAAGAAATACCTGACTACCACCAATGTCTACTCCCAACTGGGCCATCCACGTGGCCCCAAACTTTTACTAAGTGTTTGGGTCAAAAGGGAACAATCCTTCACAGGTAAAGAGATGGGAGGGAAGATTTAATAGTTATATTTTTCTTCTTCCACCTCTACCTTAGGACTGATTTTATCCCACTTAGTGTTTCCTCCAGAAATTGATCTAAACAGTCACTTTGTTAGGAATATTGGGGAAAAAATCCTTTTGTATAGAAGGGCTTAGCTTTTCAGGTGTAAGCAGGGGTCTGTTTTAGTGATAAAATGTAACTTCTCTGTCTTCATACAGAGACAGCATTTCTATCCTCTGTCCGTGATCTCTAAGGATCAATAAAGGTCAGGTGCCCATGTTGAATTGATGAGATACATGAGTAGATTTTAATGTAGATGGTCATAAAATGCTTCTGACACACCTGTGAGATCTGGCAGAAGTGGATTAGTTTTCAGTAGGTAGCTGATCGTCCTCTCTAACAGCTATCTGATATGGAGTCTCAAGAGATTCCATTCTGCCACCGCCTTTGTGCAGTGTTTATATGAGGCAGCGATGATTGGGAGGTGTGTGGAGCAGCAGCACCAACTGTAGAAGAGCTCAGATCTAAATCTCCTTTTCATCAGATCTCAAACAGCAGCATAAAGCCTTGGTGTGTATAAAACCTCTTAGCTAAATGCAGACATAAAGGGCAGTAAAAGATATCAAGCTAACTAAAAATCCAAAAGTAGTCTGGGGTCTAAATGTACCCCAAGATGGCAAGGGCATATTTGGTTTTCTCACTGATTGGCTAAGAAAGGGATGTGAATGGGAATGACTTGGCTGAGACTCAGCTAGAAAAGAGAGGTAGAATTGATTGGCAAGGGAAATCTGGAGCTACTGAAGGTTCTTACTGCTCCATATATTGATGGAATGGTTCCTTGCAATCCTGGGGTACTACTGGTGGATTCCTGGATAATAGCTATGGCTCATAGTGCTATTTCCATTTGATCTTAGGTAACAAGTTGTAGCATCTTCCCTATGATGTGGACCTCAAAGTAGTCAATTCCCCCCCCCCCCCCCCATGTTGGGTCTCTTTTTCTGCAATGTGATCTTCGTGGGGCTATCCTTAAAACTCACTCAAATTTAACTAGTGAAACATGCAGTGGACAGACAATATGATGGTGAAAGCTGATGTGGATACATTACTGTGTGCTGTGAACTGAACTGCCTTTCCATTTGCTTCAGGAGCAATTGCAGGTATTGGTTCAAATCTATGAAACACTGCATGGTTTGGACTAGATAACTAGAGTTGATTTTATGAGCTCTGTGACCATAGATATGCATGCTTGGTGACAAGAATGAGGACTCTAGTTTGAGCATTCCTGGTCCAGGAAATTCCTTTTTTAATGGGCTACATGAAATAGATTGCAGAAGGTAGTGCAAGACAAGTTTGTTTGTTCAAGCATTTGCTTGATTTTGGACATTTAGTGAGTTATTTATGGCTAGCTAGGGCAGTCCAGAAAGGCCTTATACTTCTCTGTTGAGGACAGTTTCATGTAACATCAGGTAGGATTTAATCTGTGTCATGCACCTAAATCCTATGGCAAGGGTGTCTAATAAATAAATTAAACATACATTTCCTCACATTCTTCAAAAATACTACTGTACAGCAGAATTAATCATAAAAGGGAAAATATATAACTGATCACATTTATGTGAAAATGAATTACACATTTACTTGTTTCTCACTTCTGCCTTTTTAAATCCTAAAGGTCAAGAATTGCCACCATTATGTTGAACTGATTGTCACCCACAGCACAGACAAGAAAACCTCATAGGTGTTCATCTCTTAGCTTCCCCGGTAATATGAAATGGCTTGACCAGGAAAGTGTTTCAATTTACCTTGGTTGCCTAACAATGTAAAATGAAATTGGCAAGATTAAGACGAATGGCATGAGAGCCTTTTGCTGATTGGCTAAAGTATTTTGTATATGTTGGAAAATTCAGAACATCTATCCTAATTGGCAGTGGACAGAACACTTTAGCAACTGTGACTGTGCAAGAGAGCAATCTATCCACAGCAGGGTCAAAGGGTGAGGTCAACAGGATAGGATGGTGATGTTATTATCTGACATGAGTTATCTTCTATAAACTCTGTCTGTAAGACGTATGACATTGTGGTGAACTCTGTGATAGATATTAAATTCAAGATCTCAACATGTTGAATGGGATGAACAGAGAACAGAGGATGGGTTTATAAGTTAATTTTGAAAAGCAGAAACAGCACTTGCATGGCAAAATAATTAACTGACATTACTACAGTTATAATATAGTAGATGGAAGTCTGCAGCAACAATGAAATCAAGGTTCAATCAGTGTTGCAGGGGGAAGACAACACAAGAAGGTAAACAAGGTCAAAAAGTTAATGGGACAAATAATTTTCTATGTAAATCTCTCATTAAAAATGCACTAAAACAGCGATAATGGTCAAAGGAACTTCAGCAGTTCAGCATCATTTAGATCTAACCTATCATTTAGATAGGTTCAGAAAAATAAAATATACTTCTTAAAGGTTTGGGATCAACATTTTTCTAAATAAAACCTGTCATCTAGATTGTGGTTAACCAACTGGAACATTATTGGCATACATCCCAAAGCACTAATCATATTCCAGTTCTATTTCCAAAGCCACCAGAAATGTAAAAGTAACATCCAAGAATTTCCATGACCTGGAAGGGAAAACCAGTGCACCAGTTATGTTTTCTGTGCAATTTAATGTGCAGCTATCAGCAATGTATTTGTTCGATTTTCTGTTTCTTTTTTTTTATTATTTTGGTGCACAGATCCTTACATTAATCAGAGCATTGTTAGAGGACATGGTTGTCACAGATTGATAATATCCTGTAATATACTGAACAAACCTTGTGGAATTAAGATAAACTTTACTGAATTAAGTTAAACCTTATTGAACTATGGGTAACACCTTTGGAATTCATTATATAACAAATGGAAATGTTTATGTACTATTTTGAGATTCTACTGAAGAAGTACCATACAAAGACAAGATTCATGCTATTTCTGGAAGTTCAAAGGTCTTTTTAGAACAATAAGTGTAATGTGGATTTCCCTAGGAAATACTTTGAGGTGAGGGGAATGAAAATTCTCTTCCATTAAAGCCAACCTTTTGAAGATATGCCCTGGGGAGAGAAACCCTTTGTATACTAACTACCTGCTTCTGGAAACTCCAGCTCAAAAGACCCCTGAACTCTATAAAAACGAAACTGAACATGTTATGAGTGTGCTTGTTTTGAGCTAAAGCTCTATTGAACTTGTAACCACAAGGATGCCTGTAAGGTGGGGGTATTGCCAGAGCTCACAAGAGAGCTGGGATGAACTCTGGTAAGCTTATGAGCATGTGTGTAAGTTCTCTAATTGTTATTAATGTTTTCTCTGTAATGCTTTTTACCTTACCTAACCAGGCATGCTTAGAAATAAGTGTGTAGTAACTTATAACTGTAGCAATTACATTGTTATCCATCTCTGAAGAGAAATCAAGCAGGTGTCGTAGAGCAACCTATCTTTGCTGGGAAATGCACAGTGAAGGCAAGGGAACTGTCCAGCCTCAGAATACCCCAGTCAGAAGGGAGAGAGATGTGTCTCCACCCAAAAGAAACAACAGCTGGGAGCTGAAAGCCAAGAGTGGTGCCCGTGCTCAACCACGGAGGGGAAATACAGGTGCAGTTGCCTTGAACGGTGGCAATGATAATAAGACATTCACTAAGAACATTACTATCATCAAAAATGACTTAGTTAGGGCTTGTCTACACTTGAAATACCTACAGCAGCACAACTGCAGTGCTGCAGCTGCGCTGCTGTAGCGCTTCAGTATAGATACTACCTATGCCAACATCTTAGTTAATCTACCTCCCTGAGAGCCAGTAGCTGAATCGATGGAAGAATTCTTTAATCGACCTAGTGATGTCTACACCAGGAGTTAGGTCAGCTTAACGGTATTGCTCCAGGGTGAAGGATGCCATTCTCAAGCATATACTGGAGTAATCTGAAAATAACTGATTTCATCCATGGAACCCTGATGTCTAGAACTTTTCTGCAACTGCTGCTATTGAAACGCTTATAGGTATGATATTGTAATAATACGCCGAGAATGGAAGGGTGAGTTGGGAGGAAGATACAGACATAGAAAAATTATATTTGAGAAGCTGAACAGAACGTTATTGCAATAGAACTGAAACAGTCATTTGTTGTAATCCCTCACGAGACTGCTCTTTTCTGTAGAGAACTCTTGAACCTTGATTCGCCTTCCTGAGCTGTTTAGACTGGGCTACTCTAACTGTCCAACTGTTTTCCAAGGAAAGGGGAAAATTCCCACAGTCATGGTAAAAGGCCTAGTCATCTCCCACACTCTTATTAGCCCCTCTCTTCCTGGTTCAGCTTTTTCTGCTTCCCATTCTCATGCTTCCCAGTGTGGCACTGCTGGTCTGCTAGGCGGGAACTACAATGAACAGTCTCCCTAATTGTCTAATTTGGAACTCTAACAACAACCCAAGTTAACTTACGTGGGAACAAAATGCTTAACATGCCACAGCTTGCAATGTGTTCTTAAGATATTCATATCACTGTACTCTACTTATTTAAGCATCAAAACCAAAAATATTCTCATTTTTTTCTAACCTTGCATCACATCCCTTCTTTATAGAAATCCCATCTTTGAAATATAAAAGCACATTATTCTTAACACCCTTCCACCCCAAAAATATACAATTAACAATCAAACTCTTCTCCCCCGTTGCTTGTTCTTCAGTGTGCTGGCACCATGTTGAGTTCACCTGTCCCTCGTCAACCTGTTTTCCCCATTGACTCTACATGCAAATAGGGCTTCCTTTGTGTTGGCTTTTTACCATCCTCAATTTACATTTGACAGAGAGAACTACCTTCCTTCCTGTCTGGAAAAAAAATGGTTCTCCCTTTGTTTGGTTGCAGACTTCAAAGTGTAACTCCAGTAGGTACATATAATTCCTCAAATAGCATTAATACATACATCTCACGATGCTATTAGTGACCAATGTGCCAGAAGGGGATTTGATGCAGGCTAACTATCCTAATACAAGCTTACCAGGGACCCTGGGTATGTACTTAGGTTGTTACCTGCACTAGCTAGATTAAGGTAATTCTGCAATCACACCTTCATTTGCAATAGAGACACCTTCTATGAATGTCCCTTTCTTCTAGCCCTGCCATCTCTGATGACTCATCATGGATAGCTGGTTCCCTGTGGGCTGGGGCAGCATCTGGCATTTGCTCTCTCATGGCTGCTGTAATCAATTTTCAGGATAATCTCCTAAAGGCAGTGTCTGTATTCAGCTACAGATGTCTTCCTCTGGCATCCTGCTGGATTTCTCAAGCCTGGTATCTTCTCTGCTTTGCCTCCGTGGTCAAATTTTATCCCTTTGGGTTGGTATAAGAGCTACACTCTTATTTGGAAGACAGTCACAAGCAATTAGAAGATTCTGGTGAAGTACTTCACTCACACCCATTCCTCTTTGGGTTTTCACCTTTTACCGATGTTTCCTGTTCTCTCTTCTGTAATGAACATCAAGCCCCCAAATATGATCGGAGAGTCCAATGTTCAAATAGCTTTCTAGGTGCAAAACTCTCCCAGTTTTACAGTTGTAATAACCTTCCCCTCTTGTAAGTAATTTTCTACTGTTTGTCATAGGAATTTCATAAACTCTCTCCAACTGTCCTTTCCATTGATCTCCATATTTGATGTGACTATTAGTTCATTGTTCTGTATGAATTCATAGAGGTTAACTACGAGTAACGTTAAAGACCACCCATATACGAGAAAAATGTGGAATAATCAGGAGTTTCACGCTCCGTGTAGTTAAAAATAGGTAAATTTAGTTTTGATAGTACTTCCAAGTTGACATTTGTTCCTGAATCAATGTTTGTAATATTGGTAACAGCATTCTGTTAAATCTTTCAGCTGGGTTTCCTTGTGGATAGTAGGCAATGGAGTACTGGAACTTTATATCTCCTTATATTCACAAAGGGCTAACTCCTTTGCTTCATCTCCTGAGAGGAAGAACACAGAAGCACAATATATCACTGTCGGTCAGAGGAAAAGTGCAGAGGAGTGAAGGCACAGTCGTCTTTACATCACTTGTACATCTGCCAAATTTTAGGCTGATTCAGGGGCTGAAATCAGAGCAGCCCTGGGGTCTATTCTTGTGACTCTCATATACAGTCCATATGCACCACCACAGTGGTGTATAGAAGTTGGAGCAGGAGCCAGAAACCAAAGTCTGTTAATTGTCAAATTCACTACTCTGGCTATAGTAAATTTTTACAGGAAATCCCAATGGAAGGATAAAGTCTTAAAATATTTAATTAGTAGCTTTCCCTTGTTGCTGAGTTTGTATATCAGGCACTAGGGCTCCTTCAGTATCCCCATATCACTCCTGAGTGTGTTATTTTGTTGCCTGTTCAGAGTTGTTCAGGAAAAGAAAATCTACATCAACATTGGTTTTCACCGACACAGATCATGATGAAATTGAAAGCCGGTATTTCTGATACCCATAAAAGCCCTGTGATGTTTAGCATCACTGTGTTATGGAAAAAATGAGGGGGTTATGGTGGATTCTCAACCCTTCTGATCATTAGACACAAAGTGTCTTAAACTGGGCACCGCAATCCCAAGACACAGAAAATTAGTGAATAGGTCTGGAAATGTAGGAATTACTATATATTGTGTCAAAAGAATACAACTATAAGCATGGGAAAGTATGAGATTTTTAATTTTGGCCAAGAAACATCACTGTGACCAATGCAATTAAATCATCGCATATACCAGCAGGAAATGAAGTAACTATTCTAAAAATGCATGGCTTATGAAATATTATTTATGCTCCAATTGAGGTTTCTCCACTATCTGGCTGCGTTTTCTTTCATCTTCTCAACTGTCAGCTGAAATATATACTACTCAGAAGTATTTGCCATCCTACCCCCACCCTTTATTAATCCAATTTTCTTTGTTATTAACAGAGAACTTGACTACAGTGGAAGCTACCAGACTTATGCAACTCTGAAAATCAGACACAAGCTGTCTTAACATTGGGAACCCAAAAACTGAGGCACCAAAAAATAATGATCTTTTGTAATGTATTAATTTATTTCCTCTTATAGATTAGACATATTTGCATTACAATAAAGGGATTTCATTATGTTAAAAACAATGATACATTCTGCCATAAATTTGCATGTGTGTATTACATGATAGTCATTCATAGCATTTCTGAAAATGATAGAACAGATTTTATTGGTTAAAAAAAAAACTACTTCAAAAGTTATCCTAATGCCTAATACTCCTTTCATTGCAGTGAATAAGAAAGTACACCTATTGTAGAATTTGTTAAAAATAGGAGCTCCATCCGTCACCCTCCTTTTAACTGACATTTTTACCCCATTATTATCCATAATATATTCCACTGAGAATTTCTTCCTACTACAGAAAGGGGGAGGATATCAGCCAAAGGCATCCCCCAACAACTACTGCCTTCTAAGCCTGCTCACTAATCATAAGTGGGTCAAATGGTCTTCACATGAAAGCATCTAACAAGGTCCCAAAGGAGGTTTCCCTTTAGTGGCACCATGGAAAAACACTATTCCTCTTCAGAGAAGATGGATATTGTCTTCCATGGCACAACTGAGGTGCTGATACTTGCCCCTTTGAACCTGTTATATTCATGGATGTTTTCTGAAACGGTTATATCGTTTTGGAAATTAAGGTCCCAAGACTAGGGAATCTAAGCAGTTGGAAAGGCTCTGTTCAGAGAGATTAGAAATTCTGAAGAGAATGGGACAAAGCTTAAAGGTCTGATGCTGATTTCAAGAAACACACCTAGGATGGCATCAAATTAGCATCAAACCAATCATGTCTCATTTCTTGTTAATGCATATTTTTATCTTTTTTTTTTAATTTGATATGGCTTGCTGGAGGTTGTGGGTTTTTTGTTTGTTTGGGTTTTTTTTAAGATTGGATTCAAACCATGCATCTCACAAAGGAGATTTTCTATTAATGCAGCATGAAAGAGCCTCTGTGTTAACAGCAAAGAAAATTAGATTGATAAAGGAAAATGGAGAATAGTCAAATCATTTGACTACTGTAGGAGGGATGGATGCCAAATTTTAGTAATTAGGGTCATATGTACAGACCAAGGAGGATCAGATCAATTAAAAAGACAAACCATGTCAATTGCATCAAACCACTGATTTGCAGCTGAGACAGTGGCTTTAGTGAACAGGGTCCTTCACACAAAAGATAACATTTGACATTAATCACAGGATAACCCATACACACACACACTATTGTATTATTTACCGCATTTTTCGTTATGTGGTATACTCAACATAGACAGAACGGTTTACCAGTTGTATGACTTCTCAGATTCAATAGTGCAACCTTATGCACCACAAGTCTATTTTCATCAGCTATGTAAAGAAATGCACCTAAATTGAGTAGGCTTAAATAACCAGTCATTTACTTTAGCAGATTCCAAACTACTCTGTCTCCTTCTTGCAAAGTTCTGACTGATTTTCATCATCATCCTTTTTTGTGACAAACAAAATTTAGCTTCCAAAATATATTTAGATTTGAGAAAGGTAAAAAGAAGGCAAAAGAAAAGACCCCTTCAGGAGAAACAAAAAGACACCCCACCGTCCCCCACTGACGCACATTTTAAATCCCATGAAATTAATGTTTAGCTCAAGGATTTGCTGTTCATCTCAGTGCCCTTCAAGCCTGAGGCGGGATTAGGCCAGATTCATGTTCGAACAACTGAAGGAAATCAATAGATTTCACCTTATTAATAATTAAAAGACTAATGCAGACTTTCATGTGATTAAAATGGTGTATAAAATGTATGTACTATTATAATTGGAAATGCACACACACAAAAGGCGCTTTGAATCAGGCAACAGACCAGAGGGAAAGAGATTAACTTGAAGCATGTACCAGTGACATATGACAGTAAATGGAAAGGAAGGAGGCCACTCAATACTGTACTAACAAGGTATCAACTTATAGCTGGCCAAATACTTTAAATTACTTAATATCCTATGTAATTTCTGGGTTATTTACAAATGCTGAATCACCACAAGCTACATCATGCCCCATCAGCAGCCATCGTAAGGGACAGGACAAGGGAAGGCATAATAGAGGAAATCACAATTAGGTGGACTAAGACAGATATGATACACAGAACTAGTCAGAAAAGTCCCCAAAGTAATTCAGCTACCCCTAAAAACTTCATAGGTTTAATGGAAGGCAGTGATTTTATAATATCCACACTATACACATTCAGGCAACATTAGAACACATCCAGATCTGCTATGCCATTTTGGAAGACTATGTTGGAAGATAAAGGAAACAATTATTCCATGTTATTATTGAAATATCATGTGTCCTTTTTTGTCCCATTGATTAGGTCTTTGAACTATGACTTTGCTAAGCATGTTGCAAATTCCAGTATCTTGACTTGACCTAAATTCTACTCTGTTTGTGCTTGACTAATATATAGTTTTAAATAGTCCTTTGGGGAGGAAAAGAATGGATAGAAGAAAATGAACACTATGGGTTATATGCTATCTGCATTTTTACCATTAAGTCAATGATGTGGCAAGGAAGTAACCTGCATCATAATTTGTCTTTGGCGTGATATGTTTAATACTGTGTACCCAAAATCAAATCAAGTCCTCTAATGAATTCAATAGTGTCAATGTTTGGGCTGGATACTAAGCTCATGTAAAACACCATAGCTCTGTTGAAGTCATTGGATGAACACCACTGGCAAGCCACTGAATTAGGACAAAAAATTCTTTGTGCAGTCAAACTGGAAATCATGCACACAAACACAATCTGTGTCACAGTTAGTTTGAATGGTGCTTTCATGCCCTTATCTCATTAAATCAAGGTGTTTGAGCAATGCAGCATTCATCCTTAATGCAATACACATAAACTTTCATGTTTCTATGTATGGAACAGAATCTATACTTGCTGTACTGAGTCCAAACGTACCCCTTCCAGCCCAGTTCTACTTTTTCCAAAGAGCCACTCACATCACCCTGCTTTGTGGCTGGAGTTAACAAGCCAATTCTGTCATAATCAGCAGGAATTGGTGAGCATCTCCATGGAGGATTCCAACACTTACTAACAGGTTGGCTCTGCAGAAGAAATCTGTACCCTGTAACACTGTGGATTTTTTATTTTTATTCCAATTTAATTTTGTTAGTGCAGATGACAAGATCTAGGAAAACTGACAGATTCAAGTGCCTCTACTCCACTCATTTTACGGAGAAGCTAATGTTTTCTCTTATGTTTTACAGATATATTAGCATATGTGAATTATTAGCTCATTTTATTTTGATACATTGTTTTTTTAGATAATTCTTTTGAAGTGAAGGACTTCATGTGTTTGACTTCACACAGTTTCTTTCCACTTGTCCCCATTTTATATGCTCTGGATTAAGCAGATCAAAGAAAAAATGTTATACTCTATAGCTACCTGAGACAGGATGTATTTGACCTCAGCAGCAAAGGTAGCCCTCCAAGATTGCTCAGAGAAGAGTTTCCACAGCGACTATTTTGGAAACCACAGAGACCCAGTCCTCCAAGGGCTAGAGGGTCTAGTAACAGCCAATCATGGCCCTGTTGGCCCAGATTAAAGGAGTTGCCTGTCCTTAGCAGGTCAGGTCATGGCTGGGACCAGATGGGCAAGGCAGGGTTGTCCTCTCTGGCAAAAGGAACTCAAGAGATAGCTAGAGTTTGTTTCTGGCTGCATTTGTCTAGCTGGGTTTGCAGGGAGAGAGAGGACTAAGAACCTTGACCCAGAGATAAGGGTGAAGCTAAAGGGGCCAGGAAGGAAGCAGCCCAGGTAAGAAGCAGCAACAAATTGAATCAAACAGTATGTGGCTGCTGATCATATGGTCCCTGGATTGGAACCCAAAGTAGTGGGTGGACCCAGGTTCTGCTACTGGGCATAGGTAAAGTTGCCTAAAACCCAAAATGAGACAGAGCTTATTTGGAAGCCTAACAAAGAGCTGAATTTAAAGGGCCCAGAGTTGGAGCGAACACTCTAGTGAACGCAAATAGACTGTTGATGTATTGGCCTCTTTAATACCTGGAAGGAGTTAATTCAGACTTTGTGACTTGCAAGATGGCCAAGCCACTGAAGACCCTCCAAGGCTAGCCGGCAGCCTGTAGGGGATAATGGGGAATGAGAAAACGACTGTGCTACCTCCCACTGCTGCTCTGAGGCTAGGTCTACACTACGGGGGAGGGGGGTCGACCTAAGATAAGCAACTTCAGCTATGTGAATAGCGTAGCTGAAGTTGCGTATTTTAGGTCGACTTATCTGGCTGTGAGGACGGCGGCGAGTCGACCGCTGCCGCTCCCCCGCTGACTCCACTTCCGCCTCTCGCTGCGGTGGAGTTCCGGAGTCGACGGCAGAACGATCGGGGATCGATTTATCGTGTCTACACTAGACACGATAAATCAATCCCCGATAGATCAATCGCTATCCGGTGGGTAGTGATGACATGCCCTGAGACACTCAAGAGGTGAGAGTCCCTTTACACTACCCCTTCAAACTAGACTTCTCCACCACACTCAATTTTTCAAATCCCTTCTCCTTCTACCTATAGTGTATTCCCCACTGCAAAACCACAATAATCAATCTGGAGCTGTAAAAACAATCGAGGAGCTGAAAAGATTTCACCAACGAGGTATCCAGTTAAAATTAACTAGTACTTCATGGAATTCATATAGAAGTTATATTTGAGATGTTGTAAAACTGCTCACTTTACAAAATGAAAATTGGAAAATTAGTCTGAATGAAATAAAACAGTGTCATTGAAAGAAATTAGGCAGTGAGAAAGCTGTGTAATTGATAAGGCTTGATGAGATCATCAGGAAAAGAACTTGAATCCTAGCAACACTTAGTTCTAATAGCTAATTCTTTTGGATCACTCTAAAAAGTGTCAGTACCAAGCCATGAGCTGACACTGCATTCCACACTTTAAACGCTGATTTAAAAATGCTAAATCCCTTTTCCATTTAAGTTACTTTTGGGGAACTTTGCTCTTTCAGGCAGATTTTTGCAGTTTCCATTGGCATATTAAGGTCTTTTCCTGATTTACAGTCAATTTACGGTGGCTGTAAAAGGCCACAAATTGAAGAGCTGTGATAAAGTACTTAAGAAACATCATTGCTTCTCAGCTCAAGCTGGAACTTGGCATTTATTCTTAGTACAGCGAGAAAGATCATCTATAAACATATCTACCATAAACGTGAAAGGAACCCGGCTTGTGTCCTATAGTTTTACAAAATAGCCCTATTTCATCCCTTATAAAAATATCAAATGCATAGAAAAACTGTGCTGGATGCTGTAGAGTGTGTTATGCTGTTACTGTTGAATTGGCTTATTTTATAGCTATCTTTGCCAGTAATCCACTGGCTACTGGGGGGGAAAAGATAAAACTAAGTAACATACAGTATAAATAGAGAGAGTTGAAGAATGATTTGTTGTTTGACCTTGACAAATGTTATAAATGTTTAAGTAGCAGGAGCTAATTCCGGATAATACTTGGATGGTCTAGGTCAGTGTCCAAACATACAGAATGTTACTACAGAAAGTAGAAACCTGATGTGAAATCCTAGCCTCACTGAAGTCATGGCAAATCTCCCATTGACTTCAGTGGGGCCAAGATTTCAATCCTGGTAAATGGATAATCTTGTTGATCCCTATAACACATACTTCTTTAGGAGGGTTCTGCTCATATGTGAAACCTGCATGTGGTTTAGCATGCAAAGAATGTAGACATTCAGTCTTATGTTATCAGTTCGATTTTCTATTGCATTTTCTTTTTATCTTAGTAAATGCCACCCTCATTCTGATCACATTTGGACCAGTGTAAATAAGGAGCTATTCTACTGCAAAATAGAATTTCATCCGTTTAAATCCAATGGAGATCAAAATCAGACATATCTGGCAGAGCATTTAGGGCAAGTGACAGGGAGGTAGAACTCCATGGATGATCTCACTCAAGTCCCTTAGCCCAGTGGCTCTCAACCTTTCCAGACTACTGTACCCTTTTCAGGAGTCTGATTTGTCTTGCTTGTCTTTTGTTGCCCCCAAGTTTCACCTCACTTAAAAACTACTTGCTTCTAAAATCGGACATAAAAATACAAAAAAATGCCACAGCACACTATTACTGAAAAGTTGCTGACTTTCTCATTTTTACCATATATTTATAAAATAAATCAATTGGAATAGAAATATTGTACTTACATTTCAGTGTATAGTATATAGAAGTAGTGCAGTGTATAGTATATAGAGGAGTACAAGCAAGTCATTGTCTATATGAAATGATGGGGGGAAAGGAGGGGTGAGGTAAAGATGTTAATGTTCATGAGGTAGCTTTGTACTTGCTGCTGCAATTTGATCTGCTTGGCAAAGGCACTGTCCAGCAGATTAAGCAGTTTGATATTTTGGCAGCTTAAAAGGAGGTTTTAGAATGTTATACTTTGCAAAGTGTTTCTCTTTCAATTTGGGGCCACCCACTCATAAAATGTTTACAAATATTAGCAAAAAAGTACAAATCAATTCAATTTAACTATTAAATTTCTTATCTCTATGGGTTGGGGACGGGAAGAAAAAAATCTCCCTAATACTTGATTTAACAGCACCACAACAAAAAGATACACAAGGTGAAAGAGAACGAGAATAAGGATGCCAATCCTGCACAGGGCGTAGCAAATTCTGGGAGGATATCATTGGAGCTGACAGTGCTAAGCATAAGTGCATAAGAAGATATGTATAAAAATAGTTCACAGCTATGAAGGGAAACCATCAAAAAGCATTAGTAGGTCTAAGGGAAACAATAAAACCAAATATTATTATAAAATTAACTAGTCCCTAAACTTTTAGTTAATGCCTGGCCTAACTTGTTTATACTTCATATTGTACAGTCTTCTCCTTACCTCTCTGCCAGACACCATGGTCCTGAACTGCAACATCTCTACTTTCCCATCACAGTTTCAGCTTGTGACATAGACCTAGACTGGAATTCAAGGTTAAGTGCAGTACAACCCTATCTCCCATTTACCTTTTTATCTCATATTAGCAAAATAAACTCTGTTAGTGAAGCAAATAGAAATAACACTCCAACTGTATTAGTACAGCACAATGCATTAACATACATATGTGCTATGTCACAATAGGTACAATGAGGAGCTTATTGTTGTAGTGCAGATCAAGATTAAAAAAAACCCCAAAGAACCCTAGAATAATGAACTGAATTAAAATGTTGTATGTCAAAATAAACATATAGCATTATGAATAGGGTTTAATAGGTTTCCAGTGCCACCTTTTGCAATGAGATTGATTGTAATCTACTGATTGAATCATGCTGTGTTGCTATACCAAACGACCCAAAAGTGATCTGTGTCTTATGTGTCCTTAGGGCCAAATCCTGTCCCCACTGAAGTAAATGGCAAAATACATATTTAAAATGACTGGGAATGCAGTCTTTCCTGTGATACCTTTCCATTGGGCTTGAGGAGAACACTTTCTTAAGCTATTTTTTTTCCCTTCAGACAGACTTCAGCCTCTGAGTAGTCTCAGGTATCCAAACTGGTGATTATCTAACTGTGGGGACTGAGGATGGTGTGTATGCTGTAGTACTTGCCTCAAGGGAGCTACAAATGTCAGTAAGATGCAAAAATAGACACAGTGTGAAATCAAAGGAATATAGGAAGTTTAGAAGTCATCGTTTAAGAGCTCCTCATGCAGAGTTGCTCTGCTGAAAACAGCAACGCAATATACCTCAGAAGATCTAAGTGAGGCACAAGAGACTGAAAATCTGATAATGGTTTTATGGGCTGGCAGGGCATCCTGGAATACTTTAAACGTTCTATAGATTCCATGGAAACAGAGAAAATATAAGGACAGAGTCTTAAGTATTCTAAATGTCTGATTTACGAAGAATTCAGGGGAAAACGCCAATGTCTTGTTAGAAAAAATGTACCCTGTGATCTCAAAGTCTGAGTTGAAGGGGAAAAAAAGGGCATCAAAAGGCTAAGGTTTATCACACTTGCCATTTGGGACTGTGCTAATCAGCAGAGGGAAACAGAGCACATTCATCTTTGCACAGACTCACCACTGAAATAATCTCTGTAACACCCACTGCTCTGATAAAAAGGACACTTTAGCCTAACACAGCTCTAAGGCCACGCAATACATGAAAACAAAGCACTGTTATTTCTGTTAGTACTTTGGTTCTGAAAAATCCCCATCTGCTGCTTTTTCTTTATCATCTTTTGCTTTCAACTCTTGTCTCCTTTGTGCTCCTTTATTTAAAGTTCCTGGTTTTATATGTTATCAGGGCTATTTTGTCTTTTTTTCTCTTCACTTCTCAGTCTCCCCTCAACAAAACAATGACTCTCCTGCCTCATCTCTCTTTACAACATACATTTAGATATGTATTTAATGGGAAAGATATTAAAACAAACAAACAATGTGATACCGTGTCATCAATTTCATAGCATATCCTCCCATTGAAATAAAAAAGCAATGAAAAATTAAGGGCACTATATGGACCAGGTGTGATGAAGTGAGAGTTTTCTGAAATATTTGTATGAATCCTGTCTGTGCCTCTGTTTCCCCTATATGTTGCATTGCTACTGGGGTGATGGGAAGAGGGAAGAGGACTAAGTCTGCTCACAGGGCAGGCTAGGAGAGATAGGTGTGTGTGTCACCTAGCATCTGAGCCTGAATGTGTCATTAAACAAAGGAGCAGTAAAGGCTGAACCAATATCAGTGGAGTATCCAAGACAATAGAAAACCCAGTCACCAGGACATTGACCCCTAGCAACCAATGACCCGGAGGGAGATGTATTTCTCCACCTCTCATCAGAGAAGCAGGGCACAGACCCCCCAGCTCGAGAACAAAGGACTGGAAGTTGTGAGGTGGGGGATAAAGTGTTGACTTCTGGAGGAAGCTGGGGGCTCTCTCACCTGGAGACAGACAAAGTGAGAATGAGGGAGACACAGAGCCAGAGCATGGTGTTCACTACAGCTTTTGACTGTAGCTCTGGGCTAACCAGAAGGGAATGTTTTACCCTTAATCTCTCTGTGCTAACCCACGGACTTCCACATTCTGTTTGCCAGGTGACTAATAAAAGGTTACCTTGTTTTGAAAAGGCTGCCTGTGTGGCTGTAAATGCTCTCTGAGAGCACTGCACCCTGGAGGGGGAAGCCTCCCACAGGACTCTAGTTTGGCTGGATTTGCTACACGCAGCCATGGAGACAGGGGATGCTTGTGCCAAAGCCTCAGTCTTGGAGACTTGGAGGCCTATCACTGTGGAACTGTGTGGTACTTGGGGCCCGGCACACTGAACATGTCTGCAGAAGGTGCACAGACAGTGCCGCCTAGTGATCAGGCAGGGTTTTGGCAGAGTGTCTCCCCATTGGAGCACAAAGACTGTACTGGGAGCTGGGCCCTTGAACAGTCAAGACCTTTTCCAGCTGGTCTCTCACCTAGGTGAAGACCCCTGCTGTGGTAATGTCCTTTCAGAGAGGGTAAGGGATCCCAGGCTCACCCTCTCCACTGGGCTCTGGACCAGGGCCCAATGGTGGGCTGCTACAACCAACACCTCGGGGCGCTAAGCTGCTGCCATCCCAGACCTATCCCAGTCTCCTTTAGCTTCCAAGGGTACACCACTGCAATCAGGTCTCCATCCTGCACTCAGTCATCTGCCCCTCCTTTGTGGGTTTGCACAGGTCTGTGTTGTCAGGTCCCAGGTAATGAACTCTTGGGCAGTACTTTCTGCTCAGAGTAGCCACCTGCTCCCTTTCACTGCCTGCTTCTGAACAGCTCTGCTCCCCTTTTTAAAGCCCTGCCTCCAGCTTCTGCAGACTTTGCAGATGTGGCTGGGTGGGCTCACCTCTGGCCCACAGCTGTTCCTTGACCCCTTTCTCTCCAATGTATGGTTTGTGTACCCCATCTCAGGGTCACTCCCAGGTGGCTGGGGCACAGACCAGACCCTGTGACTCTGACACCAGAGTTGGGAGCTTACTTTTGGGTTCTCTTGAAAAATCAATAAATATAGGAGAAGAGCAGATTCTTAGCTGGTGTAAACTTTCATAGGAGGTGTAACAATTGACACCAGCTAAGGGTTTGCCCTAGAGATTGGGTTGTTTAGTCTGGAGAAGAGAAGACTGAGGGGAGGCATGATAATAGTTTTCAAGTACATAAAAGATTGTTATAAGGAGGGTGAAACATTGTTCCCCTTAGCCTCTGAGGCTAAGACAAGAAGCAATAGGCCTAAATTGCAGCAAGTGAGGTTTAGGTTGGATATTATGAAAAACTTCCTAACTGTCAGGGTGGTTAAGCACTGGAATAAATTGCCTAGGGAGGTTGTAGAATCTCCATCATTGGAGGTTTTTAAGAAGGAGGTTAGAAAAACACTTGTTAGGGATGGTCTAGTTATTATGCAGTCCTGCCTTGAGTGCAGGGAACTGAACTAGAAGGCCTCTTGAGGTCCCTCTACACAGTTCTATGATTAATACACACTTCTATGATTAATTCTAGGAGTCTAAGCACTATGAAGAGCAAGCACTGGGTGAAATATTTCTTAAGGATAAATGGGATTATCTGGGTCTCTCTCACTTTATCATTTGCCTACCATTGAAGGGGCCTAGGGCATTGGTGAACCTTGGTCCCTCCTATTTTGTGCCTGTGGCACACATTAGTCTAGTGTCCTGTGGGCTGTAATACTTTGGTCTCATTTGGGACGTGGGTTTAGTGTGTGGGTATTGGGTGGCCTGTGATATACAAGATGTCAGACTTGATAATCTGTTGATCCCTGCTGGCCTTAGACTCTGTGATGGAGAAATAAACAAAAACATTTGCCTGAGTTTTCCTAACAGACAAAAGGTAAGCCAATTGTACAAATATGTGACAAAAATTAATGCAAACATTTTTGCGTTCATACCATAGAAATATCTTCCATTCCATCCTAGCCAGACAACAAGGTCTATTCCAGGCTCCAAATGATATTTCCAGTGGTGGTACCATAATTCTTACTTTCCTGTCCACTTCTGCCCTTGCCTGACTCAGTCACTTTATGTTTGTGTATAGTATTTGTCTGTTCCTTCCTGGTCTGCAATACACCACCCAAAACTGCTAAAGTTGACTATCATGGTACTTCCACACAATATTTCCATATTTGGAATTTCAAGATAACGGAAGATTTTTGCCTTGAATTTCTGTGCCAACCAAAATGTGAAGGGTGTAAAAAAACAAACAAACAAAAAAGTATAAAACAAATTGACAAAAAATGCTGTAAGCTGTTTAATGAAAAAAGAACTCTCACCATTTTTGCCAACTGGTAAATATGCTTTTTTAACACTCTTCCCCTTCTTTCTGAATGATTACAAATAGAATGTTTTTCAAGTGCAAAGTATTTAATCTATTTTTTAAATTTACATTAATGTAGCAATCACTTCTATCCTCAAGTATTTGGAATAAATTGAGAACTAGCCAGAAACTACTGCACAAAATTGAATCCCAAAAGTACTTTGTTTAGAATCTTAAAAATAAAAAGTGGGCCACCCTCTGCCATCCTCATCCAAGCTGCACTGTACCTTTCCCCCATGAGCAGCGCAACCTTGTGGAGTAAGGTACTATTCAGCATAAGTAAGGATGATAGAAACTGACATGGTATGAATGTAACTGTTTCCTCCCCATTAGTTTGTATTTTGGGGCATCTCTGCATTCACAAATTCCACTCAGGACTGAGATGGAAGTGCAGAAATATCTCTTGCTGCATGTGAGGCACAACTCAAAGTTGACTACTGGAAATCCTGCAAGTCAATTTTCCAGTTTTCCAGACCCAATGACCAAAACTTGGGAATTCTCTGAACTGATTCCTAAGGTTTATCCATGGACACAATCTGGTTAGCAGACCTATGTAGAAAGTCTACGTACCTTTTCAAAGAGAACCACAATTCTAGACCTGAAGATTCCCTAAACATTGGGAAACTTAAGAATCATGATACGAGTTTTACGGTCTGGGCACATCTCTTATTCATTTTAAGCCATGTATGAAAATTAAGGTACCAAAACATATGCACCCATCTTCCCCATGCCCTCCCCTCAAAAAAGAATTAGTTGAGTTTCTAAAGATGAAAAGTAACAAGTTAAATAAAAAATAAATAAAAATAAGATAGGTTGAAGCAAATACGTCAGTTGTGGATACATGAGAGGTGGAAATAGCTGTCTTGGAGAACATTTCCTAATGGGTTGCACAAATGAATGCAAATGACTACACCTGATGATTCAGTTACAAAACATAGAAGCCTAGATTATTGTTAACCCTGCATACGTGCCCACTGAGTGGGGCAGGGGTGGGCATCCCTATGGAACTCCAGCCCTACTTGCACATTTGTGCAAGAGACAGTCTATGCAGCTGGAGTTGTTAGCCTGATCTAGAGAGCATCTACACATACTGCATTTATTCCAAACTTCCTGATTTCCTGGGGTCTGGTTTTATCTGTAACTCAGACAATAACCTAAATATGAACCTTGGACTAAGTTTTCTTCCCAAACTTGGCTGTGTCTAGTGTTCCCTGCAGAAACCTCTGTATCCTAAATGCCCAGTTCTCTCTGTCCAAAGAAAAGAATTGCTCCCACTTCCATTATATCCTGGGTGGAATTAACAAGCCACACCTGCCATAGTGAATCAGCAGGAATCAGTCAATGTCTCTGTGCAGGGTTTCAGCATCTAGATCAAAAGAAGAACACTGTCACATTCAGCCTTCATTCTCTGGCAAACTGGACTGTTTAGACAGCAATGGTCCAGGTGAGGCATTATATACTTCAAAGGGAGCTCGCACAAATGAGAATACATATTGTACTCTCCACTGAAACACATGGTTCTGGCTGCTAGCAAACACAAAAAACTGAACTAAATAAACTTCTGGTCTGATCTGTTATAATAACTGGTATTTTCCTAATATAGGGAGTTAAAGGAACAGCACTGGGTCAAACTTGGCCCAAAATATACCTTTTGTCCAAACAAGCTTTTACAAAATCCAGAACCAAGAGAAATGATTCCATTGAATTACTTTAAAATAATCCCAGTGGAAATACCTAAAAGAAAGAAACAGAGTATCATTTCCCTCCAACATTTTCTGCCCAAATATTTCAGGTTTTTACAGTAGAATCATAGAATCATAGAATATTAGGGTTGGAAGAGACCTCAGGAGGTCATCTAGTCCAACCCCCTGCTCAAAGTACAGTATCCAGTACAGGGATATAAAAATGTGAAAATGGCAAGCAGTTAACGGATCAGTTTTTAGTGTCCACTCTGAATGACATGACTTAACAGTAAAGAAATCCCACAAGTGGCAATTAAAATATGATAACATTTTAAAAAATTACATTTTTTTCAAGTTTAATACTCCGACAAGTTTATTTATGTATGTCTATTAATATAATTTTTGGCCTGTCATTTAAATTCGTGTAAGGATAGAATTTCACTACTTTAGAATGGGATACCAACATTCTACAGCTTTCAAAAAACATGCCATGCCCCTGGTAATTTTGTTGTTGTTGTTGTTGTTGTTGTTGTTAATTTGTCCTACTCTGCTTAGGTTTGGTCCGGGTCCAAAGGCTTGTGCTCTTATTCCTCAGTATTAAGCAATTCAATAATAATTAATGGTAGTATTTTCTGTTGCTAAATTATATACAACTGGCAAAAGGCTAGCAAGAGATTCAAAAAGTGTTCAGTGTGAGATCTCTTTGTTCCTGCTATGAGCATGGATAGGCAAACATAAATCAGAGATCTTACTTCTGCTACAGTAACCTCTGCTTGTTTTAACAGGCACTTGGCATGCACAGAACTGACATTCTTGCCAAGAATCACAGTGTGCAGCAACTCTGAGCGAGGCCTGTTGCAAACCCACTGTTGCTACTTAAGTTGTACACAGCAACCCACTAGGTCACAGGGGTTGGCAACGTTTGGCATGCGGCTCGCCAGGGTAAGCACCCTGGCGGGCCGGGCCAGTTTATTTATCTGCTGACGCGGCAGGTTCGGCCGATCGCGGCCCCCACTGGCCGCAGTTCGCCGTCCCGGGCCAATGGGGGCGGCAGGAAGCCGTGGCCAGCACATCCCTCAGCCCGCACCGCTTCCCGCCACCCCCATTGGCCCAGGACGGCGAACCGCGGCGAGTGGGGGCCACGATCGGCCGAACCTGCCACGTCAGCAGGTAAATAAACTGGTGCTTACCCTGGCGAGCCGCGTGCCAAACGTTGCCGACCCCTGCTAGGATCAGCTTTCCAGATACAAAACATTAACTGTGTATTCAGCATCATAACCAGTATTTTTTAAAAGTCTGTTTCTAGCTCTACAACAATCATACTAACTCCATAAAGAAGCTTTTGAAAATATCCTTAGCAGAACAGAAGATTCTTTCACCTATTGTATTTTACTTAAGAACCACGACTAAGGTGCAAAAGAAATGCCAGAACTCCTGCATGTTAAGGCAAATAACCCTCATCTCAATGCTGCATTTAAAGATTTAAAAAAAGGAGGGGGAAGCTATTATGCCTTAGGGGGGGAAATGTCATTCATCTTAAATTTGGTGATCAGCGTAACCCTGTGTAGGTGGGGAGAAAACATAGTTAAGAATCTAATCCCATTCATACGAAGCTAACATTTGAGTCAATACATTGTCCATATTTTTTTCTTGAATCCTAATCATATAGCTCCTGTCAAGACTTCCAGAGTCTGTTAATTCCAACCTTTCGTTACCCTCTGGATGAGGTGGGACGAGAGCCTCTCTGTGTTTAACTCAAATTTCCAAGAATGTCCACGTTTTCCTGAAACAGATCCATACCGATGACTTTGAGATACCCTTCAGGTATTTATTCAGTAGAAAAAAATATATAGCCTCATATCATCCAAAACGTAGTGCAGGCTTAAAGTTTTTATTCTGGTAGGATAGATACAACCCATCATATTCTGATCAATTTACTAATGCTTTTCTAGACTTTCTCCAGAATTTATGCATCTACATAGAATTAAGTTCTTCAGAATTGGAATCAATACTAGATGTTAGACTGAACATGACCTTCTATAATTGTGGTATAATGACATCCTTTTGATTGGTCATCTAGAGGGATTGAATTTGGGAATCTCTCCATCTGACAATATAATCATCTACTGCGTGAGTGAGAGGACCACATATATTAACACAGAGGGAGCAGCAGACTTCTCTTCTTATGTAGCCAGCCACCAGATCGGGACAAAGAAGGACCCACATTGGATTAATAGTTTTTAAATATAACAATTTCCACTGTCTTATTTATAGTGCTACTTATGATTTATATCAGGATCATATTTTTTGGATTCCTTGAGATGAATAATTACTCTAATCCTCTAGTTACTGCTTACTTTCATCTTCAAGTTTTTTAATGGTTGGTCTCATCCAGATCTTAATTTAATGATAGGTTGTTTTATGATTCTTATGCCAAAATAAATCACTTGTTTATTTGTGGAAAATAAAAGCAGTGCTTGGTTTTAAATTAAATTAATGGAGATATCCCATCTCCTAGAACTGGAAGGGACCCTGAAAGGTCATTGAGTCCAACCCCCTGCTTTCACTAGCAGGACCAAGTACTGATTTTTGCTCCAGATCCCTAAGTGGGCCCCTGAAGGATTGAACTCACAACCCTGGGTTTAGCAGGGCAATGCTCAAACCACTGAGCTATCCCTCCCCCCTTTCTATCCCTTGAATCCAGGTAGGGCTAATAAGTGAGTAATTCCAGGAATTATACTTAACCACCCAGTAAGGTTCTTGGAATTACTCACTTATTAATCCTACCTAGATTTGAGGGATAGAAACAAAGATTGAAACATAAGCCCCATTGAAGTCAGTAGCAAAAGTTGTATTGTAGGATTTCACCCAAAGAGTCTAATTAAAGCTTGACTCGATCAGCACTTGGATAATTATAACACACTGCAAGGAAACCTACAAGAAAACTGTAAGGAAAACTCTGTCTCTAGTCTGGTAGACTTATTTGAAAAAGTCAATAATATAATACAAATGGGCAAGTATTGTGCTTCCCCCACCCCCCTTTATCAATATGTCCAATGCCTGTGACATTAGTAAATATTATTATTCTATAAGCAAAGCTAGTCTTAAAATCATTAGTTAACAAAACTGACCAAGTCTGACCACTGAGGTATCCTATTAATATGTATTACTCATTGTAATTATGATGACATGCCATTATGCATTTTTAACAGATTCCACATAAATGCTGGCAATGTAACGATCAAGCTTCTTTTTATCAGATGCATTCTTCACTTTGGTAGACTTGTTTAACTCCTAAAACAAAGAGATTATTTATAAATAGATAACGTGATTATCTAATGTATTGTAAAAATCATGCTTGTCGGCAGTCAAACCATATATCTTCAACCTAGTCGACTAGTCTATCATTTATGAGAGTATAAGGCACGTCTCTTGACTGAAGGTAGAGGGAGAGGAAGACCTAGAGTTTCCTGGTTCACACCGTTTTCCCTTGTTAGAGATGGAGATCACACGAGTTAATCCCCAAACCTTTGTTACAACAACTGATCCTGGGGAAAGATTAAGAGATTAAAAATTCTCTGTGTCCAACTTCCATGCACGTGTGCACACACAAGTGAACAAGTACTATACTATATCAAATATATACACATTTTCTTCACTACTTACTGTACAGGTAAGTCACTATTCAGAGTATTTATTGCATATGTTACACATGATGGAATGTGTAGCTGTTCTTACATTCTGTCCATTTTATCTCTCTCTCAATGGGCTATGCCTGGTGTACAATGACCCCTTCTGGAAATGAAGCTTTGCTAACACTGTGAATGGGCACAACAGGCCTCTGGGTGGGTCACATGAACTTTTTCTCCTCCCTTGCTTTTAATTTTCTCCCTGCAGCGATATACTGCTGGCAGCTATAATTTCTGTAGTACACACACTCAAAATATACATTTCTCAGCTACCACCTTTCTCCGGGGGGTATTTGTAGTAGAAAGAAATAATTCAGTTTACATGATGTTCTCTATATTTGTCTGCAATTTAGCTCTTAATGCTGTTATCAAATAAAATGTCTGGTATTGCTTAATACATCTGTAGATTGGTACTGGTACTATGGAAATATTAACCCATAAAGATATGGCTCTATTTAAGGATTTTATAACTAAAATAATCTTCTGTAATGACCTTTTTTTAAATTAAAATAGCATTTCCACAATATAAGGATATAAACTGAAGGGTTTGAAATCAGTCAATACATTGCAAATATATAAATAAATGATTCCGATATGACAGCTGTAGAAAGGTTTAATTACAGTGAGTTCACTGGGTTCAATACTTTGTTCCTATAATTAACACTAACCAGTATGTTTTTTCTAAAGAGAAGTTCTGGGATTACTTCCTATTTTACTTTAATTATGTGCTCACTTCAATAAAGTGACATGTCTCCTACTCATGATTTAAATGCTGTACAGTATATATGTAGAAGCAATGTGAAGAAATCTCCTTTTCACCTAAACAAAGTTTCAGAAGCTAATGTACAAAAGCCCTACTGACTCTAAATTCAGACAGTTTCTAAATGTTGGAAATATATGCCATTTATTAAGGGCTTACACCAAAACTTATGCTGTTGTTTCCCTTTTCTGTAAGTATCTCTCATCTTCCCAATGAGCAAGGACATGCCTTTGAGACCACCTAAATTAAGGACTACTTTACTTCGGAGTATCACGCCCCCACACCTCTAACACCTCCCTTTTCCTTTTGACTTCTGTACAGAACAGGGCCGGCTCCAGGGTTTGGGCCACCCCAAGCAGCCAAAAAAAAAAAAAAAAAAAAAGCCGCGATCGCAATTGCGGGAGTGAGGGACCGTCCGCCGAATTGCCGCCGAATAGCTGTACGTGCCTCCCCCCTCCAGAGTGGCCGCCCCAAGCACCTGCTTGCCAGGCTGGTGCCTGGAGCCGGCCCTGGTACAGAATCCACATCTATCACTGCTGGAAGAGCAATGGAGTACCATCTACTGAACAAGAGTCAATGATGCTCTATACATTGCTGAATAGATTCCTCCCTTCCCCTCTAGTTTTGTGCTTTAGCTAGTTGATTTGACTCATTTCTTTAAAAAAATGTTTCCCACCCCACCCCTCCTCATTAATGCTGTACTAAGTGTTACTGTGGATAATATAATTAGATGCTTACTTCTGAGGAGGTTACACTTCTCATATTTGGAAGAGGAATAGTCTACCCTTTTCACTCTACCTTCCCCTCCGTGCCCCTCAGAATGCAAGCAAATATTTGGATTTGGATGGTCTCTTGGTACAAAGGGGATCTTCAGAAGGGGATTTTCCTTCACTATAAATACAGGATTCACAGAACCGGATCAGCAAGGCTAAAGGAAGAATATTCTGCTGCTACGTTCTACCATGAAGGCAAAACAGTGAATTTCAACAAATTAACTTTCTTTTTTGTTTTTTGAATATTTCATAGAAAATAGAGTTGAATGAGTGGCATTCACACACCAATCTGGTGATGACAGAAGGGATTGTACATACAGAATGCACTGCTCTTTTTCATTTTCTAGTAAAGAATCATAGAAATGTAGGACTAGAAGCGACCTATTGTTAAAACCAAAATCTAGTACAGCCTCCTCTGGTTGCTTCCTGCACCTTCTCAAATAATAAAAAAAAAGTCTCCAATGCATTTCAAGAATATGTTGGATAGTCTGTGCCCTGCTGTATTATTTTCCCACCAGATGCTGGGTAGTTGAAGTTTCCCATCACCACCAAGTCCTCTGCGCTAGCTGATTTTGTTAGTTGTTAAAAAAAAGCCTCATCCACCACATCTTCCTGGTTAGGTTGTCTACAGTAGACCCCCTACCATGACATCACCCTTGTTTTTTACCCCTTTTTTCCATTACCCAGATACTTTCTCGTAACAAATGCCCTTCTTCCCACTTGTGTCCAGGGTTATGGACCATATTTATTCTACACCTCTTAACTGGCAAGAACCTGATATTGCAAGGTGGTTCGGCAGCATTGTTAGACCAGTTGTACCATGCAGTGCTGGAAATTAAGTGAAGAAAGGGGACATTCTCCACTGCCATTGCACTTTGCACTCACTTTCTGACTAGGTAAATGACTACACAAAGTGCATGTAAAACTCTGTCATGCTGATTTGTTAGCATTTTATACTACTTTGAACAAGTACAAATGACCATGCAGATACAAAGCAAGGGAAAATGTGAAGGAGATTCCCAAACCTGAGCCATTCTTTTTAGGTCCCAGATTGAGGTGTCATTAGAGCAGGTATTGGAACAAATTGATAAATTAAACAGTAATAAGTCACCAGGTCCAGACAGTATTCACCGAAGAGTTCTGAAGGAACTCAAATGTGAAATTTCAGGACTACTAACTGTAGTCTGTAACCTATCATTTAAATTAGCTTCTGTACTAAATGACTGGAGGATAGCTAATGTGATGTCAAATTTTTAAAAGGGCTCCAGAGGTGATCCCAGCAATTACAGGCCAGTAAGCCTGACTTCAGTACTGGGCAAACTGAACAAAATTGTCAGAAACATAGATGAACATAATTTGTTGGGGAAGATTCAACATGTTTTTTGTAAAGGGAAATCATACCCCACCAATCTACTAAAATTCTTTGAGGGGGTCAACAAGCATGTGGACAAAGGGATCCAGTGGATACAGTGTACTTAGATTTTCAGAAAGCCTTTGACAAGTCCTTCACCGTGACGCTTTGTACCTCGGGGGAAACACCCTACACCCCCATGTTCATCCTTATAAAATAATTATGTGGTATCCAATGATTGTGGTGTCATGTTGGGTGTCTTCGGAAGGCTCATGATGCACTGAGCATGGTTGTTATAGTGATGTCATAGTAATTGTTACAGTAATGTTATAGGTTATAATTTCATGTATGTAGTTATGAACCTGAAAATGTAACCTCATGGCTTAAAACAAGCCCAGGGAAAAACTCTCCAAGAGCAGAGAGGCAGTTCACACCTCATCAGGGCAGGTATGGGACAAACCCAGCCCAGCCTCACAGGAACAAAAGACGCTGGCCTAGGCAGCAACAAAAGAATCTGTTAGACTCTCGAGGGAGTCACCGGCCTTCCTTTGGTGAGTTTGAAACTGCAATGAAGTAATGTTCACCAGACTCTGAAGGGGGGGGGACAAAGCCAGGAGGGAAGAAAGGACATGATAAAAGGGAGAGAGATTTGCCATGCTCTCTCTCTCTTCCACCTACATCTACAGACACCACACCAAGCAACTGAAGCACTGATCAAAGGGGAGAGCCTGGCTGAAGAGCAACCAGCAAGCCTGTGGTGAGAAGTATCTACGTTTATAAGGGCATTGAAAGTGTTAAGATCAGCTTAGAATGCGTTTTGCTTTTACTTCATTTGACTAAATCTGACTTGTTATGCTTTGACTTATAATCACTTAAAATCTATCTTTATAGTTTAAAAAATTGTTTGTTTATTCTACCTGAAGCAGTGCGTTTGGTTTGAAGTGTGACAGAGGCTCCCCTTGGGATAACAAGCCTGGTACATATCAATTTCTTTATTAAATTGATGAACTCATATAAGCTTGCAGCGTCCAGCGGGCATAACTGGACACTGCAAGATGGAGGTTCCTAGGGTTGTGTCTGGGACCGGAGATATGGGCTAGTGTCATTCAGTTGCAAGCAGCTGGGAACAGCTTACATGCCAGAGGCTGTGCGTGAACAGACCAGGAGTGGGGGTTCTCACAGCACAGCAGGGTAAGGCTGGCTCCCAGAGTCAAGGATTGCAGTGGCCTAGCAGATCACCGATCCAGATAACACCTGACGGGAACATCACAGGGGGATCCAGTGGATATAGTGTACTTAGATTTTCAGAAGGCCTTTGATAAGTCCCTCACCAAAGGCTCTTAAGCAAGCTAAGCTGTCATGGGATAAGAGGGAAGGTCCTCTCATGGATTGGTAACTGTTTAAAAGATAGGAAACCAAGGGGAGAAATAAATGGTCTGTTTTCAGAATGGAGAGAGGTAAATAGTGGTGTCCCACAGGGGTCTGTACTGGGACCAGTCCTATTCAACATATTCATAAATAATCTGGAAAAAGGGGTCAACAGTGAGGTGGCAAAATTTGCAGATGATACAAAACTACTCAAAATAGTTAAGTCCCAGGCGGACTGCGAAGAGCTACAAAAAGATCTCACAGAACTGGGTGACTGGGCAACAAAATGGCAGATGAAATTCAATGTTGATAAATGGAAAGTAATGCACATTGGAAAACGTAATCCCAACTATACATATAAAACAATGGGGTCTAAATTAGCTGTTACCACTCAAGAAAGAGACCTTGGCGTCATTGTGGCTAGTTCTCTGAAAACATCCACTCAATGTGGAGTGCCAGTCAAAAAAGTAAACAGAATGTTGGGAATCATTAAGAAAGGGATAGAAAATAAGACAGAAAATATCATATTGCCTCTATATAAATCCATGGTATGCCCACATCTTGAATACTGCGTGCAGATGTGGTTGCTCCATCTCAAAAAAGATACATTGGAATTGGAAAAGGTTCAGAAAAGGGCAACAAAAATGGTTATGTCATATGGAACGGCTTCCATATGAGAAGAGATTAATAAGACTGGGACTTTTCAGCTTGGAAAAGAGACTACTAAGGAGGGATATGATAGAGATCTATAAAATCATGACTGGTGTGGAGAAAGTAAATAAGAAAATGTTATTTACTCCTTCTCATAACACAAGAACTGGGGGACACCAAATGAAATTAATAGGCAGCAGGTTTAAAAATAACATGGAACTCCTTACCAGAGGATGTTGTGAAGGACAAGACTATAATAAGGTTCAAAAAAGAACTAGATAAATTCATGGAGGATAGGTCCATCAATGGATATTAGCCAGGATGGGCAGGGATGATGTCCCTAGCCTTTGTTTGCCAGAAGCTGGGAATGGGCGACAGGGGATGGATCACTTGATAATTACCTGTTCTGTTTATTCCCTTTGAGGCACCTGGCATTTTCCACTGTCGGAACACAGGATACGGGGGTAGATGGACCTTTGGTCTGACCCAGTATGGCCGTTCTTATGTTCTTAAAACCTTGCTTGCAGTGCGTAGGACAGACATTTTTCTTCAAATCTTTTCATTCATTTTGGAACCAGCTCTCATCTACTGCTGCAGGTTCTCTATGTAATTCACTTATAATACCCCAGGGAAAACAAATTCTGAGGACATTAATCAGAACAACTGACTGATTATCTGAAAAGGAGGAAGCAGATCAGGAACTGGTATGTCTGTGTATTTTGTTCTAAAGATCTGTTTTTATCTGTTCTTTTCCATATAGTCCTGCTTCAGTTCATAGATACAACTTCCTCATGGCTTATTCAAGTGAAAGGACTTAAGTGAAGTACCTATAATGCCACAAGAACTTACCTGAAACTGAAGTAAATGGAAATCTTTCCATGGAGTTGAATGAGATCTGGTTCAAGCTTTAAATAATGCCACTGAAACTTGGATGTAATTTGCAATGCTTGGTGTACCAGAGGCAGTTATATTTCAGTAGTGCCCTAGGAATGCAGCATCTGAAGTGCTTTTGTGCCATTTGGGATGAAAGATGTTACTCACATGTAAAATATTACTATAATAAGTCTATCTTAAAAATGTATGCTATTTTTAACCCCTTCGGACTATTTCTAACTAAATTAACAAAGGAAAGAGAAGAACATGACACAGGAAATATGAGGAACAAAAGGAAATGGAATGAAGGGGAGGATGAAGTGGTAGTTAGAAATAAATACATGATATTTGTTTCAAATGAAAGCCACCTATTTTCATGTATCCAGTGACTCAAGCATAGAAAGTGTCCTTAGCTAGGCATGAAATAGGGAACATGCAAAAACATGCAAAGATCATGCCTATTAAACATTACACTTTGTGCATAATTCCATTTTGCAAGTCCTCTGCATGATCCTGACATCATCCATGCAGGATCCTTGCTCTTCTTCCAGTAGATGTTAAAATATGAGTATACATTATAAGTGATTTTGGTAGACAAAAAAAAAAGTCACAAAAGTCAAGTACAGATGCCTGACATATGTATGACCCTTTTGAATATATACATGGATAAAGTAGAACACTGCTCACCAGTGATTTAATGGTCTAACTAAATGTTTTACATACAAAACACACACACACACACACACACACACTAATGCTTTTCTGTGTTGCAACTTATCCATTTCAAATTATTCAATTCACAGACAAGAAACATTTCTCCCTATGCACCCACTCCCCTCCAAATCACCCCCACAATGATATATTATAGCCAACTGTCAAATACGGTGAGCCTTGGTACTCCAATGGTTAACCTGAGTGCAGCATTCCTTTGAGAAAATAAACGGAATAAAGTTCTGGAAGCTAGAGGTAATATTTCAGCCTCAGATTTTATTACACACAGTTTCTTTGCTAAGCATAGTGTCTCCCACAGAACTAGAGAAAATTACTATCTCCTGTTCTCAAAGGCTGGAATCCTTCATCACTCTGATAATCCCTCAGTAAGACACAGAAAATCACTTCCAACATCTCCATAATACCTTTAATTTTTCATGTTGAATGTCTTTTTTTATTGCTCATATAAGAAAGGTGCCAAGATCTCAGTTATTACTTATTAGCCCATACCAGTTTATTACTATGTTTAAAATACTGTGCTCCAACTCTCCAACTATGTGCAATATACACAATTATATATCAACTCTCTCTTTTTTTTTCTTTCCAAGAAGTGAGAGGAGAGAGCTGGAAGAGGTTTGTGCCAGATGATCTCATGCATCTAAATGTGGGCATTTGCACCTAACTAGCCTTGGTAGAACCATATACAAGGTGACTTACAGCTCCTTCCCGCCAAAATTAGTGATAGCAAGACATGTATTAGCATACTATTCTATTCTGGGTCACTTTATTTTCCCTTCCTTGAAAGCAAACAGGATTCGTGTCATAGCTAAGAGGGAATATAGCTTCTTCCAAAACTGCATCACCACACTACCTGCTCATAACATTATCACTCCACCTGTAGCATCATCTCTTCCAGGTCCGGTCCAGATTCTGATATTCTCATTCTTACTCCCCATTAAAAGAAATAGAAATACTCAACAGAGTAAGGTACAAGGCAACATGATTAAGAGATCAGAATCTGAACCTCAATTATTGATACCACTGTTGTTCTAGGAGGGATAGCTCAGTGGTTTGAGCATTGGCCTGCTAAACCCAGGGTTGTGAGTTCAATCCGTGAGGGGGCCACTTAGGGATCTGGGGCAAAATCAGTACTTGGTCCTGCTAGTGAAGGCAGGGGGCTGGACTCGATGACCTTTCAGGGTCCCTTCCAGTTCTAGGAGATAGGTATATCTCCATATATTATTATAATGCTACATAACAGTCAAGCAAATAGCATCATGGGGTACTAAAATACCTATATGTGCATGTATATATGAGTATCAAAATCATATGGTACTGAAAATCTGTTCGGTATTTTATCCACAAACAAATGCACAGAAGCCCTCAACCATCTAGCACAACTGCTATAAAACATTTCCCCATTTTTAATGAGCTCCTAGAGTATCTCAGACAGTGTCACTGTAAGGTTCTCTTCTAATTTGTAGAAATAAAACCCTCTAACCAGCTCCCCTTCCCACACTATAACCTTTTACTGGGTACTTTGTCATCATGAACTACAGAAAAATCACCCACAATTTGGTTGTCATGCCTTCCTATTGCTTCAAGAAGACATGTTAAAAATCAAGAATAGAAGCAGAAGTGTTCAGTGCATTTGCTACATTTTCGTAGCTAGGCAGCAGTCTGGACTCTATTGCTGCTCTCCCTTATGCCCTCATTTTAGACTCAAATTGAACACATCTCATCCACTGTCAACACGCTCCCAATTATTTTAATGCGCAAGTCAGAATATATGCTGAAGCTGAAAGTTATAGATATTCACCAAACAGTATTAAACTTCACTGCTCAAAATTAGGCACCAAAATCTATCTGTGTATAGCTAAAGTGGCCTGAATTTCAGATATGCTGAGCACCCACAGCACCAATGGACACTTTAGTCCCTAAGTATGGATTTTTCTGCCTGTTTATGAACATTAAGGCCAGAAAGGACCATCATGATCATCTAATCTGACCTCCTGCACGTTACATGCCACAAAACCTCACCCACCCATTCTTGTAATAGACCCATAACCTCTCGCTGAGTTACTGAAGTCATCAAATCACAATTTAAAAACTTCAATATATAGCAAATCCACCATTTACACTAGTATAAACCTGCAAGTGACCTGTGCCCCATGCTGCAAAGGAAGGCAAAAATTCCCCAAGGTCTCTGCCAATGTGACCCGGGGAAAATTCCTTCCTGACCCCAAATATGGTGATTAGTTAGACTCTGAGCATGTGGGCAAGACCCACCGGCCATAGCCCTGGGAAAGAATTTGCTGTACTAACTCAGAGCCCTCCCCATCTAGTGTCCCACCTCTGGCTGTTGGGGATATTTGCTACTAGCAGACCCAGATGGGACGCATGCCATTATAGGCAGTCCTGTCATACCATCCCCTCTATAAACTTATCAAGCTCAGTCTTGAAGCCAGTTAGACTTTTGCCCCCACTGGTTTCTCTGGAACTTCACTCCTTTGATGGCTAGAAACCATCATCTAATTTCAAGCCTAAACTTGCTGATGGCTGATTTATATCCATTTGTTCTTGTGTCCACATTGGCGCTTAATTTAAATAATTCCTCTCCCTCCCTGGTATTTATCCCCCTAATGTATTTATACAGAACAATCTTATCTCCCCTCAGCCTTCGTTTGTTTAGGCTAAACAAGTCAAGCTATTTGAGTCTCTTCTCATAAGATAGGTTTTCCATTCCTCTGATCATCCTAATTTCCCTTCTCTGCACCTGTTCCAGTTTGAATCCATCTTTCAAACATGGGAGACCAGAATTGCACACAGTATTCCAGATGAAGTCTCACTGGTGCCTTGTATTATGGAATTTCCTAACACTTCCCTATCTCTACTGGAAATATCTTGCTTGATGCATCTTAGGATTGCATTAGCTTTTTTCACAACCATATCATGCTGGCGGGTCATAGTCATCATGTGAATAACCAGTACACCCAAGTCTTTCTCCTCCTCTGTGACTTCCAACTGATAAGTCCCCAGCTTATAGCAAAAAAATCTTGTTGTTAGTCCCTAACATCCAAGTTTCAACATTTTGGCCATTGTCATTTTAAGAACTAGAACCTCTATCACTGTATGCTTCCTATACTATTATTATTTTGTCTCTTCGTCCCCACTTTTGTATCTTGCCAGGGTGATTCACTGGTTTCTTAAAGGGTTGAAACTTCACCATTTCAAAAATCTGAATGGGAATTTCCTCAAATTTAAAATGATGCAGTTAATATGGGCCCTACTGTGCACTGCATTCCTCATTCTGTGACAGGTCTCTCAAATGCTAGTTGGAGTTTTGGTTACAGAAATAAAGTCTGGCAACTTTTGAGCATCTGACACTAAAACAACACAGTCATTTTCTTACGGTTGTTCTAGTTATTTTATATTGTACAGCAGAACCTCAATACTCATTTGTTAATTACATGCATATTTTAAACTAAGAAATAAATGATCAATTTCAAATAATGGTTCTTTATATAAATCACCATTAGTAGGTGCAGCACACACTGCAATGGACATATTGGATTTCTCATACAGAGCTTACTATAGTTTGTATACAAAATAAATGCTTTCTGCTGGATCTAGGTACAATGTCATCTATCTGAAACGATCCGTGTCCTTTGAATCTCAGTTGATCACTATATAACCACAATATAATAGCTCTCAATACCAACATAAAAAAATGTATTTTCCATTAGCGTTCACATCCCCATTTATTCAGATTTTTCCAGGTGAGTTGGCTTTTTTAGCAGAAAAAGAAATAGTTTCATCTTCAGAGTAGAATGAACCCCAGATTCTGTTTATTTGTTTTAAATGCTACAGTGCAATCTTTCACTGAACACTAGTTGCTCTCATGTAGATGCTCTCTTCTTTTTTTTCCTGTTGGTGTGGGAGCCTTGATCATCACTTAATATCAAGAAAATAATTTCATCACTGCCTTTCTACAGCAATAATTTCAAGTGGAATCAGAAAAGCCAGCTTTCCATATCATGATTTTAACCAGATATTTAAACCTATGCTAAGAGCTTACACTCACAAATGGTCTTTGAGCATTAACTTACTTGCTTTCTGTAATATACAATGTTTGGAATAAATATAAAGTGGAGGAATTTGGAAAGGGGAAAAAACACAATATCTGCAATTAAAATTCTCTATTATGGGTTGACATAAGATAGCTCAACTGCTTTAAGGTGATGACCTGCTGTTACTGATCCTGAGAACATAATGAAAAGTATTAAGTGTTTATATATAGATATGAATAAAATACATAACAAATAACACCAGACAGCGGGAGTTTAGAGATGTCCGCTATACTGATGCAAATAGTAATAAGGAAGAAATGGAGGAGAATAAAGCATTATAGGATAGATCTAGCAAAATTATTTATAAAGCCTCTCCATTACTAATTAAGACTAACAAACCTTTGTCTGTACACACACCCCAGTTATCCCCACTGCTCTTCCCCATGTCATCCTATACTTGAGCAGATAGAGAGAGGCATTTCTTTCTATATGCAGAAACATAAGAGACCATCTTATCCTGCACTAGGATTCCGATCCAAAGTCCACTGGACACAATGGGAGTTTTCCCACTGAATGCAACTGACTTTTGATCAGGCCGAAGTAAACACACACAAATATATGTGTGTGTGTGTGTGTGTGTATGTGTGTGTGTACACTTAGGGGCTCACTGAAAGCCTATATCTATCTATCTATCTATATGATATCACTGTTATTATTGGTCTAGCTTTTCACTGCTGGTCCAAATGGGTTACTCACATACACAGCAACTCCACCAACAGGGTTTCTGAACTGAGGCTTTTCACTCACTCAAAGTAAGATATTCTATGGCCTTTTAGGAATCAAATGCCCAAAATTCGAAGGGATGCTGTACTATACCTTCTTCACTAAATTTTCAAAGGGATCTCTGTGGCTAAACCCTACGCAACTCTGGAAAAATCAGCATTTAAGAAAGGATTCTGAGACTGATTATGACTTCATCCTTCTTACTCATGACTATTCTGGTACCTCATATATGAATTATTTATTAAGGATACAACTGTTCTGTGTAACAGTACATCTAAACTTTCATCTGAAAAAAAATAAATGAAACAAAATTAAATGTGCAAAGGAGACAAAGGATGAGAGGACTCGCTGAAAGTCAAAAATCAGTAGTACCTCTCTGGGCATTTCTATGCTGGATGACAAATTAGGATTCAGCATGCCTCTTCTAATGCATAAGTTAATGTTTAAAGTAACATAAAAGACACTGGAGTAAACTAACTAGACAATTATTAAAAAGAGGGAGTGTATTGTGGAAGCTTCAGTACATAAGAACACATTGTGCAGTGCAACTTAAAGCTACTATAAAGAACATGAATCAGCAATGAAAAAAATGGTTTCCCATCTGATGTTTAATGTCGCAGCAATCAAAAGTTTGTACATGTGTACAATGACCTCATGTGTTCTGCTTCAATTACAAAAGTGTTACTGCATTGAACTACTGTGCTGTGACAACAGACAACATGCACTGTAATGACAGTGATGAAAATTCTCATTCTGTTTGCCTTTAGATTACAAGTAAAAGAAAATTTCATTTTTGTTGTATTCTGAATAGAAGGAAATGCTGGGAGGAACACGCAGGCTCAAACACCTTCTTGAAAAGCTGATCAGAACTTTAATGCAATAAAAAGATAAACACTGACAGTAATTTCTACTGCTGGCTCCTTAATTTCCATGGGTAGACTTCTCCTTTCTCCCCAGAGCACGATTTTCCCTAAAATTCTCTTAGACGAGGTTTCTCCAATTGTTCAACCAGTATCCCAATAAAGGGGAGGAGTCGCCTAGTGATGCTGAAGGGCTCAATCATCTAATCACACACTCACTAGCTCCTAAATCCCATCCCCTCTCTTTTTCTTCCATGGTCAACTTTCCTGCCCCTTCCCAACCACACACACTTTATCTTCTCAGAGTCATGCTTCTGTTCTGCTAGATGGGAATCACAATGAACAGTTCCCTCCCTCCCCCTAAATGGTCCAGTTTGTAAACATACATTGTTTTAAGCATGTTGCAAGAATATGCAAGAATCTCAACAAATATCAGTACTGAAATTAAGATTCTATTTTTCCACAGCCCTACATTGGCAATAAGATATATCCAAGAAGATAAATATGGCTCAGAAACAGAGGAGGAAGTAGTGTATCATTCTTGTTAACAATTTCTCGATATTTAATGATTAATTTGTTTATCCTGCTTGGCACTACACAACATTTTGGAAAATAGTTTGATGAACACTCTCTCTACAAAAAAGATCACCTTCATCTTAGTGAAGTATCAAGCAAATTTTTTTGTCTACGTATTTTTCATAAAATATGTACTATACATTCCTAAATTGATAAGTAGGGTAGTTGAATACCAGAAAAATATGTATTAAATATTTTAAAAATATTTATCAAATTGATTCATACTGTTCAGCCAACTGGTCAAATAGTGAAATAGATAGTTTACTTTATCAGCCAGCACAAAAATTATAAAGTTTTATTTTTAATCCTGCAGATATACCAAATCCAGCACTCGCTCGACAAGAAATATTTTTTTTTACAAATTTCAGATTACACAAATAGCATATTGAAGGCTTCACCCCACTCCCCACTCCATATTAAGGGTACTCTTCAAAGTATACCATATATACCATAATGCTATATGCAAATGATTCAAGTGTTATTATATATAGAAGTAGTAGTTGAGATTTTCAGGTACCCATGTGAACTGAGCATCCAAATCCATTAGGAAGCTTGGAAAATCTCAACCAGTGTCTCTATATATACACAATTGCCTAGGTCATGAAACTATAGCACTCACATGATAAAGATTAGCAAGGTGACAAAGTGATATTTAACATTAGAAACATGCATTTTTGAAAGAAATTGTGAAACCAATATTCTGTGATGAACATTTTTTATTTTCTGCCTGCAAAGAAGGAAAGATGGGATGCTAAATTATCTAAGGGAGCAAAGTTAAAGTAGTTTGGATGCCTTAAGTGTGATTTTCAATATTTCCAAATGGTTGGGTTGCAAGTTTAACTCTGAATTTCCTGAGTTTCTAACATTTGTTGTGATTTGTTCTTTAAAGTTTAATGTCCCTGAAAAGTAGAATATTACACATTCAAATCACTGTTATATGAAAAACAAACATCAGATTGTGATAGTTGGCCTACTGGGGTTGTGATGGTAGGAGAGAAAAATGCGGAAAATTACTTTCTCCTGAAACATTTGTACTACCAAGGATCTCATCATTCGACTTTAGCTTTATGACATTTGCCCCCACTTCCATCACAAATGTTGTTAAAGGTCAGTCTGTCTCCCTTCCATTCCATTCTGATGTTAGATGATTCTTAGAAGGCAGGGTGGCCTTTCACAATCACTAGTCTTGGAAGGGACTCACATCAATTCACATAGCTTAACATGGTCCAGTAAAGGAAGCGCAAAGCTACAGTAAGAGAAGAATCATGTGTCTAAAGAGTTACAGCCTGAGTCACATTCCAAAAGACATTACAATGTAAAATAAGTTAACAAAAATAGGGTCCTATCAACTTTTTGCATCAAAACATATATATTTTTAATCCAAATTCTGAGCCATTCCAATTCACGGCATATGGAAGTAGGTCCTGCTATATGCAAATTCCTCCCCAGCCCAGCTTCTGCCCCCCTCAAAAAAAAAAAAAAAAAAAAAAAAAGAGAACAAGGAAATACCTTAGATGGTATTTTTGAACCTTGTCTTAGTAGAAACATACTAGAAACTTAATGCATAAAAACTAAACCATAGTAGACAATCTGCTTTTGTTTTCTAAGTGACCTCACACTGAGCTTTCAATCCAGGTGTTGGGGGAACAGAGCTGACACATCTTACGCTTTCAAGACTTTAATGATGCCCAGAGCTTTCATTTTCTTTTATACTCTGACAGTGGAAAACATGGCGTCCTTATGTACAACATAAAACCTAATAAAGTATCCAGCTGTTCTTTCCCTGGTGATTCCTGCTGCTCCAGTCTGAGGTACGTTAATGTCAGATTTTCATGAAAAGGGCTGGAAAACACTGCTGAATAACTACCACACCTGAACATGTATGATATGCTTGCCTTTTCTCTCTGCCTGTCGGTATATATCAAATACACAGACAGAAGCTTTATTTCCCAGTGGCCTAAACCAGCAAAATAATACATCTACTTAACATCTAACAGTTTTTACACTGCTCCTTGAGAGTTTTTCTGTCACAATATTTCATGATATATCCTTTGTTTCCTAGCACCTTTTGTGCACTTCAGTTGCTAACCATGCAAGCTGATGTATCAATGCTAGCTAGTGAAGAAGAAGAAAAAAAGAAGGCAAATACACCAAAAAATATTACGTAATAACTGCTCTGTTGATCTAGCATACCTTGGTACTGTGTGCCAAATTCTGCTGTCTGCTACACCAGCACACACTCAGTCCTAGTGAGGTCATCTATACATTGGCATACCTGAGGCCAGTATCTGGACCGGCCACTATCTTAGTTTGTCCATTCCTATGCTAATAAATCATCTAAAAAGTCCAAGGAACTGTTGCAGTATCTGCCACACAAAGCATTAACTATGGTTGTTTCAGTGCAACCCAATAAAAGACTGCCCAGAATCAGAGCTGCTGTAGTTTCTATGAACTGTGCTTCACCCCATTGGAGCATCTCCCTAAAAGAGGTGGGAGGAGGGTGCAGGGAACAGAGGTAAAGTAGTAGCCAGCTGTGTGTAAGAATGTTAGCACCTATTAAAGGACTAGAGCAAATTACTGTCCCATCCATCACAGCCATGGAGCTGTGGGGCGCTGCTGCCTGAGTGATATGCAGTGTAAATTACTATATACTGGAGCTGGTTGGGGAAATATTGTGAAAAATCTTCAGAAAATCTCATTTCTGTTGAATTTTTTTATTTGAAGGGGGCGTTAAATTTTCTGATCATCTTTACAAAATCACAATGATTCTGGAACACTTCACACATAGGGGATTCCAGGTTGATGTCTACCTGGGGTAGAGTCACTATTTTACTACTCATGTCACTGTTTACCTACTGGGGAGAAACACCCCATGATAATGTGATTTTGGGAAATGAGTTCTCAGTGTCAGGTAACTTGCTCTGTTGGCACTGACATTCTCAGGTCTACCCTTATCATTCTATCCAGATATTTATACCATACCTATCTTTCTGGTATCTAGGCACCTAGTGGCTCAGTATCCTTGTTGATCAAAGGGAGTACACCATTGGTATCTCAAGATGATATTGTAATATAGTGGCCAGAGACCTACAAGTTGATTAGGGCTTCAGTTCCCGCCCCCCACACCCCACCCCATATGCATTACCTAATTGCCATGTCATTAACAGTATCATAAGGTGAAGCTTCCCTCCCCCCCCACCACCGATGAACATATTGAGCCCAACCTTTGGGTGCATCAACATAATCCAGAGGAGAATACTGGATTTCCGGAATGGACACTGGAATGGGTCTCCATATATGTTTTGAAAACTCAGATTTACCCCTGCTGTCTCTGCCAGACTCTGCAGAAGTTCCTTTGTGCAGATCTGTCTATGGAAAGGTTTGTTTGGCAGCTTTTTTGTATTGAATTGAGGGGTTTTTCAATCAAGCCCTGAGAGTTACCATCCCTTTACGAGGACTTTCCAAACATCTGAAGTGTCTGTCCTCCATAACTAGAGATTTTGGTATCAGACTTCTCTGCTGAGTCCTTGCTACACACAATGGAACTGAAATATCAGTACTTTGACAGAAACACAGAATCTTCATTCTTATTCTAATATACACCTCACAAACTTAAAATTCAAAATAAAAATGTCAATATCAGATCTGCAGTAATTCTGAGATAATTTTGTTTACTTACCTATTGGAGTTATATGAAATCCCAGTCATTTGGACAAAGGACAGCAATTCAGAAATCCACATCAATGACATGAAAGAAAAAGAAAGGAAACAGTTAGCTAGGTTTTTTTTCCCTCTTAAAACAAAAAGGCATTAAAATAAACCAGTGTATCCATGTTGACCAACCAGTATTACATTCTGCCTCTAATATGGAGTACATTTGTTTAGGGAACTAACTTCTAGTGCTCTTTTATTTTTCCCTTTACCATTCATTATAGCAAGATAGCTGTGGAAATAGCCATCAAAAATGTGAGCTGTACTTGTTATTACACCTAAATAAAAATTGAACACTTCTGCTACTTTTGATAGTAGGCTACACTGGAATAGTTTCATAGCATTTTTGTAAATGACTCAAATGAAATCTTTAGTTGAATATCAACAAGAAGGGACCCAATATGGAAATTATGTAATCCAAAGGATATTGAACAATTCAGATATGTTTATGGAAAGCTCACAACTTGGGGCATCTCATTTGGCACCAAATAAAGCTGTTATTCATGATGGGCAGCAACAAAAGGGAAAGCTACTATCCAGGATAGAATGTGGCCATGGCAGGGCAAGCTGAGGAAAATAGTTTTTGAATAAATGAAACGAAGGACAAAAATTCCATATAAAGATGTATACTCTGGGCCACATCCTAAGCTGATGTACGCTGATGTAGCTCCAGTGACCTCATACCAGATGAGAAACTGTTCTACTGTGTCTTTCTTCTCCAACCCCTTCTCTTAAATACAGTATAATGACCCAAACCAGTGATTCCTCATCAAGCCTCATACATACATATACATTTTAATTCTCCAAAGCATACTCTCTAACAGATTTGGAAATGACATGCCTTTCAGAAACGTCACACAGGGGCAAGATCATTTTTAATGCCTCTGAAGTTATATTGACTGCAATCAGTTCCTGCATTTGGCAGATCTTTGATCTCTTCTAAAATGTGAACTGCACTGCAGAGTTGTCAGATCAGATTTCCTTTTAGACACAAATATGCTGAAAGGCTGCTGTCTAGAGTTGGGCTGGCATTAGAAAACTGAACAAGTCTGGCTGGGCACATCTATCAAATCTCTGACTTTTCCAGGCCGAGCATCTGGAGGAAGAAGGAAGTGCCCTCCTCCAATAGGAAGTGATTCTAAAGAGATGATGGAATCAGTGTTGAACAGTTCTGGTGTTTTTATTTGGGGAAGCACATACTAAAATTTGCGATATTGGAAATTAAGATGAACAGCCTATTTTTTAACTTGTTTTTCAGATAAATACAGGCCTTGAAACAGCACCTCCAGGTATGTCTGCACTGCAGCTGGAAGAGTGCTTGCTTCCCAGCATGGGTAGACATGGGTTAACTTTGCTTGAGCTAGGGCACCAAAAAGAGCAGTGAAGCTGGGGCAGTTCGGACTAGCCACCCAAGCATGTAACCACAGAGTCCGGGTAGGTTTGTATTCCGGTAGCTAGCCTGACCCACCACCCATTCTACTGCAACTGCACTACTGCTATTTTTAGCACACTAACTTAAGCAGAGGTAGCAAGGGTCTGTCTACCAATGCTGGGAAGCATACTCCCAATTACAGTGCAGACATATCCTCTGATAAGCAGTAACTTGATTTCTTAATGGTAATAAGTACATGGCAATGTTTTAGTTCCTTTGCAGCCTGCCTGTTCCAAATGCCCAGATCTACACAGAGCCTGCAAATCTAAGAGGAATTTCCTCAAATTTTTCAAACAAATATACTCCACTCCAATTCTACAGAGATCCATGGACGTCAGAAGGGGGAGATAGATATATTTTGCTCACATCTTAGATTCATAGAATATCAGGGTTGGAAGGGACCTCAGGAGGTCATCTAGTCCAACCCCCTGCTCAAAGCAGTACCATTCCCCAGACTGATTTTTACCCCAGTTCCCTAAAGGGCCCCCTCAAGGATTTAACTCACAACCCTGGGTTTAGCAGGCCAATGCTCAAACCACTGAGCTGATTCTGATTGTTGTACCAATTGCTTTCAGTCTGAACATTGCACACATGGTCAATATTGTATGTGTCTAATATATATATTAGACAGACAGACACACACACACACGCATAGATAGAGAGAGAAGGGACCCACATATATTAAGTACTTCATTTCCTCCCCCACCTCCACACAGATGCACTTTCTCACAATTAGGGGCATATCACTTGCTCTCTCTGGTATGCCCCCTTCTGTTTCATCAAAGCATTTATAAATCAAAACAAGTGTGCCTCTGGAGGGGAATGGTGGCTCACTGTATTGCTGTATCTTTCTCCTCTGCATCTGCAGTGCAGAAGCTTAGCTCTGTACAACTTCACAGGCAGAAGGATGTAATGTTTGGATGAGATGAGGGAGGGAAGAGCAGGATGGCCTGAACTCTGGAAGATCTGTCTGAGCCCTGTCCCCTGGCAATTCTGTTCTGCCAGAAGCATGGCTTCTTGCAGAGGATGATGTGGCTGAACTGCAGGCCAAGCATGACAGATTTTCTGTAGCAAGTCCTCTGTGCAAAATGGGAAACATCAAGACCTTAATTCTGAAGGGTCAGGGAAAGAGAATTTTCTTCACTAATCTCACAAATAAATTGGGGGTGGGGAAGGAGACCACTGACACCACTATAATTTTTTTCTCAATATTCACATCTGGATCTCAGTCTATTCTATATAGGTTCTTATAGGCTCCAATTCAGCAAAACATTTAACCACAGGCTTACATTCCATTTAAATCAGGGGTCTCAAACTGGGTGTCGGGACCCCTCAAGGGGTCGTGAGGTTATTACATGGGGGGTCGCAAGCTGTCAACCTCCACCCCAAACCCCGCTTTGCCTCCAGCATTTATAATGGTGTTAAATATATTAAAAAGTGTTTTTAATTTATAAGGGGGGTTGCACTCATAGTCTTGCTATATGAAAGGTGTCACCAGTAAAAAAGTTTGAGAGTCACTGATTTAAATCAATAAAGCTTAAGCACATGCTTAAAGTGCCTTGCAGACTGAAGGCAGACTGTGCTTATAACTTTGGTGTTTGCCTACAGTTTTAATGAAGTGCTGCTACTTTGGGGAAACACGCTCAGCCCTTTAAACAATCATTTTGACACAATTTTATTTTATGCAGATCAGAAAATGATCTGATATTTAAAAGTACAAACATACAACACCTGCAGGCTTATATGAGACATGATGGCCTAGCCCAGGGGTGGGCAAACTTTTTGGCCCGAGGAATAGAATAGAGGGAATAGGAATTGTATGGCGGGCCATGAATGCTCACAAAATTGGGATTGGGGTACAGGGGGTGGGGGAGGGTGCAGACTCTGGGGGGCTGGGGATGAGGAGTTTGGGGTGTAGGAGGGTGCTCTGGGCTGGGACCGTGGGGTTCGGAGGGCAGGAGGGGGATCAGGGCTGGGGCAGGGGTGCAGGAAGGGGTGGAGGTTCCAGCTGGGGATGCAGGCTCTGAGGTGGGCTGGGGATGAGAGGTTTGGGGTGCAGGAGGATGCTCCAGGCTGGGAATGAGGGGTTTGGAGAGTGGGAGGGGGATCAGGGCTGGGGTAGGGGGTTGGGGCATGGAGAGAGGCTCAGGGGATGCAGGCTCCAAGGGGCACTTACTTCAAGCAGCTCCCGGAAGCAGTGGCATGTCTCTTCTCCGGCTCCTACGCGGAGGCGTGGTTAGGAGGCTCTGCACGCTGCCCATTCCACAAGCATCACCCTTCCAGCTCCCATTGGAGCGTGTAGGAGCCAAAGTGGGGCCATGCTGCTTCCGGGAGCCGCGTGGTGCGGCCCCCAGCCCTGCGCCCTGGCCAGAGCGGGTCCGAGCCGCTGATCCAGCCCCTGACCCAGCGCCCTAGCCAGACTGCCAGAGCGGGGCCGAGACGCGTGGAGCAGCTCGCCAGCCGGCTTAAAACACTCGCAGGCTGGAGCCATAGTTTGCCCACCCCGGTGCTAACTACTTATGATAAACAATCTGTTCCACCTTGCGTTTAGCTGTGATGCTAGGACAGAGGTGGGCAAACTTTGGCCCACAGGCCACATCCGGCCTGTGGGACCGACCTGCCCAGCTCCTGAGCTCCCGGTCAGGGAGGCTAGCCCCCGGCCCCTCCCCTGCTATCTCTCCTTCCCAGCAGCCACAGCGTGCCACGAGCGCTCTGGCCCGCCGCTCCTTCCGGGCAGTGCGGGCAGCGTGGCTGGATCCGGCTGGGTGGCAGGGCTCCAAGCTCCTGCTGCTCTGAGCAGCATGGTAAGGGGGCGGGGGGTGTTGGATAAGGGGCAGGAGGTCCCAGGGGACAGTGAGCAGGGGGCAGTTGGATGGGGCGGAGGTTTGGGGGAGGCAGTCAGGGGACGGGGAATGGGGGGTTGGATAGATGTGGGAATCCTGGGGGCGGGCTCTCAGGGTGTGGGGGTGTGGATAGGGGGTGTGGTCCCGGGGGGCGGTTAGAGGCAGGGGTGTGGATAGGGATCAGGGCAGTCAGGGGACAGGGAGTGGGGATAGGGGATGGGGTCCCGGGTGGGGACAGTCAGGGGACAAGGATCGGGGATTCTGAGGGGGGAAGTCAGAGGGTGGGAAGTGGGAGGGGGTGGATAGAGGGTGGGGGCCAGGCTGTTTGGGGAGGCACAGCCTTCCTACCTGACCCTCCATACAGTTTTGCAATGCTGATGTGGCCCTCGGGCCAAAAAGTTTGCCCACCCCTGCGCTAGGAGTACCTTTCCCAGACCTGAAGAAGAGCTGTGTGTGACTCAAAAGCTTGCGTCTCTCACCAACAGAAGTTGCTCCAATAAAAGATATTGCCTTATGCAACTTGTCATTGCATGATTGTAATGGAAATAAGTTTGAACATTATGTCTCAGATTTTTTTTCTGAAAATTTGCTTTTGCAAGAAATTACCATATAACTGGCTGTTATACGTGCAAATGTCTGTGCAATTATTCTCCTACTATTCTCATAATCTGTACCTATAACTAATTGAAGAAATAGCAGCAGGAGCCAATCGTGTTTTTTATGCAAGTGTCTTAAAATCTATTAATCTACCCTCTCCCTCACACACACATATATGCATGCATGCATGACACACTTTAAATAAATAACTTCTGAAGTTTTCTATAGGCTTTAAGTGGGTCATTCAAAGGTTTCCATAGCCCTCCTCTCCTCTCACATTCTGGTGACAGTTGCCTGAACTCTTGATCTTTGACCTGAGGAGAAATTAACCCTCCATAGTCAAACACATAACCCTGAACATTTTAGCAGCCTTAATAATGAGAGGTTATTAAAAAATCTTAAAAGTTCAGCAGAGCATTTCAAGGACAGCAGAATTAGGTTTCAGCCAATACCTACAGATTTATTGGATAACGCAACCTATTTGATTTGTTGGGCGACATGCTCCAAGACTACTTCAGAATTTGCTGGCGTGAAAACAGCTGTTTGACTAATTTAACTACTCAATGAGTAAACACCCCTTGTTCTGGACATGTGCAGCTATAAAGTATTAACTCCCCCCCTCCCTTTTGAAGAAACAATGGAGATTTCCTGGTGTAACTTTCTTGATGCAAATCCAGAAACAGTGCAGAGGATACAAGTTTATCATGTGGCCCAATGTAGGCTTACATCACTGTTATTTTCCATAAGAGTTGTACTGTCCATACACAGTGGTGGCATGGGGGGCAGTCCTTGCACTACTTCTCCAAACCCTGTGCCTCCTTCCACACTCCCTCACTACAGGAGCTCTGCCTCTCCAATAACTTGAAATGCAACTGGTCTATAATGGGGATACATTTCCACTGCATTTATGTATTATAACAATTTTATGAAATAAGGGGGTGCTCCTGAGCATTGTAAAATCAATGGTCAAATTCCCATTGGCTTCAATGGGGTAAGGACCAGGCACCAGATGACTAACTCAGGAGTTTAACTGCATATGATGAAATCCAGACTTCCACTGGGAACAGACTGCGCACTTGCCCAAACTCAATGAGGGGTCCAAGCTTGGTGGTACCCCATCAATGGGACTGTTCACTGGCGTAATCTGTTTCAATAAACATAGTAGCAGCAGGTCTAGTCCATTCCTCCTGCAGAGGAAAGCCAGCAGGGAGAAACTGCTGGGGGAAGCACTGTGGGCAGAATTCATGGAGCCAGCACATCCTGCATAGTCTTAATAATTTTGAGACTGTGGAAAGACAAATAGGAAGGTAGATCATGCCAAACTCACCTGATATTGTTCTTTGATAACATTACCACATTTTCCTTGTCTAAAAAATTAGTTGATTTAATCTATTTGGACTTCAGTAAAGCATTTGATACAGCTTCACATGGGAAATGGAGGATGGAGCAATATAAATGGGATGAAATTTAGCAGTACAAAATCACACATTTAGGGACTAATAATAAGAATTTCTGCTATAAACTGGGGACGTGAGAGTTGAAAATAACGGAAGAGGACAAATACCTCAGTGCAGTAGCCGATGACAAGATAAGTAAGTGCCACCAATGCGATGCTGCCACAAAAAAGGCAAATGTGCTCCTAGGATGTATCAGGTGAGATATTACCAGTAGAGACAGAGAAGTATTAATGCCATTTTACAAGGCAACTTATCTGGAATACAGTGTATAGTTCTGGTCACCCATGTTCAAGAAAAATGAATTCAAACGGGAACAGTGCAGAGAAGAGCTACTAGGATAATCAGGGGAATTGAAGGCCCATTTTATAAGAGAAGACTAAGGGTATGTGTACACTGCAAACTAAGCCCAAGTGTGTGGGACCCAGACTGGAGGACTCAGTGTTTGCAAGTCCATGATTGAACATCCATATTGCATTGTAATCCTTAGCAGGGTCCTAGGACCTGGGTCCTCAGTGCTTGCTGACTCAAATCAGAGTGATTTGTCTGTGGACAGAAGGGGGGCTTGGGCTCAAACCTGAGTCAGATCCAGGGCTTAGTGTGCAATATAAACAGACCCTAAAATCCTTCTTTTATTGTGCCTAGCAAAATGAAGGCTGAGGGGGGATCTGGTGGCTCTCTACAAATACATCAGGGATGTTCACACCCAGGAGGGAAACCTATTTAAACTAAAGGATAATGTTAGCACAAGAACAAATGGCTATAAAACTGGCCATGAACATATTTAGGCGGGAAATTAGAAGAAGGTTTCTAACCATCAGGAGTGAGATTCTGGAACAGTCTCCCAATAGTAGTCATAGGGGCAAACAACTGAATTTGTTTTGAGATGAAGCTTGATAAGTTCATGAACAGGATTATATGACTGGGTTGCCTGTGGTATCAGGGGACTAGACTCGGTGACCCAGGAGGTCCCTTCCAGTCCTGTGTTCCTATGAGGGAAGAGACAGCAAATCCAGGAAGCCAGAGGAGAGGCAGCAATAAGTCGGGGGTGGGGTGGGGGGGGAGGGGGCAAAGGGAAGTATCAAAATCTCAGGCAAAGAGGGGGCCAGTGAATACCAGAGGCAGAAAAAAATTGTGACTTGAGGAAAAGGAAGGTTGAAAGAAAATTGAAGACCAGTGTCATAATTAGGCAGGAAGGTGAAGGAAAAAAAGAAGGTGAAAGGATCAGGGCCTTATAGGAGAGAAAGTAGGACCATGAGGTGGCATGGACACAAGACTGGAAGACAGCATCGTTGTATTGGGGCCAGTGAGGGCTTGCTTCTGTACCTTGTCCAGCCTGGCAAAACATCACTATGGCCTTGAATAGAAGCACATCATAAAAATGTACCAAATTGCCCCAATATCAACACTTTTAGTTAGCAGTTACTAAAATAGTGCTGGTGCAATATCTCACCTTGATAAACAAATTCATTGCCACCTTAACATTCTCAGAGACCTGGAACTTGAGCGATGCATTTAGTATCAGAATTAATTCTTTTTATTTGTTGTTCTCTAATTTGTTTGAAACTTCTACTAAGGCACATTAGACTCAGTTCCCCTTTAACCGAACGAATATCAGAGCAATCATATAGCTTCCTAGCTTAACATAAAGACCAAACACAAATGCTTTTATCTTTCTTGCTTTCTTTGGCTTTTAATTTATTTATTTATGTTCAGTCTAGATCAGTGGTGGGCAACCTGCAGCCCGTCAGGGTAATCCGCTGACAGGCCGCGAGACAGTTTGTTTACATTGATCGTCTGCAGGCACAGCCGGCCACAGCTCCCAGTTCTATCTCAAAAATGTCAAACTTAATTAAAGTGAAACTCACAAAACAGAAGTTTGGCCAGTATATACATTCCTATGGGTCTCTACAACCTCAGCAGATTTTTCTGGTTCAGCCACCACACCTGAGTTAGAAGGGCAAGCTACTGCCAGCAGGGTACCACCCATCAGAGAACACCTCCTGAAGAACAGCAGAATGTCAGAGATAGCTGCCAACCAGTGAAAATCTATCATAATACTGAACATTACCAAGGGTGTGCTGTCCCTTCTTCAGCATACACCAGGCAACCTGCTAAATACCAACAGCTATTGTAGACTGATTAAAAAAGACCTTGTGTGAAGTTACTTAACATTATGATACATGCCTGTTCAGTCCCAGCCAAAGAGATCCCCTCCCTGGCTGTGGAAATGGATACAGAATCTAAGAGTGACACAATTCATGCCACAAGCCTGTTATGGAGAACAATTAATTCCAGAGATCAACTTTCTCTGTCACCTGTCCATATTGCTACCCAATATGTGGTAGCTGTTACTGACCTGCAAGCAGATACAAAATTCATTATCTGTGCTGCTGGATATTGAGTTGCAGTATGTAACATGCCTGTGGCTTGGCTTAGGGTAGATAAGGAGATCTAAATTCCCAAAAGAAAAAGTTCTCATCACAAAAGACTATGGCTTCTCCCTGTTGTTTTCCTATTTATTTACTTTTGTACTTAGTTATTAAAGCTTTTTTCTCCTGGCTAACTACCCAACCCACATTTTTCAGGAACCAGAATAATCAAGTTACCCAACTACATGACAAGATACGAATGCCTTAACTACTCACTAACCAGGACAGTACTAACAGGACAGGACTATTTCAACATGTATTTGTAATCTTTGCTAACAGGTAGATGTTTGGCCAATTAGCCATCTTTTTTCAACAACTTCTGCATTCCCCTCATCTTAGCCTTCACATCACCGTGAAGGGAAAGGAAAAAGGAAAAAAACTCTCTTGAGGCTACTAAAGATAAGTAGGAGAGATTCAAATATGTATAATGCAGAACAAAATCCCACCCTTCTTGGTTCTGCATAACAGTCTGTTAATTTACTACCAATTTATTACTGCACATCTGAAAATGGTTTCCTGAAGGTAAACCTTTTAATCCGATCCAAAGGAACAATTATATTACTTCTTCCATTTGTCAGAACATGCCTGGTACTTGTTGGACATATAAACCATATTCAGGAAAATAATCCAGCTTTATTGTTCTTTATTCTACTAACAGAATGTGTCCTCAAAATGTCACCAACAATAAACTGTAAAAGGCTTCACATCAACTCATTAAAGACTCCCCCTAAGGCAACAAACCACAAACTGAAGTTGCCGACTACTTTAGATGTTATTTATTCATTTAGGAATACCTAGGCATAGCAACTTACCATCCTTTTATTTTATATAAATGTTCATACATTAAGAGTGTGTTTTATTATGGATATGTTGAAAACAACAGAAGAGAAAATGTACAGTATTCTTAATAATACACTTTCATTTCTCCAGTAAGCATCCTTGAAATGCTTTTGGAAAGCTACTATCCCTGAAATCCTCAGGGCTGTTCACCTGTCAGTTTTGACAGCAAAGTCTAAAGTGACAGGACATATAGCTTTTTTCGTTGTGACAATGAATGACAGACTCAATTCTACCATATACAAACGTGGTGATTTACCTTTTCTTTAAAAATAGATTGTTTTCATGTTTGCTACTATGTTAAGAAACAGCAATCGCTAACATGCACAGAGTAGTTTAAAAAATGAGACCATTGCCTATTCACAGCTGTAATTAGAATACAAAATGGAAAGAAATATATGATAGTCTCTACACAATAAGCCAAATTCTGCTCTCAGTTTACTCTGGTATAAATCAGAAAATGTCCCATTAAAATGAATGGAGTTACACTGTTCCAAAAGAGCAGTGTTGGTGAGAGGAGAATGGGTCTCAAGGTGCTGGGGGGAAAAGTGAAAATGAGAGAGTTATAATTGCTCTTTTTCAATAAAATCTTCATTTAAAAAGACCCACGATTATCTGCAGGTGGTTCATTTGTTACTGAAGTTAAAGAACAGAATTTGCTTATCTTGTAAACAGTAAATGCTGCTATAAATAGCGATCCCGCATCACAGACAAACTGACAACTAACACCAGAGTACTGTTCAAGGTTAAACCCGCTTGCGGCACCAAGACAGCAAATTAGAGTTTAAAGTATGGAAACATCATATTGCAATGTTATTTCCTAGCATAATCACACACATAAGTGCATACACTGGGAATGCTCTCTGCCCTCTGATCCGTAGCAAGTGATGTCCCTCATCTTGCTGCTTCACACACATGTTCCCTCATAGTATCTATTTATTGTTAAGGAGCTTCCTCAGCTCTTGCTCTGGTGTTACATTAGGGTGCATTACCTTGCTTTGTAATTGCGTTATCTTTGTTACATTATTTTCTTATGTTTATTTCACTGAAGTCTATTGATATTGGGCACTACATTAACATCATGGGCTTTGCAGTGGTGAAAATCATATATATATGCCCATTAAATAGATTACCCTTGAGTGTTTATATTCTCTTTGTTTCAATTTTGTGGCTTAGTATTTTTTTATCTACACATTTTATAAATCTAGTACAGTTTGCCTTCAAACACACACAGAAGGAAGAGCAAAGAGAAACAAAAACAAAAACAATATTCATAACTTTAAGTAGCCATATCCTATAAATTAGAACAGCTCTACTGAACTCAGTGGAGCTACACTGATTTACATCAGCTAAAGATGTAAAGAAGCCTAAGAAGTCCACACTTTGAGTCCAGCATAAGTAAAGGAAGAATTTCTTTAAGAAGTAGCTAGGAAGAGCCAGCTCTCCATTTTTTTCTTTGAAAGATGAAAGCTTAATTTAAGATATTTTAGAAAACTGTAAGCATTCTAGGGAAAAGCAGCTGTGATTTCCATTCAGGATATATACAAATTGACTAATATCTTTGTGACCCTGGGAGCCCCAGAATGCCAACCATCAGAACACCCACCATACTGTAACTCACATCAGGCCTGATACACTCATGGCCTCAACTCACTGTTGTCATAATATATATCCCAGAGGTGTCATGCAATGTATCATATGTAAACTGGTGACACACTGGTCCCAAAAATCATTGCATGATAGTAATACAGTGGCTCACCATTCTGGGAGTCCTGACCAAGATGTCACAATCTTTCTCTAAGAAGTTCTCCAGAAGGATTTAGAATCCTAATGTTCCAAAGGCTGAGACAACAATGGTAACTTCTCACTCAATCCATTGAAAAGGAGAAATCAGCAAAGTTATTCGTAATATTTCGAAAAATCACAGTGAATAGTTTATCTAAATTAATTCAGTCCCTTTTAAACTTTGTGAATTATCTATGAAACTATCAAAATACTTATAAACTCCCTAGCACCATAATATCAGTGCACTTCATAATCTTTAAATATTTATCCTTACAACACCCCATGAGGTAGGGCAGTGCGAATATCCCCATTTTACAGATGGGAAATTGAGATGACTATAACCAGGTGGCACCATCCTCTCACAAGCACACACAAACCCATCAGGTGTGCATCTGCTCCTCTCTCAGTCTGTGGTGTCCCATCAGTGGTTTCTCAGGTGGTTTTGGTGACTCAGCCCTCCGGCCAAGTCACACAGTGTCTCTATGTGAAACAAAGCAGATCCCTTCTTGGGTATACAGTCCAACAGGGGCCTATCCCAGTACCCCTCCATTGGCAACGTCACTGTAGCCCTCCCCAAACTCATCCCTTAATCAGTCCTTGCAGCTCTTTCTGGGTTAGCCTTCAAATAGTCACTCGATCCTGGCATGGGGACATGCCCCCAGGACTTCCTCCCTGGAGACTCTTCACCCTTTCTGGCCCCAGCTGTTCTTCTATCTTCAGTCCCAGCAGCCAGTCGGGAGCTCCCTCTTGCTCCCCCAGTTCCTGTCAGCACTGAACTGTCCATGGTGCTGCAGTCCTTCAGGCAGCCTTGAACACAGTCCTCACTCCTCCAGCTCCAGGCAGCAACTAACTAGCTCTATCTCTACAGCTCCTTTTATATGGCCCTGACTGGCTACTCCCTGCAGCCTCTCTCATTAGCTGCTTTCCATGCAGCCACTCCAGGCAGCCTGCAGGACTTCTCTACTGCTCCTTTCCGGGACGGGATGTGGTAGGACCCTGAGGTCTCAAGCAGGGGACCTCTGGCCATAATCCACCCGATCACAGTGACTTTTCTCAGATTTATAATTGTTATTATTTATATTAACATAGTATCCAGGACCTCATTGTGGTAGGCACTGTCCAAATACAGAACAAAAAGGTAGACCCTGCCCCAAAGAGTTTACAGCTTAGGAGAACAGAAAACACATGGGTACAGCCAGACAGGGAGTACAATGAAATGAGACAAAATTGTTCAGCATGACAGGCTGTGGTTCAGCACTCCAGCAGCCTAACCATTGTCAAGTTTTTGTAGGCATTGAGGAAAAGGAGAGTTAAGGGTTTTGCAGGAGGAGAATCTGTTATTTGTGCAGATGCTTATGGGGAGCTCATCCCAAATATGACAGACAGAATGGGAGAAAGCATGATGGAGCATGTTTGAAATTTTAACAAGTGGACAATGGATGCATTATTGGCCAATCAGAAATAAAGTTGACTTTTTGATAATCAATGAGAGATAAAGGGGCAGGGTGGGGACAGACCATATAGGATTGAAGAGAGAGGACAAATAGCTTATGTTTGATGTGATAAAGAAGGGAGAGCCCATGGGAGGATGCAAAGAAAGGGGTAACCAGGTTAAAGCAAAGGACAGTTAAATTGGAGAGGATGGAGATTAATGTGAGAATTGAAAGGTGGATAAGGAACTGGTTAACATGGAGACTACAATGAGTTATACTTCAAGATGAACTGTCAGGCTTTAGAGAGCTTACTAGTGGAGTTCATCAGGGATCAGTTTTGGGACCACTTTTAAATAACATTTTTATTAATGACCTTGTCACAAAAATCAGGAGTGTGCTAACAAAATCTGCAAATAAGATAGAGTTGGGAGGAATTGCCAATATGGAGGAAGACCAAGTATCATACAAGAAGATCTGGACAACCTTGAAAACTGAAGTAATAGAAATGGGATGGAATTTAATAGTACAAAGTGCAAGGTCATGCACTTAGGGACTAACAACAAGAATTATTTCTATAAGCTGGGAACTTATCAATTGCAAGTGACAGAAACGGAGAAAGACCTGGGTGTATTGGCTGATTACAGGATAACTACGAGCCGCTAATGTGACGTGACCATAAAAAAACCCGATGCATTCTAAAGATGCATCAGACAAGGTATTTCCAGTAGACACCGGGAAATGTTAGTACCATTATACAAGGCACTGATGAGACCTCATCTGGAATACTATGTGCAATTCTGGTCTCCCATGTTTAAGAAAGATGAATTCAAATGGGAACAGGTGCAGAGATGGGCTACGAGGATGATCAGAGGAATGGAAAACCTACCTTACGACAGGAGATACAAGGAGCTTGGCTTGCTTAGACTAACCAAATAAAGGCTGAGGGGAGATATGATTGCTCTCTATACGTACATCTGAGGGATAAACAGCAGAGAGGGAGAGGAGTTATTTAAGTCAAGTGCCAATGTTGATACAAGAATAAATGGATATAAATTGGCCGTCAACAAATTTAGGCTTGAAATTTGGTGAAGGTTTCTAACCATCAGAGAAGTGAAGTGCTGGAACAGTTTTCAAAGGGGCACAGTGGGGCCAAAAACTAATTGGGTTCAAGACTGTGATTGATAAGTATGTGCAGGGAATGGTATGATGAGACTGCTTACAATTGCATGTAGCCTATCTGCAACTGTTAGCAGCAAATATCTTCAACAGGTGCAGAGAGGACACTAGATGGGGAGGGCTCTGAGTTACTACAGAGAATTATTTCCCAGTTGTCTGGCTGCTGCTTGCCCACATGCTCAGGTCTAACTGATTGTCATATTAGGGGTTGGGAAGGAATCTCCCCCGAGGTCAGAGACCCTGGGGTTTTTTGCCTCTCTCTGCAGCATGGGGCCTGGACCACTTGCAGGTTTAAACTACTGTAAATGGTGGATTTTCTGTAACTTGAAGTCTTTAAATCATGCTTTGAGGACTTCAGTAACTCATCTAGAGGTTATGGGTCTGTTACAGGAATGGCTGGGTGAGGTACTGTGGCCTGCAGTGTGCAGGAGGTCAGACTAGATGATCATGATGGTCCCTTCTGGCCTTAATGTCTATGAGTCTATGACAAGAAAAGTGATAGTTGCAGCAGGGTGTACCTTACAGATGATATGCAGAAAGAATCAGCAATATTTAAATATGGCCTGAATGTGAGAACCTAGTGAGAGGTCTTAGTCAAAGATGAAGCCCACATTAGAGGCTTAAGTGTCAGGCAGGATAGTAGTGTTGTCCACAGTGATTAAGAAAGGAGGTGGGAGGGAGACTTGGAGAGAAAGATTAAGAGCTCTGTTTTAGTTATGTTGCTTTTGAGCGGACAGCTAGGCATACACAAGGAGATGTCAGACATACAGGCCGAGATTTTAGTTTGGACAGGAGACAGGACTAGAATATACAGCACTGGAGCTGTGAGTCACCAGCATAGAGATGATAGTGAAATTTGTTTGTGGATGAGGTTACCCAGAGATAAGGTGTAGAGAAGCAGACCAAGGACAGAGCCTTGTGGAACCCCAGAGAAAGCTGGAAGGGAGATAAGGAAAGCTACAACGAATGTTTAGAGAGGTTAGGAAAGCACCAGGAGAGGAGAGAGTCAAAGAATCCAAGGGAGGACACGATTTCATGAAGAACAGTAATGGTTGCCAGTGTCAAAAGAGGCTGACTGGTTCAGGAGGCTGAGAACAGAGCACTAGTTCTGAAATTTGGCTAGTTAAAGGATATTGACAAGAGCAATTGTGTGCAGGGAGAGGAAGTCAGATTGGAGAGCATCTAGGATGGAATTGGAGGAGAGGAACTTCAAACAATGATTGTAAAAAAGCATATTCAATGACCTTAGAAATTCAAACATCAAGGGAGATGGTTAGTCAGTTGGAGAGGCAAGAAGATTCAAGGGTGGTGTTTATTGTATTTTATTTTGGGGGTTTTACTTTGGTTTTTAGATGGGAAAGATGAAAGTATGATTGTACTACGAGGGAAAGAGCCATAGAAGAGTGAGAGATTACGGAGAAAAATAAAGGAGGAGATATGAGTAGATCCAAGGAAGATCAGGAAATGGTATGGGGATCGGATCACTGTGACAAGCATAAGGGTTAGATCAGAAGAGCAGAAAAGAAACTTTTGTGTTCATGACAGGGAAGGAGGAGGAGAGAGATGTAAAAGGAAAAATGAGCCGAGGGGAGAGAAAAGGTTATGTCATAATTTGTCAGTTTACTCTTGGAACAAACCAGCAAGATCCTGCATGGAGAGAGAAATGGAGGCAGGAAGAGGGAAGGGTTTAAGCAGTGAGACAAAGGCGGTGACAAGACAGCTGCAAATGTGTGAGAGGGAGTGAAATAAGTTGGAGAAGTAGAGTTGTTAGCTAAGAAGATGGCAGAACTGAAGGAAGAAAGAATGAAGTTGTAGTGGAGAACATCAGCCTGGTTGCAGGATTTCTGCCAGGAATGCTCCACAGCATAGGATTAGGAGAAGAGGAAGTGGATGTTGAAGGCGAGCCAGGGTTGGATGCTAGCAGCGCAGACTTTGCAATAGGAGAGAGGGGCAAAAGAGTTAACAGTGGAGAAGAGTGCAGCATGGAGATAATCAACAACCATATCAGCAGAAGAAAGGGGAGAGGGCAGGGAGAATAGGGCTGAGAGCAGAGGAGAAGTTATCAATCCTAATGGACTGTAAGTCATAGAAAGGCCAAGAGATGCGGGGGGTGGGGGGGAAGATGTAGGCAGAGGGGAGGAGCTGATGGGCGATGCCAATACAGTCCAAGTGATGATTCCAGATAGATAAATCAGGAAGAGAGAGAGAGAGAGAGAGAGAGATCTCAGAAGGAGAACAGTTAGCAATAGTGAAAACAGTGATCGCTGCCAACTCTGATAAAAGAAAGGATGTTGCTTCCATATCTTGTGCTACTGGTGACAAAGTCAGGTGATGAAATATGGAACATACTTAGCACCTTCACTCCTGACCCCACCAACTGAGACCCCCCCCAATATCCACAATTACTGTAAAAAAAACGAATATTTACAATTCATCTAGGAAATATAACTCTTCAAGTCAGAGTTATTGTTTCCCTGTTTGCTGGAAGCAATGTCTCCTGTAAAACTTGGCTTCTTCCAAAACTTTGCTTGCTTCACATATTCTAAAGTCCTGGAGACAAATTCTAAAGTCCTGGAGACCCTTTTGAAGCCAATAACAAAGCAACCATTGATTTTAAAAGAGCCAGCATTTGACCCCTTCTTGGAAGTACAAAAGGGATCTTTCCAGGACATTTTCAGTGGAGACTTCAGAGACAACAGAGTAACAAGATCATATATTCTGTTGCTTCCCTAAAATAGGGTAATAAAGACAATGGGGACAAATCGAGCAGGGATGGGGAGTGGAGATTTTCCTTCTGTTCACCAATAAAAATAAAACAAAAAGGAAATGTATAGATCTGTTGGTAGATAAAACAGTATTTGTGCCTAACACAGAGAAATTGTTCAAGAACTTTTTATGCAGGTATAAACATGGCTTGTGTGATGCTGCCAAGGCCAGTAACATGCTAGCTGTTCTGCTGCTGAACTGCTGCCATGCAAGTTAAACCTGCCCAAGGGCTCCAGCTACTTACTCACACAGTTAACAGATTTCAAAGAAATATGGAGAAAAACCATCAATGTAACTTGACAGTTTGTGCTGGTTGGTGCTCCTCTTTCACAGGTTTCTCTATTCCAATTTAGGATACATGCAGCTTACAGTATTGTCCTTGACTCATTTCCAGGGTGTACCCCAATATTCTAGAGGGAAATGAGAGCCCCATCATGCTGCTTTTTTCATTTAAATTACACTAAAATCCTCAACAAATCCTAGTGATCAGAATGGGGTCCTAAAAGGTACACAAAGAATTGGATGCTGGTACAGGCAGGATTCCTGATTTCATGAACCAATAGGCTGATCTGGTAGGATAAACCCTTCTTCCTATATATAGCAACTGTGGGCTTTATCCACAACGTTTGAAACAATGGGATCATGCAAATCCATTTTCAAGAGACAGATGGATGATATCCATTATTAATAGAGCCCCAACTGGATCCTTTCCCTAAACAATGCATGTACAGCCTTTATCAAGATCTGTCAGACAAGAAATCTGATCCAAAACCAAACTTTATTATTTTATTTGTAATGATAGATGCATTGGGTAAATGAGTAATAGCTACAGTCTATTCAGCAATAACAATTTGGTGAGTACTTAAAATGTTCCTTTAATATGTCTGACTAGTTGGTTCTTCTTAATGAAGCCTATTTTCACATGTGCTATGTAAAACATTCATGGGGGGGGAAGATTCCAAACAGGTACTACACTCTAAACAGAAATTCTTTCAGCGAGAAGAAAATATAATGAACCATGTCAAACAGAACAATTATATTTCTATTATGAGAGAAATTTGCCCTCCCTTTCCAAAGCCAGAATAATTGGGCTTTGTGCAGAGATCTCTTTGGGGCTGAAGGGGAATGGAATTTCTACTAACTGCCTACATAGGATAAGAAGATCCTTTATGTCTTAGATCCTGTAACTCAGACAAATTAAGATGAGATTATCTCAAGAAAATGGTACAAACTGTAGCTGATCAATATTTTGATATCCCTGTTTTCAGACATCCCAGGGATATCCCAATGATGAATATTCTTCAGTGTAATAGAGATAAAGGAAGGAGGGGAAAAACATCAGTGGGATAGAAAGGTAATATTAGGTCCCATCCCTTCAATATTTCTACTGGTACAGCCAAATGTAATATCAAGCATCATACATACAGAGTGAAATCCTTGAATTATTGAACAGCCATACACTTTTGTGCCCAGGATTTCATCCATTGTTTTGGGCAAGTTCATGGACATATTTCCAGTTGTTCTGAATAAAATGTTTAATGCTGCTTTTATTCCAGGCCTCCTACTAAGTAATATCATGAAATATTTATCCAATGATAAAAGAATGAAAGCTTCATGCATCTCTTAAATTCCCATTTCCTGGTCCTACCAGTTATAATCCATAGAACTAAAAAGTAAACAGTTGCCAATATTTCAACATGGACGATGCCTATTCTAAGTATAAGAAAAATATGAAAATCTCAGATGCCACTGTATAAGTAACTGATGACAAATGGTGATTTTTTAATGGTGACCACCGTTTGTCAAACTGGGAACAGTTGTGGATCACTTTTCACTGGTAAACCATTTGCCCTTAAAAACTGTCATTTGCCCAAAATAACTAAATAGCATTACCTCAGTATTTCTGTACTTCTCCATATTTACTATAGACTGCAAATATTGGTAGAGTGAAGTGGTAGGGACAGATATCTTTAAAGCAAGACTTCTCCTTCCGTATGTTTATATTGGGCAGGGTGAGGTGAGACATATTCCTAACTAAAAACATCCCCTCAGAGAATGATAAGTGGGCATTGTAGACACTTAAGTTGATAACTTTATTTACTGAAAGTAAAATTATCTTAATATTTGCAGTATTCACTGTGCTTCCATTTACCATAGGAAATACTGCCAATAGTGAGGTAAATGCTGATTTTGCCTTTAATGAACAAGGATCTAAGGGTGTCCATGTACCTACTTTTTACTCTCTCTCTCTCTCTCTCTCTAGGGAGTATTTTTTAATTAGAGCTCAACTTCCCCCCATTTCTTGCATAAAAACATATGCAAAGGGAGATCTTACTTTCAAGACAACAGCAGGATCACATAAGACTTGATCCATGAAGTCTATAATATGATTCCCATTAATTTCAATAGATTGGGCCCATAATAAGTATTTTTTCTAGGCCTGTCAAGCGATTCAAAAAATTAATCGGGATTATTCGCACGATAAAAAAAATAATCATGATTAATCATGATTAGTCAAGCAATTAATTGTGCTGTTAATAATGGAACATCATTTATTTAAATATTTTTTACATTTTCAAATATATTGATTTCAATTACAACACAGAATACAAAGTGTCCAATGCTCACTATTTTTATTACAAATATTTCCACTGTAAATATTTGCACTGTAAAAAACAAAAGAAATAGTATTTTTCAATTCATCTCATACAAGTACTGTAGTGCAATCTCTTTATCATGAAAGCTGAACTTACAAATGTAGAATTATGTACAAAATATGCACTGAAAAATAAAACAATGTAAAACGCTGGAGCCTACAAGTCCACTCAGTCCTATTTCTTGTTCAGCCAATCACTCAGTCAAACAAAGTTGGTTACAATTTGCAGGAGATAATGCTGCCCGCTTCTTGTTTACAATGTCACCTGGAAGTAAGAACTGGCCCTTGCATGGCAGTGTTGTAGCCAGCATTGCAAGATATTTACGTGCCAGATGTGCTAAAGATTCATATGTCTCTTCATGCTTCAACCACCATTCCATAGGACAGGGATCAGCAACATTTGGCACGCGGCTCACCAGGGTAAGCACCCTGGCGGGCCAGGCCAGTTTGTTTACCTGCCGCATCCGCAGGTTCAGCCTATCACGGCTCCCACTGGCCTTCTGATTCTTAAACCTTAGGTTGAGTGCTGTAGCTATTTTTAGAAATCTCACATTGGTATCTTCTTTGTGTTTTGTCAAATCTGCTGTGAAAGTATTCTTAAAACAAACATGTGCTGGGTCATAATCCGAGACTGCTATAACATGAAATATATGTCAGAATGCAGGTAAAACAGAGCTGAAGACATACAGTTTTCTCCCAAGGAGTTCAGTCACAAATTTAATTAACACATTATTTTTTAACAAGCATCATCCGCATGGAAGCATGTCCTCTGGAATGGTGGCCGAAGCATGAAGGGGCATACGAAAATTTAGCATATCTGGCACATAAATACCTTGCAATGCCAGCTACAAAAGTGCCATGCAAACGCCTGTTCTCACTTTTGGGTGATATTGTAAATAAGAAGCAGGCAGCAGCATCTCCTGTAAATGTAACCAAACAGTTTGTCTTAGCGATTGGCTGAACAAGAAGTGGGACTGAGTGGGCTTGTAGGCTCTAAAGTTTTACATAGTTTTTAACAAAAGAAAATCTACATTTGTAAGTTGCATTTTCATGATAAAGAGATTGCACTACACTACTTGTATGAGGTGAACTGAAAAATACTATTTCTTTTGTTTATCGTTTCTACAGTGCAAATATTTGTAATAAAAATAATGTAAAATGAGTACTGGTACACTTTGTATTGTGTTGTAACAGAAATCAATATATTTGAAAATGTAGAAAAACATCCAAAAATATTTAATAAATTTCAATTGGTATTCTTTTGTTTAACAGTGCAATTAATTGTGATTAATTTTTTTAATTGTGATTACTTTTTTTTAGTTAATCACATGAGTTAACTGCAATTAGTTGACAGCCCTAATTTTTTCCCTTTATGTATCACCCCCTGGATATCTCTCAACATTTATCTTGTCCTTTGATGCTGTTGTTTGTTACCCTATTTACCTGCAGGAGCCCTTTGCCCACTCTAGGGTGTGTAAAAGACAAGGAAGGGGACTTGCCACTGTGCCAGCAACAGTAACTTTGATGTATTTTACATCACATATTGCGATGAGTCCCAAGGGGAACAAGCTGCTTAGATCAGCAGTTCCCTGACTTCACCCACTTTACTAGGCCGAGTATTGTGGTGGTTATGTGATGTGGGCTATAGTGTATAGGTGCCTTTCCCTTTCACATGAATCATCTATTTTATTTTATATACTCTTCTGCATTTGCCCCCCTCTGTGTGCATTGTACAGCACAGGAGAATGGCCTAATTGATCATTTCTGGGAATCAAGATACTACCAATAGATCAAAGTGTGAAAAAGCTGCAGCAATGCAAGTCATATTTTGGATATATACTACTTTTAATATCCTATATCCTGATTGGAACCTATAGAATTCATGCACAAGAATACTTATATTCAAGCCACAAAAGTTTTCTTCACAGTAGTCAACTTGTGCAAACTAACCCCATCTTCATTGTGTTGGTGATCAACAGCAAAACATAACTGTGAATTTGTCCCATCACAAAAGCTAAGGTAGGTTTTTATGCTTTTGATGTGTACAGTATTTCACCAAGACATTTACAATCTCCCACATGCAAATTGTCCCAGCAGTCATCTCTCTGCCAGACAGACTGGGAAGAAAGATAACACGATGTCTTAGCAAATGCCAGTTAACCATATGCCAAGTTACTTTGCAATTGCTTAGAATTACTTGTTCCCAAACTCCAAACCCAAAGCTTGCAAAACCTTTAACCTTGTTAAAGAGAATTTACATGCAAAGTTTCAGATTTCAACCATATATATTTTTGCTGTAGCCTGATGGAAAAAAAAAAGTGAATTTCATTTGTTTTTAAATGAAAAGAAGTTTTGATTTTTTCTTATACCTGTAGAACTCCAAAAGCTGAATGTGGAGAAAAACTGACAGGGAGAGGTTTTCCTCTTGTCATGCTTATAGGGCAAATTGGGCCTGAGACCACTTTTACTGCCTATCTAGTGCGCCCCTCAGGTGATAGGCATGACCTCCTGCACCTCACTCTGGGTGGAATCATGTGGTCTAATGACTCAGACTGGATCTCTGGGTTGCAGCCCCACTGTTTTCCAACTAAGTTAATGACACTGGTCCAACTGTGTTTGGCACCTGTAAGCCCTTTCACTCTGGTGAGCTATGACCAGCAAGTTGATTAACAGGTTTCAGAGTGGTCAACATCCTATACTGCAAACAGGGAAAGATTAAGAATGAGCTCTCAAAACTGGATACTCTCATAAAAAAACAACCTTCCACACAAACTTCCTCATGGCTGGACTTTACAAAAACTCGACAAGCCATTTACAACACACACTTTGCTTCTCTACAAAGGAAAAAGGACTCTAAACTCTCTAAACTATCTATACTACTACATGCCACAAGGGGCCACAGCAGTGATTCCCTTAACACACCCAACAATATTGTTAATCTATCCAGCTATACTCTTAGCCCGGCCGAAGAACCTGTCCTATCTCGGAACCTCTCCTTCTGCCCATCCACCCCCACGAACATGATACAGTTCTGTGGTGACCTAAAATCCTACTTTTGATGTCTCTGACTCAAGGAATATTTCCAACACACCTCTGAACAGCACACTAACCCACAGAAACCTTCCTTCCAACACTACAAAAAGAAGGATTCTGCATGGAGTTCTCCTGAAGGTCGAAACAACAGACTGGACTTCTACATAGAATGCTTCCGCCGACATGCATGGGCTGAAATTGTGGAAAAGCAGCATCACTTGCCCCATAACCTCAGCCGTGCAGAACACAACACCATCCACAGCCTCAGGAATAACTCTGACATCATAATAAAAAAGGCTGACAAAGGAGGTGCTGTTGTCATCATGAATAGATCGGAATATGAACGAGAGGCTGCTAGGCAGCTCACTAACTCCACATTCTACAGGCCATTACCCTCTGATCTCACTGAGGGTTACCAAAAGAAACTACACCATCTGCTCAAGAAACTCCCTGAAAAAGCACAGGAACAAACCTGCACAGACACACCCCTAAAACACCGATCAGGGGTATTCTATCTGCTACCCAAGATCCATAAACCTGGAAATCCTGAACGCCCCATCATCTCAGACATCGGCGCCCTAACAGCAGGATTGTCTAGCTATGTAGACTCTTTCCTCAGGCCCTACGCTACCAGCACTCCCAGCTATCTTTGAGACACCACTGACTTCCTGAGGAAACTACAATCCATTGGTGATCTTCCAGAAAACACCATCCTGGCCACTATGGATGTAAAAACTCTCTACACCAGAGATGGGCAAAGTACGTCCCATAGGCCACATCCGGCTTGCGGGACGGTCCTGCCTGGCCCCTGAGTCCCGTCCAGGGAGGCTAACCCCAGCCCCTCCCCTATTGCCCCCCTCCCCCTGCAACCTCAGCGCGCCGCGCCATCTGCGCTCTGGCCCACCACTCCTGCCGGGCAGCACGGCGGCGGTGTTGGCTCCAGCATGGTAAGAGGGCGGGGAGTCCCAGGGGGAAGTCAGGGGACAAGGGGTGGTTGGATGGCGCGGAGGTTCTGGGGGGGAGGGTCGGTCAGGGGACAGAGAACGGGGGAGGGGGTTGGATAGGCGGGGGAGTCCCAGGGGGCCTGTCAGGGGTGTGGATAGGGGTTGGGGCAGTCAGGGAGCAGGGGGGGTTAGCTAGGGGGTGGGGTCCCTGAGGGGTGGTTAGGGGCAGGGGGTCCCAGAAGGGGGCGGTCAGGGGACAAGAAGCAGGGGGGGTTGGATGGGTCGGAGGTTCTGAGGTGGGCAGTCAGGGGGCGGGACGTGGGAGAGGGCAGATAGGGGGCGGGGGGGGCCAAGCTGTTTGGAGAGGCACAGACTTCCCTACCCAGCCCTCCATTCAGTTTTGCAACCCCGATGTGGCCCTAAGGCCAAAAAGCTTGCCCACCCCTGCTCTACACCAACATGCCACACAAAGATGGACTACAAGCCGTCAGGAACAGTATCCCTGATAATGTCACAGCAAACCTGGGGGCTTAACTTTGTGACTTTGTACTCACCCACAACTATTTCACATTTGGGGACAATGTATACCTTCAAGTCAGCGGCACTGCTATGGGTACCCCCATGGCCCCACAGTATGCCAACATTTTTATGGCTGACTTAGAACAACACTTCCTCAGCTCTCGTCCCCTAATACCCCTAACTCTACTTGCGCTACATTGTTGACATCTTTATCATCTGGACCCATGGAGAGAAGCCCTGGAGGAATTCCACCAGGATTTCAACAATTTCCATCCCACCATCAACCTCAGCCTGGACCAGTCCACACAAGAGATCCACTTCCTGGACACTACAGTGCTAATAAGTGATGGTCACATAAACACCACCCTATACCGGAAACCTACTGACCGCTATACTTACCTACATGGCTCCAGCTTTAATCCAGACCACATCACACAATCCATTGTCTACAGCCAAGCTCTAAGATACAACTGCATTTGCACCAATCCCTCAGACAGAGACAAACACCTACAAGATCTCTATCAAGCATTCTTAAAACCACAATACCCACCTGCTGAAGTGAAGAAACAGATTGACAGAGCCAGAAGAGTACCCAGAAGTCACCTACTATAGAACAGGCCCAACAAAGAAAGTAACAGAACGCCACTAGCTGTCACCTTCAGCCCCCAGCTAAAACCTCTCCAGCGCATCATCAAGGATCTACAACCTATCCTGAAGGACGATCCCTCACTCTCATAGACCTTAGGAGGCAGGCCAGTGCTCACTTACAGACAGCCCCCCAACCTGAAGTAAATACTCACCAGCAACCACACACCACACAACAAAAACCCTAACCCAGGAACCTATTCTTGCAACAAAGCCCGTTGCCAACTCTGTCCACATATCTATTCAAGGGACACCATCATATGACCTAATCACATCAGCCACACCATCAGGGGCTCATTCACCTGCACATCTACCAATGTGATATATGCCATCATGTGCCAGCAATGCCCCGCTGCCATGTACATTGGCCAAACTGGACACAAATCAGACGTCAAGAATTATAACATTCAAAAACCAGTCGGAGAACACTTCATCCTCCCTAGACACTCAATTACAAACCTAAAAGTCACAATTCTTCAACAAAAAAACTTCAAAAACAGACTCCAATGAGAAACTGCAGAACTGGAATTAATTTGCAAACTGGACACCATTAAATTAGGCTTGAATAAAAACTGGGAGGGGATGAGTAATTACACCAGGGGTCAGCAACGTTCGGCACGCGGCTCGCCAGGGTAAGCACCCTAGCGGGCCGGGCCAGTTTATTTACCTGCTGACACGGCAGGTTCGGCCGATCGCAGCCCCCACTCGCCGCGGTTCGCCGTCCCGGGCCAATGGGGGCAGCGGGAAGCGGCGCGGGCTGAGGGATGTGCTGGCCGCGGCTTCCCGCCGCTCCCATTGGCCCGGGACGGCGAACCGCGGCGAGTGGGGGCCACGATCGGCCGAACCTGCCGCGTCAGCAGGTAAATAAACTGGCCCGGCCCGCTAGGGTGCTTACCCTGGCGAGCCACGTGCCAAACGTTGCCGACCCCTGAATTACACAAACTAAAAACTATTTCACCATGCTATTTTCCCCCTATTGTTACTCACACCTTCTTGTCAACTGTTTGAAATGGGCCATCCTGATTATCACTACAAAAGGTTTTTTTTCTCCTGCTGATAATAGCCCACCTTAACTGATTTGTCTTGTTAGAGTTGGTATGGCAACCCCCATCTTTTCATGTTCTCTGTATATACCGGTATATATCTTCCTACTGTATTTTCCACTCCATGCATCTGATGAAGTGGGTTTTTGCCCACGAAAGTTTATGCCCAAATAAATTTGTTAGTCTCTAAGGTGCCACTAGTACTCCACATTCTTTTTGAGTTGATTAACGTGACTCCAAAATGGTGCCTTCAAAACAAAGCATTATTTATTCACTCTCCCAAAAGGTACAGAGCACGTAAAGCAAAGGGTAAAAACAATAAAAGGCCTGTATGCATGGGTTGTACTTGTACCTTAGTCATGCCTTGCCAGCTTTTTAAAGTTTCCCTCAGCCCAGGTAACCCCCTATCTTTGGCTGAGAGAAATGTCTCTCCCAACCATGTTCTGTTCGCCAGGCTATCAGCTTTTGCTGACACTCCCTGGGCAGCCTCTGGACACCCACCCAACCCCCATCCTTTCCTAGGCCCCATTGTCCTGTCATGATTTAGTTTCCTTTGATCTTTCTTCTCATCCTTGGCGAAACAGCTATGTCACAAGGGTTGGCGCTCAGGAGTCGTCTCTTCACAGCTATAATCCAGGCAATTATTTTTGAGTGTTAGGATGCTCCTTAAGTAGGCCATTGTTTTATCTTTCCTGCTTGGTTCCTTTAACAACCCCTCCTTTTGATCTTACTGCATGGCAGGTAATCCATCAAACACACACACAAAGAAATGCAACATATTCATAAAAATAATCAGATATTCCTCAGTTCATCACATGTCCTCAAACATGGCATCTTCCTCCAAATTCATCCCCTAGTCTGAGATAATATTCATTTCTGAGCCAGTGACAAGTTTAAGGTCTGATCTCTTAAATCATTAGGAGCCAGAAACGGTAGCTTTGTATCACTGAAAAGGGAAAATTCCCAACTTTGTACTGAAATATATAGTGCTTGTTTCTAGACCATGAGGATCCAGAGATATAAAAGCTTAGTATCAGACAAAAAATCACAATATACAAGGGTACAAAAACCACTTAAGCTGATTTTTTGAGATTTCTAAAATGTTTTCATTTTAGTTTTATTCTATAAATTAAGACTTGTGGTAAGTACAGCATTTCTAGTTTTACATTCTAAGGACATGTGTAATAACATTTTAAGTACTATCTAAAGCAATTGTTCCAAAATATGTAGCATATACAGAAAATGTGATGGTGTGGTATCTAGGTTTTAACGGTGCTTACTTGGAATGACATGAATGTGGCTTCATGACTTGTGAATAATGCACGATCCTAAACTCAATGCTTGGCTCTGACATTTATGCCGTACATATCACTACCACAGAAGTAATGGATATACATATGTATGTATTTATGTGTATCAGCAGTAGCAGCGTAAATTCACCCACACAAAAAAGATGGAGATGAGGGGAAAAGAAAAGAAAAGAACAAAATCAATAAATATAAATAGATCTCAGAAAATCAACTGATTAAAAATATTGAATCAAAATTGATTTAAAAATAATTCAAATATCAAGTCATGAATGGGAAAAAAATATGTTCGTTTTGTTGTTTGTTAGACCCAAATTCTACTGATGCCAGGGTAATACCAGGAGTGAATTTGGCCCTTGGGATAAAGAGTAGAATAGCTCAAATGTCTAAGCACTTATCCTATAGGGATAAACAGAGTATTTGTGGCACTGCCCATGAGCAGAATGATTTCTGTAAATCTCAGCTGAAGAGACTCTGGTGAAACATATTGTCCCAGTTCAACACTGGTAACACTATGTACACATACAGGCACTGATACTTAACATCCTTGGCCTTCCTGCAGTCATGTTCATCTCTGAAAATGGATGAGAAATATCATCCATTCTGATTTGCTAGCATTTTAGTCCCATTTTGCACAAGTGCAAATTACACCTCTACCTCAATATAACGCTGTCCTCGGGAGCCAAAAAAATCTTACCGTGTTATAGGTGAAACAGCTTTATATTGAACTTGCTTTGATCCACCGGAGTGTGCAGCCCCGCCCCCCCAGAGCACTGCTTTACCGCGTTATATCTGAATTCGTGTTATATCGGTGGTGTTATATCAAGGTAGCGGTGTATTGCATTGTCACAATCTTTTCCCACACTCCTGGTTCCCTCTGCAGGTTGTCAACTTTGCTCTTTGCTTGGTAGGTCTTCAATAGCTCAGCCCTCTAGCCAAGTCACACAATGAACCCCTTCCTGGGGTAGCAAAGAGTTTAACACACTGTTGGCCCTTCAGCCCCATCTCTGAGCCCTTTAACTCTCGGGCTTCTCACCAAGCTTTGTCCCCTTTTCAGGGCTTAGGCCACTTTCCCAGTGGCCAGTGGGGAGACCCAGGCCCACCTACTACTCCAGGTCCCAAACCAGGGACACTGTAAACAGCAGCCATGTACCACTGCCTCCAGTGCACTGCTGATATTCCCTGGGCCTTTTCCCATGTAGCCCTGTTCCTTTCACCTATTACCTTAGGGTCACAGTAGTCAGATTCTCTCATTCCTAGAGCCAGTAAATGAGCCCATCAAGCTCCTCTGGCCAGAGTGGAGCCCAGTTCCTCACCCCTCTGGTCTCAGTCAGGAACTGCCCAGCTCAGACCCAGCAGCTCCTTTTATGTAATCCTGCTACACTCTGATTGGCTGCTTTCTATGCAGCCACTCTAGGCAGGCCTGGAGAAACCACCTTCACTGCTCCTGTCCGGGGATGAGGTGTGGTAAGACCACAGAGTCTCCAGCAGGTGGCCTCGAAGGGCCAAGGTACATTCAATCACACTAACCATAATAGTATATTATTGAAAGTGAAGCAAATTCTAGTGCTTTCATCTTATTATCCTTCCCCAGAGGTCACCACTCAAGTTACCATTGCTGCCATCAGGAACTTCATTGCTCTGATTTCTAACAAAGTGAAATGCATTTCAATACATAGTTGAAAGGGAAATGAAGAGGTAGGGTTCCAGGCCATACGATTGCTGAACCTTTCTGAAAAATTCAATAATTCTAACGGAGCCCAGTAAACAAAAATAAAAAGTGATTGGTGTGCATAACACACCACAGGGGAAATGCTGCAGGAATTAGCTTGTGTTGAGTTAGTTCATGTCCCCGAAGAGCTGCGTTTGAGCTGCTTGAAGCTGCTCACTCCGAGGGATTATCTCATTCAATCTGCTTTAATCACAACTAAATGCTTTCAATTGGTATATACACTGAGACAGAATTAGAGAATCACAAGCCTTCAAGATCCAAGTGACAATCTTGAAGGGGGACGGGGGGGGGGGGGGGGGAGGGGGAAGGGAACCAAACAAACTACATGGCTGAAGTAAAAATACTGTAAACCAACGTCCACTTTTTGCATTCACTGAAGATAATCTTGTGCTTGACACTCCACAAATGAAGTTTAGAAATCTGGCACACACACACACAATGAGCTTGATTCACTACGTTACTCTGCTGAAAATAATAATGGAGTTACACCAGCATAAAACTAGAGAAGCGCAGTGGTGAATTGAATCCAACCTGTGTATCATTAGGACACTTTTGGGGTGATTACTAAGGCTTTTGGGGTTGATATGCAGTGCCTATCACAAGTATTTATAATGTGCCTCAGTTAGTTATGGTACTTCCTACTTCAACAGCCTCCATTCCATGTTAAATAATCTGAAAAGCTGTTAACGAAGACATAAGTATTTACATTTACAAAGGTACAATATGCAGTGAAAACATTACTACCATCAAACAAGCCAAATAGAAGTTCATTGTAGATAGGACAAACTGCAATGCATTCTGGCACAGAAACTAGTTCATGGATCGGACAAAGACACTATTGAATATTTAGGTGATTACGGTACACAATGATACAATCCAGATTTGATGCTAGATACATAACAGACGGATTAAGATTTAATGTTGAGTAACTGTTGTGTGTTTATGTGCATGCCTCTACGTTGAGAGCACTATTCAATTGTCAGTTTTCTCACTATTGAATGGGTCAACAATTTGATTTCTGGTTTATGGCTGGGCTGTCAATAGATTCATACTTTGCCTGTGATTTAAAGCTATCAAATAATTTTATGCTGACATAAGTTGCCTCCCTGACAGTTTTAAAATATGAAACAACAAGCAGTCAGTGTCAGCACTCTTAAATCAAGCCCAAGGGCCCCCACGGCACCACACTATGGCAGCTTGTTACCGCTAAGCAAATGTCAGTCTAGTCAATGTGCGTAGGAGGTTGTCAACTCCCTGGTTGCATCTGCCCTAATAACTAGTCTGCTATAAGGTGAAATTCATAAAGCTTTCGTCATGTTGTCTGAATCCTAAGGTAAAAAGTCTATACCATTGCTTTTTGTGTTCAGGGAATGGTTACTAGCCTTGGTGACTCTGGACTCTGCAGTTCCACAGCAGAGAGGTTATTATTCTGTATGCTGCTCGTGCTGAGAACTGTAGAAATTACACATAAACATATAGAAATAAATAAATAGCCACCAACTTCATTTCTTCTATTCACTATTATCAGCATGCTATTTTTAACTGTGCAATTTAGCCAGGGGTGTAGCTAGCAATTTGATAAGTGTACACACACACTGGCCTCTCTGTTGGTCCCCTGCCCTCACTATACCCATAATCCCCCTAGTCAGACATACCATAATGTATAAAATGATGACTACACAGTGGATGCTACTAGACAGGGATCTATCAGTGTGTTCATAGAAGCCTAGTGAAGAACAAATCCCCCCAAAATGTTGCCCCCATGAACTTAAAATTGTATGTTATGGCATGCACAGCACATGCCTCCACTTAACATATTTGGCATACATGTTACAACACAGAATAACAGAAGATCCACCTCCATTGGAGAAGAGGCAGAAACTTGATTTCAAGCATCTTTCAATGAAAAATCATGATCAGAGATTGTTTTTAATATATAAAACAAGTAGATTTTAGGAACCTAATATTAAAAACAGTTCTTTTGCCCTTTAGTCTAAAAGTGTTTTTTTTCCTAAAAATGTCTGCAAAATACAGCTAATTCTTATTTTAAATAGTGTCAGTAACAGCAGAGTTTTTAAAAAATAAGATATTGAACAAGTTGCATGATTATATGCGGCAAAAGAAAGAAAAATATAGAGGGCATTAAATTCTCCATAATTTGCACAATCTTCTCCACTCATGAGTAGTTACAGATACTTCACATTCCCATGTTTTGATTGTATACCGTATTCAATACAGTGAATTTAGAGTTAGCTAACAAACAATATAACAATGCTTAAAATTATGTTGGTTGCATGATTACAAACTCAATGAAATCAGTGTCCAGAGTTCCAGTCCATTACTGTAAATGGACAACGCAGTGCCAACATTCTTAAGGATCCTATAGCTTTATAAGTAATTGTATATTCATTGCTTCTGTGAGCCTACAGTAAGGGTTCAATCTGCCTACCAACTAAGCACGCACACTGTAAATAGCTGGGCATGCAATGAAGTCAAGGCAGGAATTATGCACTCACATAATTGATTGGAAATTGAAAATATTAACAGTGACTATATAAAGCAAGATTGTTGTTGTATTTTCTACACTCATTCCCATATATCTTATTACATAACCTATCTTGCAAGTGGAGAAGAAAATGCCATTTCATTCCATGGCTATGTATCTCTTCTATCAAGAATTCAGCAAAAAATTGTATAATTTCATAGACATCTTAATGATGTTGAATACCCTTATCTAATAGTGCCAGTCAGTGACTCTGATAAAGGATGCCCGCCCTTGGATAAAAGGAAACTACAAACAAAGTCTTAATTTCCCCCTCTCCTTTCCCCCCTCCCCGCCAAATAAAAAGCACTAAAAAGAGAAAGCACCAAGGCTAATGGAGAATTGACCCTGAACTACAGGGTTATATCCATGTTTCTAAGGTTCCCCTAGAACCTATATCCATTTCCACATATACTATAGATCATAATTAGAGCTAATCACATAAACTTCCATGAATGTATTCAATGGATTTCAGAATTCTGTGAAAAGATCCAGTTTGCATTCCCCCATCCTGTGCTAGCTTAGCTCTGCTAGCCAATCGAAGAGTGCTAGGACCATAGCAGTAATATTGCAACTGACAGTGATAGCCTTGAAGAGCCTCTGTGTGCAAAAAACACATGGGACTGAGATTGTAGCTAATCCCTGAAAGGAGTGGAGAGGAGAGAGAAAGCTTTCTCTGCCTTTCTGCAGGACTACACACAATCTAGGCCTAACTGTATTCCTTTTTAAGGCAAAGTATGGGAGAGCCAGCTAATGTTTTTGTTTGTTTATTTGTTGAGAGAAATGTATATCTACAGATTAGGTTTAAAAGTATAGAGAACACACAGATTTCTGATGACAAAGAAACAAATATGCTGTTTTAAGTCCGTTTCCATGTGTACATACAGAAATTACAATGGGGTGCCACTCTTGTTCAATCTTGAGATTCCATGGTTAGCATGGGATCTTGAGAAAATCTCCTAGACACCTATCACCACTGACGTAAAATGTTGAAGTTTTAGCCTACTTGTCATGCTTTTAAATACATTCATTTTCCTAAGAAAGACATAAATGGCGTAGAATTTAAACTCTCTTCTTTCTCACTCTGCCAAGTTCAAAGGACATGCACACTGCTGTCTCCCTCTCACCGTGCCTCACCTCTCCCTCCCAGACATACCTGAAAAAGTCTCTGGGTTGAGACAGAATGAGCAGTCATTCTGGAAGGCAAAATACCAATTTTATGCAATTTAAATGTTGCACACTATTAACACACCTTTCTCATTTATATTGTACAAAAATAGAGTATATATTGATCAGCGGTGACGCCAAAATATTGTCCTAAGTATTCCTGACTCTTTAGAGACAAAATTAAAAATACCACTTTTCTCCACGAGAGTGTCTACTTTCAAACCACAAACAACACTAGTAAAGCAGCTGAAAGATGCTTTTGCTGTGGTATAACAGGTACACTCCTATAAAGACACATCTTTGGGTTCTAATGCTCTCAATGCATTACCTTTCACAAGATGCAAATAATAAAAATAAATCCAATTTTAAAAAAGTAAAAACACAACAATTGCTTTATATTTGGCAAAGGAGAAACACAAGAGCTTATTCTCACAAGTGCTCTGTGAAGTGCTGTATAAGTAACTACTGCAATTTGTGTCTCTCCAGGGGCAAATGCATGGGAATCTAACATCAGTACTGGGGAAAAAAAGAGGAAGGAAAGCAAGAGAGAGACAGAGACAGAGTGAGAAGCCATGTCCCCGTTCAATTCTGTTCCTCTGCCATCTGTCACAATTGCTGTCATTCCCAAAAGACTAGGTTTAGAAAGGCCACTACAACTAACGAGCAGTGCAGAAAGGTAGAATCCTGAATCAAGCTACATATAAACATCCAAAAGCCACATAAAACTGGAAACGCTGTTAATAAACCCTCAACTACAGAAGGACAAAAGTCCAACACTATTGGTCCCATTGGTGCCTTATTTGTGCTGGTATTAAACTCTTAAGAGATGCATGGCTGGTTAAGAGGAAGGCTTGTCATAGTGGGGTTTGTATATATACATACATACATACATATATGTGCAGTTCATAGTTATGATTTAATTAATTATTACAGTACTATTCAGTACTAAAGGAAAAGCACAGTGTATTCCATAAAGTTGACAGTATTCAACTGTGGCAATGCTACAGAAATCAGTCAGTCAGTCTTATGGATGCAATAATAAGCCATCTCACTGGTATACTGACAAGACCTGTCCAGAGTCTTCAGCACTCTTCAGCTCTAAGAAACAAAAACAAATTTATTTTGCTTAGGGAAAAATCAAATGCTAGACTGTTGAACCATTTCTCTCTCTATTTTTTTAACCTATAAAGAGAAAGGAAATACACTTTCAGGATCATGATGAGGGGTTATGAAGTGAAATTTCATGCAACCAACACATGGTCAGGGGATTGAAGCCTGATATAAATTCATCGAAAGTCAGTGTGAAAATTAAAGATTAAGCAGACTAGGCAGAGTCCCTCCTCTAAACTCACAGGACTGACAACTCTTGCCATGTTGTGAACATTTGATAAAGAAGCCTAATCCAAAGTCCACTGAAGTCAATGGAAAATTTGCTTCAGTAAAGTTTGGATCAGGTCCCAGGTGAGCAAGTGGGGCATTGCTCTCCTCAAAATGCCTGGGGAACATCTTTAGGGGAGTGTGTGACTGCCAACTCCCACAACTCAGCACAGGTCTGCTTCCACAACGTGCACAACTAGAACACCAAATATAAACATTTCCAACCCAAACTCTGTGGAAATTTGGATCTGGACCCACACACTGCAGCTCAGATGTTTCCATTCACAAAAATAACAACCCCTTTTGCCCCTAAACCCTGACCAACCAACAAACACCATCAACAAAATGTAAAACCAACCAAACAAAACCCCAAAATAGTATTTTGACCCCCACAAAGGAGAAGTACTGGAGACACCATGAAGTCAACAAGGGATTTCACTATTGCTATCAATTCTACTTGAAAGGCACTCAGATACTATGGTGGTAGGCATCAGTATAAACATGAAGATCGTATAGACAGAGCTTTATCATGAAGTTAGTAAAAATCCTTTAAACCTCACAGAAATAAAGTTCCAACTTCGATTCAAGTTTTGGGAGAAAGGTTAAGTCAGTTCTTATTTTAAACTAACCAGTCTTGCCCTTCCCTGCTTTTAATTCCATGACCACTGCAAAGTGTCCAATGAAAGTGCATGCTGGTGTCTCCGGTTAAAAACACACTGTCTCTGAGCCACCTCTTTCCTCAAGTGGATCCTTCTTTACTGAGTCAGCAACCCACACGCTCAGCAGTGCCACTCCAACTGGCATTAATGTAAGCACAGGGGTCAAAGAATAATTGTACTTGTAGTGGTCAGGGAAACCTTGCATGACTGCAAAAAACCCAGCAAGCTTCTGACAGCTGAGAATGTGAAAAACTTGACAGGCATAGTGTGTATGGACCTCAGCAATGAGGGCTAGGAGTGGAGGGAGGGCTGTCTGTACATGACTTCATCAGCCTAACACGAGGAAAGCTTGGCAGGAAGAGATTATAATAATGAAATGCTATTTTGGTAACTGTAGGTGTACAATAAATAAAAGATTAATAAAGACTGTACTTATTTACCAGTTAAATTTATAAATACTATGTATACTTATATAAAAAGCACATGTATATGCAGAAAATATTTGCAACTATGCTCGTAATTGCCTTTTAAGATAATGCAATTTTGCTGACTATTTTGCTCTACCACATTAAATGCTGACATAATTTTAAGTACTCTTAATTTTGTTGTCTAGAAAATGATTTCACACTTGGTGTCATTGACAGATTTTCTTACTGTATTTTAAAAAGTCACTTCACTTTTTCCAGTTATGCTGAAACTTCATGTGCTCTCACTATGTAAGAAAATGCATTTATTTAAGCCAATACTTTTTTTCATCGTTTGCATTTTTATGACAAATGATGCCACAGAGTCTTGGAGACTTTATCCTAAAAGCAGGTATAACATAGGCAGCAACAGAGCAAACCTCCTTACAGTGCTCCACCGACATGTCTTGAATTTGGAGAGAGCCTCTCCAGGAGTGAGAGGGTGACTCAGTCTGCTGAAATGGCCAGTATGTGGCACCAATTGTGATGGCATATTTTGAGATATGGACACCTGACAGGAGACTTGAAGGAGAAATCCAACTCTTTTCAGCTATGCCCCCTAATAGCTGTGGGATCATAACTTTTGGTGATGCCAATCTATTATTTATTATTTGTAATGTGCCATCTATGTACTACAGTCTTTACAAATGTGCATAAAGAAAAGAACCTTCCCCCAAAGATATTACAATCTAAAAGTCATGATTTAACCCAGGGGTCGGCAACGTTTGGCACGCGGCTCGCCAGGGTAAGCACCCTGGCGGGCCGGGCCAGTTTTATTTACCTGCTGATGTGGCAGGTTCGGCCGATCGCAGCCCCCACTGGCCGCGGTTCGCCGTCCCGGGCCAATGGGGGTGGCGGGAAGCCGCGGCCAGCACATAGCTCGCCCGCACCGCTTCCCGCCGCCCCCATTGGCCCGCTTACCCTGGCGAGCCGTGTGCCAAACGTTGCCGACCCCTGATTTAACCAATGGCCTTGAGATGAAATGTTCTGTATCCTGAGTCACAGCGTCACATTTATGGGAATCCCCATTACAAACATCTATGAATTTCTCTAACTAAACTATATTCTGGGGTAATTACAAAAAGACATACAAAGCAAGAGACAAAATAAAGTGGCAACACTTGCACAAAAGAACAGACAAAATATCATATTTTAAAATATACTGCCTATTAACACATTTTCAATGTACTATATTGTTTCCAAAACAGACTACATTCAACAAGGATGAGAACATGTTCAGAGCTACATTCTATCTAATGAAGTGCATGGTGGTGTAGGTCTGACATGACATTTCAGTTTACTCCTAAGAAAACATTTGATAACTCATGAGTGAGAAGACTGTGGTGTAGTCATTCAAGGAAATGAATGTTGTACAAGACCTAAGCCATCATGTACTTGCTCTTTCTCCACACACTTTTTTGTTGTATTCTTCATACACACATTACATCTTCTGACAGTCAAACAACTCAGCTGGTTCTGTCACAGCCCCATATACCCTAGAAGAAAGTGTGATGCTATTGCCCTATTTGGCAGGTCAACAGGTTTTGGTGGCAAAATCAAGGTATTGACTAGACAGCCAGTGGCTAATGCACAGTTCAAATGACCATTTAACATATCATATGTCTCATCAGAAAATACCTCTTTGCTGAAGCATACTTTGAGAGGACAGAGAGGACTTATATTTTAACCATTTTTCTTCCTATATTTTTAACCATTTAGGTGCTCTTGGATGCTGCTAGACTGATAACAATGAAGAATAAAATTATCTGTCCATAAAACAAGTTTGGTACGTGCAGTGGCAGTGACCATCCTAATGCTAGACAAACAAATCAATAATCTATGTATTATTACTATCATCATTATAAATGCTTCACTATAAATAATACTTGTATAGCTAACACAATGTGCCTCAGCTCTGGACTACAGGAAACATTTGAGACATTCAACCTCCTTAAACATTTAGAACAGCATTTGGAGTATTTCGTCGCTTGCCTGCTGAAGCTCCACATACAGAGATAATGGGGTTAGTGTAAAGGGAGAAGTATTAGCCATTGTATTTAAACAAATAACCATCATTGACAATTAACTAGTCATCCTGTTCAGAAATATTCCACTGTGAATTGCTCTTTCAACTTACAAAGTTTTTCACTTTACACTTCATCTTCAGTCAATATTATAATCCAAATGATGACTAGTTTTACAGGCAACAGTTAAAGTGTTGCCTGAGGAGAAATATTACCAAGACTGTCCAAAGTCATCTCTCAAACACAACTGTCTATCTCAAGGGCAGTACTTTACATACCTACAGATTAAGGAAGAATGTTTCCACATTGGCTGACTTAATCATATTAATAAATTAAACCTGATCCATCCTGATATAGCTTATATACTTGTACATAAGCTAAACACATTCATTCATCTTTATAGTCCTTGCCTTTGTCAGTAGCCCCCTGACCCCTGCATTCTTGTCTGCTATAGCAAAGTTAAGTGGCCAATTAAGCCTGGTTCATGGGTACCCTGGGGTTATGCCAAAATGCTTAAACATGGGGGAAAGTAACTTTCCTTTGCCAGCCACCATGAATCCCACACATCAACACAGACCACTACTTGTTTCGATTGTTAATTTTCTTACTGGGCAATGAAAGCTTATCTGGCATAGGTACAGAGCTCTGATTACTCTGGATGTACTTTTTTTTTCCACATTGCACTTACCAGCACTGCATGATACACCACATATTTCATAACTACCAAACTTCGGTCAATGAGGTCTGGATGGGACTTCCTTTCGACCCCATCAGTGCTTGTGTTTATTGACAGCATGCTGTCGAGCCAGGGACAGACACTTCATCATTCTAAAAAGCCAAGCATTTGTCTTCAACACTCCTATCCACAAGGCAGAAATTCCAAGATTCAGAATCAAAACAACATCTCCAGCATGGCTGTTCAGAAAAATCACAATTAAGCCATAATCCTCTTACAGTTTCCTGAGACACACCCATACTTACAAATGGCCAAATAGACACCTGGTTAATGGAATTGTGCTAGCTTAGACCAAGACTTAGTTTATCCACTCTCTCTCTCTCAAAGCTGGCCACCTAAATAAAACCCATAACATTTGCAAGTGCAACTGCTTCATTATCGAAGAAATCTGAATTTTCATTTGCAAATGGGCACTCGTGCACATGGACCAGCTAACTGTGCACATAAATACCCACCTGCACATGCAATGGCTGACTATTCTCATTTGGCAGGTGAGATTTAGGTAGCCAAGTATGGCAACTGTAGCTTTCCAGGCATTTTTATCTTCTTTCATCTAAATTAAGCCAGCTCCTCATCCACACTGGTATATCTCTGCTCCATTCATGCCTTCTTTAAAACTTTCCTGTGGCACATAACAGAAGGTCCAATTATTTACCTGGCTGTGCCACAAGTTTGATTTATTTTCATGATTATTTTTTTACCATTTGTGAGCACAAACAGTACTTCATGAAGCATTTTCTGGGGCCCTTGATTCAACTGTATTGGCTAAATTTGATATTTTGTTTTCCTGCACAAGCTCAGGAACCCCCCCCCCCTCATCCCCCAACACATATGGATTTGCTGCTTTGCCCCAAATAATCATTTACAAAGCATAGTGCACTACTTGTTACTTACTGATTTTAAATAGGATGTTTAAAATATTGTTAAAATATTTACAAACTGAGATATACTGGTACATCACAGGCCCTCATATTTATTTAGCTGGGAAAAATGCAGTGGTTACCGCAGTGCCTTGGCTGAAAACAGCAAATGAGGTAATTATAAAACTGCAAATGAGGTAATTATGGGACATCCATAATGAAACTGGGCCAGGTTTGCCAGAAGATTTGCGGAGGGCTGAATGCTTACCAGAAGTAGGGCAATTTTTCTTTTTGGATGGAAACTATATGAATGTGGTAGTTTTAGCAGCAGTATTTTTTGAAACACAGAACCTGTTATTTGTTAGGTGTCCAAAATATGCTCAGTGCTGTCCAAAGCACACCAAAAAAAAAAAAAAAAAAAAAGACAATAGCTGCTCGAGGGATCTTACACTCTGAGTGACAGATGAAGAGACAGAAGACAACAAAATGCACTGAGGAACCCAGAGGAGGGAGTTAATGTTGATGGATTTATTTTTGATATTTTGATCTCCTCTAGTGTAGTGTTGACAGCTCCCATAAGTCTCTCATATTTGGTGTTTTTTCTTAAAGTCCCGCCACCTGGAGTCAAGTGATTAGTGGAAGATCTTAGCTTTCATTTATTTATTAAGTTTCAAGCTTGTGATTGTGGAGGAAAGCTCAAAGTTCAAAAACCCATGGGCAAATGTAAAGAACCCCAAATTTATTATTTTTTAAAAAGCTCATACTTTTCAAGCTATTTTGTAATTTTGGAGGGCTTGTCTCATGATGATTTTTGAATGCTTGAGGTTGGCAATACAGCTAATGTGATGATGGGATGGAGAGAACGTCCAGTGTCGGCTTTTTGTGGTGGGGTTGTAGAATTATTATTATTATTTATTAATTATTATGAAGGAATTGATGGAGAACATGGGCCAGTGAGAGTCTTTGGGGATTGTTCCATGCATAAAGAGAAATATGCAAGAAGGTACAGAGACAAAAGAAGGAGAAAGACTGATGGGTCACTGAAGCTGGCATTATCAGTGGAATTTGGGCTAAGGGAGGACGCAAAAAGAGTCAAGGGAGAGTATTTTCAAAAGCATCTAATTGACTTAGGATCCCAAGTCCCATTTTCAAAACTGACATAGCCACTTAGAAGCTTAAGCCTGTTGATCTAAGGCAGGGATCGGCAACCTTTGGCATGCGGCTCGCCATGGTAAGCCTCCTGGCGGGCCGGGCCGGTTTGTTTACCTGCCGCGTCCGCAGGTTTGACCGATCGCGGCTCCCACTGGCCGCGGTTCACCGCTCCAGGCCAATGGGGGCTGCAGGAAGCGGTGGACAGCACATCCCTCGGCCCGCGCCGCTTCCCACAGCCAGTGGGAACCGTGATCGGCCAAACCTGCGGTCGCAGCAGATAAACAAACTGGCCCACTGCCAGGGGCTTACCCTGATGAGCCGTGTGCCAAAGGTTGCTGATCCCTGATCTAAGGTCTGAGATGTGGGCCAGGGCAGAATTCTGTATGGTTCTGAAGGCAAAAATGAGACTTTTAAAACAGCATTGGCCACAGGAAATCACTGGAGAGACTGGAAAAAGGGAATTCTTAAGTCTGACTATGGGCACCATCATTTCTGACAGTCTAGAGGTGAAGTATAAGTATTAGGGAAACCAAACAGAAGGATGATGCAGCAATCAAAAGAGAAGATGGACAGACGAGCCTCAATTGTCCATTCATTAATTTCATTCTCTTATTTCTAATTTATTTGCCACTTCCACTGTGCTAAATCATTATGCAGTCTCCTTTTTTGGTATTGACACACTTCAGATAGTTGTAGACTGTTATCATGGCCTTCTTACTTGTCACTTAGGCTATGTCTACAGTACGGGGGGGATCGATTTCAGATATGCAAATTCAGCTACGGGAATAGCGTAGCTGAATTCGACGTATCCGAGCCGACTTACCCCGCTGTGAGGACAGCGGCAAATCGACCGCCGCAGCTCCCCCGTCGATGGCGCTTACTCCTACCTGGGCTGGTGGAGTACGCGCGTCGATTCGGGGATCGATTATTGCGTCCCGACGAGACACGATAAATCGATCCCCGAGAGATCGATTTCTACCCGCCGATCCAGGCGGGTAGTGAAGACAAGCCCTTAGCTAGGCTATACATATTTAACTCAATCACTCCTCATCAATCATTCCCTCTGGCACCTTACTTTTTGTTGCTGTTTTCTGAACTCTCTCTAATTTGTCAATATCTTTCTGGAACCTAACACAGTTTTCCACATACAGATGCACTACAGCCGTATACAATGAAAATATTACTTCCCAGTCCCATGATGAAATGCCTCCTGTGCAGATATAGCCAAAATATATATTGGGCTTTTATACTGCCTTATTATGCCTAATTTGCAGTTCATTCTTATTGTGCTCTGAAAACTGACTCAGTACAAAATGGCAATGGGGATTCTTTAAATGTGCTCCAGTTCAGTGTATCTCCCCCTAGCTAACAGCCCTGTAACCTCTACCTGGGATCTGAAAATCAAGCTATGTACTTTCCTTCTCATGCATCATCACCAATAATAAAAAGTTCTGCAGGACAAATTACACCCTCAGTTATATCTGTGTAACCCACAATCTGTCCAATGGGATTGCGTAAGTGTACTTTTTTGTCTTCAGTGGACCCTCCTACAGGAAGATATAATATGACGCTTCTATAGGAAGTAAGTTAACAATTTTATTGATGATAAATGAGCCTAAAAACATTCTTAGACATCTCCGCATTCACTTCAGTGGGCTTTGGATCAGGCCCATGCAGCTATGTTCACTCTGTAATGTGAACACAAATAAAAAGGAAAACATTTATTTAAGTAGGTAAGCAGGCCTATTTCTGATTACACAAAAGAAGCAGTGCAGTTTTACACAGTTACCTTTTTAGACTAGAACTGCTCTTTCAGTATATATAAGCAATACAGATACCATGCTTTACCCATCTATTGAATATCTGCCTTATTTTTCTCCAGATGGAAAAGTTTATATTTTTCCATGCAGAATCTTTTGTGGTATATGTCCATGTTTCTACAGGTCAATCTGTTTTATTTTCTTTCCTCACTGCTGTTTGAATCATATGTGAATTTACTTAAAACCTTGTTTATTCTGTCTTCTAGATCACCAAGGAAGGTACTAAGAAACACTAGATCTAATAAAAATCCCTGAGGTGCCCTACTACTCACAGTTCAAAAGTGAGAGAGACCTTCTAATAATGGCCACTGATAAAGAGCAGCTAAGGGAACACTTGGAAAATTGGAACAACCAAATCAGTTATGCATAATTATTAGGAGTGGAATTCTTGCCCAACTGAAGTTAATGAGAATTTTGCCATTTACTTCAGGGGTCAGGACTTCATCCTAGGTTTTGAAAATAATTTGTAGAGGAAATTATGCCATTATTTAAAAAAAATAGTCATGGAAAATTGGGGATTATGTACCAGATGATAAGAACATAAGAATGGCCATACTGGGTGAGACCAAAGGCCCATCTATCCCAGTATCCTGTCTTTCAACAGTGGCCAATGCCAGGTGCCCCAGAGGGAATGAACAGAACAGGTAATCATCAAGTGATCCATCCTTCTGGCAAATAGAGGCTAGGGACACTATCCCTGCCCATCCTGCCTAATAGCCATTGATGGATTTATCCTCCATGAATTTATCTAGTTCTTTTTTGAACCCTGTTATAGTCTTGGCCTTCACAACATCCTCTGGCAAGGAGTTCCACAGGTTGACTGTGTGTTGTATGAAAAAATACTTCATTTTGTTTGCTTTAAACTTGCTGCCTATTAATTTCATTTGGTGACCCCTAATTCTTGTGTTATGAGAAGGAGTAAATAACACTTCCTTATTTACTTTCTCCATACCAGTCATGATTTTATAGACCACTATCATATCCCCCCCCCTTAGTAGTCTCTTTTCCAAGCTGAAAAGTCTCAGTCTTATTAAACTCTCCTCATAAGGAAGACACTCCATGCCCCTAGTCATTTTTGTTGCCCTTTTCTAAACCTTTTCCAATTCCAATATATCTTTTTTGAGATGGGGCAACCACATCTGCACGCAGTATTCAAGATGTGGGAATACCAGGGATTTATATAGAGGCAATATGATATTTTCTGTGTTATCTATCCTTTTCTTAATGATACCCAACATTCTGTGTACTTTTTTGACTGCTGCTGCATATTGAGTGGATGTTTTCAGAGAACTATCCACAGTGACTCCAAGATCTCTTTCTTGAGTGGTAACAGCTAATTTAGACCCCATCATTTTATATGTATAGTTGGGATTATATTTTTCAATGTGCATTACTTTGCATTTATCAACATTGAATTTCACCTGCCATTTTGTTGCCCAGTCATCCAGTGTTGAGAGATCCTTTTGTAGCTCTTCTCAGTCTGCCTGGGAGTTCACTATCTTGAGTAGTTTTGTATCATCTGCAAATTTTGCCACCTCACTTTTGATCCCTTTTTCCAGATCATTTATGAATATGTTGACTAGGACTGGATCCAGTACAGACCCCTGGCGGACACCACTATTTACCTCTCTCCATTCTGAAAACTGACCATTTATTCCTACCCTTTGTTTCCTATCGTTTAACCAGTTACCAATCCATGAGGGGACCTTCCCTCTTATACCATGACTGCTTACTTTGCTTAATAGCCTTTGGTGAGGGACCTTGTCAAAGGCTTTCTGAAAACCTAAATACAGTATATCCACTGGATCCCCCTAGTCCACATGCTTGTTGACCCTCTCAGAGAATTCTAGTAGATTGGTAAGGCATGATTTCCCTTTACAAGAACCATGCTGACTATTTCCCAACAAATTATGTTCATCTATATGTCCAACAATTTTGTTCTTTACTATAGTTTCAACCAGTTTGCCTAGTACTGAAGTCAGGCTTACCGGCATCACCGGTAATTGCCGGCATCACCTCTGAAGCCCTTTTTAAAAATTGGTGTCATATTAGCTATCTTCCAGTCATTTGGTACAGAAGCTGATTTTAATGATAGGTTACAGACTACAGTTAGTAGTCCTGAAATTTCACATTTGAGTTCCTTCAGAACTCTTGGGTGAATACCATCTGGTCCTGGTGATTTATTACTCTTTAGTTTATCAATTTGTTCCAAAACCTCCTCTAATGACACCTCAATCTGGGCCAGTTCCTCAGATTTGTCATCTAAAAAGAATGGCTCAGGTTTCAGATCCTCCCTCACATCCTCAACCGTGAAGACTAATGCAAAAAATTCATTTAGTTTCTCCGCAATGGCCTTATCGTCCTTGAGTGCTCCTTTAGCACCTCGATTATACAGTGGCCAGACTGGTTGTTTAGCAGGCTTTCTGCTTCTGATGTACTTAAAAAAATTTTTGCTATTACTTTTTGAATCTTTGGCTAGCTGCTCTTCAAATTCTTTTTTGGCCTTCCTAATTATATTCTTATACTTTGTTTGCCAGAGTTTATGCTCCTTTTTATTTTTCTCACTAGCATTTAACTTCCATTTTTTAAAAGGATGCCTTTTTGCCTCTCATTGCTTCTTTTACTTTGTTGTTTAGCCACAGTGGCACTTTTTTTAGTTCTCTTACTATGTTTTTTTTTAATTTGGGGTATACATTTAAGTTGAGCCTCTATTATGGTGTATTTTAAAAGTTTCCATGCAGCTTGCAGGGATTTACTTTTGATGCTGTGCCTCTTAATTTCTGTTTGACTAGCCTGCTCATTTTTGTCTAGTTCCCCTTTCTGAAATTAAATGCTACAGTGTTGGGCTGCTGTGGTGTTTTCCCCGCCACAGGGATGTTAAATTTAATTATATTATGGTCACTCTTACCAAGCGGTCCATTTATATTCACCTCTTGGACCTGATTCTGTGCTCCACTTAGGACTAAATCAAGATAGAATCATAAAATCATAGGGTTAGAAGGGACCACAAGAGTAAAAAGATATTACCTCACCTACTTTCAGGGACTGTAGGCCTTGTTGTATCTAAAAGCATGATAGGACAAAAGTAAATGTTGTACTGGATTTGAGAAAGGAAAGAAGGTTGATCCTAGTGACTGCTGATTTATAATTAACAGTTTTTTCAAGTAAAACCATGGATTTGGGAAAGCGGAATGGAAGGTGGAGGGGCAGAGATTACCAGCTTATGAAGGATAAAAGAATCATCAGCAATAATTAGCATGAGTTTAGAAAATATAGGTCTTTGACAATAATTTTTTTTTTGTTATGAGAGAGAGAGAGAGAGAGAGAGAGAGAGAGAGAGAGAGAATTTAAAAAAAATGGATGACTGCAATTAATATATTTGGACTTTAGTAAATCATTTGATAAAATGTTAATATTAATATTTGATAGTAATCTCAAAGATTTAAACAGAGACAGAAAAACTTATTTTTTTATAATTGTTTACAGGAATCCCTGTGATGCAAAATTACAGAGTACTGGAAGTAATTATTCTTCACATAAGAATCTATCCCTTGAAATAACTGGTAATAGAGTCCTCTAAATTCACAATGTCTGAAAAACAAAACAAATGACTGTCTCATGATTATTATCATTTATACTGCAGTTGTCCCCAAAAGTTTCACTCAGGATCAGGACCTGATTGTGCTAGGTATTGTAGAAACACATATCCCAATGCCTGCCCAGGGAGCTTACAATCTAAACAGGCAGAACAGATAACACACAAACCAAATTTTAAAAATGTATTAAACAGACCCAGCCCAGTTCTTCTTCTGTCCCACTGCCCAGTTAACCTGCTAAACCAGTGCTGCCCCACTGTGCCTTCCTTTCTACCATGTCAACCTCAGAAAAGAAAAAATAAGGCCAAAAAAGAATGCCAGTCAGATGATACCCATTTTAGTGAAAGTGTCTGAAAACCAGCAAGGGCCATCCCTTCCTCCCCTTCCCTCCCCCCCACGCCTCCCACCCCAGAAACACAGTCGATGTTGGTGGCTTTTGCCACTTTCCCCTTGTGTGGAGTTGTGTGTGACAGGAGGCTAACACCAGAAGTGTTTTGAGGAGCAGACAGAAGGGGCCTTTATTGCCAATTCCTACCCAAGTATCATAGCGTAGCTCTTGCTGCTCTCTCCCGTGGATGTGGATGAATAGTGGAGTGGAGGTACACTCCAGCTCTCTCTTCTGGGGTAGGGACAGAGAGTACAACATGGTCTCTGGTGTAATACTGAGTAATGCCTAACAGGGTTTTGTGAGGCTTAGAGACCTATGAATTCAAGGAGTTGTAGAAATCTTATAGAGAAATTTGATGTACATTTCCACAAGCAATATAAAAACAAATATAACACAGCTAATTCTACTTTATTAGTTTCTGAAAAAAAGACAGCAAGTTCAACTATGCTATTTTTTTTAAAGGACTGCATGAATTTCTTTCATTTTTCTAAGAAGCCAAATCTCATTTAGTCGCTCACATACAAGCCAATATGAACTTGTTTATTAAGCCAGGTGGCTTTTTGTTTAGTTTGTTTGTTTGCCCAATGAACAATTCATGAAAAAACTTTGTCTTTCTGAGAATATTTTAATTGCTTGTTACTAGATGTTTGCCCTTGAAACAACACGATAGAAGCTTAACAGTGCATTCTGAGAAATATATCCATTTAAAAAGAAACATTATTTTGCTAAAATTGTGCAGTCTAAACAAGAAAGTCTACTTGCTGTGAAATATGCTACTTTACACTTCATCTGTATGCTGCCCATACCATTTCATAGAGTCATGTATATTTGGGGGAAGATACATCGATATTATTTTATGAGAGGGACAATTTTCTAATGGTTGGAGGAGAGGAATTAAGACGTTTTGTGTTATATCACAAGCTCTGCCACAAACTTTCATGATGGTGGACAAATCAAGTACCCTACCGTCCCCATATCTCAGTTTCCCTATCTGTAAAATTGGGATAATATTTTCCCACCTGACAGGGTTACTTTGTCAATGTTTGTAAAGCACCTTGAGATACTCAGATGAAAAGTACCATATGACTGCAAAGTATCATTATTATTCAACTAATAATGTTCTATGTACACAAGCAAAATGGAGCAGGCAATTTACATCGTTACAAGCAATTGTTTAAATAGGTTTTCCTATTTTTATATCACTTGAATTCCTATATCAATGGAGCAGGGTAAAATAGAGCACTTAGCTCATTCCTGTGGTCCTAATTTATTTGCATCTAGCTCTTTTTTGTTTTCATTTCAAGTTATAGCAATAATGAAGAATGTGGATTTTTTCTGTCCACCTTCACTGCATAAAATGTAAACCATTTTCTTCATAAAAAGCACATTTCCCTCTAGGGGCTTGGGATCTGTTCTTCCTAATATTTTACAAGTCTGTAGTATGTTGTATATAACTTTTGCAGGAAAAATTGGGGGGTGGGAAGAGTTATTGCCTCCACATCTTAAGTTACTTCCATGTGCTGTTTAGTGAACTTTCACATTTCAAAATAGCTTCCTTTGCAACTTGAGAGTTTTGCCCCTTGCAACATGAGAAATCCCAAATTCCCAACAGGAACTGAAGCCAAACAATATAAAGGTGCTGAAATTGGAATAATTCAGTGTTCAATTTCATGCTGAGCTGCAGCTTTAAAAATTTTCAGAATGTTTGTACTATATGCTTTAATTTAATCTTGATAGTGTACATGTGAACCTGTGTGAATTCACAGCACTGAACTTAATACTTCAGTGCTAAGAGATAAGAAAAAAATCTGTATTATCTGAGCACTATAAACTAAATCCTACTGTCCTTTACTTCCCACCTGAGGACTGCAACCAGCATGGTGGTGTCTCTGAGTCCCGATAAGCTGCTGTGTTTGGACTCTGCTGAAGATTTAGAGGTGTGCAGCCTTTGGTTTTACCAGATTTATACACAAAGCAAGGAATGGGGGAACTCACTTATTTGAAGGAAGATGAGGGAAGAATGCTTCATTGGTAGGGTGGGAAAACAAACAATTTAAAAAATTCACTTTAAATATCTCAATCACAGATACCAGCCTTTCTTCTTATTTAACTGTGCAAAGGTTTCTAAATGGTCAAAATATGAAATAAGCAGGTATTGCATAGTACAATTTAATGACATTTTTGTGAGCCAGCAAGTAACTGGATATGGTACCCAGCTCTTCAAGTTTCAATCTGAGTTCTAATTGGGAACTAAAATGTGACACCATGATAGAAGCTATCCTTATGAATGAAAGTAGTTCATGTCTGTTGATAAACCCATCCTCTTATTTCTCTTGGGCACGAACTGCCTTAAATGAATGTGTGGTTATGGAATTCAATTAAATATATTCCCCAACAGGGGTCCCTGTTAAGCAAGAAAAACTACCCAGAGGGGACAAAAGTGTTTTAAATATCAGATACAGTAAAACCTTTACTATAATATATATTTAGTATAGTATGTCTAACTGATTTATCTAACTGAGTTATTTGAAGAACTGAAGTATTACAACTACTTAACTGCGACTGCACATTGCTTATAGATATAGCCCCTTCCTACAATACATTACACACACACACACAAATATGCTCAGCCTAAAAGAACCGTCTTCAACCCTCCAATACAAGACTTACATGCAATATTTATCACATTGTTATGCGACCAGAGATCAAATTTTATAATACAAATAAAGTGAAAATGGTTCTTCCAATTTGAAGCCCATAAAACACTTATTAAAGATAAAAGCAGGATATTTGGCTATATGGGACTCTGCAAGATGCAGTATGTGCAACAGAATGAAATAGAAATTTCTATGATGGAAAATCATCCTCTTTCCCTCTTGATAGTATAATAACCTTTTAAATCATGTTTGACATTTGTAAGTTGAGTGAGCTGGCAGCCCTGTAAAATCTATGTGGTAATATATGTGGTAAACCCTTTCTGGCACAGTAATCTCATTGCTTTGTCTAATGGCTCTCACTTCATGTGGCCTACATGTCCCCAAGAGACTTATTTGACTCTGCCTTTCCCGAGCCACTGGTTGCTAATGTTCCTTATTATGAAGAAAGCAGGAAAGTGCCTGGAGGCAATGGCTACTCGGCCAGTGGAACAACCCCAAGTCAACCTTCTGCTGAGCTTTTTTTCCCCAGTTTCCTAAAGACTATAAAATATGCACATGCGTTATAAAGGGAGTTCTTTGTACTACCCCCCCCCCCCAATTTGACAGCACTATTTACTCTGCTCCAATTGCTAATCTGACAAGCTCCATCTGCTAAGCAGACCTTTTATCTTCTCATCACCCTAAATCTCTGAAGGAAAGTGGACACTAGTGGCATATGTCCACTGCTGGTCCTTATGCTTAATGAGGTACACTATTTATAGGTCTAACTATAAGGACACCTTAGAGACATGTTACATCAAGTTGGGTCAGGAAGGAATGTGAGGAAATAATGGCAGGCATTGTATGTTTCTCTTTTTCAGCAAATCAATTGATTGGACATACAGCTAGACAACAAACTGGGCAGGACAGTACTGTAAATTCTACAACAATTCATGCATCTACACTTGAATTAAGTTATTGAATGAGATCCAGACAGATCTGTCTAAATGTTTCTTTGGCAGTGGTCCAGCAATCATCTAACTCTGTATTAGAATATTTCATAAATTTTCTAATCATTCTCCAACATGCTTTAAGGGGGGATCTAAACGATCAAATTTGAACTCAGGTTTTGTGGCTACTTCCATAGCAAACTGCATCACAGGAATGTTGTGAATGTTGTGAAATGTTATTAATGAATTCATTAATATCTGAGAGGCATTCAGAGGCTATTGGGTCCATATCAGTATCTAATAAAATAAAAACCTTCATTTTAGTTGAAGTTACTATTTGGGCACCCACATATTATCCAGATATTACAGAAATATGGTCTAGCCTGCCATATATAGTTTGCATATGTTGACGGCTTTATTTTGTATTTCATCTTTGCAAATATGGCCTGAACTGAGTCCATCCTACCCCAAAAAATAAATACATCACAATTACAGACTATCAGTGTTTCTTTGTATTGGATCCCAAACAAGAACCAAACCCAATGGTGAAGTAGGCTTTTTTTAAAAAAAAAAATATTAAAAATGGTTTCAGAACTAGCGGAAAGTTTACTCCATTACAGGGCAATCTTACAGCCTTCAGAGGCTCGGGCTTCAAAACATTTTAAATTTTTTAAACTTCAAAGTAAAGCTTTCTTAAAATCCCCAGATCTTAATCTGCATATGGAGAACTTCCTCAAGCTTCTGAAATGTCTTGATCATAACTAGTTCCCCAGTGTGGGCCTGAAGGCCCCATGGTGACAGAGTGCATTGACACTCCCCAAGTCATCCATCTTGCCATGGCAGCCAACTATCCAAAAGGGGGTTGATTAGAACACTCATCAAACATGGGGATAAATTTCAATCACATCCAACTTTAAAATAAGTATTTTGAAACTGTCTGACACTAAGACTGCCCGATATCTGATGGGAGATTAATTCAGCATTTCACTAGCAAACAGATGGATGCCACACTAGGTCATCAAGGAATTTGCAGGCCAGGACTCCTCCTTTGGTTCCATTGAACTGCATAGAACAGAACGTTCATGCATATTTCCCATTACAGTATAAATGTTGTTCCCACAGAGAACCGCTGGCCTGAGCCTTCAGAATTGACCCTAATTTATCCTCATTTTTACCCAATCTATGTCACAGGCTCAGTACTCCCCACTACAATGACCTGAAGATGTCGTTCTTTAGACAGCATTGATGCTACTTAGTAATTGGTCAGGGAGGTGCAATCACATGAGCCACCTTATCAGTGTTTTCAATGTCTCCTCATGGGATCCTCAGAGTTATGCAGTCACCACACTTTGTCATTAAATGGTTCTTGGTAGCACAAAAGATAGTAGCATCAGCCAGCCAAGACATTTTGGCACTTCAGCTGCTAAAGCTCTAGCACAAGGTAGGTCCACCATACCCTCCAGCTGCCTACAATCACTACATCACTACATACTTCCCAGTGCCCGCAGGTAGCCTGCCTGTCACCTGCTCCTTCCAGTAGCCTTCCAAATGCTATTGAACCCTCCTCTCCTGGCAACCACATCCATCCTGAGTGGGAGGAAGAGAGCAGCAGCAGTTTCACCTTGACAAATTCATCACATTGGCCTCTGCTGACCTTTTTTTTGCTCAGATTCATCACACAAGAAAGGAACAGGCTACCTCCCAATCCCTGACATCTTTGTGCCTGCCTTTTGTCCCCCACTTCTCTTCCTCCTGCCTCCAGTTCATGACTTCCTCCTACTCCATTTTCTGCTATTCCACTACTTTGCCAACACTTTTGACTCCAGCCCAGTATCCTGCCCCCCACACACTCCTATGAACCCTCTCAGTCTTACTTGCACTCCCTCAGTCTTCTTCTGCCCCCTACAGTCCCTCTGCATCCACTTCACTCTTTCCTGCACCTTATCCCTATCTCCTCATTCCTCCTATATTCTCCCAGACCTGCTCATTCGGCCTCCTGTCTTCCACATCCCCTTCAGTCTTCTCCTGACCCTCTTCAGCTCTTTTCTGATTCTCAGATTCCCGTATATACTCATAGTGACCTCTATAGCTTCTTAGCAAAGTGGCAGCCATTTTTCCTGAGGGCAGCCAGGCTTTACTCCCATGCAAAATAATAGGTTTTGGGCAGGATTAAGGGCAGGTCACTTTGAATGTAGGAAAATGGTGACCATCTTGCTTGACTTCAGCTCTGTTAAAAGTCATGGGAGATGGTGACCATTTTGAATAAGAAAAAACCCACGACGGAAGGCAAGAATAGAGAGATCACATAAAAATACCTGAGATAATATTGCCAGACTCATGATAAAATCGTGAGAGCTAGTAGCAGTGTTGGCACCATATAAGACAGTGAAAAATAATTCCTGTCCTTAAGAGTTTCTAATCTAAATAGACAAGTCAGAGAAAGGACAGAAGAAAGGAAGTATCATTATCCACATTTTACATAGTCCCTAGTAAACCCCTTATAGCACTAGTACAGCTGACTAACCCACAATTTCTTCCTCCGCCATAACTGTGTGTGTACTTTCTTTTGGGACACTTAGCCTATTGCAGCATATTGTACTCCAGTAAGCTCCTCTTCCCTCTCCAGCAGTGCCATTTCACAGGTCAACCCTCATACTTGTCCTGCTCCTCATACCTCATTAATAATATTACCCCTTGCCAGAGCCCTGGCACCTAGGTAACTAATGAAAGAAGAGATACAGAGGTAGGTGACTGTAATCTTGATAAACAGGGCTGCGCACATATAGACGAATAATGATGGTAGTGAATGTATGAGGAGAGCACGGCCTCATTAGCCAGTATAACAATAGGCTTTTTGTTCAGTTCCTGAACTGAATGAAAAGCTTTCACCTTTCCAGAAATTAAAGGGAAAATTTGTTTGTTAGTTGTAATATATTCAATAGTGAACATTTTATCCCAGTCATAAAACTGCCAAACCATTTGTCATGACCGGTAGTCTGTGCATTGCTTTGCTCAGACAAGGCCTAGCACATTAGAATATCTCTGCATCTACAAATCAGCCACTGACAAAGCTTGTACATTGTCTGCCTGTGTCATGACTGGCTCATGCCATAGTATCACCAGTTCCTGAATTACACAAACATCAGATTTCCCCAAACACTTGGAGAAAAAAAATAATTTCCAACAGAATTTATGACCAAGTCCAAAACACAGGCTCAAGCTTTAATCACATTACACTTCACAGAAAACCACACAAACCTATGATGTTCATTAATTCACCTAACATGTTCAATCATCCCAGTTCTTCCCCCACATCTGTCTGCCAGACTCCAAAATTATGGAGAAATTTCGATAGCATAACAAAAATATTAAGCTAGAAGCTTATTTGACAGAAAATCCTTCCCACTAGAGGGAAGATTTCAGGTCAGACCTTAGTCACAAGTCCAGTACTTGCAAGGACTGGCTTTATGATTTTCAAGACCCCAAGCAAGAGTGGGGTCCAAGCAACCAGAAAATGGAACATTAGATTTGAATGTCTTCTTTTGGTTGTGTTGCTGGAGGAGATATGAGATTCTGGAAATGTGCAGACTTTTCCCCATGTAGTCTGGGTGCTCGAGATGAAGCTAGGAGAATCCATCAACTGCAAAACTTGTATAGGATGCACAGCCCCAAACAACTGCTTGCTTTGTATACTTTAATGAATACTCAAGTTATAAACCCTTATGGAAAATATATGTGTATGTTATATAGTATTGCTCCATCACTACAATCATAGATTTCTGAATACAGTGAGTTAAATAATGATGTAGAAGTAATGGAGTCTTCTCTCAATCTTTCTGTACACTCACTTATATTCATTCACAGGAATTCTTGTAAAATACACTTTGTTAATGCCTTTGTTTAGAAGAAGATGTGATTACATTTGTGACTGGGTGCACTTAGTACAAAATCTGCTGCACTTAGCATTTCCTATGCTGATTGTTCACAGAGGGTGTCAGACCAGTGGCTGTCACATGGTCAAACAAGGAAAACAGCACAACAGGCACGTTAATTAGTATAGCATAAGCACAGCAATAATGAACTCTAATTGCCTTGCAGTGGCAGTTACCATAAGGCATAAACCCCATACTAGCCCTCCACCTGTGGTTATGCCTAGAAGGTATAGTCTAAGCTAAACATAGGCTTCTGATAAATGCACACATTAAAGGTGCTACTTTATCAGCCAAAAAGTGCATTTGCCAACCTGATGTTTTAATCCTATCACTACTTCCTGCACAACACATATGTATATATATATATTTCTGATTTTTTGCCATTTGAACCAGCTCCCACAATTGTAGAAACAATTCATGGTTGGCCAGTTTTGTAGTCAGGTATTTGATCTTAGTATTATTGAGTGAAAAAAACAACAACATAAAATATATTAAAACAGGTTTCCGATACATTAAAGTAGTGCCAAATCATACAGAAGTTAATGGCTTGTCAGAAAACAATTACCAGATATCAAAATATTTACTTTTAATCTAATTCTGGAAGATTCAATGTTGCAGTGACAGTACCTTAACTAAAAGCCCATTCTATACAACAGTGCAAGTGAGCCTTAATGAAATAAACAGGCTGCATAGTATTCCTTAACCAGTTTAGCTCACATTTATGTTAATTTAAGGCAGACTTTTCTCTGAACACTGACTATAAATTATGCTGAATTATGCCACAGTGTGAGGTAGTCTAGGGGAAAAATGGCTTACTATCTGCAAAGGATGAACTGAGACATCAAAGCTCTTAGTCACCACATCTCAACTGCAGTCATCTTTTAGCATGACACTCCAAAGTACTGACAAGATAGCAAAATCTGTGAAAGTCTCAATTGGAAAGACTCTCTGCAAATCCTTCTCTCCCAAGAGAAAAACAACATACCTACCTTTGCCTCCTTACTTCCCTCCTTCTAACTTCCATATCCACATTTCCATCACAATAGGTTTTGGTTTTGTTTGGAAACCTCAGATTTCCTTAAACTCCATTGAAGGATGATTGCATTGGCATTATCACTTTATATGCTAACAGCCTAGTTAATACAAAAGCTTTATTTGGAGACCATTATTCCATGAACTTCTCTACATCTCAGATATTTTTAAAATGTGCCGATCACCTTAGCATCTACTTTAGTATACCCTGGAAAAGAACATTTAACTTGCTAGTACCTAACCAAGTGCAAATGACAAATTTGACCTATTATCAGGAGGCTAAATTACTTGGTGACTTATCATCAGCAAATAATCAGCTCCTCTCCTTTTTATACCAAGTGAGGGGAAAAGATCATTACTGCCTATTCTATCAACATGTGATCAAGAAATTATGTCCCTTATTCCACATTAAATAGCATATGGATTTTAATTGTTGCAAATGCTCTATCTTTAGATCACAAAAGCAACATTTCACTACAAATGAGCATTTTACCTAGTGTCTTTGAGGCTAAGAGTAATTCATGCAAAAACAGCACAGAAAAATCACTTGCCGAGGTGCACTGCAAAACACCAGGTACAAAAATCTTGCAATAATTCTGTTTTGTAAGCATCTTTCTGTTGTTTACCAGTCTCTCCAGGGAATGGATGCCTGTTAGCAGCAGCATCCTAAACGTATCCCATGCATTTCCCTAAAGAATTGTAAGCATTGTGTGACAGTTTAATTCCATTAAGTTAAAATAAATAACACATTTGGGGGGGGGGGGTTGGTTGCAACCACTGAGATAAAACATATAAAGAAAAAAGAAGAATGAAACCATTTCCACTAAATTCCTATCACTGTCTAATATCTGGAAGCATTTTAGGGTATGCAACCTGCTCCTTCTTTGGCGATTCAAGACAAAATCAGTACCGTTTAACCACTCTGCAGTGAAGATTTTAAGCATAATAGACTAAATATTTACTACAGTTTCATACAGTGAAGGTTAAATGAATCCACTTAGAAGGATACAGTGAAATAATATATTTTAAACCTTGGGAAACTTGAATCTGACACATTTCAGCTATATTTTTGTTTTCTTTAAATACGCATGAAAGTGAATAAGCCTGAAGACTAAATTGCCCTGCTATCCTTGGAGAGGTCAATCCTTTTACATTTGAATGAAAGTGCTCTGCCAATGTGGGGGTCTAGACAAGTGTGCAATATGGTCTCAGTATGGAAAGATGGATTTATGTTCACAGTGTCTCCCATGCTGAACATTAATAGTACAAAGACAAACATTGTTGGGTTTTTTAAAAATAAATTTTATTCCATGCCCCTTTCTCCATTGTTTTCCTTTCAGTATTACCAACTTCAAATGTTCAAATATCATGCATAAGTCAGTCCCTCCCCCCAAAAAAACAATTGAGATTTTTTTTTAAATAGTACATTTAGTGTTCTTTTTATTTGCCTTTTATTCTGAGAGCCTTGGAGTGTACTTTGCTCATGTCTTCAAGCTTTTCTCCACAACCACAAGGCATAGAAACCTACTTTTCCTTTTAAATGAAAGTTGAGATTCTCCCCTAATCATATGCCTCCAGGAGTTGGGACTTTAGGAATACAACAAAATAACATGAAACTAATGATCAAATCACAAGAGTTAGCAACACTCTCTTTTTTGAGAGCTTGAAATTGCTTTTCTCCCTTTAAATTTAATTTTGACCTTTCTTCGTTTAGAAAACATTACACTGTGATATTACAAAATAGATTTTCGTTAAATTTGAAGAACTTGTCAAATTATAATTTTTAGGACTTATACAACATAATAAGGTTAGAGGCTAAGCACATTAACTGTGACTATTTAAACTGAAAGACAAACCAATAAGGGTATTTTAGAAAATTTCTGATGAGTTAACGATGGACAAAACCGTTGACAACTACAGCTTTTACCCAAGATGGGGAAAGGATAGCAATGGTGTTTAATCATCTCTGCCACTGATTCTGTGTATGACTTTGGGCAAGTCACTTAATCCCTGTATGCCAACATCTACGCCTTATTCAAATAGAATAATACTTATGTCACAGGTGTGTTGGGAGGTTTAAATAATTAATTTTGTAAAGGTCACAGATACTTTCATGTAAGATGCTATATAAGGGCCTGATGGAAAGCCTGTTGAAGTCAATGGGAGTCTTTCCATTATCTACAATGTGCTTTAGATCAAACCTTAACTGCATAAGGGAAAGAACCCAGAGAGCACTGCAGGTGCTTGGTACCCCTCAAAACCATAATCTTCTTATGTAACTAAGAATGGGTGGAGTCAATTCCTTGACCGTGATCCTGCAAACAGATTATTGCAGCACCCCCTGTAATACACCAAGTAAAGGCAATAAAGCTCCATGTGTGGCATGGGTCTGCTCATGTGGCTATGATCACAGGATCTGATCCCTACTGTGTAAACATTGGATTAAAATACATTAACTTTGTAAAATAATGGGCTAATGCATTCCCTTCTATTGACTTAAATTCAAGTCTCGATTAGATCACAAGGGGGAAAAAATGTTTGGTGGTCTCCTTTGAATCCCTAGAGAATATCTAGTCACAACACAAAGTCACCAACATATTCCAGCCAGGGCCGGCTCCAGGCACCAGCCAAGGAAGCAGGTGCTTGGGGGGCCAATACAAAGGGGCGGTCTGTCTGGGTCTTCGGCGGGAATTTGGCGGCGGGTCCCTCAGTCCCTCTCTTTCTCTTTGAGCTGCCGCCGAAGAGGAAGAGAGGGAGTGCAGGACCCACCGCCGAAGTGCCGTCGATGGATGGAGCGGCGCAATCGAGCTGCCGCCGAAGTGCTGCCGATCGGCTTTTATTTTATTTATTTATTTATTTATTCGCCGCTTGGGGCGGCAGAAAACCTGGAGCCAGCCCTGATTCCAGCACAAGGGGCAGCAGCCTCTGCTCAAAATAGAATCAAAACTGGAACAAGAGTGTTGTTGCAGGTCAGGGCTAGATGAAGCTTTCACCACATCTGGCCACACTCTTCCTGGCTCTAGCCAGTGGGAGTAATCCCTCACTTGTATGAGCCCCAGACACACAGATCCAAATTAAAAAACAACAGACATTCCACTCGTGCCCCTGGTTATTAAACATGCATGAAAACATTAGGGGGTATATTTTCCTCATGATCTGCAGTGTGTTTCAAATGTAACTGCAATTACTGGATATGGGAATTGTGTGTTTAAGTCTCCACTCTCAAAGACTATGTCTTTACATGTACGTGGGGTGGAAAAAGAGCAATGTTATCTTTGCAAATTGTATGCTTTGATTGTCAGTGACTTAGAAAGCAGTTTATTTTTAAAACAAACATTCAGAAAATCTTTGATGGCATATTCATCAATCCATCTGCTTCAGTGTAAATTCTTTGAAGTGCAGGTGGCTTGTAACGTCATGTTACAGCAATTAATGAAGTTTTTGAATCTCTTTTGCTCTTTCATGCTCTGTTGAATGGTGAAAAGGGGTTATCATCTTTAATTCTCTATCCAAACAGTATACACAATTAGATATTTTCATATATTTTCATTTCCCTTTCAATAAATGCATGCATTACATGTGTTTAATATAGAGTTACTGATTTCAATATAACTACATCCTAAAATGATCAGGATGATAGTTTGAAAAATAAAAGATTAAAAATTCTAGATGCTGCTGTACTCTAAAAATAAAAGTTGAATAAAGAAATAGGAAAAAACAACATGACCCTGCCTGTGTTAACAAATAAGCTCGGGAATTTAATAATACTCTGAAATAAATCATACGTTTCATACTGTAATTCTCTAATGAACTAGCTAAATGGGTACGTTTTCAACTGTCCCCTCTCAGCTGGCATCAGACCTGCTCAACTGGATGTTATAGGTCCTGTACTGCTAATACCTAATGGTGATTCCCCTATATAGCTCAGGCTCAGGTAGGTACTCCTTAAAAAAAGCAGGTTTCGAGTTCTATCCCTGCTACTGTGAAGTTCCAAATGGCCATGGGGTGCAGCATCCTGACAGCCGTCAAGTGCTAGGTGATTGCAAGAAAGTTAGATACATCCACACACAAATCGGATCAAATTATTTACACATGCCTATGATTCTCTTTATGTCATTCAAAAGTGTATTATTAAAAAAAGCTCTAGGATAACCAAAGGATTGTAAGGCTTCTTGCCTAATTGTGAACATGCTCTGTGTAGATTGGACATAATTATCTCAAATGAGTTGTCTGCAGTAAAATTGCCCTTGCTTTGTGCAAATGGGAAAAGAGAAATTGCATTCCTGTATTTTTCAAACTGGCATTTTCACATCAACTTGTATTTTAAAATAACACAGAGGAGACTGGAAAACCTTGGGTGGTCTGATAGGAAGACAAGGAAAAGAAGAAAACATTAACATGCTCTTTAGTGCAACAATTATACATACCAACCCCTAGGCAGATGGACTTTTGTTTCCAAAGTTACAAAGAATAAGCTGACTGTATGCGGTTGCCTTGACCCTGGAGTATGCTGTAGATTTTAACCTCATTTTTAAAGTTTCCTTCCTTTCACTGTATTATTGTGTTGACCCTAAGATACCATGTATTGTGTTTTCCTTAACCCCTATTGTTCTCTCGGCTACACAGCAGGGTATACAAAAGGATTTTTGCGTATGTGCAGTATACTGCCTATCTATTAAATTAAGACTAAGCATATACTTGATTCATAAGAATATGCATGAACGAAGTTACCTACTCACCAGTCAGTGCAATGTCAGCACAAGATGTACAGCACACAAATAAATGAAGAGATTTTGGATCTGTGCTAGGGCTTTGTAGACCCTGCAGGATTCTATTACACACTGATGCTTAGGAAACCAACACTCCAGTTCATTTTGCAGGGGAACGTGCTGTGAACCAACCTGTGCATCTTGACTTGCAAGAGAACATGCCACTCCCATCTGCCCACTATGAGCCCCTTCTCCTAAGTCATACCCAACATTCACTTCAGGACACCTGTCTTCAGTGAGGGCTTGCCTGCACATTCATTGACCTTCAACCTGGTGGCCCTTTCTCTGGGCTTTCAAGAGCTGCTGGGTCATGCAGACTCCCTTCCATTTTTTCCTGTATTTGTGTTGAACAAGAACTTTTGCAAGATCACTGCCCCCACCAAGTCTGAGGGTCTTCCTGTGGGGAACAGCAAGGAAACAACCCAACCTCTACCAGGGAGTGGAAAAGGGACACTTTCCATTTGTGACTGCTATTGTGGTAAGCTGCAGATGCAGGTGGCACCACATAAGTAACAGCACAGCAGTTTTAGAGCCCTTTGAATTTCTCTATCTTGCACTAGAAACTATAGAGTGTCAATTCCTGAGCATGATGTTGCTAGGACACACCTGGCTATTTTCTTAACTATTAAACTAGGCTATATTAGGCAAGACCTAGCCCTGCAGGTTGTAATATCAATTACAGAAGAAAAGGGAGATTTCCTCCTCCCACGTTCCTTTGCCAATTCTAAGCCCCCATCCAAGGTAGATAAGGAAGTAGCCAGACAAGAACCTTCAAACACTCATTATGCCATTTAGCCTCAAAGGTAGTAGGAGTGGGAAGGATGACAAAGACAGTAATAGGAAGTAGAGGTTGCTTAGAAGATTTAGGATTTTCTAAATTTCTTTTGGCATCTCCACTATGATCTGTATGGAAAAGTTCTATATACTTTAATAGAGATTGATAACCTTCCTATATAGACTATAAAGATCAATCTCTAGAATTGTAAAGGACCAATCTCTATTAAATTCTATATGATTTTAAGTAGTTTGTAAGGAACCCTATTGGATCCATCCCTATTAAACTCTAAACAACTATTCCATAATGAAAAGCTTGCATGTCTCACCAGGCTCAAAGGTCATGAGTAACTTTTTGAAGGGGGGTGAGGAGGAGAGGGAAGGAGATGGAATATCAGAGTTTGGGGAAAATATTTTTATTTAAATATTGAATGTGGAACTAAGAAAGTGAATCCAAATATTAAGTTCTTTGTGCAGTCTTACTACACAGTGTCCTTCTCCTGCTCAAATCTAATCTATTCATTTGATTTGCAATTGTGCAGGAATCAAGATACGTAATACAGAATCACATTTCTTTGGTATCAGAGTTACAGTTACTGGATTAAGAATGAGTCAGATAATATGTTACAGGCTTGTCTTGATTTACAAGAAATATCTGTAAGGATGCTGTGGAGCAACTAGATGTACAGGTCATATGAAGCCACTTGAAACCAGGGTTTGGAAGAAAATGGAGTTTTAACATAAGAGCTGGTTACACAAAATTACCTTGTAATTTATATGATGAGGTTTTAGAGTCTGGCACATTAAAAAAAACATAGAAAAAGAAAATAGTCATGCTGGTTGGACTCCAAATTTACAACAAAGCCTGAATGACTGAAAAAACTGAGGTGCTCTCATGTCCACTAGGAAAAGGGAAAAAAAAACAAATGCATAATCTCTTGTGCAATAATTTCTTAAAGAGGAAGGTAGGGACAGAACCTGTAAAGGAGGCACACATGGTACTGAAAAATCACTTTAGGATATTGGAGATCTTGTTAACAATAATAAGCACTCTTCTCTTTACTGAGAGTGAACCTTGTGCTATTTGATATTTTTTGAACCTTTAATTTTTTGGGGGGGGGAGGTAGTGGGGGGGGGAGGTACAAATCCAGCTTGAGTTCATGAACAATTTCCCCTTTTATTTAAACTCTTTTTCACCTCACATTAATTTTTAAAACATGTTTTTTCTAGCTAAAGGGAACCTTGTGCTTTGTGTGTCAGAGAAAAAATGTGTTTGGCTGTGGGCTATATGTACTACACTTGTACAGGATATATTTTTTTCCATTAGAACTTCTCTTCTCTCCTCCCCCCCCCCCCCCCCCCACAATATCTTGGTATATTAACTTTTCTCTCTATTTCCTTTTATTTGTTAGGGTGAAATCCTGGCCATACTGAAAACAGAGGGATTTTGCCATTGACTTCAATGGGGTCAGGATTATACCCTATGTCATCGTTTTTCTCCCTGCTCCTCCCCTTCTCCCAGTCTATTTTAAGAGCAAAAACTAACCCCAAAATAGTGTTCTTTTTGATTCTTTTATGTTCAAGTGGGCTAAAAATTATGCAAAATGAATGTGCCTCTCTCTTTTCCTCATAGTTAAATTTTAACAGTCCTTCTTCCTAGCTGTAACTACATATGATAATCCTTCCTAGTTAAGGGATGTATGCTACTCTCAATTGACACAACTAACTCTCATTGATATCAATGGACACTTCCTTTAGCTCAAGAACAATATTCGGCCCTACAGCTATGCAGAGAAATACTGTATTGTGCAACTGTCTACTGGGAAAAACTGCACAGCAATAAATGGTTCTATTTTCAAAGTGGCATGCACAGCAACAGCAGGTACTGGACACCAATGTGCATATATAAGGCAAATATTGATCCCTCTTGAGTAAGTTTGTGTAAACAGGCAGCGCTTCTGGATATTTCCACCAGGGCAATGAAGGGAAGGAATGCTTCCCGTCAGGTAGAAAATGTCTCCAGAGCTACTACTTCAGACTTAGTAGCCCCCGGGGCACCAATGCCACTCCCTTCCCCCTCCCAAGCAAGGAAAATGGCCACCAGATTTTGCATAGGCCTGAATCTACTGGGCCTCAACCCCATGTTTATCCTGCATGCTGGGGTACAGAGAGCTACCTGTGGAATACAGCTCCATTACATGCAGGGAATGTGGATCCACAGACATCCTGCCTCTCCAGTACAGGGAATCACATGAGATCTGCTACTGACAGAGCTTTCTGTGCCCACAGAGCATGGGACCCGTTTATGCTCAATACTGTGTCTGGCTTCATCCCACTTCAAAAATATAACCTCCAAATTGCACAGACTTGTACTCTGAAATCTTCCTGCATAGACTAATCCTACTTTTAAATGTCAGGAAGTTTGATCTGATCTGCAGTAAGAACATCTGCCCAGTTTTCTCCGTGTTCAGGCTTGCAATTATATTGTGTGTTGGATTAAAAAAAACAGTCCCATAGGCAAAGTCAATTATAACTGTGTGTTTTTCTTTCTTTCTTTTTTTAATTGCAGGGTTTATTGTTTCAAATAGCTGGTTCACCTATCCAAGTTTTTCTTCATTGAACGATTGGAAGAGATCTTTTGGCATGATATAAATAGCAAATGTATAAAAAAGTTACACCAGCCATCTGAAATAATAGTAATAAAAATCTGCAGAAAAGTGATTAAAAATTCCACATATGGCTCAACGTTCTTTTAACTATTTAATTTAAGGTAATTTCATACTCATGAAATTTCAGAGAGATGGTTGATTTGCATGTTAAAAACCAAAAAGAGAAGAATACAAATATTTGAGGCTTCTTTCCAGGATGCTGCTGCTATTAGCCCTCCCTCTTTCTCTTTGTACAAATTCTACCCCTCAAAGCTGATGCAGTGGGCAATCACTCATACATGTAAGCCTGTGATCTGATCTCTTGTCTACATACATATCTCCAAAGAGTCCTGCAATATGTACTGCCTTTTGGGTAAATCAGCCTCTCTGTTCTGCAGTAGTGTCAAGTGATGTTCACAGGCAGGACAGAGAGACAATTTCTCAAACTACTCTCAGAAGTGGGAGAAGACACAGTTGGTCAGGACCTTAGAGGGCATGAGTTCTAAACTTACCTTTTCTACAGAGTCCTATCTATACTTCTGTGCACTTCAAAACCTTCCTACTGAAGAAGACCTCAATACTCCTTCCTAGGAAGGAGGCAAATATTCCCTTCATTTTACAAATAAATCAATTGAGAGGCTGCAAAAGAACATTTTTTTTTAGAAAAAAATTGGAACAGACCCCAGCTTTTCATTACAATAAACCCAAGAATCATCAACTTCACCACACTACTGTTCAGAATGAATGTGATTTGGCCTGTCTGCAAACCCTAGACCCCCACTACCCTTTCAGGGGTAAGAACAGAATCCAGGAATCCTGATCCTCAACAGTCTACTGCAGAGATGGGCAAACCTTTTGGCCCAAGGGCCACATCAGGGTATGGAAATTGTATGGCGGGCCATGAATTCTCACGAAATTGGGGGTTGGGGTGTAGGAGGGGGTGAGGGCTCCGGCTGGGGGTGCTGGCTCTGGGGTGGGACTGGGGATGATGGGTTGGGGGTGCAGGAGGGTGCTCTGGGCTGGGACTGAGGGGTTTGGAGGGTGGGTGGGGGATCAGGGCTCGGGCAGGGGCTTATGGCATGGGAGCGGGTCAGGGGTGCAGGCTCCAGGTGGCTCTTACCTCAAGCAGCTCCCAGAAGCAGCAGCACGTCCCGCCTCCAACTCCTACATGGAGGCACGGCCAGGCAGCTCTGCGTGCTGCTCCATCCAATGGGAATTGAGGATGGCACCAGAATGAGATGCCCAGTATGAAGTCTGATTTTAGCTCATGAGTGGCTCATCCTGGTTTGGGGGTTTGGCATATGTGTGCCATTCACTCCTTTAGCTCACATCCAGCTGATACTAAACATTAAGTTCATAATTAACTAATGCACCATGTCATTTAAAAAGGTTTATTTCTGGCAGACTGTTAATGGAGGAAAGTTTATTGTTAATGGTATCGAATCAAATATTGATAAATCAGTAAAAAAGAAAGCTAGGAAGAATTTTACCTTAGCTATTAATAAACTGATTCAAGGGTTAAACTAATCAGTGAGTGCTGAACACCTATGGGAGGTGAGAGCAGCTTTGAATGCCCAGGAAGGAGGCTAATGATATTAGGAGAGTAAAGGAAGGGGCTGCTCTAGCATGTAGCTAAAGTCATTCTGGATGGTGGCCTAGCTGACAGTGATCAACCAGGAAGCAAGAATCATTGCAGTGGCAATCAAAGGCTCCTTTCTAACAAAGGGATCTGCACAGAAGTTAATGTTGCTTCTCATGCGGTTCCCTTTTCGAGATTGGGCCAAAGGATGGAAGATAGGAGAGACTCCTGATAATACTTTCTGGGAAAGGAGTAAGGGAAGGTAGCACTAGTGAGAGCAGGAGGGAATATGAGTCTATGGAGAGCATTAATCCAGAAATCCTGCAAATCCTAGAAAATTTAAACAAAAATACTTTTCAAATGTATAATAATAGAGTTCTGTATCCCCCGTCTCTCAGCTCTGATGACCACATAGCCCATTTGTGCTTCAATTCTGTGATTGTTAACAGACCTTTTTGGTGGAGTCACATCTTAATAATACACAATGACCTGCCTTTTATTTGCATGTATTAGAACCCTCTTTTCCGAAATATGTTCTTGTTCCAGTCAAGTTAGATTACGGTGGTTGCTATTAAATAATGAACACGTATTTTCCCCTGGTACCACATACTGACACCTGAAATGTTATTTCCTGTCCTAAGAACAGAGAAATATGGTGGTAAGAGTTGGTAAATGGCAACATTTTAATGGAAACTACAGTATGTTCCACAGTGCAAGTCACTTACATGAAAATTTCCCCTCTATCCAAATAAATTCTGTGACTCCTGTTCCATTTGGAACAATGTGATTATATAGCTGGCATCTCATAGACTCATAGACTCATAGACTTTAAGGTCAGAAGGGACCAATATGGTCATCTAGTCTGACCTCCCGCATGATGCAGGCCACAAAAGCTGACTCACCCACAACAGAATCTTCCAGCCTGCGACCCCTGCCCTATGCTGCGGAGGAAGGCGAAAAACCTCCAGGGCCTCTGCCAATCTACCCTGGAGGAAAATTCCTTCCCGACCCCAAATATGGCGATCAGCAGAACCCCGAGCATACAGGCAAGATTCTACAGCCGGACCCTCATTTTACCCGCGATGGCCCGTTAATGCCTAATTGACTAAAATCACATTATCCCATCAAACCATTCCCTCCATAAACTTATCAAGCCTAATCTTGAAGCCAGAGAGGTCCTTCGCCCCCACCGTTTCCCTCGGAAGGCTGTTCCAAAATTTTACCCCTCTGACGGTTAGAAACCTTCGTCTAATTTCAAGCCTAAACTTCCCCACGGCCAGTTTATATCCATTCGTTCTCGTATCCACATTACTACTAAGCTGAAATAATTCCTCTCCCTCCTTGGTATTAATCCCTCTGATATATTTAAAGAGAGCAATCATATCCCCCCTCAGCCTTCTTTTGGTTAGGCTAAACAAACCGAGCTCCTCGAGTCTCCTTTCATAGGAAAGGTTTTCCATTCCTCGGATCATCCTAGTGGCCCTTCTCTGTACCCGTTCCAGTTTGAGTTCATCCTTTTTAAACATAGGAGACCAGAACTGCACACAGTACTCCAAATGAGGTCTCACCAGCGCCTTGTATAACGGAAGCAGCACCTCCCTGTCCCTACTAGAAATACCTCGCCTAACGCATCCCAAGATCGCATTAGCTTTTTTCACAGCCACGTCACATTGCCGACTCATAGTCATCCTGCGATCAACCAGGACTCCGAGGTCCTTCTCCTCCTCCGTCACTTCCAACCTATGCGTCCCTAACTTATAACTAAAATTCTTGTTAGTCATCCCTAAATGCATCACCTTACACTTCCCACTATTAAATCTCATCCTATTATTGTTACTCCAATTTACAAGGTCATCCAAGTCTCCCTGCAAAATATCCCGATCCTTCTCCGAATTGGCAATACCTCCCAACTTTGTGTCATCCGCAAACTTTATCAGCCCACTCCTACATTCGGTTCCGAGGTCAGTAACGAATAGATTAAATAAAATCGGACCCAAAACCGAACCTTGAGGAACCCCACTGGTGACCTCCCTCCAACCCGACAGTTCCCCTTTCAGTACTACCCGCTGCAGTCTCCCCTTTAACCAGTTCTTTATCCACCTCTGGATTTTCATATCGATCCCCATCTTTTCTAATTTAACCAGTAATTCCTCGTGCGGCACAGTATCAAACGCTTTACTAAAATCTAGGTAAATTAGATCCACCGCATTTCCTTTATCTAGAAGGTCTGTTACTTTCTCAAAAAAGGAGATCAAGTTGGTTTGGCACGATCTTCCTTTCGTAAACCCATGTTGTAATTTGTCCCAATTGCCATTCACCTCAAGGTCCTTAACTACTTTTTCCTTCAAAATTTTTTCCAAGACCTTGCATACTACAGAAGTTAAACTAACAGGCCTGTAGTTACCCGGGTCACTTTTTATCCCCTTCTTGAAAATAGGAACCACATTAGCTATTTTCCAGTCCATCGGTACCTCCCCCGAGTTTACAGATTTATTAAAAATTATTGCCAAGGGGCTTGCAATTTCTCGCGCCAGCTCCTTCAATATTCTAGGATGAAGATCATCCGGTCCACCCGATTTAGTCCCATTTAGCTGGTCAAGTTTGGCTTCCACCTCTGATACTTTAATGTCAATTGCCCCTCCTTTATTCCCCTCTGTCCCGCTCCCTCTATTCCTAAGCCCTTCATTAGCCTTATTAAACACCGATGCAAAATATTCATTTAGATATTGTGCCATGCTTAGATTGTCCTTAATCTCCACTCCATCTGCAAGCTTCAGTGGCCCCACTTCCTCTTTCTTTGTTTTCTTCCTATTTATATGGCTATAAAACCTCTTACTATTGGATTTAATTCCCCTCGCGAGGTCCAACTCTACACGGCTTTTGGCCTTTCTCACCGCATCCCTACATGCTCTGACCTCAATAAGGTAGGTTTCTTTGCCGATCTCTCCTCTCTTCCATTCTTTGTACGCTTTCTGTTTTTTCTTAATCGCCCCTTTGAGACGCCCGCTCATCCAGCTGGGTCTAATTCCCCTGCCTACTGACCGTTTCCCCTTTCTCAGGATACAGGCCTCGGACAGCTCGTGCAACTTCAGCTTGAAATAATCCCAGGCCTCATCTGCCTTTAGCTCTCTAAGTATGTTAGCCCAATCCACTTCCCTAAGTAGTTGCCTTAATTTATTAAAGTTGGCCTTTTTGAAATCGTAAACCTTAGTCACAGTCATAGTTTTATTTCTGTTAACCCTTCCATTTAGTTTAAACCAAATTAGCTCATGGTCACTCGAGCCAAGGTTGTCCCCTACAACCATTTCCTCAACGAGGTCCTCACTACTCACCAGCACCAAATCTAAAATGGCATCCCCCCTCGTCGGTTCAGCTACTACTTGATGAAGGAATTCATCTGCTAGCACGTCTAGAAACATCTGAGCCCTATTATTGTTACTAGCATTTGTTCCCCAATCTATGTCTGGGAAGTTAAAGTCCCCCATGATCACACGGCTCTTATTAGTTTTTACTTCCTTAAAAACATTAAATAGTTCTCTGTCCGCATCCAGGCTAGATCCCGGCGGTCTATAGCACACCCCAAGCAGTATCTCAGGGGAGGCTCTAGTAGTTCTTTTACCCAGTGTAATTGTTGCCCAGACAGACTCCGTCTTATCCATTCCATCACTTATTATTTCTTTACATTTTAGCTCATTATTTATCTCTGGGAAGGATGCTGGGTGAAGGTAGAAACTTGCAATTTCATATACAGTAAAGATTCAAATTAGGATTAACCTCTTCTTTGAAAGTCTACTTGTTACTTTATATCTGTTCAAATATTTTAATTTTTGCAGGAAGACTTGTATATCTCCCAAATATTAACAACTTTTGAAGCACCCACATCCTTTTTTCCCAGATGTCACAATGTTTGCATACAGGAAATGTCTTGAATACAGCCATTAAAAACAAACAAACAAAAACCTTTTAAACTATCCTCAGACCAAACTACAGTAACTGAGCCAGACTCTGTTGAACTTCATTTGAATAACACGACCAATATTGATTTTATCAAAGATGCAGACTTGTTTAAACAAGCTTTCTTTCTTTCTTTCTTAACTGATTGAATTTTGTGTTTAAAAGGCCACTGTCAAGTACTGCAGCCTAAGACTATATTTTGACCTCCCTTAAAATCTTCATATCCAACATCTCTTTGCACCTGTAATGTTGAACTTTGTTGGTTTGCAGTATCAGAGGTCTTGCTTTTGTGAAATACTAACTGTGGTGATAGGGATTTGAATCACAATTTAACTACAGTAACTCCTTACTTAAAGTCGTCCCAGTTAACGTTGTTTCGTTGTTACATTGCTGATCAATTAGGGAACATGCTCCTTTAAAGTTGTGCAGTGCTCCCTTCTAATGTTTGGCAGCTGCCTGCTTTGTCCACTGCTTGCAGGAAGAGCAGCCCATTGCAACTAGCTGGTGGGGGCTTGGAACCAGGGTGGACCGGCAGCCCCCCCATCAGCTCCCCGCTCCCCTAAGTTCCCTGTGCTGTAGCCGCCCAGCAGGCTATCAATTGCAGGCTATCAATTGCTAGCAGTTCAGCTGTCCCTCCCCCCACTGCCATGTGCTGCTCTGCCTTGGAGCTGCTCCCAGAGACTCCTGCTTGCTGTGCATGGGGGGAAAGGGGGGGATGTCCCCTTCCCCCCTGCTCCTGCACGTCGCTTACCCCTTCTCCATATAGAGCAGGGAAGGGACAGAGAGGGAGCGAGACATAGAGAGCTTGGGGCAGCAGCTGCTGTCTCAACTTCCTGATCCACTTAAAAAGACAATGACTTAAGAGTGGGTCAGCTTACTTAAAGGGGCAGTGTGCATCTCTCTCCCACACACAAGGTGTGTGTCTGTCTCTGTCTGCTATGCTGTCTCCCCTCCCTCGTGTTCGTGCTGTCTTGTGTGAGAGACTACATTAACAACAATGTGTTAACCCTTGAGGGCTCAGCCGAGTGCTAGTTCATCATTTAGCAGCAAGGCATTCCCTGGGAAATATCTCTCCCTCTTCCGCCCTCTAACTTCACCACCTCAACCAAGCTTCACAATCATCATAGCTGTGAACAGTATTAAATTGTTTGTTTAAAATTTATACTGTGTGTATATCTATATAATATATAGTTTTTGTCTGGTGAAAAAAAATTCCCTGGAACCTAACCCGCCCTATTTACATTAATTCTTATGGGGAAATTGGATTTGCTTAACATTGTTTCGCTTAAAGTCGTATTTTTCAGGAACATAACTACAACGTTAAGCAAGGAGTTACTGTATTCCCTTTTTGGCCAAGCAACATGTAGCAATATGAAAATATGTAGCATACTTGATTAGTGCTGGGGAAGTAGAACATAGCTATTGGGGTTGACAAATCCAGTGGTAAATGTCAGACAAGTTATGACAGGAGGCACTGAGATGGAGGCGGCATGGGTAAGTAAAGGTTGAATCAGGCAATGCCTTTCCCAGTCTATAAAGAAAGAACCTTGGAGAAGAATTGGGAAGGTATGTATGTATTAAGGGGCTGGAGAATAAAATTAAGTCCTAGAAGTCAATAGAGGGAATCTGGAGAGCAAATCAGAGTAGGCTAGAAAATCTACGTTACTGTTGCTCTTGAAGATGCTGCCTGTGTATCTACAACAGGGCATATGCTTTCTTGTCTAAAACATCCTGGTTACTTGATTCTGCTAGTGTTGGCTTTTGACTGGGAATGAACTCTCTGTCCTGCCTACCTGATCTAAATTCCATGTACGCAGCCTACTTAAAGCACAGCTAGCAAACTTGCAGGCACTCTGCTTTGCTGATTTGGGGAACTGTACAGATAAGATAATTCCTCTCATGTACACGGACATGTAGACATGCTTTTCAGCCATTAAACCTGCCAATGGGTGACAGAAGTAATCAACGTGTAGCAAATGACTAAAATGTAGAACACCTGTGTTTTTGTTGCATTTCATGCCATAATTGACATATTATAATTGTTTTAACTATCAGACCTGTTTTTAAGCATGTTGTTTCACTGCTTGAGCTAAACAAACCTATTGTTTAACAAGAAAACTGGAAGGAAAAACATCAAATGCAAGTCCCCACTGACGTAGGTTAGTACCAGAGTTTGATCCTTTGACCTTTACATTTCCAGTACAAACCTCTTACCATTTGAGGTAAAGAACTGTTACCTCTTATATAGATCAGTCAACAGGGGAGTAAGCAATATGCGCACTTTGCCTCTGGTTTACATAACTGTTTTTTGGTTAGCAGTACACCGGGGTGGGCAAACTATGGCCCGGGGGCCGCATCCAGCCCTCCAGATGTTTTAATCCGGCCCTTGAGCTCCCTCTGGGGAGCAGGATCCGGGGCTTGCCTTGCTCCGCACGGCTCCTGGAAGCAGCGGCATGTCTCCCGTCTGGCTCCTATGCGTAGGGGCAGCCAGGGGGGCTCTGCACGCTGCCCCCACCCCAAGCATCCCATGGCTTGGCAGAGCTTAGTTTCTGGGTGGAGCTTGGGAGAATAACTCCCTTTTTATTATTATTATCCAATTGCCTATAACATCAAATAAAGGAATAACAGTACTGTTCTCTACAGATCAAATTACTTGTGAATAACAGATCTTGCAACACAATAGGATTTAAAATCCTCTTTAAAGAAGAATGATGCATACCATTTTTTAAAAAAGCATTAAAGATAGGTGAGCCAGTTTGGCTAAAATAAAATAACTTATGGAATAAAGATGTATAATCATTGGTCACACATAATCAGGAATATTCTCTAGTGGTTACATCAACTGTCTGGTAGATAGGCATCCTGGGCTCTATACCTAACCCTGCATCTGTTGCCTAGTGAAACTTTGGGCAAGGTAAGTTCTCTGTGCCTCAGTTTACTCATCTTACTCATGGGAATTTGTAGTAATTCTAATACTGCACTTTATTGAGTATTAGTGTGAGCATGTGTGTTTTAGAGCAACCACCTGTGACATTCTTCCAATAGCTCAAAGCATAACTTTCATAGCTTCCCCCAGGTTGCTTTTCAAGTTCAAAATCCAAAGAGGTCCTGTCTTCTAGAACCCAAGCACCAGCAGGAAAATGAAAATATTAGCTGGGGAATGTTTTGTTTCATCATTTTAGTGTGAGATTACATGTTACTTCCAACTACATCTTTCAAATGGTTTTAGGGGTCATTTTTCTGTGGTGTTGAAAATCTAAAAAATAATAAAAATAATTGCAGAGCTACCACTGAAATCTTTATTTTTTGTTCTTTCCCTAAGCATATGGATACCAATCAAACACCACTTCCCTGGTTCTTCCTTCCCTCACACCTACACACTAGAAAGGATCATGCATCCACTCCTTTGTTGTTATAACACTTTATTCAATTGAAGGGTAGCGGTTAGTATTCTGGCAGAAAATAAAAAAATAAAATCAACAGGTTTCCCTCCTTTCCTTACTGTGGCCTGAGAAACTATTTTTAAATATTTATTCACACACCCCCCCAGTCACTAGTTTAACTTGGAAATACAAGATAGTTTAGATAAATGGAAAACTTTGTAAAATTATAGCCACCTGCTAAATGCCCTATATTTGTACTGCTGTTAGTGAAAATAAAAGCTCAAATTTAAGTGCTTCCTTAGACTCTCTGCAGGGAGGTTTATTAGTTCACCAAATGAAAAAAACCTGCTACATTCAACATTGATAAAAGTGGGATAAAATAATACTGCAACATGCTCTTGCATTATAAACTTATTCAGAAGTCTTAAAACTCCCTCAAAACACTCTGCCTAGCAGACTGCATAAAGAAATTCATGCTATGATGAAAGAAGGAGAGAAATTGGACTCAGCAACCAAAGGGAAAAACCCACTTTTGCTCTGAATTGATCCTCCAGGCTTGAGCTTCCCTGCTCAATATTGTGCTAGCTGTGAAATATACAAATGAGTTCTCTACTCTGCTTTCCTATAGTGTTGACTTTCATTGCTTATTAAAAGTCATCAACCTTTCATGCAACCATAGAAAGCAAAACCAACACAAAAACTATGGAGACATCAGTGGATTTCTCAAACAACTGCCTAAGAATAGCACACCGAGCAGTGATTTAATCATATTGTGTATCCTTGTTTGCTTTACACAACATGGGTGTTCCCTTAATCCTTCAGCTGCTGCTTATAAATACTCTTTGGGGCAATGCCTGACATGTTAATTTCTATCTAGGGATCGTGCACTGTTTTGAAACTGGTATACAAGTGAATACACACAGGACCCCTATTATATACCTCACTCAAGAAAAATACATTGAGAGATGCTTTAATCATGTAGCAAGGCAAACTTTACCACTTCTTTTAGACCTTGGCAACCATGACAGTACTGATTAATATAGCAATATGAGTTTTATATGCCTTAAATATCTTAACCAAGAAGGAGCAGCATCACAGCATCGAACAACAAGTTTGGGGACGCTCAAGTCTCGGTGAGCCACCCTGAATCAACTGAGATTCCTCTCATGCTGTAAACAAAAGGAACAACAGAGATGCTAATTTCTGTAGAAGTAAGCAAAAAATGGTAACTTCGGACTTAAAGAAGACTGATGATGTGCTCAGTCCTGCTTCCATTGGAAAAAAAAAATGCAGCTCTGTCCATCAGATTCTCTTCTTTAGCATGAAAGATGTAGCAGAAGTTAAAAAAAAAAAAAGATAGCCTAGGTGTTGACTTGTTAGCATCTCATAAGAACATAAAAATGGCCAGACCAGGTCAGACCAATGGTCATCTAGCCGAGTATCCTGTCCACTGACAATTGTCGGTACCAGATGCTTCAGAGGGAGTGAACAGAACAGAGCAATTTATCGAGTGATCCATCCCCAGCTTCTGGCAGTCAGATATTTAGAGACACCCAAAGCATGAGGTTGCTTCCCTGATCATCTTGGCTAATAGACATATCCTCCATTAATTCATCTAATACTTTTTGAACCCAGTTATACTTTTGATCTTTACAACGTCCCCTGAAAGTTAGTTCCACAGTGTGAAGAAGTACTTCCTTATGTTTGTTTTAAACATCCTACCTATTAATTGCATTTGGTAACTGCTGGTTCTCGTGTTATGTGAAGGGGTAAATAACACTTCCCTATTGACTTTCTCCAACCAGTCATGGTTTTATAGACTTCTATCATACCCCCCCTTAGTCATCTCTTTTCCAAGCTGAACAGTCCCAGTCTTTTTGATCTCTCCTCATATGGATGCTGTTCCACACCCCTAATCATTTTTGTTGCCCTTCTCTGTGCTTTTTCCAATTCTAACATATATATATTTTAAAAGGGATGACCATTTTTTTGGCTCTTTTTCTGCTTGACATATGCCCTAATGACTTCATTTAATGGTGAACAAATCAGCAAATGGAAAACAAAGGTCACAGCACTGGTAATTTGCTTAAACAAGTGAGGGAGATGTGTTTGCAGAGAGAAGTCATGTTGCATCATTACCTATGTTACAACAACACAATAGCATCCTTATCATCTGAGTAGCAAATGAAAGGAAACTGAAATTTGTTTTTTTCACAGCTTTTGTCACTGAACTGATGTACATACACAAAAAATCTTACTTTTGTAAGACAGATCTCAAGTGTACTAACTTGTGGGCCTGAAGTTTGGTGGGGAAAATTAATAATATTAAATATTATTCAGTACTGCAGGTTAGAATGACAAACAACATCTTGATTTATTAAGTATTAATTAGCTATTTTGCCTCTATAGAAAACAAAGATTATGATTCAATAAATTAAGATGAAAGAAGTACCATACTAAATTTTACTTGTCATACATAGCTAGAACCTTTGGTCACAACAGAAACAAACTAAAAAATCTAGGTCAGGGAAGGGCAAACTAAGGCCTACGAGCCAGATCCGGCCCGTCAGAGCTTTCAATCCAACCTGCGGAATTGCCAGCCTCGTGGTGCAGTGGGGCTAAGGCAGGCTCCCTGCCTGCCCTGGTCCCGTGCTGCTCCGGGGAGTGGCCGGCACCACGTCCCTGCGGCCACTGGGAGAGGGGGATCAGAAGGCTCTATGCGCTGCCCTCGCCTGCAGGCACCCTCCCCTCCGCAGCTCCCATTGGCCGGGAACGGGGAACCGCAGCCAATGGGAACTTCAGGAGTGGTACCCATAGGTGCATGCGGTGCAGCCGCCTGCTCCACACCACCCCCAAGAGCCACTGCTGGACATGCTGGCCACTTCCGGGAGCGGCGCAGGACCAGGGCAGGCAGGGAGCCTGCCTTAGCCCTGCTGCGCACCGCTGCCACCCCAGAGCTGCTCGAGGTAAACGGCACCGGGCCGGAGCCCGCACCCTGCATCCCTCCTGCATCCCATACCCCAACCCCCTGCCTTGAGCCCCCAACCCCCTGCCTTGAGCCCCTGCCACACCTGTCCTTCACCCCAACCCCCTGACCTGAGCCCCCTCCTGCACTCCACACCCCTTCTGCACTCCAACCCCCTGCCGAGCCCCCAGCCACACCCTGCACCTCAACCCCCTGCCCTGAGCCCCCTCCTGCACTCTGCACCCCCCTGCACCCCAATCTCCTGCCCTTAGCCCCCTCCCGCACCCCCTCCTTCACCCCAACCCCCTGACCTGAGCTCCCAGCCCCCTGCCATGTTCTGCACCCTTCCCGCACCCCAACCCCCTGCCCCAGCCCTACATTTATGGCCCTGCATACAATTTCCCCACCCAGATGTGGCCCTTGGACCAAAAAGTTTACCCATCCCTGATCTAGGTGCATAGGTTGTTCTTGTTTATTTGGTTTTAAAAATGTCAGTTTCTCTTTAAGACCAATTCAATAATTTGTTCTTCAGGACAAAAGCTTGCTCTGACTAAACTATAATTAGAGATGACTCGAGAGAGGAATAAATCATAGATGTGAAACAATTAGATTGTGTACTGCTGGGATCTCTGCAATGTATTTTTATATCTATCTATGTATTATTCCATAAATAGGACCTGATCCTGATTTCACTGAAGCTTGTTATGAGTTGCCACTGGTTTCAATGGAAGCAGGACAGAACTCACATATAAAGATTCTAGCCCCATTGCAAAAATAAGGCTCAAGCATCTAATTCAAATGAAGTTAAGGGCTCGATGCAGGAATTTTACTGGGCAAGGTCCTATAGTCTGTATTATACAGGAGGTCAGACTGTGTGATTATATGGTCCCTTCTGCCTTGAAAATCTATGAAATCTTATCTAATATACAATGGTTTTAAGCCAATGGTATCAAAGGAGTTACAATGGCATATCAATAGCATGCAATAGGATCAAGGCTTGTCTACGCTGGGAATTTTTAAAACTCTTTTAAAAAAATCGTTTAGCTGAACCAATTTTACAATGTCAGTGCAATTTCAATGAACTTTGAGGCAGTCTGACCCCCTGTTCTCACTGAACCAGTAACAAAAGCACCACATTGTTTGACTGCAGTTTTCTCTTGTCACTGGGGGGTGATTCCGAAATGAAATGAGAATAAAAAGAGAGTGTTCACATCAGGGATTCCTATTGTTATTTTATTAGAGACTAAGGCCTGGTCTACACTTACCCCCCAAGTCGAAGTAAGGTACGCAAATTCAGCTATGTGAATAACGTAGCTGAATTCGACATACCTTACTTCGAACTTACCGCGGTTCAGACGCGGTCCACATGCGGCAGGCAGGCTCCCCTGTCGACTTCGCGGTACTCCTCTCGCCGAGCTGGAGTACCGCAGTCGACGGGGATCACTTCCTGGTTCGATTTATCGCGTCCACACCAGACGCGATAAATCGAACTCGGAACTTCGATCCGCAGCCGTCGAACTACCGGGTAAGTGTAGACTAGCCCTTATTCAAAATGTAACTCTGTTACTCGTTTCTAGCTATAATTTTAAAAAGTTGTAAGTATAGTATTTTGTTTGTTCTGCCTCTCTCTCTCAACACACTGGTGGTTCAGCCATAGATTTCAAATCGTTAATAAAGGCAGGTAGGTAATTTATAAATGAGAAAACTGAGCATACAAAGTTGTAATGACTTGCCCATAGTCACACAGCAAGTCACTGGCAGAAGAAGAAATAGAACCCAGAGCGCTTGACTCCCAGTGTGGTAGGGATGACTGGAAAACAAGAATTCCATTTTGCAAAAAAAATTCAATGTTTCAACATACAGTCTTGTTCTTGTTCTACATTTGGAACAAAAACTAGACTTTTGGAAATCTCGCTCTGTCACACACACACACATATGATTGGAGGAGATGCAACCCAATGGACGGGGCACTCCCGTGGGAGGTGGAAAACCCACGTTCAAGGCTTTGCTCTGCTTGATTTGGAGCAGGGACTTGAACCTGGATCTCTTATATCCCAGCAGGCTATTGGCTATTCTGGAGTGGGTCTTCCTTTCTCTCTCACTCTCTAATTTCCATCCTGGATTCTATAAATCAGCATTTTCTGACTAAAACTGTGTCATTAAAAAATTCTGACTAGCTCTACAATCTGGTGCTATATCCACTGAATAGGGAGTATTGACTTTTTCCTTCTTCTAAATGTAGGTATTTCTCAATTGCCATTTCATCTTTTTACAAGTTGTTGGTGATAAAGAAACACCCATTTTGCAGTGCCTACTCAGGAAACTCTCCCATTTATTCTTAATTTGAGTTTTGCCTAAATAAGATCTGCAGGAGTGAACACAAACTTTTCGTTTGAAACTACTGCACAAAAGTTTATCATTGCATCAAAATAAAGAAGTCACTCCCTTCATGACTCAGCTCGCCACAGGTGAAACCCTGGCCCTCTGAAAGTCAGTGGAAAAATTCCTTAACTTCAGTGGGCCAGAATTTCACCTTACTTCTGTTGCAAAAATAGTGAGAGAGAAAAGACTTATTCATTCTATTTTGTTGCCCTATGCATCCAGAACTCTGTTCCTCCCATGTCATTGGTGCACACTTTCTCTGACAAACTATGGTCTAGTCTACACTTGAAAGTTATAAGAGTCTACCTGTGTCAGTTAGATTTTTACCAAAATAGTTATAATGCTACAAGACATAGTGTGGATGAAGTTATATGGATATAAAAGTGCCTTATAGCAGTGTAGTTTATTCCCCTTCCTGTACCGGGATAGCTATATTTGGTATAAAGTATGTTTATACCAATATAACTGTATCCACGCTAGGGGGATTGTACTGCTTTAACTACACTAGTTTAAGAAATACAACATTTTAGTATAGGCAAGGCCTTTCAACACTATTTTGTCCATTCAACTTAGGCATAATTCAGTGTGCAAAGCATCTTATAGTATCAGGAATAAAGGACACTCTATCAAATAAATTGTATCTGTAATGATATTGTATGTGAATACCTTAGCTTCGTTTAACGAATGATTTTGTATGGAAAAAAATGATAGCTTGTAAGAGGTTATGAGAAGGCTGTCCACCAGGCTAACAGTATCTGATTAGTCTCTATGTCAACCAAATATATAAGCATTGGTCGTGAAGAACATATTAACCCTCTTGGTATATAAATAGTAGTAACAGGCAAAATATATTAAATTTGAAATATAAAATGCTCCACTGTAGTTCACCAATGGCATTTAAGTATTCTACTTCAACGATGTATGATACTTGCAATGAATTGTCAATTATAAAATACGTATTACTTGAATTCAAGAGAGTTCAAACTAAGTTTAGTGTGTCCAAACTCAGTGAATACCCTTCAGGGAACAGTATTTTTCAACAACTTGCTTTTTTATACTAGTAAGGTCATGTAATATTTATCATTTATTTCAATGAATGTGAAAACTTGATGCAAAATAATGTGCTCTTTTGTATGGAAAGGGTTAAGTTATGGCCTTTGTGAGCCATTAGCTGGAGATTTATTGGGGGAGTTAGTAAGTCTATAGTTCAATATGTGGTGATTGAACAAGGACCATAGGTGCAGAGATAGAGAGAGGAAGAGAACTCAGTCAAATGATGCCTCTGGGGCTTTGCAACATATGGCCCATCAGTCAAGGGTCAAGCCCCCTCACAAATTGCATGCACTTTACATAGCCATCTGCATCAATAAATTACTACTCTTCTGAAGCACAAGCACTAATGCATGAGAAAGAGGGATCACCCCACTTACAAATGAACTGCTTTATTTATTCTTGTTCGCTTCTCCCTTCCACATTGGGATTTTCTTGCGGGGCAGATGTACTAATAAGCACCTTAAGTCTTTTACAGCATGCATCTCTTTTTTTCTAGTGTGAAGCTAATGTCTTAGATCAGACTGAGGATCAGGTGGATCAAGTCAGGAAGCATGTGTTTTTATATTACCTTGTCTCATTTCTCTGTTCTGGATCCTCTTTGCTTCTCCATAGCTTCCGTATTCAGATAATATATTGCCAATGAGCTCTCCTCATGGAATTTTGAAACTGTTGCATTCAAAATGGTTCCCTTGCTCAAGAGTAAGAGCACACCTACTCTGTAACCAATACCTTTCACATATATTGCAAATCCGCTATTCTATATGCTACCAAATAACACTCCTTAAGTCAGAAGCCTCTAGAGCGGTGTTTCTTAATGATCGTTGCGTGGACGGGCACCAGTCCCTGAGATCTCCCTAGCACAGTTTAGGAAGGCAGCAAGCAGGTCCCGGATATGAAAAAGTTTGAGAAACACTGCTTTAGAGCATGTTCAACTACACGTAGAACCTACTTTAAAAAAATCAGTATTTCCTCTTCATTGTAGTTACACCAGTTTCTCAACTATATAAGTTTACATAGTTCAATGACTATATACCCTTGTGATAGGCATGGTGTACAGCAGTGGTTCTCAAAGCCGGTCCGCTGCTTTTTCAGGGAAAGCCCCTGGCAGGCCGGGCCGGTTTGTTTACCTGCCGCGTCCCCAGGTTTGTCTGATCACGGCTCCCACTGGCTGCGGTTTGCCGCTCCAGGCCAATGGAGCGGCTGCGGGAAGCGGAGCGGGCCGAGGGATGTGCTGGCCGCCCTTCCCGCAGCCCCCATTGGCCTGGAGCGGCAAACCGTGGCCAGTGGGAGCCGCAATCGGCCGAACCTGTGGACGAAGCAGGTAAACAAACCGGCCCGGCCCACCCAGGGGCTTTCCCTGAACAAGCGGCGGACCGGCTTTGAGAACCACTGGTGTACAGTATACTGTACGTTAGGTTTGTGTTGGTTGGCATTCCCATTTTTTCCAGTTTTTACAAATCATATTGGTTGAAACCATTTAATGGCATTAAATAATATTTTAAATCAGATCAGACCTTTTAAGTTGTGGATTGGGCTATGAGACATGGAGCAATTCGGGCTTAATAGCTTCAGTTTTAGAATCTAGCCCAGCTTAATAATGACCACAGGTTATGGCAACTGGTATTTCGTGCCCTATGTGAAATGAGTTGCTGGTCTCAGTCAAATTCTTGGTGTAATGGTTTCTACATCACAAAAAAAATCCAGTATAACAACTGTCATTGTGCCAAGTAGAAAGTTAAAGAGGAATGGACTCTAAAGGTAGAAGTATGGAATCTCTGTAAACCCTGAAAGATGATCTCTCCAAGTCAGGTGTTAGGCTACCTGTGATGTATCTATATTGTGGACAGACATAGGACCTCAGTTTTCTAATATGATAAACTTGCATGATTTCTTGGGCACTAAATTCACTAAATAAACAAATAAACAAACAAACAAACAAACTGTTGATCTAGACAGTATCAGACAAACAAAAATAACCTGTAGAAAGATACACAACTTACTTTACACCTACTCTGCATAGAGGCTTCAAATTGGCAAGCCACATTTTGCAAGCACTAAGAAAGTTGTTCTCTTTTTATCTCATGTGTCACTCCTGCTACCACCAATAGGATTTGCATGCAGAGAACAAAGGAAAAGTACTGGTGTAACTCTTTAATATATTCAGTATTCAAAAAGTAAATGCTCTAATTTTGAGGAGATACACATGGAAAAGAAATTGAATTCCTGTTTTAAGTGCAAAACAAAGTTCAAAACTTTAAGTATGGAGCTGTGATCAATGCTCACATAATAAAACAGAAATGTATCATTTGGTATTGAAAATAAAAACCAAAAATGGTCTCATTGTGTCCTGGACAAAAACTAATTGGACATGAACTTCCTAAGTTACTGAGATCAGATAAATGAGATATATAGGATTAACTTTTTTTTTCTTTTTTTAAGAAATATTCCGATTCTACTTCACACCACATATATGAATTGGAAAATACTCAAAATCCTTTTGAATTAGACAAAAGCTTGTATTGTAATACTGGCATCATCATGAGTCAGTGGCCCTTGATCTAAATGGAAATATCAATACAAGTGTTTCATAGAAGGAATGGATCATATGTAATGATTCTATTAAAATCAAAATGGGATTAAAGAGCGAAGAATGTGATTTATGCTACTGTAAATGGGAGTGGTTTTGTTTATTATTTACATGGGTTTATTGCAAAAGGTGTATTTTTTATTTTTATGTTTAGATTAGCCTTTAAAAGAAAAAGTAAAGTAAATAAGGTTCAACATTAAAAATATTTGAAGATTCTAACAAATTCACAAAAACGAGTAAAATTCCTTAATTTTCCTCCCACTTTTGTGCACTCGTTCATATTCTGTACTGACTAATATGCTATGCATGGACAGAAATCAATGGACTTACATGGGTCTTGAGGGCTTGATTCTGCAAGGTACTGTGCTTTCCTGTGAAGTGGTGAGAGCTACTGGTGGTTGAAAAATATCAAAATTTAAGTGAAACATTTTGATGTTTCAAAGCTGTTTTCATTTTGAAGTGTTCAAAATGGGCCCTTTAATGAGTGATTTCTTTTAGCTGTTTTTTTTTTAAAGTTTTTTAAACATCAAAAACATTTAGATGAGTTTTCAGTACACAAAAATTGTTTTATAACCATTATATTTCAAATATTTCATATTTTCAACAATTTTTCTCAAAACATTTCCTTTAAACAAGAGTCGTTTTTGAAATATGCTGACCTGCTCTTCGTAGTACTCTTAATACCCACTGAGTTTAGTGGGAATTGAGTGTGCTCAGCACCTCATTGAAGTGATCAGCATCTTGCAGGATCAAGCCATAAGTCTGTACAGAATTTGGCACAATGCAACACTTAAAGTGATCTGAACCAAGTGTGTGGGTATGGATGAGTTGAGGGAAGAAGGGGTCCTACCATAATCTGGGAACAGCAGCACTAGTAAGACAGTGCTTAACGTGCACCCTTAGTGAACTGGCTCTATTTTTAATTATTTTTTGCTGGGTCTGAGAGTCCCTCCACATTCACACTTTAAGCAGTGGCTCAACAGAAACAGCAGTGCAGAGGAGGGAAGAAAAGGTTACAGGACACAAAGTAGAATAGTAGCGATTGGAAGCAGAGCAGTCATGTGACAGAGGTATAACTTCTTGTAATTCTGATCCGTGTAATATGCTATGGGCCAGGAAACGAAGAGCAGTCTTTTACCAGCACTTCTCTGTGTTACCCTTTATTACACAATAAGAAGCTGAATCATTTTGCAGCCACTGGAGTTTTGACTATAGGCTTTGGCCCTTTTTTTTGTTGGTTTAATTCTAATCTGTAACATTCTCTTACCATACTGATTCCCCCACCTATACTGAATAATATGGTGTCTGACACTGCATGCCTTTTTGATTCTTGAACGCAGATTTTTCGGAAAGCAAAAGCGGTGGTACAACTTTGTATACTGTCACTCGGAGAAGTCATCATCCAGGTCGCCACTGTCATTTTGTTGGAGTCTCTTTGCCAACAAAGGCTCATTTCAGAGATGTAACTGCAGTCTTCATTGCAGAAGTTACTGACACATTTGTATGCAGCCATAATAGTTTTGCAAGATATTTATTTTCCAGCTAGCAACAGACTGTACAAAATTGAAGCAGTGAAAATTACTATGTGGGCCGCCCCAAGCCATTATTTTCAGTAGGGCTGAGACTGTGCCAATCAATGTAAGGACATTTCAGAGAAACCATAAACTGTCCCCACATCTCATTCATGTACAAGATGAAATCTGAAATGTGCTCGTTGGCATCAAAGCAACCTAGAGGAACTGTGACAGTTTATAGCGTTTCCTCCAGATGAGATAATATACACCTTTTTATTACCTCTTACTAGTTGGCTGCCAAGATACAAATAGCAATATTTTCATTGTTTCTGGTTAAACTACCTTGCTGTAGAAACTCAGTCTCTAACACAAAGGGCTGATCTATAATAAAACCCAGCTCCCCTCCACTGAGTGTTTTAGAAAACAGCATTGTGCTGCTGGATTCCTTTGTTCCTCTCAAGGCTGTATTTGAAAAAGAAATATCCTTTGTATTCAGAAAAAAAACAACACTATCATCAGGACATCAGCACCTTTTTTACACAACAGAATTCATTTTCCTTAGAGGTTGTGTGTTTGGAAAATGAGGTACAATGTTAATTTACAGAACTGGCACAGGAGAAGAACAAGGCTCTCCACAGTGCCCTGCCAACCATGACCCAGAAGGACTATATCAAAGGATGAGAGGATAGTTCATTTTAACAGTCTTTAGCTGCTTTGCTCAGACTGCAGAGGGTGACAGCTGTGGTGGTTGTTCCTGTGGCCTGTTCACTAGGGTCTGACCTTCCTCCCATCATCACATTACACAATATAAAACACACAATAAAGTAACTTCTCTTTTTCTAGTAACTGACAAAATTCGGTTATCCTCCTTTTTGGGGGCTTCTCTGGGATTGCCTGTTTTCCCCTTCACATCCCCCTCCTTCAGTGGTTTTACATTGAGATGATTCTCTTTCCAGGCAAAGAAGCCCTTCAAGGCCATTCTTAGGGCTGGGTCACATTGAGCCTGCCTCAAATGGAAGAAGGTTCATCATCACACAAAGCCAATGAATGGGGAAAGATAAGAAGAATCAGAAGGTGGTAGGGAAAAAAAACAACAACCATCAGCTCTATCCAGTTACCAGGGAAGAAAATAGTATTTCTCCCCCTCTTTTATAATGTGAAATGAGAGGATTGTCTTGGTTCAGTTCCTAGGGGTCAGCTGTTCACATCACAAAAAAACACACCAATACAGCTGCCACTAATTGGCACCCTTGGCAGTCACAGCAAACAAGCCATGGATTGAATGGCTTGTTGTGTTTGCAAAATGAACTGCCCTTTCTTTCACCCTTGGAAGCGGTCTCTCCAGGTCAGGGTGGAAGCACATTGTGCTCAGCTACTCTCTCTGTGTTCTATGCATTAGCAAAGGATATCATTGTAAAGCTTCCTTCCCCTTTCTTGTAAAGCATAGCTGCTGCCATCCCCTTCCCTGAAACTGAACGCACACTGCCTCAGCAGCATTTCATGTTGCTGCTAGTCTGGAAGTTTGGGATGTTCCATATTACAGTGCAAGGTGCACACTGGGGTCCCGATCTGGCAAACATGTCCTTAACTTTACATGATTTTACTTTACCATGTGACTTTCCAGTCGTTTCAATGGGACTACTGACCTGAGTCAAGTTAAGCACGTGCATGTGCACCTGCAGAACCAGGGCCTAAGTAAAACACTTTTGTCTAATGTGTGGATTTTAATTACCGTTTGTAGCCACTTGATCCAGTCCTTCCAATTTCAAAAGTTTCTGAACAAACAACCAATTCAGAATCTACTGGAAGAAAAATGGAGAATCAAATTCCTATAGTTATATAGGTCTGTGCTACAATGAGTTCATTAAATATTGAATCTACACATTCTTGAGTGGCACAAGAATAAGAAATAGAATAGTTTATATTACACCTGGAGAATCCTGCATCTACAGTGTCTCTTTAGGGTAAGACCCATTCTGCTACATATTGATAATCTAGTATTCTAACATGCTGGACGCTAAGGATGCTACTTCTACTGTAATCCTAATAGACACTGTGTATTTTATTTACTGTGTATCATAAAACCAATTTAATAAATTAATCTGCAAAAATCTCCAAAAAGTATAATGGAACCCAGCAGAGACTAAAATACTTGAATATGATTATGATTTTGAACAATCTTTGGGATTCAACTGAGGATTTTATTCCTGACTCATAAGAGATCTATAGAGCAGATATCTAAGGCATTTCATGTTTCTATAATATTATTACATACCCCAGTAGTCTTCCTGTATACGAGGACCACCTGTTTTATTCCTTTCAAATGGTGCTATAGAAACATAAAAGGAGTTAAACTGCTCTCACTTAAGAGTGATTCAAAGGAAAATGGCATCAAAGATGACAAAGGAGTCCCAAAATGGTTTGACCCAACAAACATCCCACAGGCAGTTCTACTGTCCAGCAAAGCCAGGGAGTGAAAACAGCCAAGAGGCAATAAAAGAAACCAGCCAGAGACCCAGATGGCACTACCGTAAAAATACATTCCAGAGCTTGGCATCTGGATTTTGCAGACGCCAGGTGCACCCCATGTGTGGCCATAAATATTGGTTCTGATGGTGGATCTGTTAGAGATTGAGCTCAAATGGAAGCACATTTGCCTCCCCCAAATAATGGAAGGTGGTAGTGCCAAATTCAATTTAAAGTGACAATTTTTCATGTGTATTGTGATTTCATTGCTGTCAGAATTGTTAACATCAGATATGTGCCTGGCTTGAAACTGGAAGATCTGTTTTTCAATCTGCATTGTCAGTATCCCCATTTCCAAGAGCAGGCTCCATTTAAATAGGGAAACTGGAGCCTAGATCTCACATGTGCTTTGGGAAAAGCAGCTCTCACCGTGTGGCTTTTTTTCAGAGCTATGTAGTATTGATATATGGTTTACTCTTTAGCAGCTGGAACCAAGTAGCCCAGCATTCCCTTCTGGACCAGTCACATGTGTGCTTCCAAGTCACTGGTCTGAAAAAAAACTTGATTATGGCAGTCATTTAGAAAGTCACATGTATGTGTCTGGGCCAGGAGACCATGAGTAATTTTGGGTAACCAATTGTTGGGCAGCAATGGCTTGATGGATAGGAATGAAGTGGATTTAGAGGCAGGGTTTTTTACCTGGTGGAAATATTGTGACTGTAAAGGATGCACACGTGTGAAAACGAAGTACTTATATGCATATGTGCCTATTCTGCATAAACAAATGGGTGCTGCTTCAAACATGGCAGGCATATTCATGCAGACCCTTTGAAAAACGTCATCTGGAATGTCCTTATTAAAGAAGAGACAAAGTTTTGGCACCGGCAGCAATGACCAGTTCAATTATATTCAGTTTTTCATCGTCTCCATTTTTCCTCTTCATATACCAAGCATATTCAAAGACCTAATAATCCTACCACTTCACTCACCTTCAGCAAAGGAGAAGAGAGAGGAAGCAGCAGAAAATAGGAGAAATTCTACACAGTCTATTTAGAATTACACAGAATTTTCAAATATGTGTAATAGTTTCAGTCATGATAAAAATGCATTTGTGCTGTATGAATTTACATTTCATTGGGACTGTGGAAGCCAATGTCCTTCAGCCATTCAATTGAACTTTGGCTTGCCCTTTCATGAACTGATTTGGTGGTTACAGTCTTATCTCCAGCTCACCTGAAAACATCACAAGGCAGACATGAAAAAAACTCAGTAGTGGCCATTTTTTTTCTCTTGGGAAAGTTCATGCTCCCAAAGTCTACTTCTGTCACTCTCCTCTCAATGTGGCTTATAGTAGGAATTATGTCTGTGTATCAAGGGGATAATACACCCTACCTGTAATGAAAGACACTTAAAATCAAAAGTGAAGGGGGAAAAAAAAGATGCTTGAGAATCTGCTGCTAACTGTGTCCAGCACCCAAGCTGGAGACCACTTAATGTCAATGAATTGACTTCCATTAACATCACTCAGTTCTGAATCAGGCTCCTGATGCATGGACTAATATTCTTAATCTTCTATAAACTCTCTATCTATCACTAGCACTAAATCAACACACAGGGAATTTGACTGATGTTCTAATGGCTCCTATCTTTTAAACTGATAAACTTATGTCATTGGGGTCCTGGATACTGATGGAAGAACCTCAACAATTTGAAAATTCAAGATAAACATTTAGGGGGAAACAAAACACTTCAAATATTTCCAAACCCCAAGAAGGGTTCAGTTTGTGACAGGTTCTGAAATTGGTCAAGGGGTCAAGGATAACAAGAGTCTGTGCAAAAGGTGTGTGTGAGAGAAAGTTTAGTTTATCTGAAGCAGATTACTCGTATCTTGTTTTTTAGTCCCAGATGTTCTCAGTTTTGTAAAGACTTTGGGCAAAGTAGTTACTTATTTTATTAGCTGCTTAAGATTTTTTAGTGTCCTCAAATCACTATTGCAAAAATACACAGCATGTTAAGTATATTAAGCATTTTATTGACATATTAAAATAACATCAAGCCAGAAGACGAAAGTTTAAATTGTTTTAATCTGGAAATCACTATCACAATTGCAGAAAATGACATCTTTAAAAAAAGGGTAAAAATATCTGGTTTCTCCTCTGGAATATACAAATAAATTGCAATAATTACCTAGCAGAATTCCTCCATAGGACAGTGATTTCATTTGGTGAATCAGATAAAACATAGAACAAGAAGAGACCCGTGCTTAACTGGACACACACTCCTGCATCCTCCAGCTATTTATACAATGCTGGTTTAAGTGTATAACACCTAGGTTACTACATCCAAGACATTAGCACTGTTCCCATACCTAGATGATTAGGGATTAAATAGACAAGGCATGGAAAGAAATGGTGCCCCCATGTCAAGTAATTTAATAAATATAAAGATATTATGAGAAGAAAAAAAAGATATCTTACCCCTGATTTTCCCCCTGGTTTTAATTCTTCTTCAACTAATAAAGTGAATGTAGTGCTCATGAAAGTTGCTAGCCAGAGACTAGAGCAGTGGTGGGCAACCTGTGACCCGCAGGCCACACGCGGCCCATCAGGGTAATCCACTGGTGGGCCGTGAGACAGTTTGTTTACATTGACTGGCCGCAGGCACGGCCTCCCACAGGTCCCAGTGGCCGTGGTTCGCCGTTCCCAGCCAATGGGAGCTGCGGGAAGTGGCGCAGACTAGAGTATTCTAGTCCACTGGACTAGAGTATTCTATCCTCACAAAAGAGAGACATAGCAGCAGCAGCACAAATTCCCTCACACTTAAGAGTTGATGTAAAGAACTGCACAGAAGAAGTCATTTGCAGGGACAACAAATTTTATTGGTCCAACAAAAGCCAAGAATTGTGCTATATATTCTTCAGCACCATCTACTGTATATTTACCTATTTACATGTATGTAGCCATTCTTCAAGGGGTTGTTGGCAGCAACAATGAATGGGTTCAACAACTAAGGGTCCCTCAAAACTAACCACCACCACTAGCTCCAATTGCCATCCAGAATTTATGGTATCCCTGAAAACCTTCATTGGGTACCCTCAATAGGCAACACTTCCTCAATCACACACACGGAGTCTGTGTACAAAACAAGGAAAACTTTATTAGGGGAAAGAGGGAACATAGCATCAGCTTTGGAAAACACAGCATCAATCTATATGAATGCTAACTAAAACACTTCCTCCTCCCTCCCCCCGCCCATGGTAACTTAACTCAATTCCCCACCCACCAGAATGAACATCCAATAGCCACATCACTTCTACCTCCCTCATCTGCTAAACCCCACTCATGATTTGGTGTTAGCAGGTAGTGTAGTCCCAGCTGTACACAGTCCCTTGGGAAGTGCTGCTTGGTCCTGTTTTAAAGCTGCACCACATAACACAGCTATAGTGATTTCATCTTTATTTAGTGGCTGTGTAGGAGGGGACCTAGCCAGAACTCACTCAGCTCCACTGATGCTTCAGCAAAAAGCCCCCTAAGCATTGCACCCCATTGAGGAGCCATCTCTGAGTCACTTTCCATTGAAGAGTTAGTTCTTCCAACAGGAAAATGGAGGGGAACCATATAGGACCCTTGAGCAGAGTTCTCTCCTCGCTTTGCTCAGGCCACTACCCAATGAATTCTGGATTTGTGTGTCTGGATTAACAGTTATGGTGACTGCCAAAAAGCCAATGAGGAATTCTGGGGTGAAAGCTTATGCAAATAAAACTGTCCTTCCTCCTGTTCACCAACAGATGGTGACAGTCAGCTCCTTTTCTTCTGGAACTTTAGTCCATCTGGCGGTCTGAGTAAATAGATTATGCAAATAAAGCAGCTCTGAGGCTATTCTTCCCCATATTCACAAACAGAGGAGAGTAGAGCTTTAGGCCACAGACTTTTCTGTATACACAAACATCTCATTTCTAAAGCACACCTGAAACAACACTGACCTAGCAAGCAATTTCTAATATGGAAAGACAACATGGAAAGGAGTGAGATGGTTTTTCAGTCTCCGTGGTGCATTCAACCCCTATCTTCTCTGCTGCAAATGCTGACCAGGGTGTCAATTAATGCCAAGTGTGTTTGTGTTCATGCCCTCTAGGAATTGGATGATCACTCTTTGACTCCTTTCAGATAGCCCACCAAATTGTTAATAGAGCCCTCTCAGTTCCTCTTGATTTTCAAACCATACCATACCATTATTGGAAAAGAAATTTTGCATTTTAACCTACAGATCATAAAAGTTACACAATTAGAATTAGGGAACGACAACACTAAATGGATATATATGGAATGAAACTTACATGTAATAAGTAACAATAAAATTGACTGAGACCAATGAATTTAAAACCTAATAAACTAAAATTTCAGCACCCAGGTTTTATTGGTTCACTCTCAGAAACTGACAGATGACAGCAAAACCACAAGGAACTTTGTTTGGGACTAGAGTACAAAACTTAAGTTGAGAATCATTCATTAACCAGACCATTTCTTTTTTCTCAAACTCCTTCGCTGACTTTTACTGAACAATTTGAGAAGTATTTTTAGACCTGCTATTGGAATCCTGGGAATCTGGGTCCATGCAAGGAATAGCTAAATCCTCAATGCAATTGCATAACTTCATTTCCAATTGGTGACACACATCAAATTTACAGCAGCAGCAGGTTTGCCTGTTGAAGTGCCTGGTAAATTCTTCCCTTAACTTGCTTGTTTGAACCACTTGGGAACTGGATGTGAGCTCTCACACTGCAAAAACATTAAATAGTAAGCTTGTAGCTTTTTAGGCAACCAAACTAGCCTTTTATCATTATTATTATTAATTTGTATTACTTTAGCACCACTTGATTGGAGGTCCAGTAGCCATCTGCTCAAATATGGTATCATCTCAAGTGATAAAGGTCTATCTCTTCCCACAACACAGACAGATCCTTTTCACCTGAGCCAGATCCTACCCTTATGAGTGACACAGTACTTACAAACAAGTTGGTTTTCCAGACACCCTAATAAGATGAAATATTTATCTAGGTGCTTCCAAAGCAATCCTTCAAGTTACAGGAGCTAATACGCAAGGTGCTCAGGTCAAATCCAAAGCCAATTTCCCTACTATGGTGGTAACACAATTTCTCTGGCGCTCTCTCTTTTAGGAAGGTTCCTCCATTTTCTTCAAGCTGCTTCCTCTTCTGAAGCAGCAGCGGCACTGTATGTTCTCATGAAGATTGCTGCTCCGTAAGCATTTCTGAATGGCACTCTTCCCTTTATTCTATAAGCTATTTCTCAATGGCATGCTTACCCTTGCAGCTTAAGATCCCGATGCTAGACCACCAAGCCACTCAGCCAACCTTCTTCCTCTTTTCCACCACTTTCACTCCATTTACATTTATATTTTTATAGAAATGTTGTAATGACTGGCCAATTTAAGGAGACAGAGCTTGAGCGGTAATAGGTTACAGTTTCCGTTATCCTTAGTGCTAGCTTTTAAGCTTTTAAGCTTCTTCCAGCAGGATTTCTTTAGAAGACAGATAAGATCACAAGGTCACTAGCTCTTGCATCATCAGCAGTCTATTCTCCTTAGAACCCATTTCACTAATCCTAACCCACTGTCTGCTTAGGTGTAATCACTTCCCCACCCTTTTGGGATTTGGCCTCAACCAGCTATTGGCCATCTGAACAAACAGAGAAAATTATCAGGTGGAACAACCACTATGCACTTTGTCCCTCCAGGAAAGTCATTTGCCCCTGGCCCACAATCCCAGTTCCAGCATGCTAGGGATTTCAGGCAATCTGTCCTGCTATTGTTAAAAGTATGAGTCGGTTATAGAAGCGTGGCTGAGATGAACTGCTGATTAATTAACATCTGTGGTAAAAGTTTAAGATTGGACTCGGTGTCAATTTCCAGGCGCCATCTGAATTATTCTTATTATAAGGAAAGAGAAAGGTACAGAAATAGTTCTATGAATGCTTTAAAAAAAATGAATGAGCCATGCAAACAAGACATACTGTATGACATGGCTTGTCACTCACAACAGCAGCTGGTAATTAAAGGGAGAAAAGGCAGTGCTCTTACAGATTGAAACTTACTTTACTGTAAAGCAGTATGACATGGTTCTCACAACTCTGCTGCACACTTGAAACAATCATGCAGAGCCTTGAAACCCAGGCAAGTAAATGAACATGCAATAGCTGCAAACAGATGTTTGTTGAAGGCAGCAAATTCTCTTTGTTTAAGTCAGCTTGGGTTTTAGACTAATATTTAAATGAAGGTTTCTGCTGCATCTATTATTTAATTGTGTTTCATTCTGTTTTAGAGGGGCTCATGTTCAAGCACCACAGATATTTTGGGGGCGGGGGAATGGTGGGGGGACACTCCCACTATCCAGACACTGACTAATTCCCTCTTCGGAGAGAAAGAGAATTTGTCTTGTAAGCCTGAGAAGCATAGCCATCTGCTAGGGTCTTGAGTGACTAGCTAACTGAGCTCATGCAGCCATACGGTTATTCAGCTCTGCCTTGACCAGCAGCAGGGAGTCCAGTGTACTACAAAGGTTCAAAGGTAAGAGGACGACTAACACCTGGACAGGGCCAGAAACACTTCAACTTGACAAGGGGAGGACAAGAAAGGGTTTGGAAATCTGATATGTCTAAAGGAGGAGATTACCTTTGAACAAACCATTCTCCCCCCCCCCCCCCCCCCCCAGCAATACAGCAATTTTTCCTTGGGCTGCATTAACTGCAGTGAGTGAGGTAGGTGAAAGGAGTAAGGGAAAATGGAGTACGGGAAATAAAGTAAAGAGGCTGACAAAGAATATCAGGGTTGGAAGGGACCTCAGGAGGTCATCTAGTCCAACCCCCTGCTCAAAGCAGGACCAATCCCCAACTAATCCCTCAAGGATTGAACTCACAACCCTGGGTTTAGCAGGCCAATGCTCAAACCACTGAGCTAGCAGTAGCTAAAATTAAGTTAAATGAATGCTTGCCGTGGTTCCCCTGATTAGAGGAGCTGCTTGAAGGTCTGATCCACCTGACCTCCGCAGGATAGTTCAGCTGGCAGGTATGCATTAAGGTGATTAATGGATCCAGGAATGTACTTTCATGCTACATGAAATTTCCCAAAATGAACCTCTCTCAGTACGTCATAAACGTAATTCTCCCATCAGTGAGATACTTCCCCCACCCCGACATATACGTCCCAGAGCCAGATGTGAACTATCACCTGCTTTATGGCAAAGTATTTACTGAGTCACAGAAACATTAAAATAAATCAGTTAATAAGTAACTATTCCTGTTTCACTGAGTGACACTCTTCACAAGAGAGTGTCTGGATAACGAACTACTAGAGCTGACTGAAAAACTTTTTTCCTGTGAAAGTGTTCATTGGATTTATTAATTATTATTATTATTATTTACAATAATATAAAAACAAGAATAGCTGACCATATCAAAACGGATCAGAAAAACTGGGGAGGGGAGGAGTTGTGAAAATAGACATTGTCAAAATATTGTTAATTTTCAATAGATCCCCCCTCAAGACTTTTCTGACTAGATCTACAAACTGATATTCTGAGGGGCTCATCTCCTGCACCTCCCATAGACTTCAATGATGGGATTACTCACATGTTTAAAGTTAACAATGTAGTGCTTTGCTGATCAGGGCCAGAATCCTCAGCACCTTGTCCGATGAATCCCTAGCCCTCTGTCCACTACACAGGAAGTGGCTTCCCCTTGCTGCTCTACCCATGTGCCTGTACCCTGACCTGAAAAGATCACTTCTGAATATGAGATGGTAGCTTATTCTCTATGTACATTTAGTCCTTGGCAGGTCCGGCTCTAGGCACCAGCGTCCTAAGCATGTGCTTGGGGCGGCACTTCTCAAAGGGCGGCATTCCGGCCCTTTGGGGCGGCACCTTTGCTTCGGCGGCGGCACTCCGGCTTTTTTTTTTTTTTGCTTCAGCAGCGGCACTCCGGCCCTATTTTTTGTTGTTGTTTTTTTTGCTTGGGGCGGCAAAAAAACAAGAGCCAGCCCTGGTCCTTGGTCTTTCACCTGAGATTGCCAACAAATGTGCCAGTAATTGACAGTTTGGGTGGTGGTGTGACAGCCTATAGAAAATTGATTTAAGGCTACCAGCTCATTTCAGAAAGTCCAATGCAACCTTTAAATAAGATAACTTTCAGTCTATATTGAACTGAGCTCGAGTCAGACTTATTCCATAAGAGTAGGAGAAGGGGAGAAGGAGCCCTGTATTCTGTGAACTATCCAATCCACTCAATTGTGCCTCTTCAAAGATCATTGTTCACATTTTCCTATACATGCAGGTTTTACTTTTCTAATTTTAAGCGGTTAAGAAATATAGTCAAAAAATGAATATATTTGAATCCTATTACAAATACTGAAAGAAAAAAATGATTCATTTATATCACTATCATGCTTTAAGCCTCCCAGGATGCCCCATAAACCGATCTCCAATTCATATCTTCAGGGACACACCCAGTCCTCAAAGCTCTTAATTGGTAAGCAGAAATTTTCATCCTTCTGAATCTAACTGGCTTATATATTTTTTGAAATTTCACACTTTAGATGACATTTATTCACAAAATATCACCACCATTTTTCAACCAGAGGTACCTTGGAGGAACCCTTAAATCCTATATTAAACTTCAGGGTTCCCTCCAGTATTTTCGCTGATCGCTCCTCTACTGGACGGAATGCAGAATGACTTCCTATACTGAACCTCAAAAGATCCTAGCCCCACATAACCACTGAGCAGCAGTTGTTTTTGCCTATTACTTTGAAGACTCAGTAATATTCACATAGACTTGTAGAAATTTGAGATAAACGAGGCAGTGTGTTGAGGGAAAACACACACATGCACACACACACAATTTGCCTTCCCAACTTTCTCACAAAAATAGAACAGTTTCTGTAGACACATGGCACTGTACCAAAATCTATCATGACAATGGGCTCCACTGTAAAATGAATAGAATTAATTTGTTTAATTAAAAGCCTCTGATGAGTTTCAGAGCCAAATCCACCTGATAAATGTCACCGGGCAACGTCATTACCCGATCATCATAACAAGGTATTTAAAGCAGATGTCACAGCAACACATCTTCAGCATTACAGCCTGTTAATTTTAGCCATCTCCCCTAAAAAAAAGTAAAATTGGCTCATGTCAGTCAAACATGACAGTACTTTGGATTTCTCCCCCATGATATCCTTTAGCCTTGAGGCAGATATGACAGGTGCCTTATTAAATTCCAAAAATAAAATGTAGCACAAGAAGGAAGTGCATTCCAATGAGACAACAGACTGGTTAAAATGCAACATGCATAAAGTGTACTTTGTTTTAGTTTTGGCTATCAACAGTTTCACCATTTTTAAAAATCAAACACCATATTTCCAAAGTGGCTATCAGTATAATGTTTAAAACAGTCCACCCATTTTATTTCAGAGAACTGTGTAGTTCAAAAGCCTTTATAAATGTTGCATAGGTATTAAAGCAGGTGATTTTTTTATTTACTGTTCTCTTGTGCAAATGACTGTGCAGTGATTACTCCACAATACTGCCCCCATCCTTCAATGGGAGGCATGTAGGCACATTATTGCACCAACGCAGAGGCACTGAAGTCAAAAGGGCTTCAAACAAGCATGGAGGTCAGCTTGCACACATCACTTTCTTGAATTAGATAAACTAGAAGAACAAAGCTATTGCTAGCAAAACTCAAACAGAATGAAAGCTGTCAAACGTAAATAAAAAGACAAAGTTAAGATTGTGTATAGAAACTTACTCTGCTTTTGAGAATCCCAGTCTAAGGGAGTTAGGCAATTGGATCCCACTAAGTTAAAATATGAGCTGGGCACTCAACTGCTTTGAGTTCTTTTGAAAATCCCACTCATAGAATAAAATCCTAGACCTGATGAAGCCAATAGGAATTTTCATAGATTTACAGAATCCAAGGCCAGAAAGGACCATTGTAATCATCTAATCTGATTTCTTGTATACCACAGGATATAGAACTTCCCCCAAAATAATTTATACAGCAGATCTTTTAGAAAAACATCCAATCTTGATTTAAAAGTGGTCAGTGATGGAGAATCCACCACAAACCTTGGTAAATTGTCCCAATGGTTACTTACTTTCACTTTCAAATGTATGCCTTATTTCCGATCTCTATTTGTCTAGCTTCAACTTCCAGCCATTGGATCATGCTTTACCTTTCTCTAGTAGACTGAAGAGACATTAAATATTGTTCCCCATTGATTACAATGGGGCTAGGATTTCACCCATAGTCTTTAATGACATAACTTAATTGACTGAGAACAGATTACACAGGGCCGCCCAGAGGATTCAGGGGGCCTGGGGCATGGCAATTTTGGGGGCCCCTTCCATAAAAAAAGTTGCAATACTATAGAATACTATATTCTCATGGGGGTCCCTGCGGGGCCCAGGGCCTGGGGCAAATTGCCCCACTTGCCCTCTCCTCCCCCCCGGGCGGCCCTGAGATTACATATAAAATATCTAAGTCATGTATTTGAATAATTTTGTCAGCAGTCTTGTATAATACAGTTTTTTTTTTAAACCAGCACCACCTTCCTTATGGATAATTATGGAGAGTGGGCCAACTTTGCTGAGTGTACGTGGCCAGCAGAGCCTTGCTTTGTGCAGTGTACAGGGAGAGCTAGTTAACTACAAAACTAAAGTAGACCCCAATCCTGAAAACTCATATATATGTGTAAAGTTATACATGTGAGTAGTCCCAGAGATATCAGTGGAGCTACTTACATGAGTAAATTTAATGGACTACTTGTGTCAGTAAAGTTGTGCATGTGCTGAATATTTGCAGGTTCGAGGCTTGAATTGTCAACTTAATTTGTCTCTCTCTCTCTCTATTCCCGCTAGTTCTCATGATAACCTCTGTGCCAATTAAGTATGCTTTGATCTTTCATTTGGACCCATGTGGGTGGACTTTTATTCCCATGCAAATTCCTCTTGCAGTCACAGTAGGACTTGGTAAATCAGTCCATTGAGTGCACACAGTGCAAATTTCTCCACACTTTTCTACACATTCTTGACCTTCAACACCCCATTATCCCAGACCCAGGCCTCTCTGAAGAAAAGCTTGATAATTATGGTCAATTGTCTCTTTTTCTTCTTTTAAATTGTGGACTCATTTGCCCAATTTCATTTTTCCACTTTGTGACCCACTTGTTCCTAGCTCTACCCCCACAAGGGTTTAAAGCTTGTGCCCTTACCTACAGAACTATCTAACTCCTTGAGTTTGTTTATATTTTATAATATACAGCTGTTCTTCAGATCTGATATGCTGCATCTCCCTTCTCAAACTGCTGTGTCAGACATAACCTCCTACAGCTTTGCCTTCCTACAAGCCACCTTTAAAGATAAAAAGGGAGGATTTAAAATTAGAAAGTTTTAATGTTGATAACACATTCTCATAAACAAGCTGCATCTCTGCTGACGTATTAACAGAGCAAGATGCCTGGGGTTTGCACTGCTCAGAAGCTGCCCCCAAAATGCTAGTGATCAGAACTCTGCCAACATATGCCATAAACAAAACAGAAATTGCTTCATTTTTTAAGTGCAAATCTTTTTTTCAGCTCCCTGTGTTTGTTTGTTTCAATTCTTTTATGTATCATCATGCAAATCCTATTTTAGGAACTGTAACCAAAGTGTTACATAATGCAGAGAAAGTAACATTTTCCTTTGCCAAGAGTTTGCACTAAAAGCAAATCAGCAGGGGGGAAAAAGCCCATTCTAACAGGGTGTGGATGCTGTTATCTTTATTTATCAAACAAACACCATCTTGTTGCCACTTTAACTTGATTTTTAGTTTCTTGGATTATGTTACTCTTGTTTTTTCCTGCAGTAAATATAAACTCATCCAAGTACTCTTTAAAATGTGTGAATGCTCAACACTCAGAGAGCTTGTGCCAACTGCAGCCCATAAGGCAATACATATTCCAGCACTAATGTGTGTACTTTTATACAGGAGGGGAGCGAGTGGGAGAGAATCAAAGAAAAAAGTTAAAGGAAAGAGCTTACGTTCTAAATGTTAGTAAAACAGCTCCACAAAATAACTTCATGCTAATCAGTGATCAAATGTATTGTCTCATCCTGACACTTATTTTTTTTTTGGCTATTATCATTTTATTAGGAACCTGGTTAACTAGAAAAAAAATGTCCCAGAATTATTCTTCAGTTCTACCTATTGAGGCACTACCTGTATGATTGCTCCATTCCTCCACTGGGTTGGACAATAATTTGAGAGACTTAATCAGCCAATGAATTTGAGGGCTCAGATGCTGAATTATTTGGAGATCAGACTAAAGAGAAAGGTCTGTGTTGACAAGGAGTCTGTTTCTTTGTATCTAGCACTAGGTTTCATGTACGCAGTATAGCTGCTTCCTGTTACTTTCCAACTAACGCATTGGGCATGCCAGTAGCAGAGTTGCATTGTCCCATCACTTGGGAGCAAGTCACAGTAATGTAGATTTAAAACACCACAACAGACAAAAAACACATTCCATTCTGTAGCATAACTCTTCTGAACTGCCTGCAGAACAAGCTCTGAATGGCGCAGCACTGCCCTAAGAACATTTTGTTTACTAGTAACTTAAAAGGATTGTGTCTGTTTTGTTTTTCATCATTAAAATAACTGTCTTTAATTATTAGTTGTTACAAACATTACTATATTAGCTGTCTCATTAGCATTGCTGTAGCACAGTCACGGGCACTGACAACATTACATGTGGGCATAGTTTTACATAGATAATGCTAAGTGGACATTTCATTGATGGAGTGAAAGGAAAGGAGTGTGAGATATTGTCAAAGGAATTATTTGACTCTTTTTTTTAAAGAAAAAAGGACAAAAAGTTGGACTCATTAGGTTCTCATACATTTGTGTGTGAGGGTGAGTGAGTACAGAGAACATTATAAAAGTAAGGCTCAATTATTACTATGGCATTGACTATACTAATGAAATGATGTAATGTGTGTGGAAGTGATTATACCAAAACCTATATTAAACTTCTGAGCATGCTCAGATCCATAGTTTCCAGAAGCCTGAGCAAACATAATCTGAACTGAGATCAAGTTAATAAAAGTGTTTTGCCATCTCTTTAGATGACTAAACATTTCAGTAAGCATGCAAGGCTAGTGGGTAGTGTCTCTGGTTGTCTAAGTATACTGAAATCACCATCTAAAATTTTATTACAATAGACCCTACTGGCAACTTCTGAGTTCCAACATTCATTGTGCTAGGCACTGCACATACACAACAGGATATAGTCCCTACCCCAAAGAGCTGACAAGATAAATAGGCAAGACGGACAAAGGAAGCATTTAATACCCCCATTTTTAAGATGGGAAGCTGAGGCACAGAGAGATTAAGTGACTTACTTAAAGTCATGCAGGAAACATTTTTTGTATCCAACAAAACTTTTCAAGGTTTCAGAAACTTTCTTGTACCATTTTGCTGAAAAATTCCCAACGAGGTGTACTCCTGAATCCCACTCTAGTGCCTTAAACCTAAAACCCTCATCCCTCATCAAATGAATTCTCCATATATTAAACATTCAATTGCTCAGTGGACTACCAGGTGAACAACAGGTCAAGCTTATGGTGCACCAAGACTAATAGTAAACTTGATTGCAGACTTCAATCTGATAGGATCAGACAGATTCCAATCCAAACAAGATTGTATATAACAAGTTCTGTCTGAATTTGATGTTCCTGCATTACTCATTTGCATCCTATTAACAAACTAGAAACCTTAAATTAGCAACATCAGTGTCCCAAAACATTCGTAAGGTAGTGTGGGTGGGCTTTTTTGGGGTGGCTGTTTCCTGTTTGTTTGGCTCAAGCTGAGTTTGTTGCTGTGAAAAGATCAGCAAAAGAGATTCCAGTGAGAAAGATCAAGGTTATTGTGACACACACAGATACCTGCAGCAGTTCCTGTGCACTGCTGGAAGCACCTCTTCTGACTTTTCAGGTACCCCCATGCAATGATACCTTTTTCGGTCAATTGAGTTTGGACTTCCCAGGCCAGTTTCTCATGGGCAAGTGGCCACATCACTAAAAGCACTAAACTAATCATAGTTTACAGCAGATAGGCCAAAGATTGTGTGGAAATCACAGTTATAATAAGCTATCATTCCTAGAGATAGACTTTTGAGAACAGAGTTTAGGTACATTGGCAGATTACTCAATGGCAGCCTGCATCATTGATGCCATACTATAATTGTCCTGTGGATAAACACTGGATTTTATTCTAAATAGCCAGTGTTCCAGCACCTTTCATAACGTTCAATTAATCATTTTAGAAAATGTTATGACACAAAAGGCAAAAATGTCAATCAAGAAGGAGAAAAAAGTATATAATCTCATTTAGGACATTCAAATACTCAAATAGGTCACCTCATGGTCTAAACCTCTGCCCATACTCTGAAAGGAGGGAATAAGGCTACATGCCAGCAGCTCCTCTCAGAGCATTTTTTCCTGAAGAAAGCAGAATGGCTCTGGAAGCACAGAGATGAGCAACCTCTGCTAAACTACCTTACCAGATGTAGTATGTGCTTCCACTTGCCCCAGGCCACGTCCACTTGTTGGTGTGGAGATTGATGGGGCCATCACTCTGCACTTTACCTACCCACTGTCTGTGTTAGATTCCCCTCAGTCCTTATGCTGCAATAACACAAGTACTAAGTTTGTGCCAGGTACATGAATTGGGGTGCACATGTTAAATGCAGAAAAGGAGCTTTCTACCACTTGTGCACCTGCACTGGCTTATGCGCAATCTAGCCCTTACTCTTTAATTCCCAGTACAGATTTAGACAGGCATTCTGCATGAAAATCCTCCCCTTCCACTATTACCTCTTTCAAGTCTTCATTAATCATGTCTCCTAATGGGTTACTGAGTATATTTACCAAAAACTCACAGGATAAAGCAGATAAAGGGCTGGATCTATTATTTATTTATATATTTAAGGAAATTATAGTACCATAAAATTTCATATTTAAAATATTCCAGGCCTTTTAACACTTTTCAAATGAGTACCTAAGCTAATCTTAAATCACTGATGTGTATAGCATCTGCTTATCGCATACATGTATACCCATGTTCTCCAGCAGGGTTCTGTGCCATATAAATACACTTGGCTTGGAAGAGGCCTCATTACAAGCTTCAAGCAAATATTGACATATCAATATTTGTTTTCTTTATTCTATAGATTTTTCCCCATATTTGTTTAGTGAAATATGGAAACTTATACCAAATTGCCAATGTCAGCTTTATCAGCTTAGTACCGTCAATCAGTAGCATAATTAATGCTATGTTATAAATTGTTTCCGTATGAAAATGTGAAAGTTGAAAAAACACACTGATTGGACACGGTGCCAATTTTAAATTCAAAACAAAATCTTTATAAAATCAATTTTATTTCATAGTGTGCACACAATTGAGCTCTCATAAAATATAAGCTTCTGTCTCATAGAAAGTGTAACCCATGCTGTTAAAGTCTCCTGCCAGGACTTGAGCATGATGCAGATGCTAAAAATGTCCTGGCTTAAGTTGTTTCGGTCCATGCTAATATCACTCACCTAAGCATTTGATGAGACTGTTTTAATACACCCTCATTTCATAGCCTAGAGATTTACAAAATAAGCTGTCTGCAGATATGGATTGATTATATAATATACCAGTCCTTCACTGATTATGTACCCTTTGCTATAAGTTCACTACATTTAATCAGACACAGGAAGGATGATACATGGGCAAAGATCTCAGTTAGGGCATACATAAAAATTAAAGAGGAAAACAAAGATAAAAGATCACAAAAATGTAATTTAAAATATATTAATAAAACACCCCGCCCGTCTCCCTTACTCTGTGTCTTACGTAGTATCCCCACGCTCCTCAGGGAAATAAATACTCCTTTCATTGGTTAGATAACCTTTAAATATGTGCATCTTTTATTTCAAACAATGCTTGTAAAAAAAAGATGATGTTTTTAGGTATTTAATCGTTGTTATTCACCTACTGTTATTCTTTTTAGTCAGTATACACATTAAGTCACCCAGGAGCAACTGTTCAAGCAAAAAGAATCTCACTGCCAACAAAACAATAGAAGAGGTTCCTGCCTAGATAACTCCATACAATATCAGACTGCCTTCTGGCAGGGCCCTAATTTCACTTCATTTTAACACCAACAACCCTAGGGGTTGTAGAGATGGCAATGCTGACAGAGTCCTTTGGGGGTGAAAAGCGAGTGAGAGGGTCAGATTTCATTTCAGTCAACAACATTAGCTATTGCTCCTCAGTGTATGTTGACGTGGCACCCAAATGAGAGATGATGCTTTTCAAAGTAAGCACAGACAAAGCAATATTAAATATTTAATTTCCAGAGTCAAAGGGGTGAAGTCCCAAAGCTCCAACAAAGCCAATGGTCCTCAGCTAGCTACGTCAACTTTAACGGAGTAAATACCTCTGCAAAATCTTTTGTAAGCTCTGAGGTTTTATTAGGAAAACACAAAAATAAGTATTGACCTAAATGATTGTTTCCACATGTAGAAATTTAAGATTATATTTAAGTAAACAAATAAACAATGGGCTTAATTATTCATTGACTTTCACCTCTTTGAGCCTTACCTTAGTTACACAAGGGGTACTAAAGGTAGTGCTGATTTTGTCACAATAAGTTCAGTTTAGCATGCTTTGCAAAATTGTGCAACTTCCATTAACTTCCACAGGAGCAGGAGCCATTTATCTATGTACATTGTACAAAATTTCATAAAACTAGAGACTGCCAGCTGGTTTTGTTCAATAGATTTCACACTCTAACACTAAGTGCATTTCAGTTAACTCTTGCCCTTTTTACCACTGTTTTTTGAATGAGTAAAGAGTGTTTAAATAATTATAGGAAAGTTTCTCTCTCCCCCTTCTACCCCCACCCATGCATGCAGAGAAAAGTATCTGTCATCATTATTCTGGTTTGTTACAAAATGAATAACCATAAAGATTAATGACTTTGGCTATTGCTGAGATAGTGATAGCAAATCCCTTAGGGGGTTGATATTGTAGGAAATGTTGATGTATTCTGCATGATGCCTGCCACCTACCACCACTGCCTTTAGATCAGATTTTAGAACTACAGTATTTTAAAGTGTTTGACTGATTCCAGGGACACAAAGAATTGGTGTGGAGGGTTAGTTGTCATGTTTTGTATTTGGACTATAGCTGGTAGGGGAAAAAAAGTTTTCCTATTTTTGCCTGCGGAAAATTCTGAGAAAAACAAAAACAAATCATATTCATAGAAATTTTCCATGGAAAATTTCAAATTTTCAGGCAAAGACAAACAACTGCAAAGTCAGCCAAACCCCAAAGATATTTGGCTGAAAAGCAAACATTTTCAACTGAAAACACTTGATTAAGCTGTGCCAGTGCCTCATGAGAATTGTACTTCACGTACACCTCATGTCCCAAATGTCCTCTGTGGGCTAAGGTCCCTGGGTGGACTATGCCCAGTGAATACAGGGTGCAGCTGAAAATGAAGCCCAGTGCCTTCACATTCATCATGTATGATATCCAGAAAGTAAAGGCAGATGCTACTTTTACCCTGCAGAGGATTCTGTGGGTAACCATTATTCATCATGTTTAAATATTTACACTTTGCCCAATAGTTATTGTCCTGTTATGACAGGAGCTAACTTATTTTCTATATGGCCAGAAATGTATCAGACCCTGGCTAATTATAGATAAAACCATGTTAATGGTTACAGAGCAATGGCATCATCTGTGATGCTGAATGGCAGCCTCTAAACCATGAAGTTTTCCATCTTACAACAGGTTGATAAATTAGAAGCTTCTGATAAACACCATTACCATATTGAAATATTGACATTGTTTAGAGATAATGAAAACAAGTACATGTTTGGTTTGATACTGTCTGTGTTATAATGGCAAAAAAAGATATCCTGCCTGTTACAATAACAATTTACTCCTGGGGGAACTCTGTGCTACTGCATGTGTGCAGAATTCATGTCCCCTGCAGATTTCTTTGCTTCCCTTCAGAAAAAAATGACTTTCTAATGGGGAAGCAAAGGGAAGCCACAAGAGCGGGTACATGCCCTGCCCCAGCAACGTGGGTGCATTGTTTTAGGTGCCTGGAGCAGCCAGCAGAGAGGTAAATTACTGCCAGGGGTTAGGGAAAGCTGGGGATGCCCCGGCTGGTGACTCCTATCATGCGCTGGGCTCAGCTGCTAATCCTGTCTGGGCTTGGGGAGGGCAGGACTTCCCCTCCCCTGCAATGAGCAGTTGGGGCTGGGTCAGACTCACCCCCAGAAACCTCCCCTAGCTGCAGGAAGATCTGCACCCTCGCCCCTGCTTCCTGCCCCCATCACTCCTCAGCCATAGGGAGTGGGGTCTCTGTATTGGAGCTGCTCCCCATCCACCCAACCGCCATGCATCCAGACCCCCCATACTAGACTGCATGGGATTGCAAAATCTGTCACATCTCCCCCACTAAAGAGGTTAAATACATAAACTTAATACAATAAGGTATTTCAAGGATATTGCAAGAACATTACCCTGGCATAATAATCAGTAATAAAAATAATATTATATACATAATTTGTGAGAAACTGAAGAGAAATCTTATAATTTCACACAAAACTGATCAAAACATTTTAATATAAGCACCATTATGGCTCCCATCACTACAGTACCCAAACATCTCTCCAGGTCTATACATTTCCAGAGTGATTGCAATAAATATGGATCGTGATTGTACCATGCCTTGGTATCATAAAATTGAATAGGAATAAAATAGGATCCCTATACAAGTAGTCTGTTTCAACTTTTTGGTAAACAAAAATTAAAAATTAAATTTAAAGAAAATATGTTGTTTAAAATTCTGGTGACTTAAAGTGTCCCTTAACCACAAAGATTTACACAGCTGTCTGTGATTCCCAGCTACTGCACCTAAAATACTCCACCAGCATGTTTTCTCAAATTCTTTGTTTCCCTTTAACACATGACTAATGCTTACTATTGCACCTATAGTTGTTGTTGTTTTTGCTCCCAGAAATCTGCTACCACAAATTTATATTTGATAGGAATCATATGGTAGCATTCAGCTTTCAAATAGACCACAAGGAGTCTAATAGAAATGTAAACTAATATAAAATTCATATACCCAGTCTGCACCTATCACTTTTGTATAGTCCCACAAATCCAATTCTCGAACTAATATTCTTTTAATATCATTTCCCCCTTTGCCTGTGGCAGGCCTTATAGCATTCACCTTTGTCCTTAGAGAAATCTAGGTTAATATTACATTTGTGTAGCAGGTTCTACATTTTTTATTTTATTGGAAAAGCAGTCTAGCATGAAAGAATGAAGGCACAACCTTAGAATTACCTGAACCACTGGAGAGATATACTTCCAATCACCAGGGGAAAAATCACTTAATACAGTTCAGTCCTCTTATGAGACCATCTATTTGCCAGACAAAGCAATTATTTCATTTGGATAGTCCCTGCATCACACCATGAGCATTGACTATAAGCCTAACTGAGGTTAAGCACCTAAAAAAATTTTTTTGTACCAACGCCAACCTGTCAAAATCGGTCTTAACTTTTGTTCATCCCCCCCTCCACTCCCTATGCAGAATAAATAATATATAAGGAGTGAAACTGTACATCTGCCAAATCTCTAAAATTAAATGTTTTTTGGAATACAACCTGTGTATAAAATCAGGGATTAAATAAACCCAGACTTGTATTTAACACAATTAAAATCTGGGCTTCAGCACCATGTCACAAAACCATGAGAAATCATCTTGGAAACTGAACATATTTTTCATTAATTAAGCCCTCAAATATTACATTAATCGTAAGAGTTTCATCATTATGCAGCCTTTTTCCCCCTTAGAAAACACAGCAAAATTATTTGTGTGTTGAGGAATTTATATCACGAACAGTGGCTGATATCTGATGGACTCAGACATTTTTTTTTTAAAGTACATTACATACATGTCCACAGTGTCCATGCACCGCTATGGCACTTCCCCCTGTCTGCTCTGGGGATTAGCTCCTTCCAGGTCCGACGCCCCCTTCTGCCACGCATTGGCACTCCCTGCTGCACCTCTTTCTCTCTCTCGCTCTGTGACTCAGGGTGCTCTCTCTTTGTCCTCCAGTTAGATCATTGTGTGTTTTCCCCTTCCAGTGTATCAAAGTCTCTCCATCCAAACTGTCTCAGTCAGTCTTCCCATTCACTGCCCAGACTGGGCCACTTCCCCAGTCGCTGGTAGGGGAACCCGGGCCTGCCCTCTACTTCAGGTTTCACCTCAGGGACCCTCTAATCAGCAGTCAAGCTCTGCACCCTCTCAAATCATGTTGCCATTTCCCTGAGCTTTTCCTTACAGCCTTTCCCCCCTAGGTTTCTTGTCTTCCTTCTCTTCCTCAGAGTTCCTACAGGCTCCTTCACGACAGCCTCTTCTGCTGCCAGCTTCCTGGCTTTATAGTAGCACCATCTGTTCCTTCTCAGCTGGGCTTCTTCATCAATTTGGAGTTACTTAGACCACCTAATTCCCCTCAGGTGTGGCCTATCCACTTAACTGGCCCCTCCTCAACTTCATTAACATTTCATAGGGCTAGTGTGGGGTGAACACCCCATCACAATATGCTTCCAGTTGGTTTATAAACATAACCTGATCATCTTATTCCTCAATGGATAGTTTCAGAGAAATAAAGGGATAAGTTTCTTCAGGGAATGAGAAATAATTCAGGGCTTGTCCACGCTATCACACAGGGTCGATCTAAGATACGCAACTTCAGCTACGTGAATAGCGTAGCTGAAGTTGACATACTTAGATCTACTTACCGCGGTGTCTTCACTCTCCCGTTGACTCCGCTTGAGCTCTTCATTCTGGTGGAATACCGGAGTCTACGGGAGAGCACTCAGCGGTTGATGTATCGCGTCATTTAGGTTTACAGAAACTGAATGTAAAGAAAAACCTAAAACAGAAATGGAAATATGGACCGTACCCCAATGGAGGGTTGCCATAGCGAGGTGAAGTTCCACTACACCCACTCCAAGCCTCTGACATGCCCCCTGTTGCTGGGAGGGATAGGCTTCCAGAGGACAGATCTGGATCCAGCTCAAATACATCATCAGGGAGTCACTCTATGCTCGGGAAATTCTCTGATAGAAGTCTGTAACTAGAATTCTGCCTCTTTACGCTACCTGGATAGCACAAAGAAGCCAGATCGCAGAAGAGAATGTGACCTGCTAATCTACTGCTACCTGGCCAAACCACATCACTACATCCACAGGCATTGAATATTAAAATAAGACATTTCAATAATTTATTGACATATGTTAGGAAGATTATATATATTAAGTTTCAGCTCAAGATTAATTTTATTTTCACAGTCCAGTGGCCTCACTTTCCCATTGAAATTGTGGGTTTATAAGCAAGTGCTGATCCAACTTTACTGTTCAGCATGGTGAACATCTTGCTATAATACTGAAATGAGTACAACATAAAAACTTATCTGGATATTACAATTCTAGCTGTATATATTTAGCCTGCAATGAGGGACTGAATTTAAATGTTTATAGCTTTTCAAAGACTATTATGTGCTTGCAAATGTTAATTCAGTTTCAATGAAAGAGTCAATCTTTTTTGTAACAATATAGAATGCATTTTAATACACTATTACGCACAATAGGCCAACAGTGAATGGACTCATAATTGATTTAGAAGCACGTATTACTATCTCCCTACCTCTATCTCTTTGGTAAATCATTTTTTAATCGGGCTAGTCTAAGCTGACCCATACAGAGCTTTATTTAATTTATTACAGAATTTATATCTAAGGTTGACTGGTAATGCATGGCTGAAGCAGCATTAAAAAAAATGTACAGTGAATAACAAAGAGGAAAAATAGAACAAGAATTCAAATAGCCTACGCATATTGCTGAGGTTAAGACAGGTTCTAAATGAGCAATGTTATTCAAATGCTTTGGAAAGTAAAAGAGGGGAAAGGGCTCTGACACCATTAGAGCTTATGCAAAAAATTGCTCAGTTTGAAGCAATTAGTAAAAGGAGAATAAGAAAAAAAATCTCACAAAATGCATTAGTTGGCTCTTATTCCTTCTAATGGGGATGGGGATGGGGAATTATATGCAGGGCTAAACAATAGTTCCAGAGTTCTTATATAAATCTCAAGAAATCTTACTGAAAACACTAGCAAGCCTGAGAACCTGAACCTATGTAACTGAAGCTAATGGGAGCTTTTTCATTTATTCCCGTGGGTGAGGATCAGGCCCTTAGGCATGCTGTAGAACTAAGCTCCGTGAGTTCAGTCCTGTTCTTAGATACATAGGGACCCAGTACTGGATACCTTGTAAAAAAATAGCACAGTGCATGCCCAAGAGAAATTCTTGGCAAAAAAGGAGTCCCCTGGGAGAAGTGGATGGCTCCGGTGATCACTAATGGGATGGAAAGCCTTTCACCTCTAGGCCAGTGTTTCTCAACCTTCTTGATACCAGGGACCGGCTTGCTGCCTTCCTAAACTGTTCTAGAGAGATCTCAGGGACCGGCACCAGTCCACGAACCTATCTTTGAGAAACACTGCTTGTCATTATTATTCACAGCTAGTAGTTGACATGAAACTAGCTGGTACTCAGTCTAGTGTCCACATCATAAATTAGCAAACCTGATGGCAGTCTCAGCAGTGAGGTCAAGGATTGAGTGGGCATAGAAACTCATCTTTAGAGGTGACCTCTCCAGGGTCAGGGTTCAGACATATTTGTTGAGGAAGCATGCACTGCTGCCCACCTCCCGCCCCCATGCTGCACCACTTCTGCAGATAAATACAGAAATTAATCTTCAAGTGCTGTCATAATCCAGAACCTTGCACAAGGATTAAATGCCTATTAAAAATATGTTCATCAGCATGAGGACAAGCCCATACTTTTTAAATCACATTTATCATTATAGTAATACTTTTCACTGCAAAGTTAAAAAGGATAGAATAAGTACAGTCCACCATTTTATTTATGGGGCAGGTTTAAAATAACTGACTGCAAGCAACATATACAATGCTAATTTTACAGACTTTATAATAGGGCTACTAGCATTTTATCAAGTAACAAGACTAGCAATTCCACATGCACATCAAGGCCAGTAAATGGTCACACCTTTAGAAATGTTAAACCCCTGACTGATATAAAACTGAATAATCCCAAAGAGAGCAAATTAGTTAAAACAACATAAGAACTCTTATGAGTCACTGTCACCTCTAACTTATCCACAAGAAAATCAGGAGCATGGTAAATGAGACATTCATTTCCTTTGACATAAATAGTAATTTCCACTGAAAGCTGTATGTTAGCATGGCAGGTAAAACCACTGGCTTGACTGCAAACTTGTGTAAGCCTTTATGTTTGGAGTACAATGCAATACAAGTTCTGTGAAATGCCATCCCTAGATGTGGCTGCTTCTTTACTAGTCCAGAGCACAAAGCAACCACAAAACTAGCTTAGCTGGCTACCCCAAGCTTACCCCGCTGTGGTATAAAACCAGCATAGCTGACCCTATGACATCTTGTCACATCCTCCCAGCACCCTGTGGCATAGGGCATATGACCAAGGGAAATCAGGCATGGGTGAAGTGCAGCCTTACTCTGGCAATCACCAGCTGCCAGAATGACCCTTGGGGGTTGTTGGAGCTCAGTGCAACTTAGAATGGTACTGAGTTTGCTGTAACTGATGCCAAACCAGACCCAGCCAGTCCCAGGATGTGTGAGGGCATGGAAATGGTATATAGCCACCTTTGCCTCTCCTTTTTACCTTCTGGTCCTCCACTGAGTGCAGCAGAGCTGGACCTTAGATTCTATCCCACTGTCTTCCAGATCGATCTTTCCTTCCATCTGCACTTTGAGCATGGTATTTTTCAGATACCACCAATGCACTAAAGCTTTTGTCCAGTCACATTCTTTTATGCCTAAGATCCAAGTTGTGGTGCATAACACAGGATTCATATATCATCACTTCTGTGGCAAATTGAATGGATGATACAAATAAAATGTTAGATATCTATTATGACTTTTCTGATTTATGTAATATTTTAAAATCTTTCAATAAAGATTTAAACATAAAAACAATGCTACAGATCCAGTGCAGCATGTACTGTAAACAGATGTGCCTGGTCCTCCCTCTTCAACGTCCAGGAGGGCAGAAATGTATTATATTCGGTGCTATTTTGACTAGGTGAAGTGGATTACCTAAACAACAGTTCATGCATATTTAAACAGGAAGAACTCTTTGGGATCTGCAGCTTTAAGTGCCCGGAACACCAGATGTCTGCAATTTAATGGGCCCTCATATTTAGAAAAAGAAAATAAATTTAGGAATTGACCGTACTTTTGCATGGGATCAATGCCAATTCCCACAACTAACTCTAAGTTTTGACCACACTGCTGTTCTATCTCACGATATTTGTCTAAGCAAAGAATAAAAGAGAATTCAAGTAGGAAGGGAGTGGTTGATCAATGAAAACAGCAAATCAACTCTCAACTCTTAAGTGAAGCTACATTAAAGAAACATCTCACTGATAAAATGTTTAGCTTTTTCTTTAAACAAAAAATTAAAGGCTAACATTCCCAACATTGTCCCCGTGGTTGGAGGAAAGCCTGAGTCCATGAATTCCAGCAGGAGATACATAGAAGGGGGACTACGGGCTCTGTCTCATACACCTCCCCACTGAAGCCCCATCTGGATGAAAGCCCCTTCATGGGCAGAGGTGGTGTTGGAGGGATGATAGGAGGGCTAGCTGATTTCTAACCTTAAGCCTGCAATTCAGCCACTTCAGGGGAACCCAGAGCAGCAAGGCTTCAGCAGAAGGCATGCTATACAGAAGTCATCAGTAGCTTGGGAAGCTGCAGTTAAGAGCCATGGGGACTCTATTTAGATGTACTTTGCCTCTGACAAATGTCCTCAGGGTTTAAAAGATGAAACCCACATCTTCTTCTAGGGGTGGGTAAACCCATCCCGCCCCCATCTCCCCATGAAAGAGACAAAGGGAAACTCCATGAAGTGTAACTTAGAGTTTTCACCTTTTGGCGTGATTCAGGAATAACATTTGGAGGGGTGAATTTGGCCTAAGTGCAGCTCAAGACAATCATTAATTGCTATACATTAAAAACTTCCTCATAGCTCAAGTTTTAAGGTTATTTATTCTTCAGCTTGACTATACACCTTATGCACCTTAGCCATTTATAATAAAAATGCTGCTGCTTAAACAAGTATTCTCATTATACATGTAATAAAGCTCACAAGCATTATTGAAAGCTATGTAATAATTTGTCTTTTAGGAAAAGATAAATGGGTAACTTGGGTGCACAGGACTGAAAATTCATTAATGTCTTAATGGTGAAACAGATATTAATCTCTCTTCATTAGCTCAACAAAATTAGGCAAGCTAAGTTAGAAAATGTTCTCAGACATTATTTGATTTCAAATGAATATGCCTGAAGTATGAATCTTCCAAAGAGCTATTATAAACAACAGTCAGGGGAAAAATCATTTGAAAAATTACCTTGACATTGTCCTTTTAATCATACACTGTATTCAAGTAAAACAATTTGAATGTATCTCCTGTATGTGAACAAAAGGCTTCAATATATAAACAGCATTAATTCAAAAACTGCACACAGTTCACTCAAGCAATATATTGATACAATTCTTCCAGCATAGTTTGCAAAATGTACATGAAGAGAAAAACAAGTGTCAGTATAAATGGAGTTAAAATAATTTCAGGGCTTAATAAATTATTTTTTCACTATATTACAACAAACCCTGGGAAAACTCAGGACTGTTTACCAGATCAAGCACAAAAATCTACTTCCTCACTTTCCACCACAACAACTGAGGGACATAAAGACAAGCAATTTTCACTATTCCAGCAAAATCATTTGTTTGCCTTTGGGGAGTGGACAAGTAGAAACTTTGGAAGGCTGTCATACAGCAACAGAAGTCTTGTCCTTCACTGAACATCCAAAACAAATAGGCTGTGTTTCCCCCAATTTTTAAAGAAAACAACTTTTTGGCTTTACACTCATAGAATTTCCAACCTCCTTTAAGTTAGGGCACTTAGGATTTTTTATCTGGTCACCAAAAAATGTCTATATTCAAAGTCATTATTGCATTTCATTGAATTGAATCAAAGTGACGAAGGTGTTGTGATTATGTTGACCTCTAGTGGCTGTAAATATATGTATCATGTGATATAAACCCTTATCTTACCCATAGCTAGTGAAGATTCTATTTCAGTTCATCTGATAGAAGCTTTGGTTTTTGCAGCTGAAAATCATGTATTCTACTCCCCATGTGGCATGCATGTGGTTCATTTGAAGCCCACAGTGTGTATATGCACGTGACACTGTATTGCTACAATCACTGCAGGCAAAAACAGGATTTCACTGAACTATATCTGATGAGACAAATTACAAAACGAATACCAGATTTGGGATTTTTTCTTCTTCTTTGCTCTCTACTGCACTGCTTCTTAGTTCTTAATATATATTTTTCATGCAAAACAGCTGCAGCACATAGTCTTTTGATCTATCAAGGATCAAATGTTGGATGTTATCCTTAAAGCTTGGAGAAAAAAAGACTCAAATTAATGACCCAACCAAAAGAAAGAAATGGCTTGTAGGTAATTTCTGAGCTAGGAATATTTCTGCCTTTGGGTTCAAGACTTAGCACTGTTGATGCTCTAATTTTTTAGAAAGAAAAATATGATTTAGATCCACCAACATCAAAAAGGCAATACTAGGAAGAGAACAAGGTTGATCAGAAATAAGGGGGTATGCCACTAATAGAGATTATGGCTAGGAAGTTAAAGTGTGGAGAAATGCAATGATAAGTGTATAGTAGAATCAGGTGTGCAGTCTCATAATATATCAAATTCCCTCTTATCCAGGACATTCGTCATGTAAGAATCCAAATAATGATGGGGGGGGGGGGGAAATGTGGTCTCTCTTTAATGGAGAGGGGAGAGATGAAACAAAACGAACACAGATATCTCATGACCCTCCTTTGCAATTACATCTGGAACTTTGTTATGGAACTAGCAAAATTTTCACTGCACTGATAAGAAAACTGGGTGGAAACAAACAAGATAGGCTTTTCTTTTTTAACCTAAAACAACAATTTCAGGTAATTGAAAGCACTGACTGACAGAGGATGGAGCACAAAACAGTAAAGTTTGGATCAAAACGTGAGATTGATTACCCATTTAAACCTGCATTATAAGTAGCTTCTTCCTATTAATATTAATTAGATCAAGACTAATGGGCTCTCCTGAGCAGAATGTTTAATAGGTCAGGAGCCAGTGGAAAGGTGGCAGATATTATACTGTACACTGTCCATTGTTAGAAGTGAAATGCTTCTATGCATATGGTAAACATGTGTCTTGTAACATTGTACCTGTGAGCATCATTACCAGCTTCTTGACTGTTAAGAGTTTGACTATTCACCGTAGAGCTGAAATACTGAAAATCAGACTGCCATTGGCTATTAAAGTGCAATTTTGAAATAGCATATATATATACTCCATTTTAATTAACATTCATAAATCAATTTTTAGTGTCTCTGAAAATGTCAGTTTGACAGCACTGGGAACTGAAGCTCTCTGCTTACCCACAGAGCAGGGACAGCAACACTGCACATTTCAATATAGAGACCAACCAACATGCCAGTGTTTTGTTCTACAAGCAGTTCCTCGTGATAAGAGGAAAGGTCACTCTTCACATACCCATTCGTTGCTTGGCCTTTCATCTGCACCATCAACGAAGCATTAATTGTGGTGGTAAATTTTGTAATGTGGACATGTATCCTACTAATAACTGGACATATTGCAGGTAGACTATCAAACAGTTGTTGGATAGTAACAGTTATTGGTTGATAGGAAGCTTTTGATATGATTTCAAATTAAAATAAAAGAGTGATCATCCTAAATGCACTCACCTTGCATTTACACCAGAAAGCAGAATACATATATGAAATAGTTTCTAGTGCATTAAAAAAGTTAAAACAAAAATCCTTCCTACCTAGTGTTCTACTTTTATGAATAAGCAGAAATCAAACCCAAGATTTAATCTTTTTTTTTTTTTTTTTTTAAACAGACTATTGTATGGTCCCAGTCACAGTAGTATCTGGAAACACATCGTATATTCATTCATATTCTGCCTTTAATCTATTCTGGTCATCAACAGACAGTGTGGGCTCCTGTCATGGATTAAATTTATGCTCTTATGCTATGGAAAAACTGGTTATGAAACTCTTCATCTTACTAGTGTTAAACTCACCCGTCTCAGAAAAGCGCCACACAAGGCCTATGCACCACTTACATTCCACTTGAGCTCTCAAAACAGTATTCAAGTGGGACTGAAGTGCTATGCAGTCCTAGTGCAGTCTCTGCAGAGGATGAATTTTACACAGTGGAAAGGACATCAGGACTACAGCATACATGGTGGCCAAAAGATTTTCAAAAGTGACTAGTGATTTGAAGTGGGCCTCCATTTTTGGTGCCAACTTGAGACACTTTAAAAAGATCTGATTTTCAGAAAATGCTGACAATCCACCCTCTGAAAATCAATCCACTCAAGTCAAACAGCTAAAAATAGCAGCACCCAAAAATCACTAGTCACTTTTGAAAATCTTGGCCATGATGTATGCTGTAGTCCTGATGTCCTTTCCACTGTGTAAAATTCACCCTCTGCAGAGACTGCACTAGGACTGCATAGCACTTCAGCACTTAGCCTGTATATATTGGTTTACAACTTGCAACTTATATTAAATGTACTCTATTTTTCTCTGGAGTTTTAAAATGAGATTGACTTCAAAACAGCTGTGATCCCTTGATGAGGCAGCTACTGAAGGAAACAGTGTTGAACTCAACGGCAAAGAAGGGAAGGAATAGATCTTACATGGATGAATAACTAGCTTAGGCCAGGTCTATGCTACAAACTTATGTTGGTATAACTACATTGCTCGGGGGGGGGGGGGGGAACAGTTATACTGACCTAACCCCCGGTGTAGACAGTACTATGTCAACATGAAAGCTTCTGGTGCAACTGCACTGCTGCAGCTTTTTAAGTGTAGACCTGCCCCTAGCAAATGCAATATTTTTGCTGTCACTGTTAAAATATATAGGACTAAATTCTCTCCTGCATGTCACATCTCACCTCCTGTATTACTGTCATGACCCCATACCAGGAAGGGGTCTTAAGAACAGGTCTTAGACCCAGCACATTTATTCTAGTTGTGAATTCCCCTATGGATCATGGCCCATTTGAGCCACCTGATTGGTGCCAAGGGGCCACAACTGATTTGAAAATCTCACCCACACTTGGGATAGAAACTAATTCATAAATGTAATAATTCAGCTCTTTCCTTGCAAGATGGCTAGTCTTTTTATTTTATTTTATTTTGCTGATGCTACTAAATAAGAATGGTTATTAATAAAAACACCACGTTATGAATTAAGAAGTCATTAACCAAAGGCAACTTATATGAATGAAGATACATTACACACTTTTGTAGTAGACACAGAATTTGTCCCAGTTGCTCCAGTAGCAGTCCTCTCATTGCTACCCACGCCTTTGTCTTTTCTCACCTTGACTATTTTAGCCCAGTCTCCACTGGGATGTCAACAAATCAGCTCCAACAGTTGCACTATGTACACAGGTGAAAATTCACAAACATATGCCCACCTTGCATTCTCCACTGAGGCATAGATGACTGCACAAGGTACAAATGGGGGAATCAGTCCCTAGCCATTACTCCTGGGGGAATTGTGCACCACTGTGTGTGCACAGAATTCCTGCCCCCCACAGATTTCTTGCTACCTGCAGAAAAATGACTTTTTGACAGGAAAGCATAGGGAAACTGCAAGAGCAGTCATGCACCCCTCCCTAACAGCTCAGGTATGCCATTTCAGGCACCAGGAGCAGTCAACACAGAGGTAACTCACTGCAGGGCTGGGGACACCCCCGCTGGTGGCTCCTACTCTGTGCCAGGATCAGCTGCTAGTCCTGGCTGAGCTGGAGATGGAAGAGAATGGGGCTTCCTCTTCCCCTACAAGGAGTGGCTGGGGCTGTGTCAGACCCACTCCCAGAAACCTTCCCGGCTGCAGGAAGCTCAGCATCCTCCCCCGCTTCCTGCCCCATCACTCCTCAGCTGTGGGGGAGTCACTGTACGAGGATATGCTCCCCCATCTGCCCAACCCCCGTGCATCTGGACATTCCCTGCCAAACCTTACCCTGTACACCCAGACCCCCACAGCCCTCCATACCCGAACCCCACCCCACTGAACCTCAACCTCTGTATCTGGAGTCCCCCTGAAACCAGACCCCCACCTCTGCACTCAGACCATCTTCTACTGAGCTCCCTGCACTCAAACCCCACCTTGATGAGCCCCACCTCCTGCACCACCCTGAGCCTCCACATCCAGACCCCCACCCCACTGACCCCACACTAGCTGCACCAAGACCCCCACTACCCAAGTCTCACTCTCCCAGCATCCAGACGTCGCTGCTGAGACCTCCCCACATGCCAGACCCCCACGCTGAGCCCCAACCACCTTCAGCTGGAAGCCCCTGTACAGTCCCATTTCTCCTGCACCTGGACCCCCTCTCCTCCTATGAGCCTCTGTGCATCCAGATGCCCCCAACACCTAGATTCCCCACTGAGCTGCCTGCACCCAGATTGTCCCACACAGAATTCACTCACCCCACACCTGGATCCCCCCACATTGAGCCCCTTGACACTTGGATCCTGCCTGGTTGACCCTGCCTGCCCCACACACAATGCACCTGGCGCAGAGGGGCAGGGCCCCAGGGCATTTCTGGGGAAGGCCCAGCCCTTGTGCTGTGTCAGGGTTGGGTGCAGCATCACCACTGACTCTGTGTCCCAGGCGAGGAGAGGGACTGCAGGGTGATCTCCCACCTTCATGCAGCCAGTGGCTTGTGGTCCCCAATGTCATGCTGGAGCCTCCACATTTAATTATTGACAAATAAAACTTGCAAAATTTTTAAATATTGTGTGCAGAACTTTTAATTTTTAAATTTTTGGGGCAGAATTCCCTCAAGACTATAACCATGTATCCATGTACTGAGTGTTATGATTTCTTATGTAAGGATTAATTTTTTCACAAGCAGTGCTTACCTACAATAGGTATCTGAACATCTCAAAATGTAATTAAGAACATCTGCTATGACATGTTTGCTGACACAATAGAAAATTATTACATCCTGTCACATGTTGTGCTAGGAATAGCTTCACAGCATTAGAAGCTTTTGTTCTTCTATTATAAACACACAGCAAGAGTAAAACACAATGATTTTACATTACTTGTGTTAATATGTTGTACATAAATAGGCTTGTTGGAAAACCAAACAGTAATAACAACATGCTGATGATATTGAGATGGAAAAGGCAATGATACTGTAGTTCTTTATGTTTCAGTTTCATCAGTGGTAAGCTTGCTAGGAGTCTGAATAGCCACATTTTGAGGCAATCTGCAGCAAATTGTCTTTTGCACAGCTAGAAGGAAATGTGCCATTTCCTCTAGTGTCACTGTCCATAACACAAGTAACAGCATATTTCTCGGCCTACACCCCACAGAAAGGAAAAATGCTTCCTCTAACAGTGAAAATTATGAAGCTGGTTTAAGACCATATGAGGCTACATCTGCTGGCAGGAGGTTCTGGCACAACCCCACCTTCATGCCCAATGATCTGGCTAATTAGGCTACCTAGATATTAGAATTTCTCTTCTGGAAGGGCAGTTTCAGCTGGACACTGTGGATAGTATGTCCTTGAGTCTTTACACCATTCACAGTTGAGGGGTGGGGGAGAGAATTCAGCTCAAAGGAAGAACATATTGGTTCTGGTGCACATGCTCTGACTATTGTGTCACAGGCCAAAAAAGGTGAACGCTTGGCACTTTCCTTGTTGTAAGAAAATCATATTTTCCTCATGTCAACATTTTTTGGTATTTCTATTTGGAGGAAAAAAGTCCTTGCTGCAATGATAAAGCTGATTCTGTATTTTAAAATGTGAACGATTGGGCCAGTGAATGTGCTAGTGCAGAAATTGATTCATATGGCTGAGGAGGGAGAACATTTCCTCCTCCTTGCCCCCCAAATTTCCAAGGCTGCCAATGTATAAATCAGCCAAAGGACAGCTCAGAGCCTGAGGTCACCCTAAGTCATGCCATCTCATCAGCAGGGATTGACAGAGTACAGAACATGCTAGTCATGGCACTTCCACCCCAACCAGGGAGTGGAGAGGGGGTATCATAGAGTATCATGACATCTTTACACTACTTGGGGATTTCCTGCACGCCAGGGCAACTCCCTGCTGCCCTTTCAAAGCTAAATGTAAGTCCTTTCTGAATCACCAAAAACCAACACCACAAAGGAGATTTAGCAGGGCTAAGGATCTAGCCCATTGTTCGTAGCAGAATAAGAGAGAAGCCTAAATGTTGTGCATGAAGAACTAGGTTATAACAGATTTTATTTATGAAAACCGAAATAAATATAACATATGCAACTGACATACAAATTAAATGCAAATCTCTTCAAAGTGTAAAATTAATATTCAAAATTGTGGGTACTTTAGTCATCAGGTCGTTTCCTTCCATTGTTTCAAGTGCCATCATCTACACTGATGCTGTTATGGGCCCCATACTTGGGCACATGCTTAACTTTAAGCATATGAGTGTAGTCCCTAACCAATTTTGATGGGACAACTTATGTCCCTAAAGTAAAGCATGTGCTTAAGGGCCTTGCTGAACTGGAGCCATAACACAGTACTTCTCTCAGTCACATTATAAGTGTGCTGGTGGTAGGTGAGAAAATTAAATCATCATCCTAAAATTAGCTTCTAAATTTCCACTGTCACAAGGTCACAGAAGTTTCAGAAACATTTCCTTTCTCATCATGTGTGTAACCAATCACACTTTGTGACATCCATTTCCAAAGCTCAAGCAAGGACCAAATGAATCTTCCAGGCCGAATAATTATACCAGGGCTGAATTCTTTGAGCTACTTAGGCTACCCGCCTGAATCGGCGGGTAGAAATCGATCTCTCGGGGAGCGAATTATCGTGTCTTGTTGGGACGCGACAATCGATCCCCGAATCGACGCTCTTACTCCACCAGCGGAGGTGGGAGTAAGTGCCGTCAACGGGGAGCCGCGGAGGTCGATTTTGCCGCCGTCCTCACAGCGGGGTAAGTCGGCTCTGATACGTCGAATTCAGCTATGCTATTTGCGTAGCTGAATTTGCGTATCTTAAATCAACCCCCCCCCCCGTAGTGAAGACCTGCCCTTAGTGTTTTTTGAGAGATGCAGAACACTTTCAACTCTCATCACCAATAGGAGCACTTATATGTTCATGTCTGAAGAGGCCATCCTTAGAATGATCAACTACATTTAACTTGTAATGAAATCAACATAAAGAACTCCATTGCACATTCTGACACTCTATACCTCAGGGGGAGCACCCTGCAACCCCCATATTCATTGTTTATATATAATTGTGATATTTCATATAAAGCATGCCATGTGAGGTATCAAGGGAAAGGTTCTGATCTGCTGAAAGCCATGGTTCTATCTAAATATGTATATTATTAGTGCATATGAAGTATGAGATTGTGTTGTATGGTTGTCACTAAAACATGCTCTGAGTCAGGGAATTGCCCAGATATTAGATCCCTAGAGACAAGGACAAGGGAGCTAACCAATGCCCAGGCGGGTGTCAAACAACCATCAACAGCCATTGTCCAGCAAGGGAGCTACAATGCAATGACTCAGTTGCACAAGGCCATGCCAGGGGAATTGTTCAACCTTGCCTTCAACCTTCAGCAATGCCCACCAGACATGCCTGGACGTGTGTTCTCCAAGCACGTGGACTAAGGGTATAAAACAGAACATAGTGGCCCCATGCTTTGCCTTCCTCCTCCCCCCCACTTACACTGCAGAGGAGACTAGCCCAGGTTTCAAGGATGAAATCTGTTTAGTATGAACTGTAACATCTAGTGGGGTGAGAAAACTGCTTGATCTAAATATTGCCTAGTGACTTACAGGTTTAAGATTTAGATTGTGTGCTTATTTTGTTTTCTTTGGTAACTAACTCTGACTTTTTGCCTATCACTTAAAATCTATCTTTTGTAATCAATAATCTTGTTTTACTGTTTATCATTACCAGTGAGTTTGCCTGAAGTGCTTGATAAATTTGCTCAGGTTAACAAAGGCTCGTGGATATCCACTTTCCATTGACGAAGTGATGAATAAATTAATAAACTTGCATTGCTCAAGAAAGGGTCTTGAACAGTGCAAGATGGTATATTCCTGAGGTACAGTGCTGGGAGCTGGGTAGGATTTAGCTGGTGCCTTTCTCTGTGTGATTCCTGAGTGGCTCTGGGTGCATTTGTGCAAGCTAGCTGGGCAAGGGGCTCCACATGCGGTTGTGCTGAGTGATGATAGCTCCTGGAGGGGTTTGCTGCTTGTCACTAGCAAATCATTGTGAAACACAGCCCAGGCTGGAGAGTTTAGGGGGCACAGTGGTCCCACAGTCTGAGGCTACACACCCAGGGATCCCGTCACACACACCGCCTTAAATCCTAAAATGGGATAAGCTCAAAACAGGTGTTCTGTAATTGTCTACATTATTGAAAACACCATGAGGAGAGACACTTTACTTTTTTAGGATGAAAAATGTTCAACTAACCTTTCTTGAGACTATTTTTACTTCTTCTAAAGGACGGTTAGGGAAGCCACACATTAGCAGATAATCGTATCTTTTTTTTACTGTATTATCCCTCCCTGAAGTTCCACTAGAAAATTTGCTACAAACCATCTAGCATACCTCTAGTAAGATGGACATGTAATCAACTGCAGCAAATTGGTATAAAGTACTGTGAAGCAGAAGTGCTGTACACTGCAGAAAAATGCGTTGATTCCAGTTCACTATATGCAGTCAAAACTAGGGCAAAAATCCTGATGATCAGTAATTTCGCAGTTGGCTGACTTCTCTCCTCTTTGATATTATTTGTAAAATCTTTCCTTGGCCTCTAAATGTTTGAGTGAAATAATGTTTCATTCATTTACTTGTGTATAGGAGAAATTAAAGAAGCTGACTTTATTGAAGATGCTAAATAGACAAGAAACACATATAATATCTTAATTAAATTAATGAGAAATCATAAGCATTTTTAAAAATACACACACACACAGGAATTTACAAATCTATATCATGATAAACTAGAAGTGAAAACTAAGAGAAAGACTTAACCAAATTGTGCAGAATGAGGATACCCATTGTGCAGGACTGACAATATTTATGAACTATGCCCATGAATACAAAATTGAATAATGATTTTTCTTACTAAACTGGGGAAACATATATGGTTTTGTGACAGGTTGGATCACAGAAACCCCCTTGGGAGCTGCCACCCGATGTGCCAAGACTACTTCTATCCCTGTTTTCCCTGCCAGCTCAGGACTCCAGCACCCTGTCTTGCTGAGCCAGACACTCCCGTCTGCTCCAACACAGACCCAGGGTCTGAATTACTTGCCCCAAAGCTGCAGGTTTACCTGAAAACAGCTCACAGAAGTGTGCTTGTCTTTAGCACTCAGACGCCCAACTCCCAATGGGGTCTAAACCCAGATAAATCCGTTTTACCCTGTATAAAGCTTATGCAGGGTAAACTCATAAATTGTTCGCCCTCTATAACACTGATAGAGAGATATGCACAGTTGTTTGCTCCCCCAGGTATTAATACATACTCTGAGTTAATTAATAAGTAAAAAGTGATTTTATTAAATACAGAAAGTAGGATTTAAGTGGTTCCAAGTAGTAACAGACAGAACAAAGTAAGTCACCAAGCAAAATAAAATAAAATGCGCAAATCTATGTCTAATCAAACTGAATACAGATAATCTCACCCTCAGAGATGCTTCAGTAAGTTTCTTTTCTCAGACTGGACACCTTCCAGGCCTGGGCACAATTCTTTCCCTGGTACAGCTCTTGTTCCAGCTCAGGTGATAGCTAGGGGATTCTTCATGATGGCTCCTCTCCCTCTCTGTTCTCTTCCACCCCTTTATATATCTTTTGCATAAGGCAGGAACCCTTTGTCCCTCTGGGTTTCCACCCCCTCTCACTGGAAAAGCACCAGGTTAAAGATGGATTTCAGTTCAGGTGACATGATCACATGTCACTGCAAGACTTCATTACCCACTTGCCAGCACACACGTATACAGGAAGACTCACAGGTAAAACACAGCCATCTGCAGACAATGGTCCTGGTTAATGGGAGTCATCAAGATTCCAAACCACCATTAATGGCCCACACTTTGCATAATTACAATAGGCCCTCAGAGTTATATTTTAAATTTCTAGTTTTAGATACAAGAGTGGTACATTTATACAAATAGGATGATCACACTCAGTAGATTAGAAGCTTTGTAATGATACCTTACAAGAGACCTTTTGCATGAAGCATATCCCAGTTACATTATATTCACTTATTATCATATTTTTTATAAAACTATATAGACTGCAACGTCACAGGTTTATCTAAATATTTAATATGCAAACAATATGTATTTAATCAAAATACACTGGGATTTTGAAAAGAAATGTAGTTTAGAAATTTAAGGGAAATTCCTTCCTTTTGGAGTTACATTTGGGTAAGAATGGCCCATAAATGGTGGATTAGAAAGACCCTGGAGAGTAAGGTTTCAATTCAGAAAAGTACAGTTGCATGTGCTTAACTTTAAACATGCAAGTAGTCCTTCCGACTTCGAGTCATTGCATTGAACTGTGTCTTCCTGAGTATGTTCCATAAATATAATCAATCTACACCATGAGTATTCTGCACAATTTGAAATCTATGCAATATGAGAAAAGGAGTATCCACCGATGACAAAAACAACCTGCAAGTTGAACTCATGATTTTTAAGGGGCCTGGATAGATCAAGGCTTAAAAAGAGCAACAGCCTCAGACACTGAAAATTCATCATCAGATGGCTGCATCAACCACCAATTCAAAATGCCTTGTTTCCTGAATGTGAATTCTCTTTAGAAGAATCCCAGAGGAAGCAAGAATCTGAAAATGGGAGGGGCTCCTGCAGCAATATGAACTCTGTGAAAGCCCGCACACCAACAATGAAAAATTTCTTGAAAAAAAATCTCTCCCAGCAATGTTAATTCTTCAAGGGGGAGCCTCCAGTGATATGAACTTTTAGAAAACACTCATGCTCAGCAATGTGGAAAAAAAGAAGAAAAGAACAGTGGAAAACCCACCCCTTTGCAACATTGGAAGGTTGCTGCAGACCAAGATAAGTCTGCATCTATAATTTAACTTTAGGCAGTGATTTACTCAGATCTTCACTCTTTACCTCCAACTGGACTTACTACATATAAATGAATCATAACCACCCAAAGGCAAACACTGTACAAAGGCATCAAGTCAAGCACTTCATTTGTCTTACTTGCTCACAAAAGAAGTGAAGTCCTTAGATAAATAGATAAATAAGTGGCGAAACAGAAAGACAGAGAGACAGGCAGATGAATTAGACAGGCAGACAAAGATTTTTGCACAGGGAATTCTTTTCTTTTTGTAAGTGAATCATTTAGTACGATCTTGACTTGACAGGACATTTCCAAATTCACTGTTTTTTTGGGGGTTTTTTTTAATACTGCAAAAGCATCCAGAAAAAACATAATCATAAAAAGACAGAAGACTCTCTCATAACAGCATTTGACTTAATAATAGCTATAATCACATGACGTGCTTTCAAAGGGAAACATCACATTCCCATACAAAGCCAAGCAGTGCCTGAAGGGATCTGCCCACATGTCTGGCGCTTTCCTATTAGTACCCCACAGCTATCCAAGTAAGCTGCCAGCAAAGGCTCTAACTATATTTGATTAGTTTCAGGCCTTCATTTTTAGCGAGTCATCACCCTCTTAACAGCAGATGATGCCCCCTAGTTGGAATCAATGCGAGTGGACCAGCTCACAATAGGCTGGATTAATGATGAAAAATGTGTAGTCAGCCTGGAGGCCTTTGGACATTTATCACCCAATGGGTCTGCCAATTGATGGGCTGCCCCCTGACTCATCAGGACAATACCTACTCTGCCTTAAAGAGACAGCACACCCTCTAGGATTTTGACTTAATGAGACCTGGGTGAGAGAGGTAACATAACACAACATACTGGATTTGTATTATACATTTAAATACAGTTTGAAATGTAATTACCTTCCAGTCTCTTTTGCAATGCTAATGCAGTGCTGAGTGGATTTTAGTGAATGACACTTAAGCTAATTCAGTTATCTTTAAGATGAGGTAAGATTGCTAAGGGTGAACATTTCTCCTAAATTCTTCTGAACTGTAAAACATTCCTATGTAAATTGTTTGTTAAAAGATAGACTGTTTCTTATTCAACTGGAAAATCAGAGAACAAATGATGTGTGGTACTGTCTTGGAAAAATTCTCCTTGCCAATTCATCGAGGGGAAGTAACTTTCTGACAGGCAAGTGAAATCTCATCAGGGTTTCATCATCATCACCACCACCAGAACAAGTGAGCAAGTAGATTTTGTGTTTGGGGTTATAAATATTCATGTTAATTTGCATACCAAAGATAGGATCTTATTACAATAATAGAATTCCCATCATATTGTAGAAATACCTATTCCTAAACTTTTGAAGATACTAAGGGATAATTGTTCAGTGTTCTCCTTGGGGATTTAGTAACATGACTCCCATTAACATGAAGTCGCGTGAGTGAGTCCCCACCATATAGCTGCCTCATAAGTTATTCTTTCAGTTATCTGTTGAAGTGAAGAGGATGTGAAGTGCAATGAGATTTATAAAACAGGTCAGTACAAACAATACAGTTTCTAGCAAAACAAAAGTATGCTACTCAGTAAGATAATATAACAGAGAAATGAAGCATTGTCAAAGTGTCTACTTGTCTGAATTGGGGTGTCAAGCTGAAGTTGTTCATACAGAGTATGTCTACATCACGAATGAAGGTGTAATAGTAGGGCAGGTACAATCTCAGTAGCATGGGTAACAATAGTAGACTTGGTAGCATGGGCTTCAGTATTGGCTAGCTGCCATAATAGAAGCTGCCACAAACCATGGGTACATGTCCAGTTTGCTAGCCGAGGCCAAAGTCTGTGCCACCATGTCTTCACTACCATTGTTACCAATTACTCCTTCATTTGCAATGTAGTCATATCCTATGTAAGCAACTTGAGCTTGACACCCCAATTCAGACAAATAAGTACATGCTTAACTTTAAGCCTCTCTTTAAGACCCATTCCTTTCAATGAATCTTAAACACAGACTTGAAGTTAAGCATGTTTTTTGTGTGTTCTTCTGAATAGAATGGATTTAGGTGTATGCTTCAGTGCTTTCCTGAATTAAGGCATGTTACCTCACTACCCATTCTATATTGATTTGTTCTCACAAACTTCAAAGCATTTTGCTGTCAAACAAACAAAACAGACTCATTATTAAAATTAACAAACATGCTCAAGGCTCATCTTTATAATGAATTAAAGGTTCTGGCCTGCATTAGGAAAGTGCCTGCTTAACCATGAGGGATCTCTTCTAAACTCATAACTTTAAGCCAATGTGAAGTCTTAGGAAAACAAACCAAGGTTTCTTTATAAAAAAATTACTAACCATTCAAACTGCCTTTTTGGGGAGTGGGTGGGAAGAGGAAAACAAATTATCATCTCAATGGGTTTTTTAATGAATAATGTATGTTTAAAGTTATAGGAAATCCTTTATATTAATTATGAAATGTCTGTAATCTTGCCTTCCATGGCCAGCAGATTTGATGAAGTACTTTCGTTTGGCAAATTTCATAAAGACCCTGGAAACCATCTCATTAAATTTTGAAAATTTCAAGATCTCTTAATCTTTTATCAGAGAATCAGGTTATTTTCTCTGCTATCATAAGAGATACAACAAATACATAAATCATAAATTAAGTTTCAAATTGCTAATCATGCTTATTAAAAAGTGACTCTGAAGATTAGTAACATTATTATATTACAAAACAGTTCAGTCAATTTAACAGCTTAAAAATCTTAATAGGTACCTTAAACCTTTTCCACAATTCACAACTCTTTTTCACAAATCTATGACATCCATTTTAATACAAAAATGAGACGTAACCCTTATTTAGGGTTAAATTGTGGCTTTATCAGAAGCTGAGCAAGGAGCAGCACATGGTTGAGGTGCCACAGATTCAGACCAGAGACCCACCTCAACAGCTGTTCTTTGTATGCATAGCCCCAGAGTGGGGTGTAAGTGGTGTGGAAGCAATTGTGTGGGCCTGCCACGCCATGGTATGATATTTTAGGCTTCTATCTCAAACTGGCATCTCTTTTGTCAGACTGCATTATGTAAAAAAAAATATTTCTCATTCACACATCAGTGCTACCATATACTGGCCTTTTTTTTGTTCAACTTTGTCGCTTGAATGAAGCATCATCCTGAACATGTTTTTTTCTCAACTATCATAGTTAGTCTATAAATCAGTTCTTTATTATACATATTGGGTTAAAACGCTGATGGGCAAGTACTTTTATATAAAAAGAAACGATAGTCTGTTGGCTGAGAAAGTCAAACAGGTCATTTGGTCTCTTCTGTCTTCTTCTGACCAATCTTTGCCATTAATTCACACTGCACACATTTGTTGACCGACAAATCTTAAACAGTACTTTTCTAAACTCTTTCATAATTTGTTAAAAAATGTCAACATGCAGTTTATTTTTTGCTTATTTTTGGAGATCATTTAGCAAGCAGCTCTATTATCTCCTCCCCACCTCAAAGAAAGAAAGAAAGGAAGAAAGAAAGAAAGAAAACTATTCATTAACGACTATGCCATGTATCATCAGGCCATTGCTTTATATTAAGGGGAAAATGTTAGTTATAACTTACGCTCTCTGTGTTAGCACATTTTTACAAGTCATCCTCATTGACATCCCAATGTGAAGAATTTATAGGTCTGTTATAAAATTTTATTGCAAGAAATAAGGATTCTCAAATAAACCAAGATGCATTTTCTGTCTTAAAAGCTCAGTAATGAAATTGCAGGGACTTGTTCATGCATAGTGTTTTTTCCATACCTGAAGAGATATCAGTCACTACTTGGGTCCTGGGAGATTTTTCTGAGTAAATGAAATGGTCTGAAATGTGGAAGAGTAGTAAGTTTCCCTATGTGTTATTTAGTTAGAGGTGTGATTTAATTCTGATTATTTTTATTAAACTTTTTTTAAAATTTTCTTTGCCTTACTGGTCAATAACAAGAGAAACATCTCCATAAGAATAATTTCAATCAAGGTACAATTTTCCCTAGATTTTACGAAGGACAACAATTAGTACGGCTAGGTGGAACAGTGGTTTAGTGCATTAGTATTTCATCTCTGGAGACGAGGGTTCATATCTGTACTAGGTCACAAGTTAAAAGAGGTTGGCGATCTCAACTAAATCCATAGTGGATATTTAGCCATGTCATGAAGCAACTGCACAATCAGGCATTTCTGTTCAAGTTGAGACCTAGTACTGAAGCAGGGGGTGGTTGCAGGTCAGGATTAAGGCATATGAGCTAGGCTGTTTGGGAAAAGTTCACACCACTACCCATTACAGAAATGAGGTGGGTAAGATAATATCACCTCATCTCTCTAACATCCTGGAACCAACATGGCTACATCAACACTGCATATCACTACCCATTGATATTTATGACCAGGGGCGGCTCTAGCTTTTTTGCTGCCCCAAGCACAGCAGGCAGGCTGCCTTCGGTGGCTTACCTGCGGAAGGTCCCCGGTCCCACGGATTCGGCGGCATGCCTGCGGGAGGGCCGCGGATTCGGCGTACCCGCCGCAGAATTGCCGCCGAATCCGCTGGACCGGCGAACATCCCACAGGCGTGCCACCGAAGGCTGCCTGACTGCCGCCCTCACAGGGACCAGCAGGGCGCCCCCCGCGGCTTGCCGCCCCAGGCACGCACTTGGAGCGCTGGTGCCTGGAGCTGCCGCTGTTTATCACCTACTTTCATGAGGAAACAAAAATATTAAATTTCCACCCAGGAACCCACCTCCCCTTCACCCTCCCACCCCACAAAAACCCACAAAACCCAACCCATATCAAATTATACTTCAAGTGCGTTTTATTCCTCTGAAAAGTGACTTGTACAAATTGCATCAATGGGGCTCATGTTCATTATCTTTCAGTTACTTCTTTTTAGGTTCCATGTGTGAAATTCTGTCCCCATTGAAGTCAATGGGAGTTTTGCCACTGACTTCAATGGATCTAGGGTTTCACTTTGTATGTACAATATGTAATCTCTAAGGTAGCTCATTCCAAATTTCCATCTCAAATTTGCTTTGTTTACAAGTAAAAGTTGTTTTCCTTCCTCACTGCCAGCCCTGAAAACTCATCTGGGGATCTGAACATCAAGCTGTGTTCCCCATGGCTTAACCAACCATTGCACTCTGACCCACCTAAGGTGTGTTATAGCAGCTAGGTTCAGCTGAGATGTACACCTCAGAGTAAAGATTCTGTAACTGGAAATTATAATGGTTGTCACTAAGACACCAACATTTGTCTATAGTTCCCAATCAGAGATCTAATATATTGCAATTATATCCAGGATAGGAAATATATATAACACAATAGGAAACAAATATAACATTTGAGATACTTTCTAGTGGCAGCCATTGTCAAATTTTTTAATGAAAATCACTACAGTTAACAGATTTTTTTGTTGATGTATGAGTCAAAAAGGAATCAGATTCATCTCTTACAGATATACTGGTTCTACAATCCAGAAGTAGTAACACTTATTTTTTATCAATACAGTAACATACAGTATATATGTAAAATACATAGAGAGCAAAATTTTGGTTAATAATTTGCCATTTTTACATAGGTACATTCTTGACCCTTCCTTCCTCAAATTTAAATGTAGAGTTAGAAAAATGATTTAATTAAGCAAATTTGTAAATCGGACTGGGAAAAACAGTTTAAAACAATCTAAAGTTCTTTGAACAAATCCTGTTCAAACCTGCCTGAACAGAACCTGGACCACAGTCTTAACAGAAGGAGAAACCTAGTGCAGCCATAACTTGTGCTGACTTTTCTATTACATTCTATGTTTGTTTCCAATGGTCTCATATATAGGTAGCTTCCCGCGACTCCTCCCATATGATACACTCTCATTTATGTTTATCGATGTTCTGCATGATGCCATTTTTTCTGTTGTAAATTGCAATGCCAACATGACAAGTAGGAAGCTTTGGCCTGGGGCCGAACTTTGGAGGCTGAATGTGTAGCAATCTGCTACCCTTCTTCCCGGTTCTGTGGCTTATGGGTCACATAAGAATATGGCTGGTGAGCGAGGAAGATCACTATAGACACATACATTTAGGAAATAAGACCCAGCCATAAAATCAAGGTTTAAGTCCACATTTCTCAAAAGTTTGGTGATATTCAGAGGGTGTTTTCATTCAGCACTATGACAGAGCATTTGTGGTCTGTCAATAATTTGTTTTAAGGTAAGAATTAACAGACTTAAAAAAAAATGTGACTGGGTGTTTTCAGCTGGGGAGCATGAATTATCTCCCATAGAGAAGTGCAATGGGGTATGGGTCAAAAATTGACCATAACACTCAGGCCATGTCTACCCTACCACTTATGTCAGCAAAACTTAGGTTGCTCGGGGGTATGACAAAAAACACCCCCCTGAGCAACACAAGTTTCACTGGCATAAATGGTAGTGTGCACAGTGCCATGTCGGTGGGAGAAGTTTTGTGGTTCAGTTGTCAGTGTATATATTTAGAATATCAGGGTTGGAAGGGACCTCAGGAGGTCATCTAGTCCAACCCCCTGCTCAAAGCAGGACCAATCCCCAGACAGATTTTTGCCCCTGATCCCTAAATGGCCCCCTCAAGGATTAAACTCACAACCCTGGGTTTAGCAGGCCAATGTTCAAACCACTGAGCTATCCCTCCCCCCTTCAGTTGTCAGTGTAGATGAAGGCTAACATCCGGGGACTGACATGGCGCAACACTGCATACAGCAAGAGCTGAACAGACAGTCAGGAGAGGCATATCTGAACATACACACTGATTAAGGGATTTGAAAAGTTAAGTCCTGGGCACAGAAAAACGGGAGGGAAGGGATAATATAGACAGCATAAGATGCTGACAGACCAGAAGAGCATTCAGAGAGAGAATATTCCTTTCAAGCTATTCGCTAATCTGCTTTCTGTATCTAAACAAATAATGCCTTGTTTAATTTAGCATATCAGTAGTGTGACTTTAGATATATTACACAAACACTTAATTCCATCGGCTTTGTTTTAAATAAATCTTGTTTTAATTAAGTTTACTGCCTTATGAGTAATTCCATGCTGACATCCCCAAGGAGGAGAAAACCCTGAACCTCAAAGGACAGGTGCTGAGGGATAAATTTATATGACCATCATCGGTGTTGGTCAAGGGGCATGGACACAAGTGTTGTCTTCCAGTGAACTGTGTTACCAACATTCAGTGGTACAAGTAGATTTGTTGTGATGATTTTATTCAGAGTTTCCCAGTATTTAAAGGATAAAGGAGTCTGTGACCAGGATTTGGGCCCATCTCTATACACAATACAGACACATACATAATATCATATGATGTTTAAACAACATTGATATAACTTCAAATTTAAAATGGGATCTTCATTCATAACTAAACTTTATTCTCTACTTTTTGGAAGGGATTGAAAAGTTTCTCTAATTAACTTTAGCCTAACACAGTAAAAGAGCTGTGATTGTTCACAATAAAACTCATCTTTCCAGTATTATTAATATATTTTCTCCGAGAAGAGGAAGTATTGTTCTTTGCCAACAAGTATCATTCGTCTCTAGCAAGAGCCACCTTAAAGCTTTCAGACATCATGCAGGAGGATTTCTGCTGCCTGAAAGAATAGCATGACAAAATTATTGGCCTGTTGCCTGCTTTATAGTCTCCTACACTACTTCAGGATATCCTTCTTGTATATGCTCCCACATACCTCATCCACCCCTGCAGCACAAGGACTGCATAACAGCTTGATACATATGTGCCAATCACAGAGGAAAGGCAGCTAACTGTTATTTCTGCTTCTTTTCTATTATCCTTGCTGATGGGTTTAAAAAGATCAAAGGCAAGAGGAAGTCCAGCAACAAGCCCTACCCTACCCAGATTTTGATCACAATGGAGTTTTGTGTACTACAATGAATCTCACTGTGTGTATCAGCTGCTGGTCTAATAGGAATTATGACATTTGGTCTGAAAAGAAAATAGGATTCTTTCTTAAGAGTTGAATCAAGAGATAAAAGCTAAAAGGAGGCTACTAGGTCGGGTTTTGTGTACTTTGCTCTCAGAGCTATTATCCTGGTCTTGAGAAATTTCTAGTTGAATAGACTAGAAATCACAGCTTTTTGCTTTAAGTGAAGTATTGTATGGTTGGGCACTCTAACTACTTACCGTGTTACTTCACCTGCTACAGACATATCATAAGGCAGCCATCAGAGATGTAGGGTAAGACCATTTTCCATATTATAAGATTTTTCACTATATTTCACTTAATACTATAAAAAACACAACTGCCAAATCAGTCTCCCAGCAGAGGTGACCTTAGTATTCACTGTATTTGCTTAAATATGTTAGGAAATGCACCATCCTATCCATTTGCAAGCACAGAAGATTTACAAATACATGTCAATGCAGCTTCCTCATGGACACTTTGGTGTGTATGCTGTGATTTTAGTCATGACAATACTTGGGAAAAATCAGTAGGCAGGACATAGGACATCTAGTTTTAGAGGCTAAGTACATTGTTTTATACCCACAATAATCTTATGTTTTAATACTGTAGTCACCATGCCAGAGCCAACTTTGAAAGACATATTCAAGTTTGTTTTTATTAATTAATTATAATTATAATTATTATTCCCTTTTGTGAGGGGCTTGGGAGAGAAAAAGGCATTATGACTCCAAAAACAATCAGAAGATTGCTCACAGGACCGGCCGTGAAATTTCAACAGGAGGGGGCTCAGGGCTGGAGCCAAGGGGTTGAAGTGCGGAGGGGGATCCGGCCTGAAGCAAACGTTTGGGGGGAGTGGTGCAGCCTCCAGGCAGCACTGACCTCATGTGGCAGTTCCTGGCCAATGGGAGCTGCAGTGCCAGTGCTCAGGGCAACGCCTGTGGGCGGAGGCAGTGCACGGAGCCCCTCTGGCCCCCCCTCCACTTAGGAGTCAGACATGCCAGCCACTTCCTGGGAGCCACGCAGAGCTGGGCAGGGAGCCAACTGGACTTTCCGGTGGAAAACCGAACACGTGGCAAACCTAGAGCCTCACACTCTGAACCCTGTGAGCCTGAGTCAGCTGATCCAGGCCAGCCACAGCTGTGCCATGAGTCTTTTATTGTAGTGTAGACATACCCTAAAGATGAAATGCTAGGTGCATTTAAATCAAAGGCAAAACTGCTATTGTCTTCAATGGGGCCAGGATAATACCGTAGGCTTTACATAACCTTGACATTATATGTCTGAGGCACTCAATCATGGTAATGTTAATATATATATATATATATAAAGGCCAGATCATCTAGTCAGGTTGCTTGCATAACACACCAGGATTGCAAGAACAATGTGTATAGTGGGGGTGCTGAGAGACATTGAACCAAACTGTAACCCCTGTATATGATGGAAACCACTTCAAGCCAGGGGGTGCTGCAGCACCCACAGCACCCCTAGTTCCAGGACCTATGTAACACAGGCCATAGAATTTCACCCAGTGATTCCTACATCAAGACCATAACTTCTGGTTAAGCTAGTCCTTGCCCACACAAGAAAGTTGTATTAGTTTAATTACAAGCGTGATTTTAAACAGCTCTACTTAAATCATTGCAAAAGGCTGTGTTGACACTTACTTCAGTTTAAACCAGTTTATTTCAGTTTAGCTTAAGTTGATTAGAAATCAGTTTAGGCTATACCAAAATAAGCTACTCAAACTGAAATAAGAGTGTCCACACAGGGGTTTGCTTGGTATAACTAAAGTTAAATCAGTGCATCATTTTTGCATAGACAAGCCCTTAGTGTACTGGCAAGTTCTTCAAACATTTGAGATGCCTCATTGAAGGGGGAAACATAATAACAGAAAATATGGAAATGGCAGAGGTGCTTAATGACTTCTTTGTTTCGGTTTTCACCAAGAAGGTTGGTGGTGATTGGACTTCTAACATAGTGAATGTCAGTGAAAATGAGGTATGATCAGAAGAGGCTAAAATAGGAAAAGAACAAGTTAAAAATTACTTAGACAAATTAGATGTCTCCAATTCACCAGGGCCTGATGAAATGCATCCTGGAATACTCAAGGAGTTGACTGAGGAGATATCTGAGCCATTAGCGATTATCTTTGAGAAGTCACGGAAGACGGGAGGGATTTCAGAAGACTGGAAAAAAGCAAATATAGTGCCAATCTATAAAAAGGGAAATAAGGACAACCCGGGGAATTACAGACCAGTCTGCTTAATTTCTGCTTAATTGTATCGAGAAAGATAATAGAGCAAATAATTAAGCAATCAATTTTCAAACATCTAAAAGATAATAAGGTAGTAAGTAACAGTCAGCATGGATTTGTCAAAAACAAATAGTGCAAACCAACCTGATAGTTTTCTTTGACAGGGTAACAAGCCTTGTGGACAGTGGGGAAGCTATCCCCACTTGACTTTAGTAAAGCTTTTGATACTGTCCTGCATGACCTTCTCATAAATAAACTAGGGAAATGCAATCTAGATGGTGCTACTATAAGGTGGGTGCATAACTGGTTGGAAAAACCATTCCCAGAGAGTAGTTATGAGTGATTCACAGTCATGCTGGAAGGGCATAACGAGTGAGGTCCCGCAGAGATCAGTTCTGGGTCTAGTTCTGTTCAATATCTTCATCAATGATTTAGATAATGGTATGCAGAGTACACTTATAAAGTTTGAGGATGATACCAAGCTGAGAGGGGTTGCAAGTACTTTGGAGGATAGGATTAAAATTCAAAATGATCAGGACAAACTGGAGAAATGGTCTGAAGTAAATAGGATGAAATTCAATAAGGACAAAGGCAAAGTACTCCATTTAGGAAGAAGCAATCAGTTGCACACATACAAAATGGGAAATGACTGCCTAGAAAGGAGTACTGTGGAAAGGTTTCTGGGGATCATAGTGGACCACAAGCTAAATATGAGTCAACAATGTAACGCTGTTGCAAAAAAAGCAAACATAATTCTGGGATGTATTAGCAGGAGTATTGTAAGCAAGACACGAGAAGTAATTCTTCCGCTCTACTCAGGGCCGGCTCCAGGCACCAGCCCACCAAGCTTGTGCTTGGGGCGGCACCTGGAGGGGGGCGGCGTGGCGCTCCGGCCGCCGGGGAGAGTGGGGCCACAGCCGGGCTCGCCGCCCTCCCCCCGGCGCTCTGGCCGCCCTCCCCCCCGCGCCCTCCCCCCGGCCGCCGGGGGGAGAGCGGCGAGCGGGCTCGCCGCCCTCGCGCCGCCCTGCGCTCTGGCCGCCGGGGGGAGAGCCGAGCCCCAGCCGGGGCTCGCCGCCCTCGCGCCGCCCTGCGCTCTGGCCGCCGGGGGGAGAGCCGAGCCCCCGCCGGGGCTCGCTGCCCTCCTCCCAGGGCTCCGGCCGCCCTCCCCCCCGGCGCCCTCCCCCCGGGGCTCCGGCCGACTTTCCCCCCCCCCCCCCCCGCAGGGGGGGGGGGAGGGCGGCCGGAGGCTTTTTTGCCTGGGGCGGCAAAAAAGCCAGAGCCGGCCCTGGCTCTACTCCACTCTGATTAGACCTCAACTGGAGTATTGTGTCCAGTTCTGGGAGCCACATTTCAGGAAGGATGTTCAGGAAGTTGGAGAGAGTCCAGAGAAGAGCAACAAAAATGATTAAAGGTCTAGAAAACATGACCTATGAGGGAAGATTGAAAAAACTGGGTTTGTTTAGTCTGGAAAAGAGAAGACTGAGAGGGGACATGATAACAGTTTTCGAGTATGTTACGAGGAGGAGGAAGAAAAATTGTTGTTCTTAACCTCTGTGGATAGGACAAGAAGCAATGGGCTTAAATTGCAGCAAGGAAGGTTTAGGATGGACATTAGGAAAAACTTCCTAACTCTCAGGGTGGTTAAACACTGGAATAAATTGCCTAGGGAGGTTGTGGAATCTCCATTATTGAAGATTTTTAAGAGCAGGTTAGACATACACCTGTCAGGGATGGTCTAGATAATTAGTCCTGCCATGAGTGCAGGGGACTGGACTAGATGACCTGGACTAGATCCCTTCCAGTTCTATGATTCTAGGTTTAGTTTAAAGACAACTGGGATAGGATCTTTAGACTATATTTGGATATTTGTGTATTAATGAAAAATTCTCTGCGTATTTTAAAAGTTCTTTGCATGAATATTGAACAATTTATTCCAAATGAACAGTTTATCTTGTCATTTAGGGTTTTTTCACTGACTCTTGATATTTAATTCATAGCTTTCCAATAGTGATATGATGTATCTGAGTTACTTTTTATTATTATTACTTTAGTTTTTGCTTTAATCAAATGTCTTAACTTCACTGGGGGATTTATTTTATAGTGGAATCTGTGTCATTGCAACAAACAGCCTTCCTCTTTTAAATCAAACCAAGTAAGTGATGCAATAGCATGCTCAGTAGCATGTTGCCTCACCTTTGCTTTGAGGCATTGGTGTAGAGGCAGGTGTCAGAATTCTCTTCATAATTTTGACAGGCCATTTTGCATATAAAAGGAAACTACCACCTAAATTAATGCTCTGGGGAAAGTCAAAAGTGTGTTGACAAATATCACTGCTTTACCTTCAAGTTATTAATCCTATTGGTGGTCGTGGAGGAGAATCAGATAGGGTTTTGTTTTGAGGATTAGTGCTCTTCAGTTGGCTTTTGGCTTTCATAGTGAAGAATAACAATTCATAATTCAGTTCCATTTTTAATCTTTTACTCCTAGAAATAGCTGAGATTCATGGGAAGCTCCTATATTTTATTGGTGTGTCTAGTTGCATAGAGCACATTAATAAAAATACTCTTAAAAATGCAAAGATAATTAAACATATTCATATAATCTATAAATCTATTTCATAAAAATGTATGCAGCTTCGGGATTTTCATGTGGACTTTAAACAAACTTCAAGGCTCACTCGCAATTTAACTCCTTTTCTCCTGCATGTATTGTGACCCTTTATTGTCACTCATTTATAAAGACCCCTCATGTAAACAGAGAAATGGAAATAAATAGTCATACGAACAAGCAAAATGTACAAATGTGCTAAGGATGAACTCTTTAAGGCAGGATAATGCCTAGGTTGAGACTGACCAAAGGAATTTCTTATTTCCATTAGGAGATACTGACATGAGTGCTTTATAAAGAAACACATTCAACAATACCACATACATTCAGCCACAGAATTTAGAGCTACCTTCATCTAATCAGAGTTCCCAATTGCAGCTCATGGAGTCACAAGCGTGAGTGAAGATTCTCTTGTTCTGCCTAGTGCCAGATAGAATGAGCATAAGACCAATCACAGGCCCACTCCCATACAACCTATGAAAAAAGGATTTGAGGGAATGCTGGTAAGTGGACTAGGTAGAAGGATTCTTCCCTAGCTTCCAAGAAACCAGGAATTGGATAGGAGCAAGAGAAAGGTGATTGTGTCAGCTGGACTCAGAATGAACCAAAGAATAATCATAGCTCACTATCCTGACAATGCTCCTGGGTGTTTTCATTGTAATGTTGCATCCTTATGGTATATGTGGATGATGATGATGCAATGTCATGATATGAAGGGCCAGATCCTTGGTCAGTGTAAATTGGCAGAGGGGACGTGTGTATGTGTGTGGCGGGAAGGACAGGCAGGCAGGCAGGGTCGCCCCCGCCGCCACCCAGATTTGCTGCTTGACTGGTACTGAGCATGCTCAGTAACACTGCTGAAGCCGCTTTCCTCACTTCACCCCACCCCACTATCAGCAGCAATAGGTCACCTGAAATAATAATGCTACACCAATTACATGAGCTTATGATTTGCCTCCATGGTTTGCAACACAATGGCAGAACACTAGGACTTTCCTATTTTGTGGCTATCCAAACTGCATTGAAAGAAGAAGAGATTCCACACCTTGACTGCCACTCTCAGATTCGACAGGAACTTTGGTAATAGAGTCAATTATGGGGAACATTTTTTGTACCCCTGCATATGAAGGTAGCTGTTGTTAACTTGTCAGGAAATCTGCCCTTCCCATAGTATTTCTGAAAAAAATTAGCTTCTTGGACACATTATTTCTAGAAATGATATTCTATTGTTAAAAAAAAAAACCTGCTTCTATTAAACTGCAGAGAACTGGGCTCCTTGTGCCCCGTGTCGAATTCGAATAATATTCCACCAAATGCAAACTCTTCCATGTTACTTTTTGTTATTCCAGACAAACACTGTTGGCAAAAATAAAAAATAAATGTCTTTATTTGTAGAAATGATATTAGCTATCTGAAAATGAAACTTGCAACTTGATTATTAGAATAGCATGTGATACTGAACGTTGTGATCTTCAGAATAAGATGCAACGCATGTGAAGTACATCATAAACTAAACGGGCCATTATATTCATCTACTTATTAAAATAGGACCCTGGAGGGTCTAAGAGAAAGAACTCTTTGAATACATGTACAATTGTATGTTTCAATCTTATTCCATGATTTAGTATTGTAACTGACAATATAAGTATCCCAGATTGATAGCATTTTTTATTTTCTTGTACAGTAAGATTCACACAATAAATTTGTAATGGAAATGATGATTAAATGGGACTTTTGTGCTACTTAGGTGCAATGTTTCATTGATAATGTAATATAGCAGCTCACTATTTGTTATTGACAAAATACTGCAAATATATTGCCACACATCTTTGAAACTCTGTCAATTAACATGCATTATGCAAACATAACACCAGGCAATATTCTCCAGTGTTTGTAGAGGACAAGAACAAACCTGAAGTTTCTATTAAATGTATTCTCCCTTTCTTCAATTAACTAACACTTGCCTGGGTTTGAAAAAGAAAGGCTTTTTTAGCCAACTAGAAAAATAAAATAAAATATAATCCAAACACAAATACACTCAGTTTCCTGTCCATAAATCATTGCTATAAAGCTAAAATGCTTTGCTGATTTTAGATTTTGCAAAGTAGGCTGATGTAAGCTGTGTAGGGAAAAAAATATGCACTTTACAATTAATGTGATTGTCTCTGGAGATGCAGGTGTGCTGTCCAGTAATAAGAATGCCTCAAGAGTAATTATTCATTACACCAATCTTAATAAACAGGTTCCTAATTACCTATATGTATTTTGGGTATAAGGTTGTTTAGAAAGATTTAGTACAGTTCACTATCACAAGCTTGCAGAAAGTCGAACTGTACAGCAGATGTAACAGCCTTTATTCCATGGGTAAACTCAGAACCATTCAGGACTGCAAACAAATTGACAGAGTGCTGGGCTAGAGGCTGATATGGGGTGGCCACCTTTACAATACTTCGATGAAGACAGTGTTTATATGAATCAAATGTTTTAGCAATGTGCCTGTTCAGCTACTTTACAAGGCCCTGCATTTGTTTGGTAGTTTTATTAGTAGAGCTATGGACAATTTATTATTTGCATAAGCCTTGATCAAAAAAACCTCAATGTCCACTCAACCTCTTCCCATGTTTGTGTTTTTCATCCTTTCTGCTGGGCCGCCATCCACATAGAATTAAAGAATTGTCCCACAGGAAATCTTACCGCACAATGATCACATTTGTGGAGTTTTGTTTTGTTCAGTTCATGCCCTGTAGCCATACCACCTTGGGCTTTGATCTTTTCAGATCTCTCAGACTGAGCAGGATCATTCCTTGTCTGCTCTTGGCTGGGTGTCCTCCAGGGAAAACACAGGTGCTGTAGGAAGCGGTTTGGTGATTCAGTAGCTGGCACTTTCCCCTCAAAGTGTCTGATCCAAAGCCTATTGAAGACAATGGGGGATTTTCTATTAACTTCAATGGGCATTGGATCAGAGCCAATGTTAGTATTGAGCCAGGAATCCCAGGAAGGTGTGATTGAGGACTGTTTCTGGAAGTGCTACCTTTTGATGATATATACAATTGAAGTCCACTTGATATTAAATAGCTCATGACACTTAATCTCAATACCCAGGCAAAATTCCAATTTATCTAATTACATTCTGCCTACCTACATGACCTCCTGAAGTTTCAATTTAATACTCTACACTTCATTTGCTGTCCAGGTGCTGTTAAAGAGTTGTTGTGTTCCACCTTAAAGGTGTCTGTATGTGGTGGGTGAAGTGCACTTATAGTCCGTAAAGCATTTTGTGATTTAAAAAAGTGTGTATAAATGTAAAATATCACATTAAAACTTATACATCTTATTTATACATCTGTTGCCTGATATATATGAGTACCCAAAGGTTAGTTACTGAAGAGACTTCCAGATGTACTGGCAGATGGTATTTAGTATGAAATTTTTTCCCATGATAACTATGTGTTTATTTAAATATCAATAGACTAGTAACTTAAAAACGAAAGCCAAACTGAAGTCTGACAAATTTCCAGAATGCACTAGGGGAGAGAAATGTCCAACTACAAGACAAGACCTTGGTGGCCTGACTGAGCAATACAACCAAGTGGCATCTTGGTCCCAAACCTTACCACGTAAAATCACCATGGCTCACCACTGAACTGTGTCAGAAGCAGCATAAAAACTGCAAGACCAGAACACTGATGACACAAAACCTACTCTGATCCTCTCTGACAACAACCTGGGGATTGTTTGCACAACTGTGGGACAGCTGTTAACGAATTTAAGACTGCCTTGTCATAAAGTCTGTCAAATCACAGCTGGTTGACCTATTGTTAATAGTCAATTAGCTGATAAACCCATACTGCATCAGCAAACCTTGGATCCACATGTCACCTGCTGCAAACAGCTCTAGAACTACTTCTTGGAAAAGATTAACCAAACAGTTTTTGAGGGATGAATGACAACAAGCTAGAAAAGAGATCCTGAACCATCCTGCTGAATTCCATGACAGTTTAAGCCACTGGACACTCAGAGATTCATCATTCCACTACATGTAACTCACATTGTTTCTGTTCTCTAATTGCAGTTTTAAGAGTTTTAAGAGGCTGGTGGTGCAAAACCTACTTTTTCTGCAGAAAAGGGAAGACAACAGGGGGAAGTAGGAAGTCCCCAAGAGTAAGACACTGAACCCTTGGGTGGCCATGCAGACTCTGTTTTGATTAATCTCAATCTTTATGTTAATAAAGCATTTGATGCCAAGATACTGTGGTGATTGGTACCCTATAAATACAAAATAGAAATTAGGTTAGTTAGACCAGCAAATAGACAAAGCAACCATGAGAGTCAGAAGATATGCATGCATGAATTTAACGCTACCCCTCAGCTAGGTTACACTGAAAAAAAATTATCTGCAAATGGAACAGAAAGAGATGTTATAGCTTAAATCCACATAGACTGAATGGCTTTTGAAATGTTCAGGATACCCATCCTCTGCAGGTGAGGCATTCTTGTACATTTATCCCACGGCAAATGTATCAAATATAGCTAATCTAATCATAGAGGATCTTAATGCAACTCTCTTTCAACTGGTAAGTACTTTGTCAAACGTTCTACCCAATCTCTGTCTACAGATTCTTTCTTTGACCAGCACATCCTCTTCCACAGTGTTCATTCTCCCTCTCTATCCCGTTACTTACTCTTTTAATAATTTCCAGTCTTTTTGTCTCTCCAATGGCTCTGCTTTTTCCACCCCTCTCCTTCCTAAACTCCTGCCTACCTTCTTCTCATTTCCTCTATGTTCAATTCTACCCTTCACTCATTTACTCCTCCTTACAGTCTACCCCGTCCACCCCTCTGTTGTCCAATTGTGGGTAATCTCTCATCATTACCAATTCTGTTTTTGTGTCGCTCCTCTTCTTCACACCCACGTCTACATGCAATTACTGTCCTCCGTCTTGTGTACTTATCTGTCTTTTCATATGTGGGCTGCAAACACTTAAGCATGTGCATATCTTTACATATGCATGTGCTTAAGGGTTTACAGTGTAGATTGTAGATCTCAATTGAGCTCCACGTAGGTTGTAGATTTGAACTCAGACCCCTAGATTGTAAATTCACTAGAATGGGAAATTTGTCTTTATGTTTGCAGAAAGCTTGTAAAATTTATGGAACTACATGTTGAATTTACTATTATTATTATTAATAGTAACCATGAGATTTCATGGCTTTAATTAAACGTATTTTTGTTTATCTGATTCCATCTGTGACATCTGGTAAAAAAATGAATAAACAAAGCCAAAACCTGTAACATTTTAATAATTTGTTACAATTTTGAAAGCTTTTTATTTTTAAAAAATTATAATTATTTTTAGGATCTTCATCCAAAGCCTGTTAAAAAAAATCAATGAGTATCTTTCCATTGACTTCAGTGGGCATTTTGGATCAGGCCCTAGTTAGTTTTAAATATGCTGTTCAACACTGGAAACTGAAATTTTTCATTCCCAGAAAGCATTGGGACCAGCACTCCCACACCATCTTTAGGATCAACTGTCTCCATGTCAATTCAATGGAGGAATTAAGTCTCCATGACTTAAGTGTTTGACCTCTTCTGAAACTCTTAACAAGGATGCCAAATAGGACCTTTCAAGGTGTTTGGTATTGGATTTTTTTTAAATATAGATTTTTGTCCATTGACAATAGCAGTAAGGCCTCCAATCTTATTTCACATAGGTTCCAAACACCAATTACAAAGTAAGAAGCACTTGATCACTTACTCTACAGACCTTGTCTGGAAATGAACAAGCAGCCTAGCGATTAAAAGTTTTATATTCTCATGCCAATCTCCTGAACTGACATGACCCCTTTATTTATGTTTGTTTTCAAGCTATTTTATTGCATTTGTCCAGACCATTTCAGGAAGAAGGAGGGCATCTGTCTTTGAGATACTTCAGCAGACTGGCTGCCTAGAAAAGAGAGGGTGTTGAGGGAGAGCGTCAGAGGGATATTACAAAGAAAAAACAAAACCAAAAGTATATACTTAAAAGCTAAAAAAACCCAATATGTGTTTTGCCTCTTGTGGTTTGCACTGACTTTTATAGGCTTAGAGCACTTTTGAGGCTGCATCTGGGCTGATTATTATTAGCCTGTATACATAACATGCAGCAAATTGTAGATCACTGTTAATTTCTGTATCCTTTTGGTACACTGTGCTCACACTGCACTCCTTTGACAGACACACTAGATAACATTTTTTTTTAATTAAATCTTTACATGCCTGAGAATGACTCTGAAGAACTGATCACACTTGTAGGAGAGAGACTAAGAGTCTGCTGAAGCAAAGAGAGTGCACACTCTGCTTTAGGACCCACTCCTGCAAATTGCTTGGCATAAGCAGACAACTGCACTTGTGCGCGACCCCCCACCAGTGAGGCTCTGCATTGGTGCAGGAGTCCACCCATGCAGAGCAGCATGTAGGATTCGGGCGTTAGTAGCCCCAGATGTAGTTCGGGAAATGACTTCTAGTTCTTTTTGTTTTTAATCAAAAGATAAGTAACAGATGTACTTAAGAATTCATTTCTTCCCCATCAAAGAGTTAGAGCTTTGCCTTGGGCCATAGTTTTCCAAATGAATAGTCCAAATCTAGCTGCTTCTTTGAACCAATCACAGCCAGTACTAAGCTTGCACTGATGTTGACCCATCAGAGTTTCCTTTCTGTAGTATTGTATCCTTACTACAAGTGGTTTGCTAGTAAACAGAACATTGAATGGAAGCTCTGGGTCTCATCAACACTAAACATAGGGCAGAAATGTCTGTGGCTCCTTTCCAGGCTGCAAATTACAGAGTAATTGTCGGTGTTACTCCAAACAAGGCCTGATGCTTTTATTGACTGCATCACCATCTCCTGCACAGCCTAGTGTTCAGTCAATAGCTGTCACTGGAGGGGAGCCACTAACTCACTGCTCCTGTCAGTATTTCTTATCTAATTACAAATGGTCTCCGGCTAAAGAAACTCTATCTCCTTAACACAGTCCACCTCAGCAGCAAGTTTGAGCTTACAGATTAACCTATCCATATTATCCTTTTGCAGCTGCCAGGGATTGTCTCCTCAAAAAGTTCTCCCTTCTCTTTGACCAATGCAACTCCTGTTACAGAATGTATATCGTAAAGCAAAGATACCACGACAAGTCACTCTGCATGCAGGCATGTCAGGGAAAAAACAGATAGCTTGTTAACTGTACAGGAGCTATTGCATTTTGATAATTTATATAGTTTGTAAGCAAAGAGAGTTGGATATGACTGCTAATACTAATATGCTCTGGGTAAAGCCAATAACCTGAATTGTCAGGTACTTTAAAGAAAGGCCCAGGTCCTCAGCTGGTATAAATTGGTGTCGCCAACAGATCTGGCTTCCAAACAGACCAAGTGTTTTACTATAATGTATCAAACCATACCATCTGCATCTGACTTGAGCTAAGTTTCCTGGGGAAGAGCCCACGTGTGAGGAGTCTGCTGAACAGTGATGGGTCAGCAGATAGGTAGATCTGCTGGGAGGGACTCTGTGGCTGCTCTTTTACTCCTGGGGAGTTAGATGAAATGTGGCCAGCTGGGGAGGGGCCCAGGGCAGTCAGGAAGGCAATTGGGAGGGTTGATTGTGGAGGAAGAGAATCTGGGGTGCTGGGAAAACCTTGACCCACTAACAGGTACTGTGTCAAGAGAAGGGCTTGTGTAAAACAGCACTAATGGACCTCGGGAGGGGTCAACATTTACATGTCTGCCTCTTATCTATCCGGCTCCTAGTATGCTGGCAGTGCTCAAGAGATTAATACATTAAAATAAGTGTAACAGAATATCAAACCAATGCATTAGCCAGCTTGGGAGACAAATGTCATACAAAGGAACAAACATGCAAGGCCTGCTTTCAACCATGATGTCTCTTACACTTCAGCCAAGCGTGCTGCCAGTGCCCCCTGCTATTGATACGAACCAGTGAAAAACAAAACTATTTTAGAGAGGAAAAGATATGAAGATAATAATGAGGGCTGATATTTTTAAAAGAGTCTAAAGGATTGTGACAGTTTTAATGGAAGATGTGTCTGTAAATCCCCTAAATCCCCAAAAGAATATTATGGGCATGTTCTTTCAGTGCATACATCTAACTTCCATTAGTTATTGGGATTTATGTGAACTCACTGATGGGAAAATATATTCTTAATGAATGGACTGCGAATCTTTTAAAGGATAGTAAGATTCTCTCTCACACGCTCTTTCCATTCTCTTGGTGATAAATCTAATTATACCATGTAACTGGCAAATCAGAAAAAAAAAAGAAAACTAGTTAAAAAGTGAGTGAACATGGGAAAGTACTGTCTTTCTACAATGTTTTAAACTTATTCACAGATTAGTCAATGACAAAGCAAAGCAAAATGACTGCTTAAAATATTATTGCCCCAGTAGTCTAAAACGATGGAGCTAATACTCTCCCTGAAGCTTTCCTAGTAAAATCAGTGAACCTCGAAGTTCAAGTTATTTTTGCTGAGTTTTGGTATTAGAAACTCAGGCCAAAGCTAGGTGGGGTTTTGTTGTTGTTGTTGTTGTTTTGTTTTGGGTTTTTTTTTTTGTCCGGATATAGGCAGAGAGGAAGCAAACCACTGAGATTCCAATTCAGAAAGTACAATGACCTCAAATTCTCCACCTCTTGCGTTGGGTCATGTTGTCAGATTTGTCATACGGAGAAAATAAAACCCCTTTCAGGTACATTCTGTGCTATGATAAAGTCTCTCTTCTGAAGTGTAAAGAATATGAAGAAACATGAATGGGAATAAAGAAATGTAAAAAGTTTAACTGACAGGCAGCTCACTGGGACTTTTACACAAGACCAAAGTATAGAGCAAAGAAAGAAGCCAAGACAAGCCACATGCAGCTGAAACAATTATCCAACAAAAGTATCCAACAGAACTACACACCTACAGCTTTCAGAGGGGTAGCCGTGTTAGTCTGTATCAGCAAAAACAACGAGGAGTCCTTGTGGCACCTTAGAGACTAACAAATTTATTTGGGCATAAGCTTTCGTGGGCTAAAACCCACTTCATCAGATGCAGGGCCGGCTCCAGGCACCAGCGCAGCAAGCAGGTGCTTGGGGCGGCCAATGGAAAGGGGCGGCACGTACGGCTCTTTGGTGGCAATTGGGCGGCGGGTCCCTCAGTCCGTCTCGGAGGGAAGGACCTGCCGCCGAAGAATGAAGCGGTGGTGGTAGAGTTGCCTCAGAAGTGCCGCCGATTGCGGCTTTTTTTTTTTTTTTTTGGCTGCTTGGGGCAGCAAAAACGCTGGAGCCGGCCCTGATCAGATGCATGGAGTGAAAAATTCAGTAGGCAGGTACAAATATACAGTGCATGAAAAGATGGGAGTTGCCTTACCAAGGGGGGGGGAGGTCAGTGCTAATGAGGCCAATTCAATTAGGGTGGATGTGGCCCATTCCTAACAGTTGACAAGAAGGGGTGAATATCAACAGAGGGAAAATTACTTTTTGTAACACTACTTTTGTAACACTTTTTTATATTTATACCTGCCTACTGATTTTTTCACTCCATGCACCTGATGAAGTGGGTTTTAGCCCACGAAAGCTTATGTCCAAATAAATTTGTTAGACTCTAAGGTGGCACAAGGACTCCTCGTTGTTTTTACACACCTACAGTTAGGCTACCCTGCTCCTGTAATTGCTCAACTCAGCTGAGATGATGAAGCTGTTACCAGGAGGTACTACACCAGGGGTCGGCAACGTTTGGCACGCGGCTCGCCAGGGTAAGCACCCTGGCGGGCCGGGCCAGTTTTATTTACCTGCTGACGTGGCAGGTTCGGCCGATCGCGGCCCCCACTGGCCGCGGTTCGCCGTCCTGGGCCAATGGGGGCGGCGAGAAGCGGCGCGGGAGAGCGATGAGCTGGCCGCGGCTTCTCGCCGCCCCCATTGGCCCGGGACGGCGAACCGCGGCCAGTGTGGGCCGCGATCGGCCGAACCTGCCGCGTCAGCAGGTAAATAAAACTGGCCCGGCCCGCCAGGGTGCTTACCCTGGCGAGCCGCGTGCCAAACGTTGCCGACCCCTGTACTACACTCACATGGCAAGATCAGACCTTTAGTTTGGTTTCTGGATTTAGACATTGAAATGTTCATGTTAAAGTTATACCTAATAGTTTAATTTGGTAAATAGTACAATTGTTTCATAACAAATTTTACCACTGTTTTCTACTCTAACAGCTGGAGTGTGAAGCAAGCTTCACACCCGCACAGGGGATTAACAGAGAATAAGACAATCTTCCACGTATTCCTTTCTAAGGGCTACGTAGGCCTAATGGTAAGGGTTGCTGCATGAACACTCCCCACAAGCCTCTGACTCAGTAGGTGGGCAGAGAGGGGTAGGAAATTGATGGGCACCTCATATTCCTTAATGTGTTTTCCTCACAACAGCCCTGTGAGGTAGGGAAGTACTACTTTTCCCATTTTACAGATTGGGAACAAAGGCACAGACGGCTACATTTTTAGGCACTTAAAGTTACAGATAAGCAACTAGTAGGATTTTCGAAAGCACCTGGGTGGCTAACTCCCATTGAAATAAATGAAAATCAGGTGCTTTTGAAAATCCCACTCTGTGCCTATCTGCACCTTTAGGTGCATAAATGTATCTTTACAAATATGGCCCAAAGAGACTAAGTAACTTGACCAAGGTCACACAGAAAGTCTGTGGCATAGTAGGGACCTGAACCCTGATCTTGCAAATTCTAGGCTAGTCCTTAACCAATGGATGAACCTTCATCTCAAGTGTGCCAGGCAGCACTGCTAAGCCAGAGCACCAAGGGTAGTAATTCCAGCAGTAAATCACCAATTCCCAGGAGCAAGGGGAATGTAGGGGGGAAACTGTGACTTCCTGGGCTGCTTCTGTTGTAGCACAGCAAAACACCATCTCTTACTATGGGCAGTGTTCTTGCTACACATTCCTATTTCATTATCTTATGCAGTGTTTCCCAAACTTGGAACACCGCTTGTGTAGGGAAAGCCCTTGGTGGGCCGGGACAGTTTGTTTACCTGCACCATCCCCAGGTTCGGACGATCGCGGCTCCCACTGGCCGCGGTTCGCTGCTCCAGGCCAATGGGAGCTGCTGGAAGCGGCGCGGGCCTGAAGCAGCGATCCGCAGCCAGTGGGAGCCGCGATCGTCCGAACCTGCGGACGGGGCAGGTAAACAAACCGGCCCAGCCTGCCAGGGGCTTTCCCTACACAAGCGGCGTCCCAAGTTTGGGAAACACTGATCTAATGTATAAACTACTTTATTATTGTACAAATAAAAATAATTTCACATTTGCTAACAAATCTCTCAATTACAAAATATTTTAGACACCTTATCAAGCCAAGAACACAAGAGTTAGGAAAAGGTTTCTCAAATACAAACCTCTTAAATGTGCTAATAAAATGATCAACGCGAGATCAGCCAACCAAAGGCCATTTTTTGAATAGCTCAAGTATATGGCACAATATCTATACCTGAATGTGTTTTGATGTAGTGCTAGCCACAATGCATGGCTGCAATCCTAATTAGGAAGAAAAAAATATGTCTGCAGAAGTTATAGAAGTATTTCAAAATAAAAAAAAGTCTCTCATCCCAGCTAATTGTGTAAGCCTTTAAGAAGTAATTGGTGAAATTAAAAAAGCTACAACAAAGAGGCTATCTTTGATCATCTTAAAAACTGCAAATGCAGGATACATCAGTCTCCTCCCCTATGTGATTGTCTTATCCCAAGGGATGACATTGCTTATTCAACTTTCTTATGCAGACAAAAAATAAAGTGTCAAGAATAAATTAGGCAAAGATAAGAGAGAAAAAAGTGGCTAATCTACAGATTTGTCATTTTTCACAGAGATCACACAGAATAATTATGATATCTCACTGACAGTGGACTGCCCTTAACCACTTAATACACTGCTAATAAATAACAACTAATCTGGTGGTAAAGATTAAACCCCAATAGGCACTAAATAGGATAATGGATTCAGAAGACAAAACAATGCCTATGTTAAAATTTAAAAAAGCATTACTTGGGAAAACATTGCTATTCTCTATATTCTTTTCAGAGAGTTCAGCTTGGTAGCAAACTAGACCTACAGCTACTGAAAGTCAGTATACCTCCATTGAACTCAGGGGAGCTATTCCAATTTACACCAACTGAAGATTTAAGATAAAAATTATTATAGGGCCTAAATGACAGAGGCTCCTAACTCCCTGATTTTCAATGAGACTTAAGGTGGGATTCACAAAGATACTTAGGCACCTAACTCTCATGAATATAAATGGGAGTTAAGCAATCCCAACAGTAGGCCCCTAAGTAACTTAGGCATGTTTGCAAATTTTACTGCAAATGTCATTGAATGTCAATGGGACTCAGGAGTCAAAGTGCCTGCATCACTTTTAAAAATGGGATTTTAGGCACATTTGAAAAATTTACTCCATTATTAGATAGTAACTCTTTAGCATGGAAAATGCCTAAGCCTTGCTTATGACAACACAGTCTGAGGTATCGAAGGAATAAACAGCAGGATTGTAATGACTGAAGATGCCAAGTGCTAAAAATCAACATAATGGTAACTCGGATTCTTCCTTGTGCACAGACTGTGCTGTAGATTGAAACAGCACCAGAAGTAAAGCACAATTTCCAAGACAACAGAAAGTTATTTTTAAAATGAAAAATGGTGTGACACTATTTGGGTCAGTCAGAAATATTTCTCACTATGAATCCAAATTTGCAAATAGTTTTTCCATCTGCCAGTTTACAATGCCACAGTCCTAAAACATTTGTACTGTCATTTGCAGAGTCCCTTATCCAAATATTTTGAACAAATATCAATACCCCCACGTGCATAGTGCATAGGAATTGTCAGACCAGTGATCCATGTAGTCCAACATCCTGTCTCCAACAGTGCCAGCACTAGCTGCTTCAGAGGACGGAGCTTCAGAACCTTCAGAAGGCACTTATGGAATGATCTATATTTTCTAATAATACTGTTTGATATTTATGACATGGCTTTCAATTTAATGGAAGTTAAGTTTATGAGGAGACTGTTAGACCATTTCATGATCTCAGGTGTTTTGCAACCAAATTAAAGGTCTGTTTGCTAGAGTACTGAATATCAAACATGACGTCAAACTGAGGTTATGAAAAATGTTCCTGTGTTGACTGAACTATTTCAACATAATCTCACATTTCTATTGTTACTTTTGCATTGCTTTCCCACATAGTTCAAAGTCCAGTGCCACAGCTTTGGGGCTTGGAGGTTGAGAATCTTGCAAACCTTTATAACGCTGGGAGTTGGTGGGCCACCATCAACTTAATCGTATTTCTGGCTAAAAATGAACCGTGCAGCACTAATGCACAAGTTAAACAAAAAGAGATTACAGGAAAAATTCTCTCTTTTCAGTTTACTTACATTTTGCATTTGACAGCACATTGTGTCAGACAGTTACTTTCCCCAGGTTTTTCATAAAGATCAATGGAGTAGTTTTTGGTTTTGTTTGTTTTTAAAGACAAAAAGTGACTGTAACACCACAACAACTGACAAGTGGACTCAAGGGCAGATGTACCTGAAAATGCTTACGGTGTTTTTAACTAGATTTGAAGTTGCTGATGTCCCTTCAAGGGAAGTTAGTTGGTAACCTGGATTTTATGAATTGGAAAAGTATTTGTTTGGGGGTTTTTCCTTCCTCTGTTTTTCTGATGGCTAGAAAACCACTTCTGTTTTCCTTTATGTTCATACAGGCTGGCCTCCTCTCTTCCCCACGGGTCCTTTTCTGTTCAACTCCATATATTCCATTTCCAAAAGGACTGTGAAAAGAATCCATTTCCCCTTCTGAGGCATTCACCTGCAGCAGAACGTCCAGCTACAGTGAAATGATGCTTCCTAACACATAAGCCAGGACACAATGAAGACCTTTTAGAAAGGTACCGTCTATCTTCTCAAGTTGTTGAAGCAACCAGTGACAGGAATGTCATTTAAAAAAATATAATCCTAATAAAGAGTCAAGTTATTTTCCAGACCAAATAATTCACACAGATTTCTCTTAGTTACAGAACTGTCAAGAAAAATAATTCTTGTCTCAAGCATGAGTGATTATGACAAGGTAGCCAATATGGTCAAAGTCTCATTAGGCAGCACACGTGCACAGTATACAAGTAATATACTAGTAATCAGTAATCTATTACCTCTAAATCTATTACTTTAGTGAAAAAGCAACTAGTAACATGTAATGGCTTACTCTTAAAAATAAATTTAACAACAGTGTTTGCTTGAGGCTGTGGTAATGAGCTGCACGTGTATTAATTTAAAATGAATGACTTAAAGGCTTCCATGAGTCAGGGAAAGTCTAGAGATGGAGACTATGGGGAATAGTAACATAGCTAATTTTACAACAGGGAGGGTTCATTTAAAAGCTATGCCTTCTAGGAAACCCACCTCCAGAGGCAGAAGCTCTACTTTGGGTAAAAAGTGGAGATGAAAATGAGCGGTATTGAGTATTCACTGTTCTGAAACCTTGCAACTAGATTTGGATTTGTGTATTTGTATCCCTGTATAAATACACCAGCCTAAACAGAGGAGAGGGAAGGAATCAAAACCTGAAGTAGGTCCCTCTATATCAAACTGTCCTATCACAGTTGTAGTCTCAGTGGGATACTAAGGGTGACAGAGTTTGCACTGTGAAGACCCATATTAACAAAAGACATATGTAAAAGGCTAAAAGGATGGCAGTTTTCCCTGTCAGTGAAGCATTTAAAAAAAAACAGGAAAGGAAAGGCTACCTATCCATACTTTTAAGAAGACTACACAGCAGCACACAGAGCTCCTTTTCAAATTAATAACTCATTCTGTTATCACAGAAATGAATGTGCAGCACAGCATCTACACATGACTACATCTCCCATGATGAACAATGGACCTCCTTGTTGAAGAGGGGAGATGATACAATATGAGAATCCCTGCCCATGGTGTATGTTGGGAAGTGTAGTCTAGGCCTGGAGCCAAGAATCCAAGCTAAGCGTCAGAGCCAGGGTCAGATACCGAATGCCAGAGCCAAGGGTCAAGGCAGAATCAGAATTCAGAGGCTGGGATCAGAGCCAGGACTGGTAATTGATGGCTGGAAGTGAGGCATAAGGTCAGGAACCAGAGAAGAAGCAAGGATCAAGCACAGAGCAGGAGCATGGTGGAACAGGAGTGAAGGCAAGGGCGAGGCCGGACACAGGAGCAGCTCAAGAATCAGAAACAGGAATGGGTGCAGGTACAAGCAGGGTCCAGGCAGCTATAACAGAAAATCACTTTGCTGCTCGGGCAACTTCTTGTGCCTCCTTCTGGCTTAAATAGCACAGTTAGACTAATTAATGGACCAGACAGTCCTCAAATCAGGGCTGTCGTGGGTGGTGCCCTAACTGAGGCTGTTGTTCTACTGGCATCTCAGCCCAACAGATTTCAGTGGAGACGGGGCAGATGCCATGATGCAACAACTTTCTGGGAACTCACAGGCCTGGGACATCACACAGTTAGCATTTCTAAGCCAAAATATGGTGCGGATTTTGGGCTGAAATATTTGGTTTTTTGAAGAAGAACAAGAAGAAGAAGAAGAAGAAGAAGAAGAAGAAGAAAGAAAAAAACGTTCATTAAAAGGTTCATTTAGTCAAAAACTCAATTTTCCATTGAAAACCAGTTAACAGAAAATTTTCAACCATCCCTACTTACACCACCTAAGAAAGGAAGGGAAAGAAAATTGCCTCTCATTTTGGGTACTCATCTTAAGACACACCTTGGGCCTAATTTTTAGCACTCGGAACTCCGATTAATTGCTAAGCATCTACAGTGCAGTTGAAATTTTGAACATAAGTCTCAAAATGTCTCGTGTTGAGCACCTGAAGTCAGAGATCACTTTTTTTAAAAAGTGGCCATTAATGCATGATTGGACTTCAATGAGTTAAACAGGGCAGAATTTGTCCTGCTCCTTTCATCAGGCACATTTTGCAAAGAACGTTTATGACATACAAAGGACCTGGTTAATTAGTATGTTAAAAATAATATTTAAAAAAAACTTTGCTAACAAGAAGTTTGAACTTTAACTTAAAAATGGATGTAGATCATTATGTTTGTACAAATGTATGCCGTACAAATGCCTTGAACAAATTGGTAATAATAGGTTATTATGTACAGTATCTCTGGGAATGTGCATTTCTAGATCAGGTGTGTTTGTGTTACGATAACAGTGCAGATTTAATTACAAGAAGGGAGATTGAAGAATATAATCACTTTGCAAACGAGTGTCTTCTCTGCTCTACATATGTCTTTGTTTTTTTTACTTATCCTTAAAAGTTCTTGAAAGCCGAGTACAAAAGATTTCTGAGCTGCTAGCAGTTATTTCCTTGTGGCTAAATCCACTATGTCCGTTTACTCTGTCTCGTTACCTGACATCTCCACTCTATTCAGAGTTCATCAAACACAGACACTCTTCTGATTAATGGCTAATTTATTATTTGCCTTGCAAATGTTTATCTGCAGGGAGATGAGGTAAATATACTTCAGCTCTGACAACCACTCTGGCTCCTCTTCCCTGTCTGATGGAATGGTCAGTTGATGGCATCCCTGAGGAGTCATGCCCTGCCTTGGGTTGCTGAGACAGCCCTCTGAAAGGCAACATATCTATTTTTAATGAGCACAGCACAAAATCAATTAGCTAGTGGCTTGGAAGAGGAAATTAATAATCACTTTTGTTTGGCATTTTCATGAGTCCTATCAAAAATAAACTTCAATATTAATTACGTATATTGGTATTCTTTGGTAACCTGGAGAACCAGTGCTTGAACATAAAAATATGAAATCAAAATCACAGGCTTTCACATCAGTCATTTAGCTGAAAAATGCTATAATATATAAAAAAAACATTAAAAGAAAATACATTTTCAGAAAGAACAAAGAGAAGAGAATTGTCTGATGTACTTCTTCTGCCACCATCCATGGGAGACAGCCAACTTCATACGTCATATTTTATCCCCACTGCAGCAGCCAATTCTCCCCAAAGTGCTAAATGTTTAAAAATGTGTGTGTACCTGGAAACTAATAGCTCTGGAATAATGCCTCTTATTTGTGAAGAGTTTTCTTAGACTTCAGTGCACTGATTTTTTAATTTAAAAAAAGACACAAAATTTAGGAATTTAGAAAACAAGGAGACAAAAGGTTACGTATTTAGACCTTAGAAAAAAATGAGGACAACCAGCAAAGTGATGTAAGCTTAATACAGGGGAACAGATGCAGTAAATCATAAGGCATAAAATGCATCCTCTTTTACGCCCAAGGGAGCAGCTGTCCCAGAGAAGTTGGTCACCTTTAAAGACAATATTAGTATCACTGCCATCATCCCCTTTGTATTCTATCTGGGATTTAAAACCTGCTGTTTCCTTCACAACTCTGCCATAGACTGCCCAACAGCAGTGTTGAATCAGGACTGCTTTAGGACAGCCACGTCCTGTTTGAGGGGCTGTGCTGTGTATGTCCAGGCCCCACATGGAAGTGAGCGCCATTCTCCACCCCAGTGTCCCTCTTTCTGGTGCAGCTACTGTAATCAAAGCCTGCAACTCAAGGAGCGAATCGGGCCAAAAAGGATGAGCAAACTCATTTTGCCAGATTTTGAACTTGAACACTGAGTGACTTGATTGTTATTGGGTTCAGTTGGCTGAAAAAAAGATCAGGAAGAAAGAAAAAATATTTCCTGAAAAATACGCTGAAAAATAGAGAGGAGAGAGTGAGCCCAGTGGAAAAACAAATACAGAGACTGAGGGGGACAATAGCAGAGGGCAAGAGAGAGAAAAAGCCTAATTCTAACTGTTAAGGATATATTGGGTGACCCCTGGTCCTTATGTTACGTGAAGGGGTAAATAACACTTCCTTATTCACTTTCTCCACACGATTCATGATTTTATAGACCTCTATAATATCCCCCCTTAGTCATCTCTTTTGACAAGTGGAATGGTCTCAATATTTTTAATCTGTCCTTAAACAGAACCTGTTCCATAGCCCTAATCATTTTGGTACTTCTCTGTATTTTTTTCAATTTTAATATATCTTTTTTTTTTAGATAAGGCAACAAGAAATGAACACAATATTCAAAGTGTGGGTGTACCCTGTATTTATAAAGTGGTATTATAATATTTTTGTTTTATCGTCTATCCCAGGAGTCGGCAACGTTTGGCACGCGGCTCGCCAGGGTAAGCACCCTGGCGGGCCGGGCCAGTTTATTTACCTGCTGATGCGGCAGGTTCAGCCGATCGCGGCCCCCACTGGCCGCGGTTCGCCGTCTCGGGCCAATGGGAGCGGCGGGAAGCCGCAGCCAGCACATCCCTTGCCCGCGCTGCTTCTCGCCGCCCCCATTGGCCTGGGATGGCGAACCGTGGCCAGTGGGGGCCGCGATCGGCCGAATCTGCCGTGTCAGCAAGTAATAAACTGGCCCGGCCCGCCAGGGTGCTTACCCTGGCGAGCCACGTGCCAAACGTTGCCGACCCCTGGTCTATCCTTTTCCTAATGGTTCCTAGCATTGTTAGCTTTTTTGACTGCTGCTGCACATTGTGCAAAATGCTTTCAGAGAACTATTCACAATGACTCCAAGTTTATGTTCCTTTGTATTTTCCTCAGGAGGATTTGACTTCCAATTATTAAAAGCTGTCTTTTTGTCTCTTACCATCTCTTTTACTCTGTTTAGCCATGATGGCATTTGTATGGTCCTCTTACTGTTTTTTTTAATTATTATTATTATTATTTGGGATATACATATAGTTTGAGCCTCTATTATGGTGTTTTTAAAAATGTTCCATGCAGCTTGCAGGCATCTCTACTGTTATGACTGTTCCTTTTCATTTCCATTTAACTAGCCTCCTCATTTCTGCATGGTTCCCCTTTTTGAAGTTAAATGCTACTGTGGTGGGTGGGTTTCTTTTCCCCCCTACAAGGATGTTAAATTTAATTACAGTATGGTCGCTATAAAATACAAATACACAGTTGAATTTTCAAACTGTGTGTAGGTTAGCCAGACAACATTGTGACAGGAATTGTATAGCTAAATCAGACAGCATGAAAAGAATCCATGCAGTCATGGATAGCAAAGGCACTCTATATGCCAAGCCGTTTTCCACTCAGTCTGTAAAGCAGACAGAAAATATTCTCATTCCCTTGGTGTATTCTTACATTCATCTTCTGAGACCCACAGTTCTGTCAAATTGCTCAGTGCCCTTTTTTTTAAATCCATTATTATTAGATACCGAGTCCACAGCACAGTGTGGGTAATATCTCAAGCTCATTTTTATATAGGCCCATGGTAAAAGGAAATGATTATTCCTAAAATAGCTATCTTCATTATCCATAGTTGTTTTAGAGTCTAAGTGGTATGTGAGTTGCTGAGTGCCCAGTTCTCTCCACAGCTTGCTGCGGGACCTGGTCTTTGGAAACACTCCTGAGTAAAGTCTTCATGTGAAGTAGTAAATAACATTCCCCTATTCCAGGGATCGGCAACCTTTGGCACACAGCCCCCCAGGGTAAGCTCCCTGGCGGGCTGTGCCGGTTTGTTTACCTGCCGCGTCTGCAGGTTCAGCCGATCGCAGCTCCCACTGGCCGCGGTTCGGTGCTCCAGGCCAATGGGGGCTGCGGGAAGCCGCGGCCAGCACATCCCTCAGCCCGCGCCGCTTCCCACAGCCCCCATTGGCCTGGAGCAGCGAACCACGGCCAGTGGGAGCTGCAATCGGCTGAAACTGCGGACACGGCCGGTAAACAAACAAACAAACAGGGGGCTTACCCTGGCGGGCTGCATGCCAAAGGTTGCCAATCCCTGTCCTATTCGCTTTTTCCACACCAGTCAAGATTTTATAGACCTTTATCATCTCCCCCCACCTTTAGTCATCTCTTTTCCAAGCTGAAAAGTCCCAGACCTTGTAATCTCTCTTCAAATGGAAGCTGTTCCATACCCCTAATCATTTTTGTTGCATTTCTCTGTACCTTTTACAATTCTAATACATCTTTTTTGAGATGGGGCAACCAGATCTGCATACAGTATGCAAGATGTAAGATGTGGGCATACCATGGATTTATATAGAGATATTATGATATTTTCTGTCTTATTATCTATCTCTTTCCTAATGATTCCCAACATTCTGTTCACTTTTTTGACTGCCGCTGCACATTGAGTGGATGTTTTCAGAGATCCACAATGATTCCGAGATCTCTTTCTTGACTCGCAACAGCTAATTTAAAATCCCATCATGTGTAGTTCGGATTATGTTTTCCAATGTGCATTACTTTGCATTTATCATTATTGAATGTCATCTGTCATTTTGTTGTCCAGCCAACCAGTTTTGTGAGACCCCTTTGTAACTCTTTGCAGTTTGCTTAGGACTTAACTCTCTTGAGTAATTGTGTCATCTGCAAATTTTGCCATCACACTGTTTACCCCTTTTTCCAGATAATTCATGAATATGTTGAATAGGACTGGTCCCAGTATAGAACCCTGGGGACACCACTATTTACCTCTCTCCGTTCTGAAAACTGACCATTTATTCCTACCCTTTGTTTCCTATCTTTTAGCCAGTTACTGATCCATGAGAGCACCTTCCCTTTTATTCCATGACTTCTTACTTTGCTTAAGAGCCTTTGGTGAGGGAATTTGTCAAAGGCTTTCTGTAAGTCCAAATCACTATTTCCACTGAATCATCCTTGTCCACATGTTTGTCGATCCCCTCAAAGTATTCTAATAGATTGGTGCGGCATGATTTCCCTTTACAAAAGTCATGTTGACTCTTCCCCAACAAATTGTGTTCATCTAAGTGTCTGATAAATCTGTTCTGTAGTGTCATTTCAATCAATTTGCCTGGCACTGAAGTTACAAAATAAACCATTTTCTTTTTTGCACTGTAAATCTAGTGCCTTACGGGTGAATACAAGCAATTTCTGAATCTCCTTCTTGAAGGGGATGATTCTGCTCTCATAGCACCCAAACTCAATGGGAAGTTGAGAGCACGCAGTATCTTGCAGGATTAGTCCCATAGGGCCTTTCAGTCACCATTAAAAATCAATGGGAATTTTATCAATGACTTCCATAGGTGCAGGATAGAGCCCTTAGCATCCATTAATAAATATTCGACTCGTGTCCATGAGCAGTGGTTTTCTAGATGAGGATAGTGTACATATCTCACTATTAGTGAAAATATGTATATATCTGGATCTTTCTTAGCAAAGGGGGCACAAAATACAGCCTAGTATGTGATTGTTCTACTGGTATGTTAAAAATACATCAGCTAACAAGGTGAGCACTAGTAGGTGAGCACAACTTGCAGGGAACTCGTTCTTCTGTTAACTCACTTGTCACAATACATCAGCAAACACTTTTTTCCTATGGCTTCCATAAGACATTGCATTACAGGATTCCCTATACTGAATTAGGTGTACCACTTTAGCAAGGTCCCTAACTTAAAATATTTGTAATACACACCTCCAATGTGTCAAATCTTGCACAAACTGTCATTTTACTTTATTTTGAAACAGCCACACAGGAAACCAGTTCCTTGAAATTTTATTCCCAATCAGGATTCTCATGATTACTGGTGAGAGAGCCAATAACTTTTCCAGGACTAATTTTTACACAGGATGAGGCATACACAGTACAGTGTGTGTCAGTGGCTGAGGCAGGACAGTCTGGCCTTGTTATTCAGACATCATATATGTAACTAGTCCTGACAACTGCTGATTATATCTTTTTTAAAGCACTGCCGCCTTTTTTTGTTTGCCACTTATCCTCTGGTGTATATGCCAGTGCAGACAATGTCCCGTCAGTGTAATTGTCACTCAGCTGTCTGTCAGTGACGGGAGGAAAAGGGTGACAGTCTTGACATCCCACCAATCGTCCCTCTGGAAAATTGATATCGTCCTCCCCAGTAAACAACAGCTAGAGAATTGACCAGCCTTGCCGGCACATCCCTGAACAATCAGCTTCCATTAAGAGCAGAAGCCACACATTTATCCCACCATACTCCAATCAATAGTACGCTGACTTGTTCTACACTCAAGCATGCAACTGCTCAAGGTCTGCATTTAGCGCAGGCTAACTTTCAGATACTTCCTGAGGCTCTTTGACTTAAATATCTCTTTCAGCTTAAATGAAAATAAAGCATGGTTTAAAGCGTTTTTCCTCCCTCTCCCATTGATCTGGCATATTTACTTCAGCCCACAGGAAGTTTAGCAGATTTATTTGCTTAATTAAATTGTATATATGATTATTTAACCTCATTATTAAAGACAATAAATAACAGAAACAGTGTTTTATTACTTATACTTTGCAGTCTTGCATTTATGTTTAGTTGTGCTGTGGAGAAAATAATGCATGCTCTTTCAAACTGGGTGTAGGTTAAGTGAGCTACACTATATTTACACTCTGCAGCTGCTGTCTGGGTAAACGGTGCAATTTGTTAACCATGAAGCCCACATCTGTTTATACACCACCTTAGTAATCTAAAACTATTTGGGTGATCAGCCTAGTAGTGTAGTAACAGCACTACGTGCTGCCATGTGGGATGCTTGAGATGAGGAGGGGAAGACAGGTTATTCACAACTCACTGATGGAGAATGAGTACTTCACAGACACAAAATGTTTCATCATTTCAGAAGATGCAGCTGACAGATCCTACCCCCCAGTTTGCAAAGCTGCACTGGTGTCAGTCTCAGCACACAATGTGATGCTGTATTTCCAGCTGGGGTAAAGTGCAAAGTCAGCAGCTGTTGACATCTCCTTGCTTCACTTGCCCCGTAAGGTGCAAGAGTTTTGAGGCTATTGCTGGACCCTGGTCTCCTACATAGACTGCATAGTCTATCCTTATTGCTAAAACTAACCTTTTGAAACAGTTTTAACATACACACCACCTCTCAGGGATGACCTTTACCTACAGTAAGAAAATATGAACACCCTTGTGGTCTTATCAGAAACATCCTTCGACTAATAAACCAGTATAATTTGGGGCTGTGGAGGACACAAGCGGCAGGGACAGCAGCAATAGCACAAGCTATCATACACAATGGCTGACATGACAATTACTGTTCTGCAATGTGGAAATCAAATGTGATGGAAGGTACAACTAGCAGCTTTTTAATTCCATGCTACAGAATAGCAAGTCTGACTCCAAAGCATCCCTCAGTCATTTTACAGTCTCATGTCTCTCTTTACAAAATGTTACTCTAAAGCCAGGTGAAGTTCCTTGCTTACCAGTTGTATTTTCAGATATATAATGGTAAAACCTGATGTACACATTCATATAAGCAACAACAAAAGCCTGTATACTTTAGCAGCAAGTATCCTTAAGAGTCTTTTCTTATCTTCCAAAGAACCACATCAGCATTAACATCTGTATTTTTACTTATGTTTATATTCAAATATTTTAGGGGTTTAAGGAGTATGATTAAGGCACTTCCTTTGTTTTGGGGGCTAGACACTAATGGTGTGATGTGCAAACCATTAGGGAGTTCATTGTCCCCTTCACTTTGCTAAATGGACACAATCAATACCTTAATCGGAATGTTTGGAAGCATCCTTATGAGGACAAAATTGGCATATTACAACACTTTTTCTGGCCTGTGCATTAAGTTCATTAACTTTTCTCATTTAAATTACAAATTTCATTTCTCTGATCAAGATGAAGATAGGCCTTTCATTTACAAGCTCAGATTTTTGCTGTGATAATATTTTACAGGGAATGATAAAGTTAATGCAGCGAAACACACATCATGTCACCCCTATTGGTAGACAATTATAGATAAGGTTCCAAATTCCAATAACCCTGACCGGAGGCACTCAGGAACTTCCATAGAAGAATGACAAAAATATTAAGTAAAGAGGCCAAAAGGCTAATCAATCTTATTAGGAAGATATTCACGCTTGCCGCAACACAAGCAAAATCCACAAAACCAAAAATGTGTTATTTAATTTTCATTTGATGAACACAACTACATTCTACTTAGTACTGAAAATTAAGTTGCTAATTACAATCTTTTTTAAAGGTTTAAAGATACACTTCTCTAATTTTTATATAGCAGAAGTTTGATCGGGCTTTGGAATGTAACTACATCCTACGGAAACTTTCCCCTACTCACATTGAAGCACCAGACTTGCTTTAAAAACAAACAAACACACACAATACTTGTATATTGTATTTATTATGGACATATCTATGCAGACACTATATGCATAACACCTGCATATTAATAAATGCTTATAATAGCCCAGGGTTTTTCAAACAGGGGTCGCCGCTTGTGTAGGGAAAGCCCCTGGCGGGCCGGGCCGGTTTGTTTACCTGCCCCGTCTGCAGGTCCGGGCTCCTACTTGCCGCGGATCGCTGCTCCGGGCCAATAGGGGCTGCTGGAAGTGGCGTGGGCCGAGGGACTTACTGGCCACCGCTTCCAGCAGCTCCCATTGGCCTGGAGCAGCGATCCGCGGCCAATGGGAGCCGCGATCGGCCGGACCTGCGGACGGGGCAGGTAAACAAACCGGCCCGGCCCGCCAGGGGCTTTCCCTACACAAGCGGCGACCCCTGTTTGAGAAACCCTGTAATAGCCCCTCCAAACTATGTTCAGTTTATTGGTTCAGACAGTCAAGAGTTTAAAAGTCTGATGGTTGAGAGTCTGACACTCTCATTCTCACTTAAGTTCCTTATGCCACAAGGAGCCTGTAGAAGGGTCACTCACCAGCTGGTGTGCTCCCCCCTAGCAGCAGGGTAGCCATCTGACTCTAGTGCCACCTGTTGACAGTCTGATGACTTGTCCCTTCTCAAGGTTCAGCTATCTGGGCAGGTCACTTATTATTACCCCAGAAGGGGTGGAACTGTGAGTCCAATCAACCAACAGTCCAATGACTTTGGGCTCAATGGTCCTTGCAACTTTTCTGTCAGGAGGGCTTTACACCCCCTTCTTTGGTGGCAGGTAGGGGAACTCAGGCCCTCCCTCTTCCCTAGGTTCCAACCCAAGGACGCTAAACTAAGCACGTAATATCTGCTCCTTCAGATTCCCTGCTACTTCCCTGGTCCACTTCCTACCTTCATCTGCCTCAAGGCCCCTCTCAAAGAGCAACTAGTTCCAATGTTTTGTTCTTGGAGGTTCCAACTCCTTGTGCCATTTCCTCCTTATTTTCAGAGTCCTCCTTAGGTTCCCTGGCAGCAGCCCCTCCCTGCCTGAGCTGTCGCCTTTCATCCCAACTGTTGCTGGTCAAATAATTAGCAACAGGTGGGGAAGTAGCTAGTCTGTCCATTAACCTCTTGGTGACTGTTGCAGCATAAGGCCTAGAACCCCCTCACCTCTACCCCCAATACATAGCCCAAATGAAATCAATGAGACTACTTGTGAGGTAAGGTGCTACACCCCACTGGACTACAGGTATTGAAATCTGGTCTTATGTTTGTTAATGAAACAGAAATTCCCAAGAATTCTGTAACTTGGAAGGAATCCTACATTTCCAATTTACATTGAAAGATGAATACAAAAAAACTAATGAAAATCACAAGACCAAGGCTATGCTATTAGTCATAATGGGCTGTCCCTTTAAGACATGGACTCAAACAGGAATGATGTGCAGTCACACCTGTCTCAGGGTGAGCTGGGACAATCCCTCCTTGAATTCTCAATTGTGCCCAGGGAACTTAGAATTTAAAATGCCCTTTAGGACAGTGCCACTCACTCTTCCTTTTTTTTTTTTGTCAAGCCAACCCCTTTGACTGTTGCCGAATGGAAGGAACCCATGGCCCCAGCACCTCCCTGTTCACTCTGGGGCTGTCCATGATTTCTCCTGAGTGTAGGCATTATAATTCTCAGTCAGTTGCTTGTGTTGAGCACAAAGGGGAGTTTGACACAAACTTTGTGCATATGTTTAAGGACCTATCACAACCTTCCCCATTGTGAGTAACTATTGAGTACTGTACCCAGTATATTAAGGAAGGTTAATTTGTTCAGAAAAATCATGCTTGACTGCTCGCTCGCTTTCATAATCAAGGGTACTAATTTTGAATTTAATTTTACTTTCAAAGAGATGAACAGCCCACTTTAAATTCAAAGCAAGAGGTATTTAAGAACACCACCTCTTGTGATTAATAAACCTTGGCTGTTTTAACATTAATGTTGGGGGCTGGGGAGAATTTGAAGGGAGAAGCAAACATCACTGAAAATAAATGGGACTGTTCAAAATCAGAATTTTAGTAGTGATAAATTACTGATAGATGATTATAGATTTTTTTTAAATATATGGCATTATAAAATGAACAGCTTAGGGCATTACACTGCAGTATATGTCACGGTTCTATTATAGTTTCTGTATCATGCAAGTTGGTGGTTTAATGACTAGAGAAAATCCACTGTCTTAGGTGTCAGCAGACCTTTATTATATTTTCTGACTAGTAGGAATGGTCAATTTTATTCATATAATTTTCAAGCATGTTTGATTTTTAATGGGGAGTTACATTTGCAGGCTCTTTGTGTAAGTTCTTAATTTCCAAAGAGTACCTTAGAAGACATACAAAGTGTCTGGATGCATTACAAACAATTTAAGATGGTGCTAATAAAGATGACATGAAAACAATGGAATTTGGAGGATATAAAAGGATGTTAAGTAGGGTGACCAAATGTCCCATTTTTAAAGGGACAGTCCCGTTTTTTGGAACTTTTTCTTATATAGGCACCTATTACCGCCCACCCCCTGTCCCGTTTTTTCACAGTTGCTGTCTGGTCACCCTAATGTTAAGTAAATGTTCCAGTATCTATCAACCTATATTTCTGCCCACTATTTATTAACCCTTTATGCACCTTGGTAAGTTTGATATGTATCATTCTCTTGCCCTTATGGATATGCATTTCACATCCCAAAATTATGTAAGCGGACAGGTTTTCCTTTGAAATGATAGAACACAGAGCATGCAATGTGTGCTGTCATGCAAAGTTTTAACTGGTAACATGCAGAAAGAATATCTCCCTTTGTAAATCCTTCCTTTGCACTCTATCCCACCCCCCCCCATAAGAAAAATAAACACCACTAGCACACTATTAAGACTATATTAATATTAATACCAATATGAATAACAATTGGTGCACCATATTAAGAAAGGTTAATTTGATCAGAAAATCATTCACTCACTCTTGTAATAAGATGGATTCCCAATAGCAATTTGGGATTTACAGTAGGAACATCTACTTAGAAACAATCTAGCCATGGTTCAGGAGAGAGACAAACCTCTTTCCACTGTATGCATTTTGTAAGAGATTTATTTATGCTCTGAACTTGTTCTATCTGAATCCATTTGAGACAAGGGAGCTAAGGCGGTATAATGAGTGCACTGTTGTGTGAACAGGGGTCCAAGAATGTATTGCAGAAGCAAGAGAATATTTCATTTTCAGCCAAGCAATTGTGTGGGTTATTTTTTACCATATTGCACTATTTTGTGTCTTGCATAAGCAATGCATAGCTCTTTATAATAATTTAGAAAAAATCTTAATAGCTCCTTCTTATACCAATGCTTTCAGTTTGCTATCTGAGATATACATAAGAAAAAGGATTATTCTGTTGATTTCCAAAGTTGCCTGATCTATTTCTTTTGACTACCTTCTGCTAATCCAAAATGTATGTTTTTTGACTACTAGGTTTTAAAAGTGATTTGTCAAATTAGAAGCATTGCTAAGGAAGTCAATGCCAACATTAGGTAAACAAAGGAATGAGGGACTACAAGATATTACCTAGCTACCTGTGAGACATACAGACATACAGTGGTAATATTTTGCACTTCTATCATGCCTTCTATCAAATCACTTTACCCAGGTGGCTAAATATTCATCAACCCCATTTTACAGACAGATAAAGTGAGTCACAAACAGTGACTTCAAGTAGCACAGCATAAAGCCTGTACACCACTTGAGCCTTCAAAACAGGATTCAAGTGGAGTCAATAGCAGCTGTGGGCCCAGGTCTCCCCATTGCCAGTCTTTTGCTCTAGCCATTAAACATACTGTCTCCCTAAAGGGCAAGGAAGAAAATACTTTACTTTGACTTTCAAAATATTTCTAAATTGTCAAACACTGTTGATGTGTCAGGGAGTACATGGGGAGATGGACCATGAATATTCTTTTAAAAAGACTATTCATAAGCTTAACATATTTACTAAATTAACTGTAATAACATTTCCTATCAATTAGATGCCTGTATTCAAGTAGTTTTGTGAAGCTCCATTAGCAAATGAGGCATCTGAAAATTATGCTGAAGCTGCATTTTAACGCAAGATAGAATTTTGTGATGTAGATGTAAAAATCCAATTCAAAATACATAATTATTATTATGGTCATAATGTGTTTTTCTCAAAACCTAAATAAACAACTCAAAGCCTTTGGGACATACAAGCCCTAGGCAGTCGCGCTTCATTGGCTCTATCTTTCGAGAAGCACATGCTATGAAGCTTTCTGAAGTAGAGTTGTAATTACCAGCCTCTTCCAATCCACTGGAGTACTCTTTCCTTTACCTCTTTATGTTACCAGTTAACCATTCAATAATAAAAGATGCTTTAATAATACTTAATATATTCATAATTTCATCGAAAACCAAGGAACCCATACATATGAATTACTGTTTTGAAGAGAAAGCACACACTAAAGCAGTTCAAGTGCAATGCAATTTCATATCTAAGTTATAGTTCCTACTGTGAAACAGCAGAATCACTATTTCACAGGGCCAATATAAACAGGTAACCACACTATAATTACATGGTAAATATCATGCAGAGTGTTGATTTAATATTTTTGCAGATTACTAGGTCTCTCTACTTGCAGGTACCGTACTAAATTTATTTGTAAGGGCTTATGCTATAAGACAGAACCAGAACATTTACCTTGAGATTGCATAGTCTTAAATAGTAAGTCTTGTGAAATTACACAATTGCAACACTGCATAGTTATCCAGGTTCTAAAGTAAAGCAACAGCAAAACAAAAAGAATTATATATTGAGTACTATATTTTATTTAAATATACACTAATTTTTATTCAGAAATCTTACTTATTTTAAGTGATTATTTTCACTTTCCTAGCATTGCCATCCTTAGCTTGTCAGTATTACATTTTTTTATCATTACTAAGGAACTGCATACTTCTAAAGAGTTGATGCTGTTAGCTTGATCCTGTTCTCATTGGAATGGCAAAGACTCTTATTGACTTTAATGGAGCAGGATCTAGCCCATTGTGTCCAAAGCATTGCTAAAAGGTCTATGGCAGTTTTCTAACCACAGTTACTACAGGTGTTTTGAAAACGATTGCACAATTGCTTTTAGCCCTCCAACAACTAATATGAAAATGAGCTGTTATGCACACATGAATGAAAAGGTCTGACTTCTAAACAGTACAAATCAGAAATTCCTTACCCTGCTGGTTTTAAATATAAATTTCCTCTACTAGAATTCCAGACTGGAACTTGCTTTCTTTGGGGGTATATAATACTCCGAAAACTTAGTTATTTCCAAAGTACCTACCTTTGAAAACACTGATTTCTTTGGACTAGCTCTTTAAAATATTTGTGTTATTATTCATTATCAGTATTTTATTAATATCATCCTAGAGTGGCAAAGAGTCCTCCTGAACAATAATGCTTTTGTCACAGTAGCACGTGTTTGCTGACACAGAAGGAAGAAACTGTTCAGCTTTATTCTGGTTTTAAGAGGTGCAGGTATTTCTATTGTGCCTCAGTAATTAATCAGCCTGAAGACAGGAACTGGAATAGAGCTGTGAAGTTGTCAGATGAGCACATCAGACTTTCTATGGAGCAACAAAGAAAATTAGTACAATTTACAGCCCACTGCAGACCCTTTGTCATTATTTCAACTAATTTCGTAACATGAGAATCTTTTGTGCTTCCATGAATGCAAGAACTGTTCCCTGTTTTTATCCTTGGAAGCACCAGCCACCCCAAATGGGAGGAGCAGGAAAGAGGTGGACCCATGCCCACTATCCACTGGAGATCATCATTAATGTAACTGAGCTGGTCAAAATCTACCACATTTTAAATGAAATTTTAAGTGATTATTATTTTTATTTTTTTACCAAGAAGGAGAAAGAAAGCCAGAGAGCTGGTTGAGTTTTTAAAAATAATCAGTATAGACACAATGAGTAGGATCCACAAAGGGACTTAGGCATTGCAATGCTACGTGTTGAAAGCGCTTAATTTGTAGGTGCCTGGAAAATCACAGAAACAACAATTGCAATCTACAAAGCCTGAGTTTGGCACCTATTCTCTGTATACAATGAACAGAGGGAGATAGGCACCTTAAAATGTGATGCACAAAATCCAGCATTCTAGGTGGGTTACTGTGTAAGATAGCCAAGGGGAGATGCCAACAGGGTGTGTCCTACGCCCTGTGCCTCTCTTGAAGAGAGAAGCCTATGTCTGGGACACAGAAAGGCATCCATCTCTGTTTAAAAAAAAACAATGAGGAGTCCGGTGGTACCTTAAAGACCAACAGATTTATTTAGACATAAGCTTTCATGGTTAAAAAAACCCACTTCTTCAGATGCATCTCTGTTTAGCTATCCATGAATGGGAACCAGCTGCCTGGAGTCAGGTGGCTTAGGAGCCTACAGCATTTCTTGTGAGAATGAGTTAGCCACCTACTCAATCCGCAGAAGACAGCTGGATGAGGCGGTAGTGGTGCAGCTGCCCACCTTATAACTTTTAGCCCAGGTTCAATTCCTCCCTGCCATAGGGGGAGAAAGGATTTGAACTCCACGGAGCTACAGAATACTCTGAGGTTGAGACTCCCTCAATTTCTCCTGTTGAACCCATTCTTCTGTGGATAAATAATGACAGAGTGATTGAACCAGGGCAACTGGACCCTGGGTCTTCCACAGGTGGCTGCCCTAACCACTGGACTACAAAATCATTCTTGCTCTCTCTGGCCCAATGTGTATTTAAGTATTTCTCTATAGTGGAACAGTCACTAGACCATAGAGAGAAATGGGAGATGGGAGACCCAGGTTCCAGATCTCCTGCTCCAGTCGTTGTTTCATAATTTATCCACAATAGAACAGCTTCAGCAGGAGAAATTACCTAATCCTTGGAGCACACCAACCAGATCAGGTGACATAGCCGAATGCCTACCTTCCTCCCCCCTGCCCCACCCCATTTGTGAATAGCTCAGAGGCTTAGGTAGGAGACAGACAGTGCACATGTCCAGAGGCAGGGACATAGGCATCTAGGAAACTTTTACCCTGAAAAATTAGGCGTTGAGTGAGCTCAGGTGCCTACAAGATTCCGCAGGAGTTTTGTGGATCACAGTAGAGCCTAAAAAGTTGGAACTTATGCACCTAAACCCAAGACTTAGATACTGAAGTATGGGGTTTAGGCACCAAAGTATCTTTCTGGATCCCACCCAGTGTCTCCTTCAATTCCCACTAGGCTACAACATCCTCAAAATGTGCCTTATTAGAGTCAGCCCATAATCTTAAAAGTCTAGGCTTTTCTGCTTTGCTTTTTTGTTTTATTACCTCTGTATCTCTCTACTTAGTGTCATATCCTAGATAGATACTATATACATAAAAGCTAAATTAATCCTTTAAGAGTATTTTAAAAGTTAAAGGGCAAATTCTACTCTCATTAAAGTAAATGGGAGTTGCAAACCCATACTCAAGGTCAGAATTTGACTCTAAAACGATTGGCCAAATCCTCATCTGGTGTAAAATGGTATAATTCTATTTGCTTCAATGGCTCTACTCTGATTTGCACCAGCTGGGAACCTGTCCCAGAATACACATCTTCCTTCAACTTAAATGTATAGATTTTTCACCAGTCTGTATACAGGCTTTCCCAGTGCTTATTGTGCTTATAGTATGTCAAACCATGCAGCTCTCAGGCACCAGCCAATCCTGCCTGGCATGTAAGGAGCTTAATTTTCTCCTCCTGGGACATTCTATTATTGCATGGAGTTTTCCCCTGCTTAAAAACGCTATAATTTTTTTTTTTAAATCCTGAACAAGATTTATATTGGTGGTTATCTTTTATGGTATGAGTGTAATATTGTTTATAACAGACATATTAGAATTGCTCTTCTCTCACTCATATTATTTCATGAGATGACATTCTTATTATATAAATTCCCTCCTGAAAACAGGCATTTAGTTTATAGACTAGCAAATACAAGACTGGGTGAATGTGCCCAAAAAGCTTTGTCCACACACGTTGAATGGATTCAGAGTTGGTGGTAGTTTAATAAGACACTACCTTGTATGAATGCATGGCTGTAAGTTATTTATTCCTGTTCTGATACTGCATGCATGAACTGCCACTGTTTGATGAATCACTGAGGAAAATGGGATCTGACACACAGCTCTTCTTTCAGCAGCTGGCTACTGTGACAGCATCAATAGAAAAACACATCATTGGTTCTAAAATGCCACATTTTCACCATTTACTTTGAATAAGACATGCAACTCTTTAAGGAAAGCAGTACTATGTTATCATTAGGGCCTGTGGACACTGTGGAGGGTGTGATTTGCACTCGATTCTGTCATCACTCTTAATCTGCAACTAATCTCATTCCACTCCAAAGAGAGGGAAAGGCTGACTGCATGGTGACACTGGTGCCAGTGATAAAGTACTGCACCCCTTAAAAACTAATTTACAGATTGGTTTCATTACCATCCACAAGTGGTTTCCATCTGAGGGGGAACATTCCCACTCTCATTAGACTCATGTGATCTCTGCTTTAACATTATTTTCATGCAAATAGAATGACATAGAGACGAATGGCATGGAAATTCTATTTTCCTATCATCTTTTTTTGCTGATTGGATCTTCTACTTCATTCTGAGAGATAACATGTGTGCTATCTGTTGATTATTCCCAGAGTTTTTATAATGGAGTTTCACAGCTAAGAAGCTAGGGGAGTTTTACTGTGTCCCTCAACCCGCATCATCTATTATGCAGCATACCTGAGTCAGCTACAATGGGCTTTCTTCAATTGAAAATTAAGCACTATGAACATTTTATCGTATGGTTTTGCCCAGTGACCTCTTTGAAATTAGATACATGATTTAGCATAAAAACAGCTATTGCCCAATTATACTTACTATAATTGTGTAATTAATGCAAACCCTCACTTTAGAGGAATTTATAATTTGTCCATAAAAATGTTGCCTCACATCAAAACAGTATTATTCTACAATATAGATGAATCCTTTATGATAGGATATCTTCCAAGAGTATCTAAAATGGCTGAAACAATGGCATCTAAACCAAGGCATTCTGTGCAGAGACAACAATTTTGCCTGTGGATTTTTTCACATATAGCATTCTGGATCCATAATTTGAAAATGTACACTGTTATTAATATGCATTTATTGCAGTCAGAGTGCATGATGAAGGCATATTAATAACAACACACAAATTCAGCAAAATCTTAATAGGTTTATTGACATAATGTGTGTTCAAATACAGAGGTCAAATAGTGGCCGACCTGACATATTAGCAGCAGTACCTATGGGGAGTTAGGCACGACTGGGTGAGTTACAGATGTAGTTTCAATCTGAATTCTGAATTTTCTTCTCCAGTGGAGTTCAATTAGACCTTTAATCACAGCAAGAACACAGTTTTAGTATGTTTATTCCCATTTGTTATAGAAAAATTCTCAGAGATAATTTCACTTAGTCATAATTGAGCATGCTGTAATATTTGATAGGAACAAGATTTTATTAAGAATCATAGTATAGTGTGAAGCAATTCTCCAGTCTGAAAAACCACATCTATATAGCAAGGAAATAAGAATCAGTAAGTGGGGGGAAGCATTATAAATTCATGTAAAAAGTACTATTAAGCTAAGGAATTCAACATCCTGCCATCTTAAAGCAATCCAGAAGGGCTTTTACTAGTCATATTCTCCCAGAATCCTGTTTTTATAGCATGATTTGTGTCACATGCCATGTAAACGGGTCTCAAAGTATGACATGCCATGACAAATACCTTTTCATCAGTAGGATATATCAGGGGTATAGATAAAAGACATTTAGAAAGGAGATGCTCCCAGTCTGGAGACCACATGACTGGAAATCTTTTTTGCTATCAGTCCTAGGCATGTTGTTATAATTATTGAATCAGTTTTCTAATTTTGCATTTATTGATGTGAATGCACATATGCACTCAAAATATATACATAATTCTTTATTAAATCAACCTGGGCACCAGCATTATGTTTAAACTGGATTATTCTAAACACATTTTATTATATACACAAAACATATAGACTTAAGTTGACTTTTTTAATATAATCCTTGACATTTATTTCATCCTCTCAAACAAAAGAAAGAATGGTTTAAATATTAAGAATTAAAAATATGAAATAATATCATTCCTTATTTTCCAGAATCCATCCAACATTTTATAATTCAATCTTGTTTAAAGTAACCCTTCCTTCAAAATTTACAAACTGTAGAGATAATCAGTGCCGTATATAATAGTGAATAGTTACAGTAAATAACTTTGTGTCTGGGTATTACTGAATTTCCTACCTTTCTTAACATTTCTACTATAATGTAACAATAGCAAATTTCCCCTCTGCAGTCCACCTTGTGGATCTCTGTTACACATGGAATTCACAATGACTGCTCAATGTGTGGAGACCAGTACAAAGCATTCAGCAGAGATCCACAGCGAGGCTCAGAAATACTTTTTTTTTTTTTTAATCTGTAAGCTTTGTCTACCCAAGAAAGTTGCACTGGTTTAATGAAAGGTGTGATATTAAAATCAATTTCAACCAATATTGCTAAACCAGTGCAAAAGGCTATGTGGACATGCTTACTTTGCTTTATCCTAAGTCAATGTGGAAGTGGTTTAAGCTAAACCAAATATAAGCAAATAAACCAACTTAAGCAAAAACATAAGGGTTTACACCGGTTTAACTAAATTAGTTTAAAAGCTGATTTAAGTTAAACCAATACAACTTTCTCATGTAGAAAGGCCTCAGTGTTAGACACCAGTAGAAGATTACTGAAGCACAGGGGGGAAAATCTTAAAGTTAATGATGATAATAATGAATCAGTGCTTATTTGGCATTTTTGGCATTTTTAAACTTCAAAGTGCTCTACAAACATTATTTAACCTTTTCAATGTATCTTGAGGCAGCTAAATATTATCCCCAGTTTCCAGGTGAGTAAACCGAGGCCTTGCCAACATACACATTTGTACTAGTTTAGTGACATCAATTTGGTATAAACTAAAATAAGTGCATGAAATTCTGATTCCACTGAAGTCAATGGCAAAACTCCCATAGTCTTCAGTGGGGCCAGGATTTCACTCAATGTCCACACAGCTTTTTTGCACCAGCTCTACTAAATCTGTTTAAAAAACACATCTTAAGTTGAACCAGTGGCAACTCTCCCCATACTAAAGCTATGGGGCACAGTTTGAGTGAGTTGGGCAAGTCGCAGGGGCAGTCACTGTCAGCGCCATTACTCTCAGCCTTCCAGTTCTGTGATCAGGACACTGGACCATGCCTCCATCCAGCTTAGAACTGCTAATTTATTGGGAAGTTTACACAGAGCAACAGCCATCAAATAGTATTACCTGAAGAACAATAAAATAAGCAGCAGTTTCTTAGCAGCAGTTTTGCCATTAGTTGCTGCAGCCAGACATAATTTCCAGTGAAAAAAAAAAACTACAACTTGCCACCTTGCATTATGAAGTCATTCAACCCACAGAGCCTCGATTGATATGTAAGTGTTTGGCTCTATCTTAACCATTAATTTGGACCCTGGATATGATCATGTATTATACTGGAATCTATTACAGCCTGGCTGGCAATATATCAGCAAATGAATTAAGAGTGAGACAGTATATTATTTATGATGCACTGCTGTAAATAGAGAGTGGCAGCTCAGAGAAGGGTGTTGCTAAACATATGAACTATGATATCTATTTCCCCACATCTGTTCTCTCAAAAATGCCAGTGTTACTTTCATAAACATTTCTGAAACCTTGAAATAAAGGTAACTAAAGTATGAGAATTTTTCCCAGTCTAACAGTATTAACACAAATGTTCCTGTTCTTTATCACTCAGCCTAGAATCTGCAGCACTCATTTCATGCAGGGTATTTCCCTTTTACTACATGTAACAAATTAATCATAACAGTAGCTTCCTTACACCATTAAAGTTGTCATGGTGTCAGCTGAAACCTGGTATACAAGATCTTAGTTGGTCAGTAACTTTTTAAAATTATTTTCATTGGGTCATTTTGAAACTAGAGAAAAGGACACACACACAAGGCGTGGGTGCTTATAGTAATTTTTCTGCACACCTATTTGTATTTTTAATCTGAATTTTTGTGTATAGTGCTTAAAAATTTTAGCTGTTTTATTTAGAAAACATTGTCCATGCAGCAACTTCTCTGTCAACAAAAATTAATAAGAGTGAAACAGTGAGCTTTTCATAGGCGCACCTTAAGAAGACGCTCAGAGTTTGTAATGGAATTAGGCATTTAGAATTATCATTCCAAATTTTACTATTAAACTGAAATCAATAAGAGTCCCATCTGAATCACAGTGTGATATTATGATGAATTCTTGGGATATTCCGAAAAAGCCATTTCTCACTGTTTTGTCAATAATGTACAATCTAATAGAATGACTCAATAAAAAAACCTGAAGTCAACAAGATCTTTTCCTCAAGGGTTAATTTTTATAATAAGAAAATAACTTAATATGATCAGAAAGTAAACAGAAAAACTCCCCAGTTAGCAAGTCCTATGAGCCTTCAGTCCCTTTGTGTCCCCATGCAGCCACTCATACCTTTTCCCCTGGGCATATGTGCAGAGCTGAAAATGAGCTGGGGTTGATGCTTTTTTCATAGGATGCCAGATTACACAGGTTAAAGAACAAGATTGTTTAAAACAACAGTGAGATGGTGACACCATAAGAAAAAGCGTAGGGACCTTGTATGGTAAATCCCATGCTCCAGTGACACATAGCACTGCACGTGCTGAAACACCTAGAAACAATAGGGCAATGTATCAGCCAGAGCTTTACAGGCTAGATCTTCAGCTGCAGAGCTAATGAAGCTATGCACATTTACAACAGCTGAGGGTCTGGCCCTATCATTTATTTATGTATTGCTTTGCTTTAGCAAAGATCTCTATAGCCACTTCTTAGGGCAGGAGGGTACACACTGCTACAGCAGGGGACTTGGGAAATATTCTGATTCAGGCTTAATGTCCCTGAGGCATGGAAGAAGAAAAAAAGGGGGGCCATAGACACCCCAGCTGTACCCTCTGAATGGAACAGTCTGTATCCAAGGGTGGGCCTATGGCTGTACACTTGCTGCTCCTCCACCACCCCCTTTGGGTGACCAGCATGGCTGTTAGTGCTAGCCTTATACAGTCCTCGTGCTCACTGCACACAAAGACTGGGAATGTGCTTTGCCTCTGCAAGGGGCAGCAGGGATACAAAACTTCTTTCATCCTTTCCCACTTCCTTCCGTCCTCAGACCTGGCACACTGGGGGCAGCACTATTCATCAACTAGCGCTTAACATTTAAAGCTGGGATTTTTAAAGGAGCCTAAGGGACTTAAGTGCCCAACTCCCACTGAACTTTAACTCCCTTAAACCCCTTCAAAAATCCCTGCTCACAAGTGCACCATGGGTGTGTTAATGCTAATGATTTTTTTTTTTTGGCAGCAGATGAAGTAATCGTATGCCTAAAAATGTTTATAAAATACAAGTCTCTTTCTAATTAAAGTAAAACAGACAACCTCATTCACACGTGGGCCCTTTGCAAATCACACAATCTTCAATCATTTATATGTCTTGTGCTTGCTGGTTCTGTGAAATATAAACAGATGGGTTCTAAATGATTTGTCACAGAAATGGAACTTCCATTTCCAGAACTGAGGAACTGAGTACCTACAATATATCCTTTAGAATGCTGAGAGCTAAAAAAAAAAAAGAAAAGAAAAGAAAGCTTGATATATCTCCCACTTCATGTCAGCCAACCATGCTCTCTCTGCTTCTTCAAATCCTCTCTTAAAACCCACTTCTTTCATTAATCATTCCTATGTTGGTCTCTCCACCAATGATCTCCCCACCATCTTTCTTTTCTGCCATGATCCCTCTTACTTTTCTTGTCAGCGTTAGATTAGAAGTTCTTAAGCAAGAGACTGTTTCATTTTTCTACATTTTGTAGAGTGTCCTGTACATTTATTGCGCTATATAAATGCTTAAAAGCAACAGTAATGACAAAACTGATGAGCATGCTGGTGTTTAAAAGGGATGTTTATCATGAAATTCAACAGAATTGAGAAGCACAATAATATCGGTGATTAGAAACTATCTTTCCACTATGTGTTTGAACAATGGGTAGCACAAGCCCCAATCCCTGACTAGGACCTTTAGGCATTACCACAATATGAACAACAAAAACACAGGGCAGTGTTATTAGAGATCATCAACTTTATCACCTTGTGCAGAGTCTTACTGCTGCAACAACTACCCTAAAAAGACTCCAGGAAAGCCTGGGGCTAAGTATTTTACAGAAGGATACACTAATGTGTGTGTTACTATGTACATACCTTGAGAACAAGCTCATAGTGAGATTTTGGTGTTGGCTGTTAATGCAGTTGCCTGTATGCTCCTCTATATGCAAAAAGGTCCAGGAAAAAACTGCACTGAGGATGGAAACATTTAGGCTTCCTTGGGCCATAACAATTTTCTAGAATTGCATGGGAAAAGTAAATCAGGAAAGGAAAACAACTTAACCAAGGCTACAGAGGGAGTCATTGTCAGACCTGGGATCTGCATCCCTTCTTCTTAGTGTCTCATTCACTAGACAACACTGTAAATATGTCAAACCATGTGAGCCACGGACATGTATTAAAAATGTATAACAATGTTCAGCTTCTGCTCTTCACCCCCTTTTGCGGGGCTCTTTCTTTTGTTCTTTCTTAAGATGTGCATTACTGTACCTCTTTAAATGGAGGGATTAGAAAGTAAAAGGGGAGGAAAGGGTGATTGAAAAGGTAAAAGGAGAATTATTAGGCTCTGATACTGCAAACCCATATGCTCTTAACTTCAAGCATGTGACGTCGAAGGGGCTACTCACATGCTTAAAGTTAAGTGTTTACAGGATGGAGGCCTTAGATTGTAAACTTGGTATATTACAAAATGTTAGCTAGCACAATGCTCCTAACTGGGGCTGCTAAGCACTAATGCAATATATATTTTTAATAATTAAAAGATAATGAAAGCAAGAAGGAAATGTGAGAAGGTGGAAGAGAAAAAACAAAATGAAGGAGGAGCATTGGGGGGGGTCAAAGATTTTAAAATCTTTTAAGAAAAAAAAGTCTCACTCCCCAAAGCCCCATGATAGTCAGCTACTTTCCATGTTTGCATTTAAAAAGCCTACTTGGGAGTTCAGCATTCATGACACTCCCAGTTCTGACAAAAGTTAAGCAGCGAATAAACAGCAGGAGGAAACTGATGAATCAGTGCTGAACCTTTGATTACATATGTAATTAATTAACAACAGATTTCAAAAACACTTTACTGCCCCCCTCACCCTCACACACTGTTCAGTTGCTCATTGTAACAGGGTATCACATTCGGGAAAGGAAGAGGCAGAGATCTGTCCCGGGCTGTTCGATGGCTTCATTGGGAGCCATTGCAGGTCACATAAATTAGAGCACTCCTTGGGGCTGCTCTAGTTTATGCTGGGGCTGCTTCAGTTCCCTGTTGCCGCTAGAATCCAGGAAATGCAGAAGTGGCACATTGCCACTGCCCCCCGGCTCTGGCTCTTGAGACAGGCAGCTCAGAACCAGATTCATTTCTCACTCCTCATTTCATTGTAAAGGACCATGTGCCTCTATGTTGCAACATAATTAACAATACAAATAATCATCTTGGTGACAGAATGCAGCTACAGTGATTTACTGGTCTGAAAAATCCTGGTGTTCTATCAGTTTAAATGGTATAGCATAGAATGAGGCAGGTCTGCAGATCAGACCTGATATCAAAGCAATCAAGAAATTGATTGAGATACTTAGCTTCCTATGAGGGATCTAAGAAGCTAAAGATCCGCAGATTAAATGCCCCCTCCAAAGCACACTGACATGCTAGACCACAAGGGCTCTGAAGTATGTCAATACAATAATCCTCACACTAAAGACTCAAACAGGTATCCAATGATAATACTTATATTGTGTATGGTGTCAATAATTTTCAGATTTTAAGATATTCTTAAAATATCCAGTGATATGACAGAACCTAAGGGCTACAAGGGTGTTTTGTGTCAATAATCCACAGACTCCCTAAATATAGATTCATGGCATCATTACATCTACAGCTTTCAGAGGGGTAGCCATGTTAGTCTGTATCAACAAAAACAACGAGGAGTCCTTGTGGCACCTTAGAGACTAACAAATTTATTTGGGCATAAGCTTTCGTGGGCTATAACCCACTTCATCAGATGCATGGAGTGAAAAATACAGTAAAATCCATCTATAGTTATTTGATACACTGGAAGAATTTATCTCAATGGAAGAATAACAACATGTCACTGAAATGTGGTATTGGGTCAATATGCTGCAACCTACACTAGGATGCATTTGCTGTACAGAAAGGAATGACTGCAAAGGAGAACACAATCTACTGGATCAATAATCCACAATTTAAAATATTTTAATAATATTTATAGCTAGTATTCCAAGTATTAAAAGGATCCTAAAACTGTAGTGATAGAATCTGCTTTCTAAGAAGGATTTTTCTTGCCAGTTTTCTTCAAGGTCTAAGATATATATTGATTTTGTTAACATGGATATACAGATGGAGGAGAATTGCTGGTGACATTCACAGGAACAAAACACAAGTTCTGTTTAAATGAGTTGGCATATTGGTTTCCTCTAAGGGTGGTAATAGATCATTAGTATAAGGACAAAATAAAGGGTGGGGAATGGAAAGATTAATGTATTATTTCTAGGAAGCTACAGTGGTTTAATTTATCTATATATGACACAGCAAAATCAATTTGACTCATAACAAAAAGATGGTGGGAAAAACAGGGAAATTACAACAAAACATAAAGGCTCTTGATTCTACTCTCACTTAAACTGGTATAAAAGAGGAATAACTCCAGTGAAGTTGATGGTAACCATGGCTCAGAATCTGGTCCAAAATGAATGAATAAATTTAAGAATGTGATTTCAGACTACAGAATTAAGGCTGCCATTCCGACCTTTTGCTTATTCCAACATCTCTTAGCAGTGTAATAATGAGCCATTACACGGTGTCTTATATGCACATGCATGCATGTGCACAAGCGCTTTAAGACAGATCATTTGAACATTAACTTTAGTTAACACAGATACACCTGTATTAATTGATCTGCCAATGGCACTCATCCATCACACAGAAATTCAATACCAACAATTTGGACAGGTGCCAATTGTTCACAAATATTGCTTATTACTACAGTCAGCCCTGTTTTTCCCCTCTCTGTAGATAAGAATGATTGAAATTTATGTATACATTACAGCCTATGTCAGCATAACTTATGTCGCTAAGGGGTATGGATAAACCACCTCCCTGAGTGACATAAGTTAAACCAACCTAAGCACCGGTGGGGACAGCGCTATGTTGGCAGGAGAGCTTCTCCCGCCGACATAGGTTCTACCGTTCGCAGAGGTGGTTTTATTATACTGATGGGAGACCTCTCTCCTATCAGCATTCAGTGTCTTCCCCAGATGCTCTGCAGTGGCACAGCTGCGGCACTGCAGCGCTGTTCATGTAGGCATCCCCTAAGCAGCAATACTCCAAAGATGTGTTTGCTTTTAAATCTACAGTACCAAAAAAAAAAAAAAAAAAAATTCCCTTTTGCAATGATTGTATCAGTGGCCATTTATAGGTCTATTACCATGGGCAATATGTGAATGCATATAGTAAGAAAATCTATATCTCTTAGCAATAATATCAAAGATTTTTAAAAGGCTAAAATGGCCAACAGATACACATGCAAGACATGTAAAACTGCAGTAAAAATTATAAACATTTCTTTATTAAATGAGTGCTCAGGTTTCCCAATTTCAGGGGAATTTTTCCGCTTTTAAGGCCTCATTTCTGCTTTCCACACTTCTAAAGAACATAAATGCAATAGATCAACTCTTAAAATAACCCTGGAAATAAAATCTCCACCCTTGAAATCACTTACATTTTCCCAAAGAGAAAGTCTCCTTAAACTGACAAAATATTTGTTTGATTTTCAAGGGTTGTCTGCAGCCAATCCCAGTAAACATCCCCTGAGACACTCCACAGCCGAAAGAATGGGCTCTAATAAGTAACTGCACTGCCGAGCATATAAACATTTAGCACTGGGACACATCCTCATCTGGTGTAAATTGGCATTGATATCAATGGAGCTATGCCAATTTAACCAGCTGACTGTCTGGCCAGGCATTCCAAATTAAATGACTGAACATAAGCCATGATTGCTGATATTCCTACTTTCAGATCACCTCTATCATTTAAGAATTCTCACTTGCACTTTTAATGACTCATTAATTGACTATGAAGACTGACATATTTGGTTTGCTTAAAGAGTTTAGTAAACGATTCGGTCCCAATGAAAAGAAAAAGGCAAAATGATGATGCTGAATTCAAAGACACAGATTGTCTACAAAATTACCAATTTGGGGTTCAATTAATGACCTTATACCAATAGAACAACTTAAGTGCATCCCAGTAGCTGCTCTAAGTTGTATCAAGGTCAGGACCAGCTCTCGGAATCAATGAGTGATAACTGATTCTTGTATCCCCCCTTCTTCTCTCCTAGAGCTCTGATAAAGTGGGGCGGAGGAGAACCATCTCTCAAAGACTTTATACCAGCAAAGTTCTTGTCATAAAGGGAGGCAGTGTTGCCTTGTGGTTAGAGTGTGCTGAGACTCAGGAAATCTAGTGTTTATTCTTGACTGTATTGTTAATTGGCTGTGATCTTCGATAAGTCTCTGTGCCTCAGTTTCCCTATCTATAAAGTAGAGCTAAAACCATAATTGCAAGTGCTTTGAGATTTTATATATACAAGGTATTTAGTACAAATGCAAAGTCCGATTAAGATTTTATATCTTTTGCCATTTGAATTGTTTTAAGTAAGCAAATGAGCAAGCCCTCACTTCAAAAGTGGAGAACACCTCAGTAAGTGAAAGTCAGACATATCAAATTTTATGTGAATCTGTTAAATTAACAGTATAAGAGTGTATGACTTCAGAGAGGAATGTATTTTTAAAACTGGAGTCATATGTAGCTTCAAGACTTTCTGTCTTTCTTTTTTTATTGAGAAATCTACAGATAACGGATCAAAGCTCATTGAGCGTTAGGAACTGAAACCCCTTCCTTTGGTTTGAATGAAAGGATTGCTTTGATCCCTGTGAAACAGGAACAAGTAAAAACAAGGTTCATTTTATCAAATCTCTTTCCGCCATATGGGACTGGTGAAAGAATGGAATAAGGAGAAGTGTGATCAAAGTTTTAAATATGTATATATGAAGGATGAATAAGTGCTAATTCACTCAATGAATTATAATGTCACCTGTGTCTTCTTTATTACAATTAAAACATTTTATTTTCCAAACAAAAAAATAAGCTCGAATAGATTATAAATGTATCCCAAATAGCTTTTGACACTATGTGATGATGGTCACATGTGCATTGTTCTTTGTTTCTTGTCTTCAACAGACAACTTGATTCGTTTTATTATTGGTGGTAGTAAGATCAACACAGATATGCGTAAAACTTGACTTCAGAATTTACAAATATGCTAATTTGCCTTCTGCATCTTCTCACTGTGATACAATAATAAATCATTCCAGTCAAATTTACAGTTCATCCTCCAATACCCTGAAATAGTTCCTTGCAAAATATTATGGAGATCATATCTGATCTGAACCCACCAAGTTTAGTTCAGCTTTATTTCAAAAACTGTGGCATCCGTATTGATTTCTTCCATTACTTTAATAAATACATCCTGGATAGTAAAATCTTAATGCTGTGTTCCTTTTGTTTAAATGGAATGTAGGGTGGAAGTCTTCCATATGGAATTTCAAAATGTGCAGTGCAACCCTCATTTAAACTGTCAGAGTTTCTTCCACTGATTCCAATGTACCTGTATCTTCCTCACACCTGACCTGAATTTAGCCTCATGTACTTACACAGAAGTAAGATCCACTAAATGAGATGGATCAAAGGTCAATATCTGGGTTAGCAAGACCATATATTGATAGCTGTATATAAATGTATCTTTATGGCCTCATACTGTGAATCAAAATTATTAAAATAATCAGAAGCCTGATCCAGTTCTCATTCAGTCAATTAAAGACTCTCATTGACCTGAATGGGAATTGGATCAGGTCTCAAATTAAGTAAATATTGGCATTAGAAAAGGGATCTAGAACACTCATGGTTTTCTCTTACCATGTTGCTACTATTGCTATTCGCCAAGAGCATTCCAATCCAATTGGAGAAAAGTAATGTCTTCACTGCGGCTGTAGCATACGTATGTCATCGGAAAAAAGAGCTTCCAATTAGAATAAGGAGTATCAAAGGCACAAAGATCTGTGATATTTTGTCTTATCTTATTGCTAAGTCAAATGGTTCCTTTGGCCCCCAGGTTCTGAATGGTTAACCATTCCTTAGAAATCCACATTAACTGAAATGACACCTACTGATAAAAGAAGTGCTGAACAACAGACATTTCTGTTGAATACTCTCCATTTGTTACCCATGACTTCAATAGATACTGTTGAATACTCTCCATTTGTTACCCATGACTTCTGCTTGAGATGTACAGTTAGCCAATCATCACAGAAGATAACTATCCAGAGATAAGTGGAAATACTTGTTTAAAACAGGTATTACTGTGGAATATGATGTGTGTATATATTATCTTTTCTAATACATATTATCTTAATAAGCATCTTACATATATATTTTTAAAGCGTATGAGAAACACATGCCTGAAGTTCCCCAATTTTTATGAGAATTTGCATATGTCCCTTATGTTGTTTACAATAGTGCACAAATGGAATTTGTATTACAAAAGCAACTCAATGGGAGGATGAAGTTCTCTGTGAAGTAAGTAAAATGTATATAGAAAAATACTAAAACTGAGAAACTCACACTGGTCCTAATTCAGCCATGGTATACCTCTGACTTGCACCCATCTATCAAAGGACTGTATTTATGCCTATGTATGTTATTTTATACCAGTCACTAGTTTTGCTCTCCACTAGCTGGTGGCAACTACACAGCTGTCTCTGCAAATAATCACCTTTAGGCAGCAATGTTGAGGACAGGGGGGGGCGGAGGGGGTTGCAAGGGTTTTTTTTGGTCTCCCTTAAATTGGTTCCAAATCTTCTGCAACGATCACAACTATGTAAGGGATTTCTTTCCTTTTAAATCCATAAATATGACACAAACTGAGTGGGCCTACCTTCTGAGAGACAGAAAGGTCTCTATATAAAACTGCAAAATGTAAATTTAGAGAAAAAAATCTTTTACTCTAAATCTAACTTTTCACACAAATTTTGTATCAACAATGCTGTTGAGAACTGAACTGCTGAGTATCAGAAATGTAAAAGGGGAAGTTATAAGCATCTGTCTATAGAATAGGAACTGTTCCTCTGCGTGTAAGGTTATATCATAGAATCATAGGATTGAAAGAGATCTCAAGAGCTCATCTAGTCCTGCACTCATGGCAGGACTAAGTATTATCTAGACCAGTGGTTCCCAAACTTTTGTACTGGTGACCCCTTTCACATAGGAAGCCTCTGAGTTCGACCTCCCCCCCCTTATAAATTAAAAACACTTTTAAATATATTTAATACCATTATAAATGCTGGAGGCAAAACGGGGTTTGGGGTGGAGGCTGATAGCTCGCAACCCCCCATGTAATAACCTAACTGAGTGGTCCCGACCCCCAGTTTGAGAACCCCTGATCTAGACCATCCCTGACAGATGTTTGTCTAACCTTGTCTTAAAAATCTCCAATGATGGAGATTCCACAACCTCCCTAGGCAATTTATTCCAGTGCTTAACCACCCTGAGAGTTAGGAAGTTTTTCCTGATGTCCAACCTAAACCCCCCTTGCTGCAATTTAGGCCCTTGCTTCTTGTCCTGTCCTATCAGCAGTTAAGAACAACAATTTTTCTCCCTCCTCCTTGTAACATCCCTTTATGTACTGAAAACTGTTATCATGTCCCCCTCTCAGTCTTCTCTTTTCCAGATTAAACAAACCCATTTTTTTCAATCTTCTCTCATAGGACATGTTTTCTAGACCTCTAATAATTTTTGTTGCTCTTCTCTGGACTTTTTCCAATTTGTCCACATCTTTCCTGAAATGTGGCGCCCAGAATTGGACACAATACTCCAGTTGAGGCCTAATTAGCCTAATATGTGCAATCAGGCTTTTCCTCAGATGTCCATACCCACTTTTTAGTAGCTTTGACATGGGACTTTTGTTGGAAGGTTGAGATAATGTCTGTGGACTGATCTATGAACTCAAAAGTCTCAACATACCTAACAGATTGACTGATTAGAGGGTGAGGGGGAGCGAAAGGGAGGTTCTGTGGACTTTCTGAGCCAAAAACTACTGGAATGGGGAGGTTCTTATGTACCTTTGCATAAAGGCGATGTAGTCAAACCACACTGGTGATGCCAGTGGCTTCAGAAGCTGAGTATCCCTTCCTGATTCTCTAAAGAAACTCCTGATGAGTTCCCATGGTGGAAGAACCATCTTCAGGAGGAACCAGACCACCATCTTCAAAAGTGGAAGGGAAAGAAACAGCTATTTCTTGCTTCTGGCGATTGGCTTCAAACCACTGCTTGCTGTCATTGTGACTGCTGCTAGTAATGATAGTTGCTGACCACCATGCATGACAAAGAGCCCTGGGGTCAACCTCCATCATCCCAGCTGGTCATTGAGGGGAAGAAGTCCATCAACATAAAAGATATACGATTCAACATACACAAGAAAGTAACCTCTATCCAGCTAGCAAGACCACTTACATGAAAATATATGATCAGACAACCAGCTAACCTGTCCAACCACCAGCAGCATCCTGCAGGTAACCACTAGCATTCTTCAGCCATGCCAAGCATTCTTCATTAGTGTCAGCCTTTTTAGTTCAGCTCATTTTTCCAATTTGTATTAATATAGGGATGTCTCTACCTTCGTGTTTCTGCATTTTTTTATTTTTTTAAACTCCAGCAAAGGGCTGTCAGTGAATCTGTGTGTGTGCACAGCAGTGGGTGTGGATAGAAGCCACAGAATTTATCTGTGAATGATGCATATAAAATAGTTCTTTAAACACCTAAAACAACCCTGTGCCTAACAACCTTGTTCTCTAAGAGATCACACACCTAGGAGCTGTACATTTAATCCTGAGAAATCATGCTATTTCACCTAAATTTGTCATTTGAATTTAAAATGTACCAAGCTGTTATATTGAATTGTACTGGCATGTTTCATATAATCTTATATTTGGGGAACAGGAGCTAGAGATTGGCTATTATATAACCACCTATAAATGGGCATGCTGCCTTAATTGGCATCAGATATGTAGTCTCAACATTGACTTAAACCTGGGAATGATTTGTCCTTCCCTGAATGAGCCTTCACCTGGAATATAAATACTGCCACTAGCACTAAGACTGGTAATATCTTTTACTTTTGGGGATGAAAACTAAACAATACTGCCTCCTTCCCACATTATTAAATAAAACTTATAGGAACTGTTGACTTACTGTGGTTTAATCAACCTGATAATTAGATTAATTTGGTCATTTGAGATTAGCCCACTTCATTCTAATTTGGTTTGCTTATATGTACTTTATTTTATGTTTTTGCTTTGTTATTTGCTCCTGGTGGAATTCTGCACCAAAAAATTAAAAATTCTGCGCACAATATTTTAAAATTCTGCATACTTTATTTGTCAAAATAACAATATAATCACACCAGTTTCAATTATTTTTGATCATTTATTTCAAAATACCTGTCAGCAAGTATGTCTGTAACAATGCAGACAACAAAAAAGATTCAGGATATGTTTTTTTGACAAATAGATTCCTTAGTAGGCATATTAATACAGAACTCTGAGAAATAATTCATTTAAACTACAATACAGAACCTTATTTCCTGCGCCCCTCAGAAGCAGTGCAAAGGCAACAGAGGAGAGGGAAGTAAATTGCTGGGAAGAAGCCTAGGTGTGAACTTGGAGGGTTGTTGAATATGGGTGGGAAAAGTATGGAACAGTTTTTTTGTGGGGGCGGGAGGGATTGTTAGGGAGTTTCCCCCATGTAGACCCTGGCTGACCCCTAGCCTCTCCCATTCAGTCAGGCAAATCTGCCCCCTGTCCCAATGTGTTCCTGCACCCCATTCAGACACCTACTCCCCCCATCCTAATGTGGCCCTGCACCCCCTCCCCCTGTCCCTATGTGGCGCTGTACCCTCTCCCCCTGTCCCCATGTGTGTCTGTGCCCCCACTCAGCCATTCCCTGTCCCTATGTAGCTCTGCAGCCCTCCCCCCCATCACCATGTGGCCCTGCACGTCCCTCCCCCGTGGCCCTGTGCTTCCATTCCCATTCAGCCCCTGCCCCAGTCTGTCCTCCCCCACTAGCCCTTATGTGCCCCGTCTGACCCCCCCACCAGCACCCCACACTTTCCGTCTCCCCATACCTCCTGACCGGCACTGCGAAGAAGGTAGGCTCTTTCTCTTCTCTAGCTGGCTGGGAGCTGCTGCTTTGGTCTATCACCATAGTGCCCTCTGGTGGGCAAAAGGCAGCACAGCAGTAACATTTCAGCAGAAACTTTTTTCTGCACAAAAAATTAAAATTATGCACGGCTCATTAATTATGCACACATTCAGTAGCGCATAATTCCCCCAGGAGTAGTTATTTAGTTTAGCTAATAAATTATATAAATTGGAAATCTGTGTTGTTTGAATGTTTCTTCTCCAGCGAGTCAGGGTTCCAGACCTGATGAATCCCACGGTAGAAACCAGAGACAGCTCTGTGACCCACCTAGTTTAGATCCAGAGAATTGCCTCTGTAATCCTCCCATAATTCGTGCCCAAACAGTGTTGGATTAGTAGTAACTATAAAGGCATCATTTAGCTATTTTCTAGCTATAGTACTTACATGACTCCCAACACCATAGTATCTGAGTGCCTAACAATTTTTAACACATTTATCCTCATACACTGTTGTGAGGTACAGAAATGCTATTATTCCCATTTTATAGATGGGGAACTCAGACAAAGAGAGACTAAGTGACTTGCCAAAAAGTAACACAGGAAGTCTATGCCAGAGCTGGACTTTGAACCCAGGCCTCCAAAGTCCAAGGCTATCATCCCAACCATTCCAGGGACAGTGGGAGAACAAGGACACTGTTAAATTTTGAAGGAGAGTTGACATACGTATTAATAATTTATTTCAATAAGCAATGTGGTTTCCAGAACCTTTGAGGGCCTGGGGTCGATGCTAGTGAATCAACCTAAAGGCTGACCACTTCCTACAATAAGGCCAAATGCCTCACAATTGTTTAGTTATACTAAATGCGGTTTGACAGAGATGGTATCTCTTGAAAAAAGCTTGCAAAACCTCAGACTTCTAATTTTTTAATTACTATTTTCACAAGAGTCATGGAATAGAGGTGAAACTACTGTAGAAAAACACAGCTCATATACATACTGTAGGTAATAAACCTGCAGTGTTATTAGCTACCCTTGTTAAAATGTTAATGGCTAGCTTGCAATTTGCTGACTCTCAATTTATTTTTGAATAGTTCAGCATTTTCCAGTTTCTACTTCTTATATCCTATTTCCAGAGTACTTTATTCAGTATTTTAAAACTGTTTTAATGAATATTGTATTTCATTTAAAATAAGCAGTAATCTGGCATATTGAACAAAGCTATATACTAATATACACTGAAATATTATATAATATTGAAACAAGATATAGATTTCTAGATTAGCTGTTAAAACACAGGTACAGGTGATTCATTTATACACATTCTTATGTGGAAAGGCAAGAGAAACTGTGAGTATATATACCATCTTTTAGATGCCATACCAAATGTCTGACCAGTTTTACCTGACTTTTGAGATTAAAGTCCTACCTTCAAAAGAATTTCTCTGTAGCTTACCTTCTATGGCTGTGGTTCTGAGTATATCTTATTTTGTACTGAAATGGTATTAGTAAATATTTTAGTTCCTCCCACCCTAAGTAAAAACAAGTATAGTAAGTTGCATATGCAACCTTGAATGTTATTGAGGTACACAGTGAGAGGTGCACCCTAATAACAAAATTATGATAATACAATTTGATTATAATGGGGAAAATAAGCAGAATAATACTGAAAACTCAATTACTCTGGCAGCTCTAACTGGGAGCTACTGTGACTTGGTAACATCTGCTCCTAAAGCATATTAAAAATGACTTTCACGTGGTTAACTCACTTACTGACTGACTGCAGTTTCTGAAGTATTTTCTTTGCAAATAATTTCCTTCTTATATGTGTTTTCCTGTTTATGTGTTTTCTTTTCTTTTTTTTTTTTTTTTTTTTACTGCTGCACTGTTTCACAATGAACTGCAACCTTGGGTGATCCCTTAATAAACCCAGCTCATATTGTAACCTCTCTACATTTGTTTATCCTAAGAAAGCACTGAAGGAGCCAAATCCATCTTCACAAAGTAAAATGCTCATGGAACGTATTCTGTTAAGCCATGTTATTTACCATACACCACACTGCATTATAGGGTTCTTTTGTGTGTTTTTTTTATTCAGTGTAATAAAAACAACAAATATGGTTTTCATGACTATGTTCCCTTGGTTTCCTCTGTTCAAACAAGTTACATCTGTCCCAGTTTTTGAATTCTTCTATCAAAAAGAAAAGAAAAAGCTTCAGAATAAAAGATTTTTTGTCACTCTCAAAACCCTTTAAGATAAAGAGGGACTAAAAAAACAACAACAAAAAACAACCATCAAAAACTGTGTGTAAAACACTGACTTATTTCCCTCCACCCCTTTTTCTATGTTTTAGTTTTAAGTATTTTCTTTTGTTCTCAATGCAAATGGTCATTGGTTCATCGTCTCTCACCCGGGACAGTTATGTCACATCACTTGACTAATACGCATGCATTTGCCACTAAAAGACATTTTAACTGAGAGCTGTCACATCCGTCATCTCCACTCGGGCTGGTTAAAATTTTTATCTGCCGTCTTGAATTAATTTCAGCTTGCCTGAGCCCAGCAGGGGACTTTAGAGTGGTTTAGTTAAATTCCTTATTTAAAAAAAAAAAAAAAGCATTTAGATATTTCCCCCTGCATCTAATTTTTGTTTCACATTACTGAAACAATGATGTAATTATACATCCAGCGAAGAGGAAAAATCAGTTGGGGTAGAAAGAGAGAGAGAGAGAAACCAACCAATTTTGACATTTTTGTAAGAAATCATTTTCTCTTGCTTTCCTGCCTTTTATATGGTTCACTGTTATTTTGCAAATTGACTACGTCCCTAGTTAAATGGGATTAAACTAAGAAGTAAATGTGCAGCATGCAAAGCAAAAAGGAGAAAGACAACATTAACTGACAGTCGAAACACAAGAGCTGGAGGGGAGGGAGAGAGAAACCAGAAATGAAAGATCCAGTCACCAAAATATTTTATACAGATCACGTCTGTGACAAGGCTGAATGTAACGAAGCCAATAATCTATCCTTCTTAAAGCAATCCTTCAACAGTTTGCTTTTTAGGCAGCAAACACATATATTGGTAGGTAAGGAAGTTCAAGCTGTGAATTGGATGAGAGGGATGTTTGAGGCTGAGTAATGCTAGCAAAAGGATCTAAATCTCTTGAAAAGATGTATAAGCCAGCACTGACCTGTGGGAATTTACACCCCCCCCCCCCCGTGACCAGTATTGGACACTAGATAAATTTATTTTCTTACAGGTTGGAGGCCAGGAAAGCATCTGTGTGTATTCTCAGCATGTGGAAACACACACTAGAAAAGCTCAGCAAGTGCAGGGAAACTAATCCCCAAAGGCCCTATAGTTAATCTATACTAAATACTACTGTCTGCACAAAAATGTTTGGAAGATCTGTAAAATACAGTGGGGTTCCAAACATTTGATTTATGTGCTTGATTACTGTCTAAGTACTTAAGTGAACAGGCCCACAACTGTACTATGAGTGAAACCTATCAGAATAAACTTTTAAGAAAAAGAGGTTTTAATCAGAGTACTGAAAAAGGCAAACCATAGATGCGTCTGACGAAGTGGGTATTCACCCACGAAAGCTCATGCTCCAATACATCTGTTAGTCTATAAGGTGCGACAGGACTCTTCGTTGCTTTTTACAGATCCAGACTAACACGGCTACCCCTCTGATACTTGAAACCCCATAGATAGAATTTCAATGTCAAGAATATAGGGCTAGGATAAGTGCATCTTTGCTTATGTTATTCACCAAGAACTTGAAATAGTCAAAAATACCGTAAAACAAAAGGGAAAATCAGAGTTCACCCTAAAAATTTCAAAAGGATCTTCTTAGTTTGACAGCTTATCCAAAATTTACATTGATATACATGCACTGTGTTCACTGGCATGCTTCCTGAGCTGAGGACGCCTGCAAGGTAACGCAGAGCTGGCTGTACAAACTAGGGTTGTTAGGGACTCCCCCTATGTCAGGGGAATTCCCCCAAGGGTGGCTACTGTGGCTTGTGGTGAGCAATTCCACTGTAAAGGGAAATAATGCAAGATGAATTTCACACATTGACTTGCTGACCCATTGACAGGTTTCTTATTGCTGTTCCAGTCCTACAATGTACAAACAAACTACCTATCTGTTTTGAAATGGCTATCATGGGCTTCTGCTGGAAGACAACTGGATCAAATGCAGCAAGTGAGATTGTACCATGAAGTTTAAAACCTTTTTGTTCATCATGATTTGAAGGATTTAAGTAGCTGTTGTGGAGGAGTGGGGGGAGGAAGGAAGCTAAATATTTTAAGCTTATGCACTTTAAAATTTATCGATTTAGCCATCTGGCAAATTTACAGCTATTATTATTAATTCTTATTTAAATGGTAATAAAATCAGTTGCTGACACAAAATTAGTCATGCAAGGACCTGCAGATGTACTGCCTTCTGCCCAGGCAGTGCAACTCTATGTACAAAGTTCAAGACTGTTCATTTGTTCAAAGTGCATGGGACAGAGAAATAGCGACGACTTTAAGTGTCTTATGGGGGGGAATTCTTCACCTGAATTCATAGATGCTAAAATTCAAATACTTTTCTTCTTACTAAAAGGATAGATCACATTTTCCCAGCATAGCAGAATGCGTGGGATACACCACAGGAATTTGTCCTGTCCCTTCTTTATTTCCCTTTTGTCAGATAACAGCTGTATGAGACAAAGGACTGGAGGGAAAACACACTGGAATACACTCATTGCAAGCACTAGCTCAGTCACATTCCATATACGTATTGGAGCTTTTTATGAAGCAATAACAAATTGTATAAAATAAAATAATTTTACTATGCTAAAATTCTTTCTGAAATTACATTTAACAACATAACAATGTTACTGTAAAATCCCTTCAGAAGGTAATATTTAGAACACCAATACAAATTCATTATTATTCATAGGAGTTCATTTTTTAAAATAGCACATTTCATATAAAAATAAACACTATTTTAAACCTCTTTGTAGCATTTTATGATCTTATGAAATTTGCACCGGTTCACACCTAGTTATAAAGTCTGCATCACAAAAAATTGAATAGCATAATAGCTCTGCAATTAAATATGTGGCTAGGCACAAAATTCAAGTAGACAGCATAAGTAGGCTGCATATTAACACCTAACATTTCTATCTTCCTCTTGGACTTCTGAATATGGGTAAAATTCTCAAAAGCACCTATATGACTTAGGATCTTAAGTCCCATTTTAAAAGTAACTTAAGCACCGAAGAACCTAAGTCCCACTGACTTTGGTTACTTAGGCTCCTAAGTGCCTGAGTCACTTTTGAAAACAGGACTTATGACCCTAAGCTATTTAGGCACATCTGAAATTTTTTCCATATATGCTTTAGTTTATTCACCATAAGATCCTATGCTTTAGTGTCTTCTATAGTATTTGCTACATACTAGCCACTATTTGCATGAACTATTTAAGAGTCTGATCCTGCAGTATTTACTCATGTGGCTCTGGGCTATTCTTACATAAAGTAGCACCTTAGTGAGCATCACCTGCACAGTACTACAAGTTGATGGGCAAGCTTTTTGCTCATCCCTCTGCCCCTGCACAGACACATGGGGGTTCCTTTCAATGCAGGCTTTTGTACAAGAAACATAGCTAACAAAATTAACCAGAAGAGATATTAACTAGATTGGGCCAGATACTGATTTTACTCACACTGGTGTAAATCAGAAGGAACTACACCCATATCTGCTGTAAGTGAACCAGAATCAGGCCTATAGACTGTACAGATGAGTAGGTAACAGGTTAGATTCTGCCATCCTAACTCACACAGAGTAGTGTTTTACTCAGCACTTACATGACATTACTTGTAGGATACCCAAGATGAGTAAGGGTGTTGGAATTTGTTCCAAAATTATTTGATCTATTACAATAAGAGAAAGAGGCTGCAAATGAAAGTACCCAGAAAAAAATATCTTCTCTCTCAAACATACAGTTAATTTATTAACTAATACTCTAGGATTAACTGCCCACATCTATTCCCATTTTACAGTACACTTGTGGACTCCCCCAGAGCTTCCCTTGTCTCTTCTCTGCCTTTGCTCCTCTGCGCATGATAATGAAAAGCTTCTGACAGTGACTTCTCCCCCCACCCTTCTTCCCCCGGCAGCTATTTGGATTCAAACATGCACAGCTCATGCATAAGCAAACAGGTGCAAGGGACAGGGGTCTGCCAAACCCCAAGCAAGCATGAGGTACATATGTATCTTGCTGATTGTGGCACACTACTGATAGAAGACGACAAGGCCAGACAATAGGAAGGGTCAGTAGGTGGCTCTTTGATTTTTCTGGCTCCTGACACAACAACAGTATGGGAGTTTGCCTACTGGGGAGAAAAAGCTGTCCTTCTGCACCGTAAGATTGAAGCATTGGGGTAAGCTACTCAAGATGCATCTAAGATGCAGATTCTGCATTTCTATTAGTTATTTTCCATGGAAAGGCAAATGCAATCATCATGTGTTTACCTCCACTCCCCCAAACCCTCATTCTTTTGAAAGTGGAGAGATAATTAACAGTGAGAACTTCAATAAAATAAATGGCTCTGTGCACATTGTATGTTTTCCATTTGAACGCCTTCTTTGCAGAATAAGGAGATTCTATAGTACAGTACTACAATAAAGAGTAGTATGCAATCTCTCTCTCTCCCACGAAAAACAGACTAACTACACTTACAGTCTGACCATTGTTGGTTTACATTCACGTCAAGCTTCTTTTTTTCCTCTTTTCCTCTGAGACACTTTTTTTTAAAGTTGTGAAATTTAAAAAAAACAATTTCTAAACCCTTTGCAATAAAAACTCAAGTTTACTATAGCTGTTTTACAAAACTCTTGGTGATGCCTATATGCTACTGGTATGTGAGTCAACATTGCCTTCATTACAATGTGTATGTTCACTCAAGCTTAGCCATGCAAGCAAGTATATTTGTATCCAGATTCAAGGAGGAAAATACGATACCATTACTTAAAGGTAACTGAAAATCTAGGGCCAAATTCACAACTGGTGCAAATTGGTGCAACTTTATTATCTTCAACAGTGCCACACTAATTTACACCAGCAAGGGATTTGGCCCTTAAAATTGGGTGTGGTTTTCTTTAATCGTATGTTATTTTCTTTTACTTACCTATTCAGGGAATATCAGATATTCTTCGTTAAGAGTCATTAATTGTTCTATATGCTCTCCCACAACACATTCAGTGGTTCTCACACAGAAGTCGATATTTACCAAAAGTTGTCATACAATGATATCAGGGTTAATGCAGCTTAGAATAGGAAAAACAATAGGATCTCAGAAATCAAGCTTTCATAACACTTTGCAAATGCAGATTTTTTTTTTTAAAGACCTCTTAGGGCTAAATTATGCATCTACGAGACTGAGCTTTGCAGGATATGAGGAAGGAGGTGCCCTGTTTGGGTAGAGGTACCTGGAGAAAGTTCTAAGCTCCCGTATCTCCACACATTCAATTCAATTGGTATTGTGTATGCTCAAAAATTCCAAAAACAAGGCCCTTCACATTAAAAATTTCCAAACTTGGAACACACTAAGCACCTAAATTCATATTCATCTTCAGCGCTGCTGAGCACCCAGGAGTTGCCACTGAATTCAGTGGGAGCTCAGCACCTCTGAGAATCAGGCTGCTTAGTCAGATGCCTAATTTTAGGCACCCCCATTTGAAAGTTTTGGCTTCTGCCTCTATAAGGCATAAACCTCCTGTGTACTGCAAGGTCAACTCACTGCTCCTTTGAAAACGCGAACCCTGCATCCTGCACTCCCAAATAGTGACAGCTTCCCCTTCACCCCCCATCCCCGCCAAGGCACATATCTTCTGGGGCTGGCTAGTACTGCCCACAGAACTCTCAGGTATGACACTGACTGCACCACACCTGAAGCGGGGGGAACATTTTCTGGGCTTGCTGAAGGATGGCGGAGGGGGGGGGTGAGAAAAGGAGGTCAGAAACTGCTGGAAAAGGTGAGCGGTGGTCAGCTTTATGTCGCTGACTCACCCCCGGGGAGGGCAGAAGGCTTTAAAGGTGCAACCCCTGGTCATTGGAAGCCCTTTCTCCAAGCAGCAGGCAAGAGGTGGCAAATATCAGGTTGGGTGAGGACCTGCTGTGGGCATTGTGCTGGTCGCTCCTTTTTAGGGGGGCTAGGAAGGAATTTTTCCCTCACCACCAGATTGGCTTTGGTGGAGTGAGGTTTTTTCACCTTCCCCAGAGCAGGTGTCAGGGAGGACCTTTTCTGGTAAGAAGAAAAGGTGGTAGGTTATATGTCACAACTTATTTTGTAAGTGTGGGGCAGATGTCCAGTGCAGGTACTCCATAGGGGAGGCATCCATTGACCAGATAAATGCCCAGGTAAAGGACTTAAAGGGAGGTACTGGATAAAGGAACAGAACGGTGGAGAGGGGGTTGGGAACTCCTATGATTGGTATGGCAGGGAGCCAAATTCCCCCCCCCTCCCCCCGTTCTCGTAGCCTACCTTAACCCTCCTACAAGGAGGGTGGATGGTAAGGTCCAAGCCATGGGTTGGCTGGGGGACCTGGATGGAAAATGAAGGGGGGCTGGTGTAAGCCCTGGGTAATGATTTAAATAAACATGGATTTACCTGCACTGTACACTTTATCTGCTGGGTAGTCCCAGACATCTATATAATAAAGTTGAGGCCTGATTAAAATCCATATCAAATGTCTCCTGTCCTTCTTTTGGTATAGCCGGAATAGGGTGACCAGATGTCCCGATTTTATAGGGACAGTCCCGATATTTGGGGCTTTTTCTTATAGGTGTCTATTACCCCCAACCCCCGTCCCGATTTTTCACAGTTGCTATCTGGTCACCCTGAGCCGGACAAACACACAATCCCCTTCTCCCTGCTTCCCAGTGTAGCCAGTCACATTATGGTGCTTCATGGACAGGTGTACTGGATGGGTAGGGGGATTAGGGATAGAAGTCCCTGTTCGCCCACTCTGCTCTAGCACACCCATGCTAGATTAACTGAAATCTGGCTTTAATTTTAAAATCTTTCCTGTAGATTTTAGGCTCTGTAACAATTAAAGCAAATAAATATTCCCTGTTCATTTTCCATTTGCCTTTAAGTACCTTCATTATGCAGATTATTAATATTTAAAAGCAAATGGCAAATGATGAATGTGCTATAACCTCTGACAGCTTCTTCCCATGACCCATTTTTAAAATGTTTCAAGACAGATTAAAATAAGACAAAACAAACGATCAGAGAGGTAGCCACTGCTCATTTTTATCATCATGCTCCATTGAGCTAGGGCATTAATAAATAATTGTCTCCCAGTCTAAGAAGTATTACTAACATTGGGAACCTGATTTAAAGCCCAAAGCATTCATGTCTGCTGTAAGCCTGTGACTTCCAAATTCAGAAATCAGTTCTTTCTTCCAAAAGGGTTAACTTTCAAATTTAAAGAAATCTACAGATCTGTGTTTACAACTTCAGTAACCTCCAGCCTAACCACACACAGCTACCCAGCACCACATTTATATTCATAATTTCTTTTTCTCTTCATTTATATTTTATCTTGAAAGCTAAGGCATTTGCATTCTTCACTCTATAATAAGGAAGCAGAAAAGAGATAGCTTAAAAGGCTTAAAAACTAGGTTATTCATAGAGAGGCTTACTGTAATGACAAAGATCTTTCCTTCACTTTGATCTTCTCAGATTTTCCACAGCACAGATAGCACTTCTGGCACCACTGAGGAAAGGCTTCGAACTCTAATGTTTTTTGTCACCTCACAATAACTGGTAGTGAGAACTGCTGGAAAATGTACAGAACTTAAAATCAAGATACTGTAGTAGGTAAACACTTCTGTAACGATATCGATATTTGGCTTGGCTATTTTTTCCATCCTGCTATTCTTAACCTCACTTCCAATCAAGATTCAACTACAGAAAGTGCGGGGGGGAAGACAATATATTTTATAGGAAAAAGTTATTGAATGAAAACACCCATTGACTTTAATAGGGCCAGGATTTCACCTAGAGATCTAAAGAGTTTTCTAGCAATGTAGTGAGAAATTGATGATTCAACTTCCAGTGTGTATGCCTTTTTTCTAACTTTTAAGTTCATCCCTTTTTATTTGAATTTCACCTCAGATATAAATTGGCAATTACTGTTATTTAGGTTTTCTGTATACTGAGAGGAAATCGTTGCCTTCTCCCAGCTCCTTCCCCTGTTATCTTCGGCCTCCAATCATTTCTAACCAAGCAGAGTACGGAACACATTGTAAATCATGCAGTCAGCTTCACAATTTACAAAAAGAATCAGCAGAAATGGGTGGCTGACTAGTTACAGAGAGGACTAATGCTTCAACTTGGGATACACTGGATGAAGCTGCTTACTTGTTTACAGTTGTATAAATGAGAGCAAAAAGCTCTTATTGGCAACTGCTTAATGTGGAGGGTAAATACATGAATGCACTAGTGCACTAAGGGACTGTATCACTGAAGTGTATGTGCTGCTAATTCAGTATGTGATTCTCAGTGCTTTGTGAAACTATATTAGCTGTTTAATTTTCCAGCATCTGCAATTAGTAAACAAGCAATGTGGTGTAGAGGCCAAATATGGCACTGTTGGCACTACTCATGCAATAGATTTTACCCAAGGATGTAGCAGAAATGAACAATCATTCAGCAAGGCTGCGTGGCCTGCCTCTAATTTATCATGGCTTACATCTCTTGCCTGCCAGTGGAGCCGAATTCATATGTTATTGTCCCAAACCTGTCACTTTCTGGACTGCTTTTTAATCTTCCTCCCAGAATTACATTCAGAAAGGTCACCGCTATCCAATTAGAACCTTATCAAAGATGCACATGCAGGCTGGATTCACGCTTATCAAGAAAGGGTCATAAATCCAGAAATTGCACATCACAAAGTACCATTACCATAATGAATAACTGAAGGGAAAAAAGAAAAAAGTGACAAAAATACCTGTGTATTTGCCAGGCAAGTCTTTTACTCTATTTCTGTGGACACCACGACAGGTGAATGATTGAAATGCTTCTTTAGGAACACAGGGTGGATAGGAATAGAAGATAAGGCTGTTTAACCAGATTCATTTGCATAGAGAAAGTTTGAAAATGTACATTGCTTCTACAAGAGGTTTTGCCTGTTTTTTAACAAACCTGATTTTCACCAAGAAACACATAGTCAAGAAGGTTTTGGGAAGGCAGTCTTCATCGCAAAATTACCAACGAAGTCAATGGATGTCTTTTGGCTTCAACCCGTTAAAACAGGGGTGGGCAAACTATGGCCTGCGGGCCATGTCCGGCCCGCGTGACCATACTGCCTGGTCCCCGAGCTCCTGGTCCAGGAGACTTGTCCCCGGCCCCTCTCCTGCTGTCACCCCTCCCCCGCAGCTTCAGCTCGCTCGCTCCGGCCTCACCCGGTGCTCTGTGCTGTGTGGTGGCGGCGGCGGCACCGTGGCCCGGCTCCAGCCGGGTGGCATAGCTCTAGCGCCGCCAGCCACCAGTGCTCCAGGCAGTGCGGTAAGGGGGCAGGGAGCAGAGGGGGTTGGATAGAGGGCAGGGGAGTTCGGGGTGGTGGTCAGGGTGTGGGGGTGTGGATGGTGGTTGGGGGGGAAACAAGGGGTTGAATGGGAGCAGGAGTCCCGGGGGGCAGTCAGGAAGGAGGGGGGATTGGATCGGGCGGCAGGGGGCAGTCAGGGGTAGAGGTTCCAGGGGCAGTCAGGGGACTGGGAGAAGGGGTGGTTGGATGGGACAGGGGTCCCGGGGGGGGCATCAGGAATGAGAGGAGGGGTTGGATGGGGCAGTGGGGGTCCAGGGGCAGTCAGGGAGACAAGGAGCGGGTGTGTGTGGATGGGGCAGGGGTCCCAGAGGGGCCACCAGGGAACAGGGGGGGTTGGATGGGGCAGGAGTCCCAGGGGGGCAGGGAGATAGGAGGTGGAGGCCAGGCCACGACCCCCTCCCCTAACCGGCCCTCCATACAATTTACGAAACCTGATGCGGCCCTCACGCCAAAAAGTTGGCCCGCCCCTGCGTTAAAACCTTACGGAGGTGCATGTGCTTTCAGCAAATGAAATGAATAAAGTCTCTGAGTTTCAGAAAGTTAGTTCAATGTTCTATTTTTATCCAGACAACCAATTTTGGGGCAGGTAACTAGTTAAAATTAAAGTTACAATTTCCCCTCATTAGAGGTGCACCAATGAGAGAAATGCAGTGTGTCATGAGGGGAAGATACAGCTTTACGATACTGGCTGTCGCTTTCTGCTAAACTGCTCCCTATACTAGAGGTGCTGGAACAATTTGTATAGTGGGGGTGCTGAGGCCTTGAACCAAACTGTAAACCCTGTGTATGATGGAAACCACTTCAAGCCAGCGGGTGCAGCCCCTGCACCCCTAGTTCCAGCAACTCTGCCCTATACTGCTTTGATTGATAACTTGTCGAGTAGTGTTGTATATGCTCAGCAAGTTCATACTTTTCATTCCAGAGGTGGTTACATTTCAGTGGTGTATAATGATTTGGAAAATACCATCTAGGACCCTTCAGGTGAAAAGTGTTGCAACAAAGACATTATTTACTTCTCCTACATTTCCATGTCCTTCATTCAATGGGGTTTCATTGTCATTTGTTCCAGAGTCACACTTGGTTCAGGACAGGCCTTTGTTTGGGCCCCCATCTGTGAAACTGCCTCCCAAAATATATACAGTGCTTTGCAGTCCCTAAGTAGTTCTATTCACAGCCTGGTGGATCCTTTTTATGGGCTAGATTGAACCTTTCAACTCATTCCTAAGTAAGTAAAGGGCACGGGGCTGTGGTATCTTAGGATGAGCACATGAAGGATCTGACTCAGAGTCAGAATTCCCACTACTGCCCTGAAATGGGTGCAGGCTTACTTCCCCCTTCATGCCCAGCCAGCTTCGTTGGCCAGTACACTGAGAAGAAGGCGGGTGAGGGAAGGAGACAGTGCTAATACTCTGCCTTTGCTCCAGCCATTTGTTTGAGAACCCAGAGCCAGAATGCAAATAGCCTTATTGTGGACGTGGAGGGCACCACCTCATGCCCTGCACAGCTACATTAGGGCTAGTCAAAATCTAGCCCTTTGTGAATAATTTACTCGATGATAATTTAGGCCTCCCTTTTTCATCAGCTTATCCCTATTTTTCCCCCCTCGCTCATTTTATTTGAGTGGTCTTTTGTGAACCACTGTGTTCAGTATTAATTTATTTTATTTTATTTTATTTTTAAGGGAATTCCATGTGCTCATAAGTAATACTTTAATAAGTAAGCAAGTAAATAAATAAATAAATCAACCTACTGACACTTCAATGCATTTTTCTATCAGGAATTGTTTCCAGGTGTTGCACTGGGGACTTCTTGCATTACTATATATGGCAGTTGGAAGGCTGAACCTTGGAGTTTTTAAAGAAATACATATAAGATAACAAGAAAACACATCTCCTTTTTACATCAACCTTTGGCAACTTAAATCTTACTTTTCAAAATCAAACCTTACATATGTGGCTCAGGGCAGAGGCTGTCTCTTGCTATTGTGTTTGTGCAGCACCTAGCACAATGGTGCCCCAAAACTGGTTGGAACCTCCAGGCTCTGCTATAATACAAAGAATGGATATTGAAACACAATCTATTTTTTGCTAACACAGGATTATTTTTAGACTCTTTGTCTAAAGCCTTAAACATAACTGTGTGAAAAATGTTAATATTTTATATTTATTTGAAAAAAAAAACTAGCCTCTGATTTTGGGAAATGATTTGGTAAAACCAACACTTCAAGTGAAGATCTCGACAAGTGCATGTTTTAACTAGAGCATTTTTTATTCTCTGAGAATACTCTCAACATACGTTTAACAAGCGAAATGTAATTGTCCATTAATAGAGCTTAAAATGAGAAATATTACCCAGCACCATATATATGTGGCTGACAAAGGGGCCCCACAGCTCTACCTCCCATTTGTTTTTGGTTTGGCTTTGACTTTCTGCTGGTCACGAGGAAGTAAAGATATATCCTAGGATTTTGTTTTTTGGGTTTTTTTTTTTATGTTGACAAGCATGTCATCTGTAGCTCTCTAGCTGACATATGAAGCTGTCAGGATCTGCCTTGATGGGAAAGTGATTGACCTTTATTCATAATTATCAAAACAAGAGAAGAAAAGTGACTTGAGAGAAGCAGCTTCTGCTGCTGTCCAACTTAATGGGGAAGAGGGCCTACTGTAATGGTTTTCAAAGCCTTCACTAAAATAAGAATGCCTATGCAAACCAGGAGATTTACTGCTAGAGATTCCTAATGTTCTGTTACAGGGCAGTTCTGCAATGATGTCACCACTACATTATTCATTTATTATAACAGTATTGCTAAGTCAGACTTCAACATAGATGTAGTTTTGAAGACTGTACAGTGAACCATATGGTCACAGGCCAGTTTGAAGTGGACACATGTCCACATCACATGACCTAGGCTGTAAACTAGCAAGGGGTAGGGATTGTCTCTTTGTTATGGCTGTACCATGCCAAGCACAATGGAGCCTTGGTCTTAGGGTGACCAGATAGCAAGTGTGAAAAATTGGGACAGGAGGTGGGGGGTAATAGGAGCCTATATAAGAAAAAGCCCCAAATATCGGGACTGTCCTTATAAAATTGGGACATCTGGTCACCCTACCTGGCCTACAAGCATTACTGTAGTACAAGATAATTACTATTACTAATAAAAATTAAACTCACAGCTGATAGCAGGTGATATCATTTTTGGCAATCATAACAGATTCTGCCCAGAATTTAAAGAGCATGGAGCCAGAACTATGCTATCACACCTAGAGATGTCCTCTCTAGGTCAAGGTTACAGTACACTATGAAGGGAAGCCTGTATTTCTTTTGCCACTAATGACTAGTACCCCTGATGAATACAGGTCAGTCTTGCACCTTTCTTCAGTAATATATTCTCTTTAAATAAAACCAGAACCCTGTAAGTAAATAAAATTATTTACAGTAATGCGAACTCTTGCACCATTGTTCTTAAACGTACAGTCAGTTTCTTGTACAATAGCCAGCATTTATGCAGTACTTTACCAACATTTAATTAATTATATACCAAATTGTTTCTAATCAAAATTCTAATGATAGAGTAAATACCTCAGAAATCATCAAATGCCCACCCAAGCTCCTATGCTCAACTTAGAGTGTTAAATGAGTTAATGGAAATGTGTTAGGAAATGTGTCAATCTGAAAAGATCTTGTTGGTTTCAACTGAGTTGTACTTGTCTTCCATTCCTTAAATTCCTTTGTGGTCATATTTGTTGAATATGTGACTTATTTCCATAGCAATATTTTCTACACTAGACTGAAGACTATGAGTGTTTCCACTCTGAACTCATCATTCAAAGGCTTGTGACCCAACCATAATAGTTTGCTTGGGCTATAATTTAGCACATAAATTCTCAACCTAGGTTCAAAGTAGATTTTGAAAACAAATAAACAAATTCAAACATGATTGGATCTACTGTGTTTTTGTGACTTACACTGTTATCATTCAGAGTTTGTGTGTGACAGACTACTGAAATACTAGCGACTATTTCAAAAATTAAATTAGGCAGATACTCAGGCTTCTTCTCTTCTTTGAATGTCTCTGTACCTTCCTTGCTTCCACTCTTGGGCATGTCTATCTAAGAGAAAATCAATGTTTTAGGGTCATGTCCTGCCATTTCTGATTTTATGATACTCTTTTCCTCCTAATGGAAATTCTAGTGGAAAAAATGTAAACTTGTTTGTACTATTTCCAGTTGGCATCTAGGTTTTGGGAGGGAAAATGGGATCTAGTGGTCTATTTCCAGGGTCCTCCAATAACAAATGAGTTATTCCCCACCGCAAGAGATACCAGTAGTAACGTACAGAGACCAATTGAACGATCATAACAATATTGGAATTTCCACTAGGATAACAGGAATCCCACAAATGATATTGACCTTTGGTTCGGCCTAGTGACTAACATTTTGTTTACAAAGGGGGGGGGGGAACCTTTTAAATTCCCTATTTATCTTCATATTTACCTCCGGCATTTCTAATGCATTCAACCTTGCAGTATGAAGTGCTGTTAACTATTAATCATTAAAGATCTTTAAGCAAACAAACAATATGCTTACACTGACCATAGCATGGAACTTTAGCATTTAGTTGATGCTGAGCCATTCAACAACAAATATACATATTTGGCAGTACAAAAAATAATGGTATCGGGCAAGGTGCAAATTAATATTCACATGTACTGAACTGGTATCTGTATTATCATTGGCAGGTATCCTGGATGGACAACTGTTTTTGCTGATGGAGTTTAACATTCACTCTCTCTACCTCATTCTCTCTAAATCCTCTTCAGCCTCCGGGTATGTCTACACTGCAATAATGTAAGCCCAGGGTTCAAACTCAGACTCAAGCCTAACCCCCCTTTCATCTACACAGAAATCATGCTAACTCAAGGCTCAGACCCAGGGTTCTAGGACCCCACAGGGGTGGAGGGTCTGAGCCTGAATTAAGCCAGGACCCAGGGTTCAAGCTCTATTACCTTGCAGTGTAGACGCAGCCCCACCGGACTTGTGCTCTGGGAGTCTGCCAAAAGTATCCCACAGTCCCATGAGTGAACTTTCTTTATCCTCTGAACAGCCATCTTTGGTGGACAGTCAGGCTTTCCCACTCTGCACCATGAACAAAGGTCTAGAGCAGCCACATTTTGGGATGGCTCTAGAAAATCTGGGATATTGGGTGGTTGGACTCCGGCCCGCATAATACAGTGCAGATGCTGAAGCTCCAGGTTGGGACCCAGGGTTCCACAATTCCTAACCTGGGTTACAAATGAGTGTAGACACTCAAGCACTAGGTTAACAAAGGCAGGGTCTGTACTCTGGTATAGAACTCTAGTTCTACTAACACAAGGCTTACACTGCAATGTAGACATACCCTCAGAAAGCCAGACCCCCGGGTCCAGGGTTCCCCTGACAGTGTGGTTGTTCAAGGCACCATCTAGCCACTAGCATGATTTAAAGCAGTCTACTTAGCCAGCTAAAATGACCAAAATGAACAGGAATAGCCTGTATGCCTGGGGAGGTGGCAAAGAGCTGTCTATGCAGGTTTTAGGCACATGGGGTTATGTTGGTGGGAATAATCTGGTATTTCTTTTTTTACTTTTTCATTTTATTTTCAAACTGCCATTACTAATATAATATCAGCAAGTTCTATTAAATAAGGAATACATCATTACTACACCGCTGCTGTGTGGTCTTGGCACTGAGAAAGGAAGCAGTTTGAAGGGTACACACTTTTTCAGGCAGGGAAAGTAATCTAGGATACTCGCCATCAGCCCCAGCTAATAAAATGTCAGTATTCCAGTTTCTCTCCAACATATCCTGCCAGTAACAGGGTTTTAAGGAGATTTAAAACACTCTCAGTAGTGCAATCAAGTGTTGGCATATTGTAGAAGACACTCTGGCTTTGCCCACTGGAACATGAGCAGCACATGTTCAAAAGCAGCCAGCAGTGTTGTGGGCCAAGATAGGGCTACTCTGCCAAAAAGATTTTTAAAACTGAAGCCAGAAGGTCCAATAATCGAAAATGAAAGTTTTGAGACTCTTGTTCAAACTGAGTAAGTTTAAAGAGATGCCGAAAACTCGATAACTGTCAAGAGATACATTTCAAAGTATGGAATCAACATGGTTTCATAGAAAATAGGTGTTAATACCAAACAAATTAGATATTATTTGATGAAATTGGTTGATAAAGGAAACAGCCATAACGGAATATTCAGCAAGGAATTTGACCACACGACATTCCGATTAGAAAATTAGCACTATTCAAAATCAATATGGCATATAGTAAATTGATTTGAAACTGCCTCCAAGACAGATCTCAAAATAGAATCTTCATTAGGGAATCATCAATGAGAGGATGTGTTTCTAGTGGAGTCCTGCAGGGATCAGTTATCTCCCCAATACTATTCAATATCTTTATCAGTAATCTGGAAGAAAATATAAAATCAGTGCTGATCAAGTTTTCAGATGACACAAACTGGCAAATAAACATAAAATACATAATTTATACAAAGTGATCTGAATTGTTTGTTAAATTGGGCACAATCCAACATCATGCATTTTAATACAGCCAGTACAAGGTCATATTTCTAGAAACATAGGTTGTTAGTCACGGTGATGGGGTGAGAGACTGCATCCTGGAAAGCAGTGACTCTGAAAAAGCATTAGCTATAAATAAATAATCTATAAGTAAATAACCAACTGAACATAATCTTCCAGTGTGATGCAAAAGAGCTATAAGAATGATTCCACAATCTAGAAAACACAAATACAATTATAGAATCATAGACTTTCAGGTCAGAAGGGACCATTATGATCATCTAGTCTGACCTCCTGCACAATGCAAGCCACAGAATCTCATCCACCCACTCCTGTATCAAACCTATGTCTGAGCCATTGAAGTCCTCAAATCACGGTTTAAAGACTTCAAGGTGCAGAGATTCTTCCAGCAAGTGACCCGTACCTCATGCTGCAGAGGAAGGCGAAAAACCCCCAGGGCCTCTGCCAATCTGCTCTGGAGGAAAATTCCTTTCCGACCCAAATATGGTGATCAGCTAAACCCTGAGCATGTGTGCAAGACTCACCAGCCAGATACCCAGGAAAGAATTCTCTGTAGTAACTCAGATCCCACCCCATCTAGCATCCCATCACAGGCCATTGGGCATATTTACCGCTAATAGTCAAAGACCAATTAATTGCCAAAATTAGGCTATCCCATCATACCATCCCCTCCATAATCTTATCAAGCTTAGTCTTGAAGCCAGATATGTCTTTTTCCCCCACTGCTCCCCTTGGAAGGCTGTTCCAGAACTTCACTCCTCTGATGGTTAGAAACCTTCGTCAAATTTCAAGTTTAAACTTCCTAATGGCCAGTTTATATCCTTACAATGAGAGACGTAAAGAGCTCAATATACTTAACACATCAAAGAGAGGGTTTAGAGTCAACTTGATTGTAGTTCATAAGTATGTATGCTAGGAGAAGACATCTTATTTTTAAAGACGCTTTATTGAAGAAAAGGCATAACAAGAGCCAACAGCTGGAAGTTGAAGCTAGAAAAATTCAAACTGGAGATAGGGTGCAAAATTTTAATTATCCATTAGAACAACTTACCGCGGGATGCGGTCAACACTTCACCCCATGCAGTCTTTGAGTAACTACTAGTGGAATAAGCTCCTAATCAAGATGAGTAAAAGACCAGAATCTGGCCTTCAATCAGAATTGGATATCTTTCCATCCAACCACAAATTACTGGGTTCAGTAGAGGAATTAATATGTGAAGTTCTATGGCCTGCATTATGCAGGAGATTGCACTAGATGATTCTAATGATCTAGTGAATTTTGACTTTGTTTATTCAGATAACTTCTATAACATATAATCCAAACATTGCCAAGGTCAAAGACTCTGAAGATTTTCAGAAAGGGAAAATCATTTTTAGTTTCCTTTAGTCATCTACAAGGCACTTAAGCACTTTTGAAAATCAAGACGCATACCTAAGTGCCCAAATATGGGTTTAGGAGCCTAACTTCAGACAACTGCATTTGAAAATGTTGACCGTGATATTATTTATATATATATAAAAATATATATATATAAATAATATCACGGTCAAAAGTTATCTTTTATAGCAGTTTAGCAGCTGAAAATAAATAGGAAAAGCCAAAACCATGTGACTGACTAGTTTCCCCTGGACTGGTTTATGGTCCTCTGCAACAGGTGATACATTGAAACAGGTTAATATTACCATCATACAGGAAGGTATGGAGGGGGAGAAAAACAATTAACTGTTTTCTTTTGTTTTTACACTAGTCCAAAATTATAATTAATATGATTTTTTTTTTAAATAGGCAAATTTTAAAAATCATCTTGAATTACATCGCAAATTTGCCCTACTTATTTCCTCAAAAGTCCAGCTGGACAAAGAAAGAAGCCAATTAAAGATTCTACTGCCAACATAGCTAAGGGGAAAGTAGAAAGAGAACACAACACAAAAGTAACCTTGTCAAGAACTATTTGCATGGGTAACCTCAGATGGAAGACCAAGTCAACATTTTTTTTCTAAAACATTGCAGCTTGCCAACTCTCTCCCCCCCCCCGCTCCTCTCCCATCTGCCCTCACTTTGGCTAACCTCTAAATTATGGCCTCCGTACTACCATCACACCATAACCAACTACAACTTTCTCAACTAACTGCAATTACAAATGTCTGCCCCATAGTTTCCTGCACTTAAAGGCTGTCAGTACAGTTGTCAGAAGTGTGTAATTGCTGTGTGAGACCCTCACAACTGGCCTCTGCACTGATCTATAGAACCACTCAATTCCACAGCTGTCAGACTGCTGACACCCACTGCAGATAATGACACAGTGTCATCTCTCCAGCTCGTTTACCTGCCGACCCTGCAAACAAATGGACACTGGCAGGGGAGAAAGGGAAGTGAGCAGCAGATACCAGATTTATCATAATCACTATGATCCATGGTGGAGGAAAATCAATTTCTCTTAATCGAGTAGAGTGACTTATTAAGGGTTATGAGTCCTGGCTGGATAGCTGTACTGATTTGATTATGGTGAGAGAGAAATTAGCAGCAAGCCTCCTACACTGTCTTTCCCTTTGTCTTCTGGCTCAGGGCTGTTATTAAATTATTAGCTTATGAGAGTCTTAGTAAGCAGGTCATGCTTTGATCAGGAGGAGCATGAGAAAACAGGGTGCTGAAGGTTTCAGAAGTGTTGACAGGTAGAGACGTGAACATTCACAATATGCCCACTGCAGCATTTTTTGTTTATAATTGAAAGAGCACAGGAATAGCACATGGCTGCTCCAAACACTCAAGCCCTCCCAGAGAGGTGTCAGTCAGGTGCTGAATCAACTCTCTTTCCATTTCTAGATTTGAGCTGGGAATCCTCCACCGAAGAAAGGTTACATTTAATCACTCAGAGCGTTATATAATGTGGCTGCAAATTAAAGCTGAACCAATCCAGCTTGTGAGAAATGCTTTATTTAAGAGAAAATCTATTGTATTTTTATGGTAGAAAAATGAGCACTTCAAAATGCAATTTTGGGGGCCTGTAGAACTTGACAAAGACAAAATGACAACATTCAATGTTTGTGACTATTGCATTGCAGGGCTGGTGAATGTAGTCACTAAGGTCCTCCTTTTTTCTGTCTCTTCATCTCTCTAATATTTTAGAGATGGGGAAAAGCACTTAAAAGATACTCTGTCGAAGCAGAGCCCTCAAATAGGTTTCCTTCCCCAAACAAAATACCACTGGCATCTGAAAATTTGATTTTGGAAGATGCAGACAAAACAAAGCTCAACAGGAAATCTGAATTTTTAATGTTCAAGGAAGAATTTTGTGTTTGAAATATTCTTCGTTTAATCCTGCAAGATGCTGAACTCCTCCTGCAGCGTGCCCAGCACCTTCAATTACAATTAAAATGAATGGGAGCTGACAGTACTCTGCCACTTCTAGTATTAGATGTGGACCATAGGGCTGTATGTATCTTCTAAAAACACTGAGCCAGATCTTCAGTGAAGTACATGGACATAACTCTGTGACAAAAGTCCATTACTCTGTGTCAGCAGCTCTTGTCAGGCCTGACACACTCATTACACCTAACATACTGTTGTCATGATATATACACAAAAGGTGGCATGTAATAGGTCATTGGAAAACTAATAACTCACTGATCATTAATATTCTTGTGTGATGTATGTACGATCAACCCACCAGGGATTATACAGATGTGCTGTAATTACGACTAAAAGGTGTTTAAACTAGGCACGCGAGCAGGAGTTGATAAACAGGTTTTTTTCCCCAGACAAAGGAATGCAATTCCTCCTGCTTGAATGTGTTTCCCATGCAAATTAAGCCAGGTGTGACTAAAGAAAAAGGAAAGCACATTTGCATGTCAGGCAAACTGCAACCAGGAGTGCAAGTAAAGAAAAAGCAATCACTTGACAGTCTCAATGGGGAATGGAGACTGCACCCCCAGAAAGCCTTCCTGCCTCTTGAAGCAGGGCCAATCAACTTTGACAGATATACTTTCAAAGGTGTCCTGGACTGTAAAGAGTGGGGCAAGGAACCCTAAACTCCTCAACCTCTAGGAGACAAGGAGAATCAGAGCCTTGGACTCTGTGGGGATCACAGCCATTGCTGGAAAAGGAAGATGGGGAGGAAACTACCTTGAACAACAACTGTAGCTTGTTACGTTAGATCTTAGCCATTAGAAGGCGTATTTTTACTTTTGTTTCTTTGTTTGTAACACATTCTATCTTAATTCCTTATACTTGGTATCACTTAATCCTATGTCTTTTTGTTAAATAAACTTGTTTTACTTTTATTATAAACCAATTCAGGTGCTGTGATGGAAACCTGCCAGTTTGTCAAACCCCAGCTAAATTAAGGAGCTGCAGTGTATTCTCTTTCAAGGGCAATGAACAACTTCTGTAAGTGTTCCAGGAAAGAGTGGACACTGCAGGGGGGTGTCTTTGGGGAACTCGGGAGTTGGGGTTCACGGTCAGTTACCTCAAGGCAAGGTTTGGGCTGATAGAGTCCTCAAGAGTTTGCTGGCAAGGCAGACAAGTTGGAGTGAAAGGGAGACGTCACACAGTTTAGCAGTAGGAAACTTTTCAGTAGCTGAGGCTGAGATGAGTAACAGAGTTATCAGTAACAGAATTCTGGGAACCTCCGCTGGTTGTCACATTGGCAGATGGTTTGGGGGAAATTTGGGACTGGGACATTGTTGGGGTCACTCTGCAAAAAGTAACTGAGTGGTGGAAGCAAAGGTGTGACCTTGTGTACACTGGCTGTTGGTGTCAGGGCTGTCAAGGTACCTGGAATTGCACGGCAGGCAGTGACAAAACCCCTTATAGGTCTAGGTTGACCACCAAAGTGTTACAAATTCCACTGAAGTTAATGGTACTGTGCCAATTTACACCAGCTGACAATCCTGGACCACTAATGTTAAGACTATTACAACAACCCCAAGATTAACATTTTCAGGCACATTATCTCTGGGCCCTGCCCATGTTGATTTAAATGAAGTTATGTGTTTATTCCATGACCCCTATCTCTCTCCTTCACTGAGATTTTTACAATGGACAAATAATTGAAAGTCTATTTTCACCATTTTGGTGCTCAACACATGCTACCCACAATTCTATATTATAAATAAATTCTATATTATAAATATATATTAATATATGCCCAAGCTTGTGGTGAATAGTGAATGGCTTACAAGTGCTTAGGATCTCAAAATTTTATGGGTAAGATTAGTGCTTCTGGTGACTGGTAACTCAGTTCTAATGACTTCACACGTACATACACACAAGGGCATCCTTTAAAAATTCCACCATTTTGAATGATTTTACTAATTATAAATAGAACTGCCCAATCTTCTGCATGGACCAGCACTAAAGCAGGATGTGACAGTGTCAGTGGTGAGAATGGTGTGACTCAGAAATTTGGAATTCTATTTCAGTCTCTGGAAGGGATATGCCCTATTCTTCTGCCTATTCCTCTCAAACTTGATCCCTTCAGCCTTGTCCCTCCAGCCTGTCCTTGTCCCAGTCCTGCCTCTTCTCACCATAGCCTCTTATCCCAGTCCCATTCTCCCCACCTAATCAGTCCCACTCTCCATTCTTTGGGGTTCTTCATCCCATTCCAAGTCCCCTTCCCAGCAAGTCGTAGTCTCATTCCTCCAGTCTTCTTGTCACAACCAGAGTGTCTTCGCCACTTCCAGTCTCCTGGCCCCACGATTCCCAGTTCTCCTCCACCACACAGATCCTTGTCCCCAGTTTCATTGGCCAGCTAAGTCACAGTTCCTTTCTCTCCTGGCTCCTCATCCAATCTGCCCCTTTCCCCTCCGACCCTGGACTCCAGTCACCCACATTCCCCAACCCCCCACTGGCTCCCAGTCCCAATCTCCCTCCTCAGGAATTAAAATATATATATTCTTCCTGCCTAGCATTGCAGCAGTAGTCATTCTTTACCAAATGTTTCAAATTGCTGAAGAAAGCTTTATACTCTGGAGGATAAACGCCACAGAATTTATAAGTCAAGGGTCAAAAGAGATTTTGCAGCAAGCACTTTATAAATACTGGAATCCACTAACAACCTATTAGTCAGATTCCTAAATTAACCCTTCAGTGCCTTCAGATGAAAGTATGACTTTTATCCTCTTGCATCAATGAAGTATTGTTTAAATCAATGACAGTAAACAAAGTGTACCATTTTATAAGGTTTTAGTCCTCCGAATGATTTAATTCTCAATGAAACAGTAGCTCTGTCAAATTGGTCTCCTCTGACACCTACTTTGATGATACATTTGAATCTGATACAAATTGACACATGACAGCAAAAGGCCTGTATTAATTAGAAAGGGTTACAGCAACATTTACCACTGAGACTTAACTTGGATCATTTTTTTGCTTATCAGCCAATACTCACCCAGAAGCATTCAGGTACATTGTCTCCAGGTGCACAGAAATTAGAACTACAGTGACATATGGTATTACAATGTTATTAAAATATAATGTTACTATGTGTCTTCTGTGAAATGAGTCAAAAAAAGAAAACAAAACAACAATTCTAATTTACAATATAACTTAGAGCAGGAACACAATTAAAATATATCTGCATCTTTATGAAAACACATTCATTTTTAATCACATGCCTATTTCTTGAATGGGAGGGGACGGGGTGATAATCTAATAGGTTCATTCCACCTCCAACATTCATTATTCTATTATACAGGATAATAGTACTACTAAAGTCTCACATCTAAAATTTCAGTTATTTATTCTATACATCTAAATCTTAACAATACTATATTTTTCAAAGATGCATCTATAAAACAGCATCTCTGTTATTTTCAGTTTTTGTATGTTCATCAATTTCAACAAACATGCCAATATTATAATACTCCATTAATTCCATTACCAAGTATATTACTTCTAATATAAGAAACAATATGTAAAATGAATGGAAAGCAATCAGCATAGAAGCATTGTTGGTTTGGATTGGGGTGGTGGTGTTTGTTTTGTTTTTAAGAAATGTCTTCCAAATTAATCTGCAAACCTGAAAAATGAATAAAAAGTTAACCAGCCAAAGAGAGAGTTCCAGTTATTTTAGTGTTTTGCTTGTGAAAACCTCTAGCAGGCAGCTGCAAAACTTATGTGTCACATATTTTCCTTTAAATCATCTTCCAATTGCATTTCAGAGAATGGACTGTGACAATGGTTTGAAGCTTTATTCCCCTCTGTAGCTACAAGTCATCACAATGCTGACTCTAATCAGGTTACTCTGCATCTGTCTGTCACAAATAACCTAGTAACAACTAAATGGATTGCCATAAATCTTTCAATTAGAATGCATAACTTTATTAGCACAATATTTTTGAACTGATTGCATTACTTTAAAAAAGAGCTTTCATTTACTCTGTCATTTGGGGGTCAAATGTGTTCAATGGCTGCATACATATGAACCCTTGCTTCAGCATTATAGTGGTCTCCAGAATTTCTTCTCTTAACACACCATAGCCATACTTGTAAGCTAGAGAGGCATCCTTCAGAAGATGCTTTGCTCAATGGTATAAAGCTGATTGATAGTGTGGTGTGTAGTTCTGTAGGTTAACTAAACATGACCAAGTTTCTTCATGACACAGGAAGGTCATAGGCCATATTACCACTTCCACGGCAGTGTCATCTCTCATGTACCCTCATTGTGCTTTGTAAAAATAGCTTGTCATCGGATATGTTTTCTAGGAAATGTTATGCCTAATTTTTGTTTGGGGGTTGTTGAAATCTAAATATAGCAAAACTGCATGTAATTTGAAATCCATGCCAGGTCCACATCTCAGCAAAAGGCATCCTATCAAGCTGTATTCAACTGGCACAGTCATTGTGGCTTTAGGGAGATCTGTATCTCGTTTCATGAACTGGGAGAAGAACAAAATAGCATTAACTCAATGAAAATTAGAACAGATTGTTTTATTCCATTACTTTCAGAACTACACTCTATTCCATTCGCTAACTATGCTGATGTTGCTGTTTTAAGCTCAAACATACAGTTAAATATTGTACCATAGAAAATGAGATGAACTGACCAGCTGGATTTACATGATGACAGTACTTAAACATTTTAATAAATATACATAATCATTTATACATACATACAAGCATATACTATAGGTAGAGCAGGTATCAGTATTCTATAGCTAAGATTGCACAAGGATTTTCATTTAAGGGACCATTTTTGGACTTCAGCATGTTATCCATTCTGGTTGAAATTTGGAAGGATTTTTTTTTCGTTTTCTCCTTCTTCAGTCCAGGAACAAATATTTGTTAGAAAGCTTGAAGATTCGGCGATTTTCAAGAATGAAAAAGTGAGGGGTAAAAACACTTCAAATATTTATTTATTTTTTAAAGTAGTTGCAACATTATTTTGAACAGCTCATCCATGGTAATGGCAGAAAGGTAGAAAGGTGAAATTTGGAGATGGTCCCTACATCACAGATCGCCTGTCAGTGCTCTAGTGAAAATTAATAGTAATTTCTCAAAGTTGTAAAATGGACCTTAGCTATGTACACCGGATTCTCTAATGCAATCTCTTAATAGCCTACCAACATTCTTTTGGTGCTCTGCATGTAAATGCAAACAACAAAAAAAACAATAGGTCTTTTAGAGTAACTTTCACCTAGTGTTGTAGGCAGTGTTGGGACTGTTTTCTCTATGATTAGTAAGAAAGGAAAGAGAGCTCCTTTCATATAATAAGTGAAGGTGCACGTACAGGGAGGCAATGGTCTGAAGAAGTCCTGCTTTTATTAATTTTTTATACACACACATACACAGGCTATAGAAAGATGTATGCAGTACAGTATTCGAGTATGCAGTCTAGCAAATAGCTGAACATGATAGAATGTGTGTCATCATTTTGATTTTTTTTAATATAAAGAAAGAAAGAAAGAAAGAAAGAAAGAAAGAAAGAAAGAAAGAAAGAAAGAAAGACCTATATTAAAAAGCAGTACTATGAAGTCAAGAAATAACAAAATTAAGGTCACTTGTGCTATTTTAACACTTTATTCATATGTGTATGCAATATGATACAGTCTTTTATTACATGGCCACATAATACCTTTTCTACAGGTCCTCTGCTCATTCAGAGCCTGAACGAAAGCTCATTAACTTAAGTGTGCTCTGGATCAGGCCCTTAGTTTTGCATGTTGGAGACAGAATGAGGCTGGACTATGAAGAGAATCAGTCTGGAATCCAAAGCACCTCTGCTCCATTCGGTGTATGGTATGTGCCAAATGACACAGGTGCCTCTAACACTCATTCCTTATTGTAGGTAGAAGTTGTACATTGTTTGAGGAGTCAGGTAAGACTGGAAGAGGAAGAATACTCTTGAGTTAAGACAATAGACTAGGAACCAAGGGAATTAAATTCCTTTTCTGCCTCTTTCACTGACTTTCTGGGGCCAAACACTGATCAATCGGGATACAAAAAAGTTATTGAACAGCAGCCTGGTTGACGGGGCACTATCCATCTTGTTCACTGACTGAAAAAGGAGTCCTGCAGAAAATACAGTATGTGATCATGTAATTACAGACTATATAACAACACACACATGGGGGCAGAGTTAAGGTTTCACAGGCAATCTTATCTTTGTTATTTCCTGACTACTTCACTTTACAATCACAACCTTACTGTTCTTTTAATGTATTTTTCTACTAGTGTGTGTATGGATTAATGTGTGTACTAATTTTATGTATACACACACACACACACAAAACAGATACATTCACTAATGCATAATATTGTATAACATACACATATACTGTATATACTAAATCGTAATATAAAAATATTATGAAGAAACAGCCACAATCAGCAGACAAATTGATCCCTGGTGTAACACCATTCACAAATCTACAATATTACACCAGAGATGAATTTGCCCCATTTTATCTTCTGTCATTTTATCTTCACAAGCTGTACACTGAAAACACAGGCTACTTGTTAAAGCCCATCCTGCACTAGTGTTACAATAAACCAAAGATCACTTGACTTAGTCTGGTTTATCTTTCCATACACATCTCTTTTACAGCAATAATCTAGGAAATAGTCTTAAACAGATTGTATAGCCTAAGATTAACCAACCTTATTTGATTCAATAATAAAGCTGTGCAGCAGCAAAATAGTTATGAAGGTTATATTAAGGTTTCTGTTCCATACACTGCTTATCATCTTTCCCCACTAGAACCTTGTAATAGATCTAAAATCAATATTCGTGTCATGTCTTAAATTTACCATTTTCCCCCTTAAAAGCAGCTCCACAGGGGCTCATAAAGAATCGAGTGGTTAAATTTCTTTTAAAACTAGTCAATTATAAAGATAGGCCAATTTATTCATTACCAAACTGCTCAGAGTTTAGGTTCTTGATACAGCACTTGATTCTCTGCTGCTGATTCCCCTCCAATCAGCTTTAATAATAAAGTAGCACAGTTCTGAGCAAGCAATTTCCTCTGGCTACTGAAGGAGACCACCACAAGCAGTTTCCATATTTGTCTGTGAAGCAGACAGCTTGCAAAAAATGAAAGCTTGTGTTAGCCATGGGGGCAGTAAGGTGGGAGGGATGTTAAGAAAAAGAAAATACAGGACATCCACATTCAATTTTAAATCTATCAGACATGGTTTGTGACATTATGTCACTGGACAGTTGTGCTGTCAAGATGAAAGAACACAAAACAAAATTGTTTTAATACTTGAATGCTTGCAATATTACTAAAATGCAGTGTACTGTATATAGCAGAACAAAGCCTTGGGTTAGTATGGTACAACAGTTTTTCATGCTGCCAGCATAAATGTTAGTTTCAATTCTGTAAAATAAAAGCTTTCTACGTAGCAAATTCATTATGCTTCCCACTAAATAGTACAACTCCTCTGAAGTCAATGGTACTGTGCCAATTTACACCAACTGAGGATCCTGGACCACTAATTTTAAGATTATTGCAATGATCCCAAGATAAACATTTTTAGGCATATTATCTTTGGGGCCTGCCCAGGTTGATTGAAAAGAGGCTATGTGTTTATTCCATGACTCTTTCACTGAGATTTTTACAATGGACAAACAGTAAATGTTACAAGATAACTTTATAGTATATGCATTTTTTCTTGGTATTTAGGTGGGAAAATATAGGGACAAATCTAGATATTGAGGAGACAAGAGTCATTCATGTATAATAAAGATTACAACCTGATTCCCATTATAGCCTCAGTTTTCACCATCTTTACTGTTGGAATGTCAACAAAACTAAACCAATCCATCTAGAGTTTTGCATAGCACATCTCTCCAAGGGTATGGATTTTTGGGGGGGAGTTATTAAAGAAAATACACAAACATTTAATTAACCCAGTTTTTCTTTAATTCTCCTTTTAATTAAAGCTACAACTTTTTATCATGTGATTGTCTGCTTTAAAAAGCTTTTTTTTTTACTCAAGACCACAGAGCTGTGAATATGTGAAGTACTTAGTGTACCTAAACACCTCATTAGATTGAGCTGTATTATGCTTATCTACTGAGATGGAAAACTAAGAATATTAATATGGCAGGTTTGACATCACAACAATTGATGCAAATTCTAGGGTCTAACTTGATAATTTCTGAATGCTTCCCCCAGTGAAAGAGCAGAACTATTGTCATACTGTAAGTGTATGTGTATTAGCCTCACCTCATATTTGTAGCAAGGAACTGTAACAAAGAGCTGGAATGCATTTGCTAAACTAAAGCTTACCTGTCAATAAGAAGTTATTTTAAAAAAAAAAAATCACAAGAAATCTCACAAGTTAGAGATTTCAAAGGGACATGTCAACTCAAAAAAGCTAGTCAATATCAAAACTGAGTTAAAAGTATGTTTCAGGTACTACACGTGCTCCTGAATTCCTCCAGCTTATTTTTGTCCTTTTAGAATATTTTTTCCCCAGTTTTTTTGCCGCTCAATACATTAAAGACAACCACTACAACAATAAAATAAAATAAAATAAAACAAATATAAAAACAGGGGAAACTAAGAATCTGCTCCTGCAAACACTTAAGGATATAAGTAACTTTATGCACGAGTATTCTTTCTGAGTTAAATGGATGTGCCCAAATGTTGGTCAGATCATAATTAATGGCTTGATTCCACCCACATTTATACCAATGGGAACAGGATTAATTTTATCTACATTATTTATATGACACCTATTACTATAGTATCAGAGCACCTTATTAACTCCCATGTATGTATCCTCACAGTACCCTTCTGAGGAAAGTTATTATCTTTCACAGATTAGGAACTAAAGCATAGAGAGCCCATGGTTGCACAGGAAAGCTGTGAAAGAGCAAGAAATTGAACCAAAATCTCTAGCTAGTGTCCTAATCACTGGATCAGTCTTTCTTGTGATGGAATAGGCCCTGGCTATAAATAGCAAATATATATAAATACATTGTCAGTTAAATACAAATTAAAACAAAGTGTGATTTTTAAGTTGATGGCAATTCCTTTAAAAACTTAAAATCTTGCAAAATATCCATTGGTGGTAGATAGTTGAACCAAAGCACATGTGGGTGCTAACTTTTATGTTAGTGCTAGCAATTAAATTTTAGATAAGTCCTCTGGAAAAATCAATCATTTCACCTCCTCCCAAAGCCTCATTCCCCTTTGGCTGTAGGTGACATTAAAGGTTTCAAATGCCATATTAGTTGATGGCTCAGAATTAAATGATATCTTGTATGGAAGTGCTACAGTAAATGTGGCTCCAATGTTGATGATGGCTATTTAAAAAAACAACTGTATTTCTTAGACAATGGAAATGTGTGTCAAGATTGTCTATGAGAGAACGGAATGTAGATTTGACAGAAACAGCTACATTTAAAAAAGATATTTTTTTAAAAATGTTCACCACTTCACTCAAATACAACTACATTAGCCCCAATAGAGGCTAGAAAGTTGCCATTTCCCCATCTACTAAGGAATGGTCAGAACACTACTGGCATGTTACCAAGACATAGAGTCCTATCTACCTCTTTGATGCTAAAGTAACACTTTCCTTAAAAATCTTTATCATAAAAATAAATGGGGCAGGGATTGCAATTTACTGTATGTTTGTCCCATGCCTAGTACAATCGAACCTGATCTGGTTTGAAGCAGGCCTGGGTGAGAGGTTCGATACTGTGACTGGAATTAGACAAGGATGTGTGTTGTCACCAATCCTCTTTGCCTTAGCAACAGTCTGGGTGAGAAAGCAGGCAACAAAAGGCATCGTGTCTGATGTAAAATGGATTAGTGGAGACAAGTTCCATGACCTTGACTTTGCCAATGACACTAATTTACTAATATTACGTGGAACGGGACGATTGCCCTTGCACCAGAGGTAAAAGAGAAAGGAGCAAAAAATGGACTGAAAATAAATGCAGAGAAAATCAAGATGATGAAAGCAGGAAACTGGACAGCAGATGCAAAGGTGTACATGGGTGGAAAGGAAATTGAACAGGTAGCAGAGTTTTGCTACCTGGGAAATGTGATGACACTGGAAGGTAGCTGGGACAAAAACATTCATATGAGATTAGAAAAAGCACTGTTAGTTTGACCTTCCAAAGGTCAGACTATATCATGCAATTGAACTGAACGTGCTACTGTACGAAGCAGAGATTTGGCTGAAGACACTGGCTAACAAGAATTTGGAGGCTACCCATCACAGATGGCTGAGGAAGATACTACATGTTCCATGGAAAGACAAAACAACAAATGCAAGAGTAAGGGATCTGACAGAGCAAGACAAGTTAGAAAATATCAAAGAGAGAAGGCTCAGGTAGTTGGGATATCATGGCACAGAGGCCCATTGGTGGTTCACTACTCTGTGTCAGTAGCTCTTGTCAGGCCTCACCACCCATTTCACTATGTTTATAACCTGATTCTAAAAAGTATCATACAATATCTCATTGGTAAACTAATAACGGACTGATCATTAATATTCTTGAGTGATGTACATATAAAGAGTGTATTAAGATTTATAGACCTATGCTGCAATTATGCCTAAATTGTGTTTATACCAGGCATGTCAGGGGGAGTTGGTAAACAGGTCTTCCCTAGAAAAAGGAATGCTTATTTGCTTCTTTGACCAGCTCAGTCATCAGGAAGAGATAATGAAGGTCAATTTACATATTAGGTAAACAAAGCTAACAAGCAGGGGAGGAGAATAAAGTTTCTGGGTTATAAAGGCAGGGGGTGTAAAGCAATCAAATCAACTGATTTATACAATGGTACTGTACTATAGCAGTTTACCTAGTGAAGTGTTTTATGAAAGCTAATAACACAATGGTGATTAATATCATTGTAAAATATATGTATTAACACAATATAAGAAATTATGGATACTCACTGATATTAGGCTTCACAGTGTGTGTCCAAACAAAGGAAGAAACAGGCCTCTCCCAGACAGGACAGCTATTTACCTGTCTCCTATGTCAATTAAGCATGGAAGAATCAAAACAATGGAAGCTCCATTTACATACAGGGAATGGGAAGCCCAAAGGCAGGGAAAATCAGCATGATGTGCCTCTTGAAAAAAGGAAATTGAACTTTGGAAGATAGAAGCAAAGATGGAAGCCATCTTTGGCATCCATCACTAGACAGATACAAGGGAACAGAGCTCATGCAAGCTGAGAAAGATGGGTTGAGGTCTCTGGGAACTGACTATAAGTGAGAAACCTACATAGGCAAAGATCTTTCATCTAGAAAGACAAGGGGAGCCAGCATCTTGTACTTCTGTAGAAGGTCCTGACTGAGAGAAAGTCAGCCAGGGCTGGGAACATAAGAACGGCCATACTGGGTCAGACCAAAGGTCCATCTAGCCCAGGGGTCGGCAACCTTTGGCACATGGCCCGCCAGGGTAAGGACCCTGGCGGGCCGGGCGGGTTTGTTTACCTGCCGCGTCTGCAGGTTTGGCCGATCGTGGCACCCACTGGCCGTGGTTCGCCATCCCAGGCCAATGGGGGCTGCGGGAAGCGGCGCGGGCCGAGGCATGTGCTGGCTGTCGGTTCCCGCTTACCCTGGTGGGCCGCGTCCCTGATCTAGCCCAATATCCTGTCTTCCGACAGTGGCCAATGCCAGGTGCCCCCGAGGGAATGACCAGAACAGGTAATCATAAAGTGATCCATCCCCTGTTGCCCATTCCCAAATTGTCTGTCACCCATTCCCAAAGAAAGAATATTAGTGAGATAAACCATCTTGAACAAAGCCTGTACCTTGCTAGATTAATTTTGGACTTTTAGATGAGGGTTTTCACTTTTATTTGCTTGTAACACTTTCTATTTTCCTTTTACTTGGTATCACTTAACCTATGTCCTATTGTTTATAATTTTGTTTTATTTTCACTATAAATCAATTCTGTGCATATTTGAAGGGAAGGGTTATTTACCCCCAGTTTATAAAGCTCTCGTGCGCTTTTGTTTCTTTAAAGGAGCAACAAACCTTATTATTTCTCAGTCCATTGCCTCTTCCTCAGAGATCCTCACCTATCAGGAGAAATGTCTTCTTGCTCACTGAGAATCTAAACTGGAGGAGACTGAGGAAGGAAGTGGTGATGTGGTAGTGGAGGGATGCACAGGGACCCCTTTTAGGCTGCTGAGCAAGGAAGCATGATACATTCCCACAGCTGGCCATTTGCACCACACAGTAGACTTGGTCACACAGTGCAGACTAGCCTCAATATACATGGGTGCAGCAGAGTGGAACAGGAGAGGCAGATGCTTGGCTTTCAGTGCTTCTCCTCTACAATGGTCTAGAGCAGGGGTCGGCAACGTTCGGCACGCGGCTTGCCAGGGTAAGCACCCTGGTGGGCCGGGCCAGTTTATTTACCTGCTGACGCGGCAGGTTCGGCTGATCGCGGCTCCCACTCGCCGCAGTTCACCGTCCCGGGCCAATGGGGGTGGCGGGAAGCCGCGGCCAGCACATCCCTCGGCCCGCGCCGCTTCCCGCCGCCCCCATTGGCCCGGGATGGCGAACCGCGGCGAGTGGGGGCCACGATTGGCCGAACCTGCCGCTTCAGCAGGTAAATAAACTGGCCCGGCCCGCCAGGGTGCTTACCCTGGCGAGCCGCGTGCCAAACGTTGCCGACCCCTGGTCTAGAGGCTAGATAGGGTAAGGTGAAGGAAGTAAAGAAACCTGCACAGGGAGGCTCCTGCTGCACTTAGGTTGGGAGGGAGGAAACAACTTGGAAGCAGACCCAGGAGGACAAAAAACTGTGCCAAAATCTTCTTTGCCCAGATTACCTCCATGACAGAATGATACACTCCATACCTGTGCTGCCAGAAGCCAAACCCCAAAAGAACAAATAATGGCTATGCAGTGAAATCCTTCTGAAATGTAGTATAAGGTCTTAACATACATAATTCAGCCATACTGCATTTAAGGTGAAAGTAAATGATATTTGTAATCCTAAATACTTTCAGTGCTTTAGAAAATCTCCCCTTAATGGAACGTGTGACTCATTTTTGGCATCCCAAACTCTCGTAATTTTAACTGATATAGGAACTGATATATAATTGGATAAATAGGGACATGAAGAAAGTTCTTAGTTAATTATAGTTCAGCATTGGAGGCCCCAGTCCTGAGAATGATTTGTAGAAGTATTGTGGGAGGGTACTGTTGGTGGAGTAGATGTTGGGAGGAAATGGGAAGAGGGACTAATAGCTGGGAACATATAGTCCACACACTGGAGACCAGATACGATAAAGTGCTGATCACCTCACAAAAGTTTGTGAGTGCCCTTAACTCTCTCTGATGTCAGTGGGAGTTGAGGGAACTTAGGCCCTTAAACTGGCAAGCAGAACTACAAGCGGCAGAGTTTTAATCTCTTTCCTGAGGGCTTTCTTTTATTGAGTCCAAACAAAAACAAGCCACTCAGAAGAGTGGGTCCCAACTGCCAGGGACCTTGGCAGCTTTTTTTGCCAGATGAGAGGGAAAAGGACAGAGTCTTTTTCCTACATAGCCATGACTACACCACTTCCCCTTTTCCTTTATACTCCCACCTCCGATCATCCATGTGATGGACAGGAGTCCAGGTTAGCTCCTCCTGCACGGGAGCTTGTATAGCAGCACTGTTCTACCTTGTCACAAACCTCAGTTCAGGAGACCATGCCTTTGTGGAACAGTACTTAAGAACACGCTCAAGTGCTGTCCTGTATTGAGGCCCTCAGTCCTTGGCAAAAGGCATTAATCACCTTTCAGGATCAGGCTTTGGCACCTTAGCTCAGGCAATTGCCAGGACACTGGGCGGAACATAAATAGACTGGGTTCTGGTGTCAGTCAGTGGTGACATCAGGGATTATAGAAAAACAGATGACTTAATGCTTATACAAATAAAAGTATCTTAATTCAAATATATTAGTTTACCAGTCTGACAGTGTAATAGAAAAGACAACACAGAAAAATACCAATTATATACTTCCTCTTACTTAAATGTCCCGTTAATCAATGTTTGTGTTAGTGTGGAAGACAAACCAGCTTTAATTCTAAAATTACCATTTAGTTTCTTTTGACATTCTAGAGAAACATTTAAAATATTGGTGAACTACAACTGAAACTCTGTACGGACTCTAGTGCACTATTTACTAGTCAACTCTAACGGGTGCTTTTGCAACCATGGAAAAAATGATAGCCTTCTAGTTTCTGTGACATCTGTCCTATTAATTCTGAACAAAATGTTTCCAATATCCAGATCCATGATCACACAGGTAGCTGAGCATGTTATTGTCCAGGCAAATGTGTTATGAATTCTCAGATGATGGACTACACTAAGGCCAGATGTCAGAGGTGCTGAAACTGATAATCCATCAGTAATTTTCTATCTGCCGCAATAGCTCTGACCCATTGAACTAAATAAATATGTTTAATCACCAACTGGTCAACTTATCAAAAAGTGCCACAGGGTAACAGTAGGTCTTGACAAACAGAGGACAGACAGTGCCTGAACCATTGCCACAAGCAGGAAAGTAAAAGTGTGCCTTATCTCAGCATCTTATGTTTAGAAACAGACTCAGGGTGAAATCATATTAAGGAAAACAAATTTCATATTAGAAAATAAGCCAGTAGGCTAGAGCTCCTATCTGAAATGCCATGATTCTTTTCTATGGTATGTTTTACATTCTGGATTGTTTTTCATGTAAGCAAATGAGATTATCTTTTTTTTTATTAGAAAGTCCAATTATTTTCTGAAGAGATCAAAGTTTAAGTAGTTCACAGTACAAGCTGAAGGCTTGATTGCTTAGTGGTGCTGTTGGCCTCTGCACCTTTTTGGATGGAGCCTTAAATGATGTATTACCCATCCCTGGACTACATGTGCCACCAGCTGTGTGACTAAAAAGGAATGGCAGGCAAAGCCTCACAGGTATCACACGAGTCTTATATAAACTCTTCCTGAAGTTTGAAAAACAATCACCACGTAGAAAGTGCTACTTTCTCTAGGTGCATCTACGATAAAGTGACCTAGCTCCCGCACATCGGGTTATTAGTCTCTCACTTTGCTGCTGTCCAGTGTTGGCAGTCATGACAGAAAGCTCTTGAACTTGTTTATTCACACTTGTTTAATCCTGTTTCCACACACTGCCTTACAGTCTGTGAGGCTAAGAAGATGGATGAGGAGAGCCAGGGCCATGAGGGGTCGGGGTCATGATGTCGCTGGATCTCATTAACTACATCACTCACCACACCAGTCACTCCAGAGGTCACCTCAACTGAGGACTCTGGGATAGGTGATGGAAAAATGGCTGGCAGAAATGCATACATTTTTCCTGCAGCTGATGCGACATATGGAAATAAGTATAGACACCGATACTGGCCTTAAGCTCCAAAAGATGCTGGGCTATTGGGTGACAGAAATATTTATATAAACATTTTCTCACAGACACTACAGCAAAAGCCAGAAAAGGCCACTAAATCAGAAAAATCATGATCAGGATGTACAATTAATTTTGTAAGTCTGAATTTGTGGGGGGAAATTATGCTATGTTTCTTTTATTAGCTTTTGCATATTTATGAGACTAATTGGAAAGGGGAAAATAAAGCAAATATACTAGAGATAATATTATATAGTGGATTCTACCAAATTAAATAAAATTGGCTGGAAATCTACCCATCTTATATTGAAATTAAATTGAGCTCACTGTGTTCTTAACAAAGGAGCTTTGTCATAATTTAAAAGCTTGAAGATTACATGAGCATTCCTTTCAGTATCCAGAGCATGAGAACTTTTAAGGGTATTACTCGCAATTTATGCAGCATTTATATATTGTAAAGTGTGCTGTAAAATAATACTTTCCATGTTTCATTATAACTTGAGAATATATTTTTCTCATAACATTGGCAATAAGGATATTAGAATTATAAATGATATTTTCAGATATATTGTATAGCTTATTTGTGCAGCAATTCTGTTTCACAGTTTAAACTTCACTTCAAATAAAACTGTCCCCTTCATGTACCTGTTTGCTGTGACTCTGTTTAGATCTATGCCCTGTGATCAGTCATTCTGAAAGGCCAAATCAGTTGCAAGAGATGGGTGAAAAGGCTACATTTAAACACCACTGCAGTGCTGGAATGAAAAACAACAGTACAAGGGCTTGATAACATGGGCGTTCTGATCCTATCTTATATTCACTGGTTCACTATACAGGTATATAATAAGGAAATATGATGCAAATCCAGCCTGAAAAAGTTAGAACGGATTCTGATCTCATTTTCCCCAGTTTTACACCAGCGGAGATACTCCCCAATTTACACAAGTGTGAGAGAGATCAGAGTCAGGTCCACAATCAATAGATTCTACTCATGAGAGTGCAAACTCTGGGACTCCACACTATTAATTCCTCAAAGTGCATACAGGCACTTAGGCCTGGTCTACACTAGGAGGTTATGTCGAATTTAGCAGCGTTAAATCGAATTAACCCTGCACCCATCCACACAATGAAGCTATTTAGTTCGACATAGAGGTCTCTTTAAATCGATTTCTGTACTCCTCCCAGACGAGGGGAGTAGCGCTAAATTCGACATGGCCATGTCGAATTAGGGTAGGTGTGGATGGAATTCGACGCTAATAGCTCCGGGAGCTATCCCACAGTGCACCACTCTGTTGACGCTCTGGACAGCAGTCCAAGCTCGGATGCTCTGACCAGCCACACAGGAAAAGCCCTGGGAAAATTTGAATTCCTTTTCCTGTCTGGCCAGTTTGAATCTCATTTCCTGTTTGGACATCGTGGCGAGCTCAGCAGCATTGGCAACAATGCAGAGCTCTCCAGCAGAGGTGACCATGCAATCGCAGAATAGAAAGAGGGCCCCAGCATGGACTGATCGGGAAGTCTTTGGATCTGATCACTGTGTGGGGCGATGAGTCCGTGCTTTCGGAGCTGCGATCGAAAAAACGGAATGCGAAGATCTATGAGAAGATCTCCAAAGCCATGACGGAGAGAGGATATAGCTGGGATGCAACACAGTGCCGCGTGAAAATCAAGGACCTGAGACAAGGCTACCAGAAGACCAAAGCGGCAAACGGACGCTCCGGATCCCAGCACCAGACATGCCGTTTCTACGAGGCACTGCATTCCATTCTAGGTGCGGCCGCCACCACTACCCCGCCACTGACCGTGGACTCTGACGATGGGGTATTGTCGACGGCCGCTTCCTCGGAGATGTTCGTGGATGGGGAAGATGAGGAAGGAGATGAGGAGGACGAGGCAGTCGACAGCGCATACAACGCTGATTTCCCCGACAGCCAGGATCTCTTCATCATCCTCACGGAGATCCCTTAACAACCCTCCCAAGGCGTTAACCCTGAATCAGGGGAAGGATCAGTCGGTAAGTGTTTTAAACATGTAAACATTTATTTTGATCAGAACAGGAATGGAATATTAACAATGGGTTTTTCATGATTACTTTGCCCTAGGCACTTTACTTTTTAGTCCTTGCCAGTGGAACTACTGCAAAAGTATCTCAAAATGTCCGGTTTTGCATGATTACTTTGCCCTAGGCGCTCTACTTTTTAGTCCTTGCCAGTGCAGCTACTGGAAAATTCTGTCAATATGTCCGGGGATAGAGCAGAAATCCTCCTGGGACATCTCCACGAAGCTCTCCTGGAGGTAATTTGAAAGCCTTTGCATTAGGTTCCTGGGGAGAGCGGCCTTATTGCGTCCTCCATGGTAGGAAACTTTTCCGCGCCAGGCTAGCAGCAAGTACTCCGGGATCAGTGCCTCACACAGCATGGCCGCATACGGCCCTGGTTTTTGCTGGCATTCACGCAGCATGCAGTCTTTCTCTGTGTCCGAAATCCTCATCAGAGTGATATCACTCATGGTGACCTGCTTTAAATTAGGGGAATGTTAGTATTAGGACTGATTGCCTGTTCCTTTACATAACTGTAACCAGCGGTTTACAGCCACGCGGTGGGGGCGGGACAGGGGCAGCATACAGGGATCTTTCCCGGGGACAGCCACCAGGGGGGTGGGACGGGGCAGAGTTCATGCTGGCCGGATTGCCGGCAGCAGGAACTGGCCAACGCTAGGGGCATTGCTTTGAACGTGAAAGGAGGGCACTGCTATAAATTAAGCTTTCAGCAGCCAAAAGTCTACGGCTTACCATGTCCACCTGCTACCCGAATTCCGCTGTCCTGCCCCGCTTGTGTGATCTGTACTCCAAGACCCCAGGCAGTGAATGGGAAGGCCGAAAATTCGACCTTGTCCTGAGTGCGCATGTGATAGGTGCTGTGCATGGTCTTGTTCACAGAGAAAGACTATGTTCATTGTTCACAAAAATGTATCTTTGTGAGGAATTCACTCCCTTTTTCCCATCCCAGAGCTGCGAGTGTCTCCCGACCTACCCCAGCATCCACCTCCCAGAGGCTGGTGCAGATTAGGCGCCGAAAGAGAAGGACACAGGACGAGATGTTCTCCGAACTTATGGGCTGCTCCTGTGCCGAGGCGGCACAGCAGACCCAGTGGAGGGAGAACATGTCGCAATACCAGCGATCACACAGCGAACGGGAGGACAGGTGGCGGCAGGAAGACCAGCAGGCGACTCAAACGCTGCTTGGACTAATGAGGGAGCAAACGGACACGCTCCGGCGCCTTGTAGATGTTCTGCAGGACCGGAGGCAGGAGGACAGAGCCCCGCTGCAGTCTATCTCTAACCGCCCTTGCCCACCACAAAGTCCCATCCCCCCCTCACCCAAAGTCCCAAGAAGGAGGGGCGGCAGGGGCCGTGAAAACAGTCACTCCACCCCTGCAGACTGCTCAAGTACCAGACGGCTCTCATTCCCAAAGTTTTGATAAGTCCTTTCCTTCACTCCAAAAGCACCTCACCCAAGCCCCCGTCCCAGTGTCATCCCCTAACTGTGTAGTTGTTAATAAAAAATATGTTTCTGTTAATTACTGTTTCCGTCAGGTTCTTTTAGAGGAGAGTGTGTTTGAAGGGGGGAAAGGGGGTTGGTAATTGGAGAGGACAGTCACCTTTACCAGGGTACAGACACGGGGGCAGGTTCAGCAGCAGGTCACACACACATTGCAGTCACTAGGCACCCTGGTCAGTTTGGGAGGTGGTTTTCATGTTCTGTGGGGGGGGCTATGTGAGTTTGTGGCGGGGGAGGGCGGTTACAGATCTTATGCAGCGGTCCTTAGCCTGGATGACAGAGCCACGCAGCAGGGGATCTGTAACCGTCCTCCCCCCGCCACAAAGTCACATAGCCCCCACACACAGAGTCCCAAAAAGGAGGGGTGGCAGGCTCCGTTGAAACAACCAGTCCACCACTGCGGACCGCTCTAGGAGCAGAAGCCTGTCATTCCTCGAGTTTAGAAGCGTCCTTTCCATCACTACACCCGCTCCCCACCACAGTCTGCGTCCCAGTTTCAACCCTTTACCACAAAACCCTTAATGAAGAAAATGGTGTTAATGAACAAAGTTCCATTTATTTTATTTTTAAATGTGTGTTGGAAGGGGGGCAACGGGGTGAAGGGGGTATGTAACTGGAGAGGATAGTCAACATTAAGTGGGTAAAGAAACAGGGGCAGGTTCAGCTTCTCTTTAAACAAACTTAATAGTCACAGGTTACCCTGCTCACTGTGGAACCTAGCTTTCAAAGCCTCCCGGATGCACAGTGCGTCCCGCTGGGCTCTTCTAATCGCACGGCTGTCTGGCTGGGCGTAATCAGCAGCCAGGCGATGTGCCTCAACCTCCCACCCCGCCATAAACGTCTCCCCCTTGCTCTCACAGAGATTGTGGAGCACACAGCAAGCTGCAATAACAATGGGGATATTGGTTTCGCTGAGATCAGAGCGAGTCAGTAAGCTTCTCCATCTCCCCTTGAGACGTCCAAAAGCACACTCCACCACCATTCTGCACTTGCTCAGACGGTAGTTGAAGAGTTCTTTTTCACTGTCCAGGGCGCCTGTATAGGGCTTCATGAGCCAGGGCATTAGCGGGTAGGCTGGGTCCCCGAGGATCACTATAGGCATCTCCACATCCCCAACAGTTATTTTGTGGTCCGGGAAGTAAATACCTTCCTGCAGCCGTCTAAACAGACCAGAGTTCCTGAAAACACGAGCGTCATGAACCTTGCCCGGCCATCCGACGTTGATGTTGGTAAAACGTCCCCTATGGTCCACCAGTGCTTGCAGCACCATTGAAAAGTAGCCCTTTCTGTTAATGTACTGGCTGGCCTGGTGCTCCGGTCCCAGGATAGGGATGTGAGTTCCATCTATAGCCCCACCGCAGTTTGGGAATCCCATCGCGGCGAAGCCATCTATGATGACCTGCACGTTTCCCAGGGTCACTACCTTTGAGAGCAGTAGCTCAATGATTGCGTTGGCTACTTGCATCACAGCAACCCCCACGGTAGATTTGCCCATGCCAAAGTGGTTCGCGACTGACCGGTAGCTGTCTGGCGTTGCAAGTTTCCAGAGGGCTATGGCCACTCGCTTCTGGACAGTCAGGGCTGCTCGCATCCGGGTGTCCTTGTGCTTCAGGGCAGGGGACAGCAACTCACAAAGTTCCAGGAAAGTTCCCTTACGCATGCGAAAGTTTCGCAGCCACTGTGATTCATCCCAGACCTGCAGCACTATGCGGTCCCACCAGTCCGTGCTTGTTTCCCGGGCCCAGAATCGCCGTTCCACAGCATCAACATGACCCATTGCCACCATGATGTCCACGGCGCGGGGTCCCGTGCTTTGCGAGAGGTCTGTGCCACTCTCAGACTTAACGTCCTCACCGCGCTGCCGTAGCCTCCTCGCCCGATTTCTCAGCATCTGCCTCTGAAAAAGGTGGATGATAAGGTGCGAGGTGTTGACAACGGCCATAACTGCAGCGATGGTTGCAGCGGGCTCCATGCTCGCAGTGCTGTGGCGTCCGCGCTGTCACTGACCAGAAAAGTGCGCGAACTGATTGCCCGCCGGCGCTTTCAGGGAGGGAGGGCTGGAGTGACGGTTCAATGACGACAGTTACCCAAAACCACCCTCGACACATTTTTTTCCCCAGCAGGCATTGGGGGCTCGACCCAGAATTCCAATGGGCAGCGGGGACTGCGGGAACTGTGGGATAGCTGCCCACAGTGCACCGCTTCCAATGTCGATGCTTGCCCCATTAGTGTGGACTCACAAAGTCGAATTACTGTTCTTAGTGTGGATACACACGTTCGACTTTGTAATATCGGTTCCACTAATTCGATTTAAGTAAAATCAAACTACTCTCGTAGTGTAGACATACCCTTAGACTGCATTCATAAGGGAAACCATTTGTCCATGATTTTTATGATTTCTTTCCCCACAGACAACTTATCTATAAGCTATGGTTTATATTGAATATCCCACTGAAAAAGAAAAAAAGTCTCATAACCTTGCCACAAGGTGATTGTGAACAGAATTTACACAATTAGTTAATTCCTTGTAAAATACATAAAACTTAAGGGAGGCCTCTATTTTACCCGTTGTCTTGACATGTATATGTTGCCAGAAAATGTGTGTTGTCAGAGTGAAAGAAGAAGTGAAAACAGATTTTGTTTTTTTGTTATATTTCTAATGACAGGTAGAGAGTGGGAAGAACAAAAAGACAGATGGTCCTGTGGTTGAAACCTGTCTTCAACTTCCTGTGTGAATTTGGGCAAGTCAGAGTCTCTCTGAGTCTAATCTGTAAAATGGGGATAATAGTACTTTCCTATCCTTACAACGCCCTTTGAGCTAATCTCACTAAACATTTTTGAGATGCTAAAATACTACAATTGGATCCACATAAGTACCCAGGGAGAAAGAAGAGTCACTTCAATTCGGGACAGGTGACCTATTGATGGCAATTGAAAAGAGTGTAATGTGAAAGGGTTCGCCCCCCCCCCCCCCCATTTCAACTCATGTCTCTCAGCTCCACCCATTGAAACGGGCAGAAGGAACTTCTTCCCTAGGAGGCCCTACCATTTCTGATTTAATTCACCAACTTCTAATTTGTATACTGATTTGTACTGCACAGATATTTTTTTACATTACCAGTTTGTTCATATTTTTAATCTGAGGAAAACAAAGATTCAACATGTTCTCTACAGAAGAAAAAAAAATTCCATTTTGAACTCTGCATGATACAGAGAATTCCTCCCCCACTTCCCCAAAGATGGTCTCTCTGGTAAAGATGGGGAAAGTGTTTCAGGGATAATTAAGAGTGACCTAATCTTTCACCCGAACCCAATGCTTTTAACCATTATTTTTCACAATCTCTGTACTTTTGTGATTTCAGTCAGGAGGAGACATGTAAGTGCTAAAATACCCTAATAGCCTTTTCTTGTGTATTTCCACCCTCTTCAATGGACTACATAAAAGTGGTAGTGAAAATCTCACCAGAGAGCTTTTATCTGCAAGATTTCAAACCCAGTTTTAGAGGTCGGATGCGTTAGAATAGTTTGAATAAGGTCTAAACTGATAGCCAATCAGCTGAGTGCTTATCTAACCAGGAGTAAATCTTGTTTAAGGTTAACCAACTACTACATTAAAAATAAGTAGCATCAGGAAACTACCTATTCTGAAGTAAAACACATTCTGAATTTTCATTTAAATTGCAAACCAAATCTTTTTGAAAATTTGAAAAAGTCATTCACTTCTTTTGTCCCCACCTGCAGTTTGATGTGTCTGTACACCCTGGTTTCTGCTACAATTGGGGCAAGCTCAAACATCCCAAAGTCTTTTCTAGTATGACTCCAGCCCATTTCTTTTTCAAAACTAACACATTTACACATGGTTCAAAACCTTTGGGCACTCATCCACACCAAAGCTTTGCAGTTTCATTCATCAGCATAAAAAACCCCCTATCTATTCAAAAAAATACAAGTATGCACTTTAAATCTGCCAAGAGTTTATATTTCTTGTCAGAAGAAATCTGAAGGCTGCCTCAAGGATGCCACTATTGTATTTCTCTGACATAAAGTGAAAGGCTGGGAGAATTTACACATTCACATCAGGTGGAAGGTGTGGTTCTAGTGGACAAAACACAGGAACTCCTACATTTTAATCTCATCTCATTATGACTTCTTCTTCTACGGCCTTAAGAAATGTAATTAATTTCTCTGTCCCTGCCTGCCAAGTTATAAAATGGGGGTGTGCTATGTATACATTTCTGATTATGGAAGGTAAGCTTTATAAAAAAAGTTGGTCTTGTAATGTGATCTAAAAAGTAGTCAGATTTGGGATTATTCTAAACTCCTCTGGAAGAACATTCAACATCTAGCACTCCTCACTCCAAGAACACTTTGTCTCTGGTTCTCACACCTTTCATCCTGGGTCTTGCGAGCTGCATTACCCCAGAAAGTGCAACTTTCTTTATGGATCATAGTTGGAGGTGTGGTTACTAATACAATACTAATACTGTGCTGTCAAAGTCTTTGAAAAGCAGGACCAAGGCTTTGAATTGGTAATGGAGGCAGAATGAGAGTCACAGGAGTAATGGTCTAGTGATGGCTCAGCCCATTGAGAGGACAAGCCGTCATATTCTCTACAAGCTGAAACATCTCTATTTCTTCAGCATTTACCACTTCACCAAGTGAATTAAAAAAAAAAATAACAGACCCTATTACAAATAGAATAGGACAAAGTTTCCAAGAAAGCTGAAGGTGGAAGAAGTCATTGTCAATCCTGAATGACACGGCCACTATCTCTACCTAGGCATGCAGGATCAGAGAAGAGTCCAGCAGGACCACAAGAATTCACACCCTTTTGTACATCATTGCAGGTATCAGTGATGGAAGAAAATGATAGTCTAACTTGCATATAGGGCTGAAAAGAAAAGAATGTTAGAATTTTGCTGAGGAGTGAGTTGATGCTTAAGTGAAGATTACTCTCCCCACACAGGAAAGAGTAACACCAGAAGCATCCACCGAAGCCCACATGTGTGCTCACTGAAAGATGTGAAACAGATACCTGTCTACTGGGAACTGGTTCCTCTCCCTCCTCCCACTGGTAGAGCCATCAGATATTATCAGATTGTCCAATCAAAAACACCAATATAAACATCTTGAAATGGCTCATCATCATCAAAAGCCATGGTGAAGTTTTAATGCCTGGAGACTAGAAAAATGAAGCACAGAACTTCGTGAATGAAGATAGAAAGGATGAGTGTTAAAAAGGAAAAGGAGGAATGATAAGAGTCTAGTTTCCATGAACAAATAAAGTGATTATCTGAATGCCAGCCCATTAATGTATAACATCCACCAACTTTGCCCTAATGATTTCTGTTAATTAGCAGTGTAACGTACTTTGTTAGTATTTAGATCATGTAGTGTTTGCAAATGAAAGGTCTGGAGTGTTGCTTCAAATGAATTTTTTTTTATCTGATTTGACATCACAAAGTAGTACAACATGTCTGAGGCATATGCCAACAATAGCCAGTATTTCAATTAATATTCAAATGGCACTCATAGTTTTCTCAGCAAAGGGAGCAGAGGTGTGGAAATGCAAATGTGTTAAATAATTTGATGTTACAGCGTTATCGAGATCCGCTGTGTTATTTCCTGGACTGACTAAAATTAGAAAAATGTCGAGCACAGAATGAGTACATGAAACACAGACTAATAGAAGTTCAACCCACACACACTGGGAGGTATTTTAAAGATAATAATACATGACTCATTGGCAGTTGCTTAGCTTTCAACCTTTTATCAAGTAGACTGTTCAGAAATTATATAAACGGCAGGCTTGATAAAAATCAAAGGCGAGGGAAAGAAGGGAGCCTCAAAATCAAATGAAGTGATGTGCAAGAGATTATTAAAAAGCAGAATCAGATCAACAACTTTGCAAAATAGCTTCCAAAATGAAATGTCAGCTTTTGCTTTGTGCAAGAGAAAGTAGTGGGCACTGAGCAGATAATTTCAGAGGAGAAACTGGATATCCTAAAGAAATTTGCTTTGCCCTTAACATTTTTGGAGGGGGGGGGGGTGAGAAACCAATAGTCTATCCAAGGTGTGGAGAGCTGCAGAGAAGATCAGCCCATTATGACAGGTCCCCGGGAATGGGTGATTGGAGAGGAAACAGGGGAAAAGATCAAGGAGACCAAAAATGACTGCCTTTTTTGTTGTTGTTTATGGGTACTTGAAACTTTCGTAGATCCAGGTCCCATTTAGTCATATTCCAGCCAGGAGTGACAGAATAGTCGCTAACATTTTAGGTCCTGAATCTACAACTGAGCCTCGGTGCCCATGTGGAGACAAACTGGTGGAGGAGTGGGGCTAGGGTACCCTATTGGAGGATCAGGACCTTAATCAGTAAAAGGTACTTTGAAATAGATTACCTTTCTTTGCTCAATATAGTTACTTGGGGAGCTAGAGCACTATCTGAATCAGATAGCGAGAAATATGCTAACCACAGAAGGTGAAGTTTGGAGAAGTACTGAAAAAGTCCAGATGTGTCGGAACTCACCCTGATCTCATAGGTTGGATATCTAGTGAGAACAGGATCTTCCATCATATTTCCGCTCTACTCTGGCTGCAGCCAAATAGGAAATAACACACACACAAAAAAGCCTCTCTCGTGGTAGATCTGTTCCTGCTACTCCCAGAGGACTAGATTGTGACCTATAAATACATACTAAATTATAAATGAAATAATTAGAAAACTTATTTGACCCTCAAATAGAAATTTGAGCTGATGTTTGCTTCAGATCGTGGTTTATCTGAAGTGGTTTCACTCACTGTTAGTTATATGGTTCTCTATTTTCATATTTTCACTGTTGAAATAAATGTGTGTGTATCATCTACTGACATGCTCTATCATACTGTAACTTCCTGTAGTGGTAACCACCAGTGGATTATACCAGATAACCAGTTTCCTGCTACAGAAGTATCCTGTAGAGAGATTTTTTTGTTTCAATTTTTCTTAAGCCATTGGCCTTTTTCACATTGATACTATACAGGTTCGCTGAGTTCATGCTCCGACTAATATACACCTCTCATCACTATTGATGGAAGTTGTGCATGTGTGTTAAAGACTAACAGACTTTTTGATTAGGAATTCCACACTGGGGAGACTTTGAGGGCAAAGAAGGAGTACAATTACATCTCATCATAAGTTACATTTTTGACAGTGAACAGTGCTGATGGGCAGCCAGACAAGATGATACCACATCTGTCTATTTTTTATCCCACTTCAAGTGTGAAATTCCGTCATTTTTTCCCTTAAAGCATTTCAACTATTCTTTCTTTTAATGTATCATCCTTATTTATCACATCTGTCACAATTTTCACCTCTAAAAGGAATGTTGCACTCATGAAATGTGTTCTGTTGACAGCCCAGGAGTACCATATTTATCCCCAGAAAAACTGAAGTATGGGAAGGACAGTACCAGCTTCACTCTAATGTCCTGCTCTTCTGCATCAGCAAGGTTCTTAAAGGACCACTAGCCATTGCATTCCACTTTCTGTAGTCATTTATATCCCTGCTAAGTGAACATAGATGACTACCAGTTCAGACAGGTAGTGTTGCCCAGTCCCTTGGCAAAGGTGTGAATGACTAAAAAGGGTGCATGGCAGTGGCGTATTCATCCTCCAAACATTAGAGAGCAAATCAGCTCTTTGACCACTGAGCCCTTGATTTCCCTGCTGACACTAACACTTAGTGCCAATTGTGAAATTATTTTTTTCTAAATGGGAATATCTGTGCAGTAAAGACTAGACCAAGGTCATCAATGCACTTTACTGTGCCAATGTGGCACAGGTTACTATGTTATGTTATTTTGCAGGTGCTTTGGATTTCAAGTATCTTTGATAAATGTAATTAATTTAATTGTCATCAACACACAGTTGCCCTCTACAAGAGCTTCATAGAATATCTGAAGGGATTATTTTTATAATATATGGATGATTGTTTAGTCAATATTTTATGCCTCTCATCTTTTAATCTTCACATTTTACAAATAAAACGGACATGTTGTAATATTAGATTTCTTGTGTAAAAGATTTGGCTCACTTTGGAGAACACCTGCGACTCCTCTTGCTAATCTCAGTCTTCTGCTGTAACCTCTCTTACTCATACAGATAAAGCATCAATTTAGTTTTGGATTTAATGCAAACAGGACCATTATGTTTTGAGAGTGTTCCAAAGCTTGCTATTCCAGCAATCTGTGACCTATAAATAATGCAAGACCTTTTCTTTCTCCTAATGACTTCAGTTCAAGCACAAACCCTGAAAGATGGAGGCCAAAATGTATATTGCAGTCGTGGAATTCAATCTATTTCTGGTTCTCCAATTGAATTATGAATCAGATTTTGTTCACTCTTTTGTATCAGCCCCAACCTCCACACTCCTTCCCTTTTAGTGAAAAATACCCCTGCTTTTGAACAATTATTCTTTTTGTATTTTGATATGAAAGGCAAAATGAAGCCTGGCTAATCTGAGAAGCTCTTGTGTTTTGTTTTAGAAGAAAGCAAAGGGTGGGGGAGGGAGATGATCTTTTTATTCATGACCCCTAACCTTTGAACCACAACCTCTTTGCCACTAAAGCATTCAACACCTCATTTAATCTCTCCTCACTACATTGGCACAGCACTGAAAAAGGAAAAAAAATAATCTGGGGACTTCATCAATTTTTCATGAATTTTCATTTAGGCCAGGGCCCCCTTTTACACTGGTCGATAGATCAAGCTGCTGTCACATATTTAACACCTGGGGCTACAGCTGTTATCTCTGGGGGCTGCCACTGACTCAGGGTAGATCAGAGACAGCCTGAGTCAGTGCGAGGTCCCCTTATGCTCTTTCTGTTCCTTACATGTGGCGCCCTAGTGCTTGAAACTGAAATCCTACCTACAGTAGCTACCGCAAATGTGTCTCCCAATATTCCCATTGGAAAACTCCACACCATAGTTTCAGGCATGTCAATTTTTTGCTTTGTGAAAAATAGTGCTTTTATTTTCAAAACATTTAAAAAGCACTGAAGGCATTTCACAAAAGACAGATTACTTAAAACCTACCTTTTATACCAGATTATTTAAAATGATCCTAAGCACATTTTGGGCATTTCATTTATGATGCTTCTAATACCAACTCTAAGTTGCATAAAAATTCTGTGTGTGGTATTTGAAACATACAAACTCAAGATAAACACATTTTTCTCTTTTGAATAAAACAACTATTTTCTGTTGGTTTAAGAGCACAGTGCCTACTATTAATGGTTTAACTATTAAAAAAATGCAACACAATTCCCATACAAATGTCAGATCCGTCAATAATGTTGGAATTAGTTTCTGGTTAGTAGGAAATTCTTACTAAAATACTAACCCAAGCATGATTGAAATGCATCAATGATGAATTATGCTTTCAAATAAAAATATTTTTGAAAATCTTTAGGAGTAAGACTTTTTTTTTTTTTTAGTTTTCTTTAGGAAAACAAAGACAGCAACCACAGGCCCCAATCCAGCAATGGATTAAGCACGTGCTTAACTTTAAATACTATATGCTTCCTTGAATCATGGCCCCTTGTAGTTCTAATGATTTCAACTAAACACAGGAATATGAATAAGTTCAAGAATCATGGTGTTTGTGTGGTAGGTGCCCATACAAAACAGTAGGAAAAGGAGACAAGAATGAACCAGTTAGTCACTTGGATCTTTGCCCAGACCAAAAGCATGCGCAGTTTCCCAACAGTAATTTGAGAGACTAATAAAAACAAATGTTTATTTACAAAGTGCCCCTTCTCAAAGGGATTGTTCAGCTTCACATTTTTAAAGAGACACAATTTAATACAGATATTTAAATAATTCACTATTGATTAATTACCAAAATAGAAGAGAGATTCAAGTATTTTTAGATCTGTGAAAAGCAGCCATTTCCCTTTTGCTACAGTTAGGGTCCACCTACACTGGAAAAATGATCCATGGCAATGGTTACCAGCAAAAGGACCCCACTAGCTCCTCGTTATCGGGTGTTGAAAAAGGTTTAACCGCTAGGGTAGAGACAGCAGTTTTCAACACCATTACAGATAGCATGAGTGAGACCTGGTAGAATGTGGCCTATCATGCTTTCTCTTAACAATGCTGTAGTGTCCCAACTACCTAGCAGATAAACGGTTTTTAATTCAGCAACTGAAGTGGTGCAGGGGCACCGGCTGCTGACAACAGTTATCAGCAACAGCTCATTTCTCTAATGGAGATTGACTTTTAGAGAGTCTCCAACAACCTATAAACAGTTATGATGCACAAAGCTTGATGTAAAGCCTTAAAGGGGCTGTTTCCTACAAACCATTTGGAAATTTATTTTAGATCCTTAAGAATAAAAAAAAATAGACATTTGAATGAGAAAATACATGAACGTTTGCAGTAAACTGGGAAGTGTTGAGTAGTTTTGCCGTCTCCAGTAACAGCTGCATCCCAGTCAGGTGCATTAAGTGACAATCTTTTTACACAGGTGTCCAACATAACGATGTTCTTTGGAAGCAATGCTACCTAAGCTGTAAAAGATGTCTAGGTCACAAAGTTAATAAGACTGTATTTTACTGAGTCTATAGTCCAGTGAAATCAATAGATCCTATTCACAAAGTGGGTAAGTGTGGCAGAATCTTGCCCTTAAATCATGGATGAATATGTTTAAAAACTTTTCTACCATCCTTTATGAAGTCCCTCATACCATCATGTTTCAGTTCAAGCAAAGACAAAGCACCATTTAATTTAAATGGCCCAGGAATGTTCCCTTTAATCCCCAAAGAGTTTAATTGGAGAATTCAGTCAGTTAAACTTCAAAGGTACAAAAACAGTAAGATAATCTGGTGTCAGGTGCACGATGCCTTTACAGAAACTTTGGCTATGGTTTCAGCTCTCAGATTTCATGTTCTGTGATCCTTCCCTAAAACACCATCTACAATGAAACCTGGTCTTATTATTTTTACAGTCTTCTGTTATCTGACTTTTAGTTCATGCATGACCTGCCACCAGCTGCAGTGGTTAAAATTGTAACTCAGGAGACTGAACAGTTCGTAACTAGAGACTCTCAGCAGTCATTGTAGTAGAGATCAGTAAGATTTGATGCAATAAAAGCATACTTTTATTTTGAAACAACCAATCATTTTGATGTGATGACTCAAGGTGCAACTGCACCAGTTTTTTTACTCTATATCCAGACAGTAGATGTTTTAATCTTATCATGCACCAGGCAAATCTGCAAGTTAAGAAGCCAAACATTTCAACATGTTTATACTTGTAATAAAGACAACATAACCTCTCTCAGAGATCTCAACAATCATGCATGTGAATAAAGTGCTCAGAAGAGTAATAATCTAATAGCGTTGGTTGGACACCCACACAGAATGTAGGTTTCTTCAAATAGCTTTGCAACCTCTCTCATGCTGTCCTTCTCTGCAGTGCAAAAATGCCTACAATCCTAAACTGTGCAAAACTATGTGATGCTTTTGTGATGGGGACAAGTCTTCACTGAGGACTTGAATGAAAACTATAAATTACCTTTCAGGTATGATTTGAAAAATCTTTGAAACAAGGTTCTATGAAATGAAAGGTAATGCATTGGCCTACCCTGCTCTACTGTTTAGCTCCCATATCATCTGACAATTAGTTCAAGGGAATGTCCTTTCTGTAATGTATGAAGATAATGACAAACTATCAAGATTAACTAACATTTTGCATTGTACACACAAAAGTCAGTTGAAGCAGGAGAAATTCTTTTAAGGAAACTGAACCAGCAGTTCTTCCAATACCCTTCAATTACTTCTGGTAGTTTCAGATATGAACTCCTTCCCTTATTTCTCAAAGACTATAACTGATATCAGCCATGGAGAAGGTATTCTTATCCTCATACAAGGGTGGCTGTATGACAATGGAGGGATTTGGAAATTGAAAGATTAAAAAGGTTAGCCACCTAGAAAAAAAAGTTGGCAAAATACTTGGATCGCAGGTCAGCAAGGCATTTAAGTACATGCTTAAGTCCATCCCTCTTCACCCTAAGTGCTTAAGTATTTGCTTACCACAGAAGTCAATGGGGCTTAAGTTAAACACATGTTTAACTACTTTGCTGAGTAGGGAAAGATTGCTGAATCAGGGCCTTGCACCCTCCCTGTAGTGAAAATGAAGTCTAAGAAAAGAATTGCGTTTTTAGCTTTTTAACCATTTTTTAAAAATTCATCTATATGAAAATGCACAGGCAGCATTAACTGACTTCATTTTGCATGCTGAAATTTATTTTTCTTTCCCGTCTCCTTTTCAACCCAGATAATTAATTAGGGGCAGTTAACACATAGTAACTTTACATTTTGTGAAAGACAAGCTTCTTTAAGATGCAAATAAAATGACCTTGTTTCAGCTTGTTCACTTGGAAGCAGAGCATTCATGCATGAGGGTCTCAGTAATTTCAAATTCTCTAAAAGATCGGTGATGACTTCACTGTTACATAGAGCCAATCAATAGGAATAAGACTGTTCTAGATATGTTGAGAAATGGTTAACAATTATCACATGCCAGTCACATAATGAATGAGACCTGCACTGAGTTTTTGGCAGAAGGGAACTCTGAAGGGATTGAGGCTTTCAACAGTATAGTACATGAGTCACCAGACTGGAAACTGACTACTTCTGCAGAAGTAACAGATGACCTAATAAGGAGAAAGAGACAGTGCACCCTTATATTAAATGATATTTAAATTTTTAATGTTATGGTTCAGTATAACCAACTTGACCCATAATTTCAAAATTAGATTACTCATTAAAGGGAGACTAGGATTCCTCCATGCCAATGTCAATTATGATTATACACAGGCTAGAATAGTACCTCAGTATAAATCATATATTTTGCATGGTCATTGCGACTGAATAGATGTGTGTGAAAACAGCTTGGCTAAGAGTAATAGTGAAAGGTAAAATGACATGCTTATCCACATTTATTATCTGCTAACTCGGTACTGCATGAGAGGGCTATATGTTAACATCAAAGCAACTACAAAGTTTTACATGAATTTTAGAAGGTGGTGATCATATTTTGGATTACTTACATGCTACTTCCAGAGATGCATTGCGACTCACAGCTTCACCAAGATAGTTCCTCGCAACACAAACATAACTTCCTTCATCAGGTTTGCTCCTGCGTCCATGTACAATGCGTAAGAAAAATAAAGATCCGCTGGGCAGCAGCATACGGTGGGAGCGGGGGTCATCTTTGTCAGTCTCCACTCGCTCTCCATCCTTGTACCATTCAATAGTGGGAGTTGGCCTTCCCTCGGCCTTACAGTTCAGAGTTGTTGGCTCTCCCTTAGAGACTATCACATCTGAAGGATGCTCAACAATCCGCGGTGGAAAGTCCTCCTGGCGAAGACGGGATCCTGGAGACAAAGGACAGGGGGGAAAAGTTTATTTTTTTAATTTTTTCATCTTGATATGTGGGTTCTCACTGCTAGGCTCTCTTAATGCAGCAGAGGGGTTTCCAAGCATTTGAGCATGTGTGATGGCAGCCATCTTGGCTGTCACACTAAACATTGAACCAGGGACCTCCAGAGCTAAAACTCATGAGCTGCTTCAGCTGAAGCCAAGGCTTTGTAGAGATTTTAGCCAAGGCTTTGAGATTGTAACAGAATCATATCTTCTACAAATGGGGCACAGAGGGGGACCTGTAACACACACTCGCCAGTGGGTCCAATAATCTTTCTGAACAACACATACCTCTGGATACCCATGCCCTCCCAGACTGCACTCATAGCTGTTGCTCTCTTGCTCTTTCACCTGCCTGAATCAACAGATGGGCACATCCAAAATCACTGCATTTTGTGCCTGGGCCTCAAGACCTATTAGTTAATATGTCTCTACAGATGTGTGACTATGTCTTGTACCCCTATCACACAAACAACTAGAGTGTGGCGAGAACAAAGGCTGAAACATGACAGCTAACCCTTCCTTTGCTCATTTTTAATGCCATAGTTGGGAGGATTCGGGCTTTCAAAAAGTACTGACTCATACATGCTCCTTATTTCCATTACAAAAAAACCCCTCAGCTTTAGAAATTCCCAGTTAATCTATATGAATAAAAAAGAAACAGCTTAAAAAGACATTTCTGACACTGCTCTCTATGAGAGGAGATTCCATGTCCCTTTCCCTTGTTCTTTCTCTACTACCTTCTTAATTTACAACTCTTCTGATTTTTTTTCCTTCTTGACCTCCTCCCTGCTCGCAAGCTCTTTTCCAGGATAGTTTGTGTCTACCATAGGCGTGCTGTATGACAGTGATCTACCTTTAAACACTTCAGTGGCTCATTCTACCCTTTTTTTTTTGGTCCCTGAAATCTGTACCAAGGGGTTGCTGTGGTGCAAAAAGAAAAGCCACCCCTGAAATCTATACACTACAAAAACACTTCCATCTGTCAGTTGTGTACTGTATTTGTATAACCCCTTTTAAGTTCAAACATCAGTTGGCTGAGCCTCTCATCACACCTATTAGTAAGTGAGATGTGTACCAGGGTACAGATGAGTATACCCAACAAAATAATTGGCAGAGCTGTTTCAAGAACCCACGAGTCCTGACTTCTAGTACCCTGCTCCAACTATTAGGTATATACTTCCTTCCTACAATTTCAATTAGAATCTACAGCACATTGGCAAACAAGTCCTCTTCTGAAAAAGGGCCCTAATTTTTCTCCAAATCCCTTCTCATAAAAATGAAACCAATCTTCTTAATTACCAGCACAAATTACCTTTAGCTAGTTCAAGATGCTAAAAATGCTTGCAGTGGAGCTGCCAATCTAATGTCATTGCACAGAACTGCTTAGACTCATGTAATGTCACCTTCATCAGCAGATCCATGAAACTTATATGCTTCAACTAAGGATCCTGCAGTGCATTAGTAGTTAGGAAAAAGATTTAACATCACGTTTCAGACAGTATACATTTGAAAATATCTTCTATGCCTCATTTGCCCCCAAAGTTTTGAGAAATAAGGTTACATTTCACATATCACAAAGTTTTTCCCCCTTTGGAATTCTGTTTTACTGGCACCTGGATCATTAAACTGAGGCTTGCCCTAGCAATAATGTGTTAAACCAATGCTGCAGATCTGAGTTCTTTTAGTGGCTACAACATCCTTTAACCAATACAGTAAAATTATCTGTTCATCATTTCAAAGGCCAAAAACAGATTATGAATGATATAGCCAGCATGATATGGCCAGAGCATGTTAAAAAAAGATATGTTCCTTATTTCATTTAAAATTTAGCTGGAAAATTTGTAATTAGAAAGCATCATTATTCTCTGCCAAGACAGGAATTCAAAGCATTACAAATATTCACTAAAATAAAAAGCATGAATTTCATATATATCAGTATGCTGGACTGAAAAATAGAATAAGAACACTGGCAAGAGGCCGGTATAATACACCCCATATAACTTTTTAAACATATTTCATAAATACCACTGAACAATTCTTTTTTCCCCCAGTATTAATTCTATGTTCGCTGGGGACTTCCAATAGTGCCATTACAACTAGTCAATATTTTGGGTATTTCTGAATTTTAATGACATTTTTTTTTCCAACCAACTCAGGTCAAAATATTTTAAAAGCTCCAATTGTTGACAAATATTTTTAGTGAAAATTTAAAAAAAAAAAAATTTGACCAGCTCTACGTACCAAAATACATGATGGTTTTGATACACAAATGTTTGCAAAGGACCATCAAAATCAGGAGGCAAAGCAAGTCAAAGGATTAAAGGCCTGATTCAACCCCTCTTGGAGTCTTTCCTTTGGTTTCAGTGGGGCTTGCATTTGTTCCAACCTTTCACCTCATGAGGCTGACTTCAAATCCTATCTTAGGGTCATAATAAGACAATCACAATACTTCAGTCCTCTTCTACACTGATGCAAAATTAACACACTGTTTATCTCATTCTGGCCTGATTAAGTAGCCTCTGGTGAAGAAAGATCCAGGACTTCAGCAAAACAGGTACTGTCAGTCACGGCTGTGGGGTGCATAGGCAGAGTGGTGTGGGGAAGCTTGTACAGTTCCTTCCTGGACCATAAGGTTACCTGGATCTGTCCAGTGCTGAGAGTCATCTCACTTTCAGGAAAAAGAGCATCATACTGATTTTCACTTGTGATCTGAACAGGAACAGCTATTCTGAAAACTACTTATTTTATAAAAAATGACTATTGTCTGCTTTCTCTAGTAAATATTAAAATGATGAATGTTAAAAGGTCTGGCAATGGCCTTCACTAGTACTTTAATACATAGAGAGTCGTTTGGGGTACTTTTTTGAGGGGGAAGCGGAAGAGAGAGAGATGATGGATTTTATTTCTGCCCCTAATCTATGTAAGAGTACAAGTTGTTTCACTGAGGAAGGCAGTTTACTTTGTGCACTGCACTACCCATGTAGCACCACAGGGATTTCCACCACACAGACTTTGTATGCATACGTGCAAAGCCAAATTGCCCCTGGATTTAAGAGTCCCTAAATACTCATTGCCATGAGGGACTGCAACGATTCCAAATGAGCTGTTACACTCTACTGAGTCAAAACACACCTTTGCAGAAAGCCACTATAATATGAATTTATACAATGGACCATGATGGCTACTCCAAAGAAGCCTGTAAGATTTAGCTGGGAAAAAATGGGCAGTTAAAAAGTCCCTAAATATATATTTAAACAGTACATTGTAATGGCTCTACTGTGCCTATAATAACCTGATCTGTTGTGCATTAGCATTGGCATATTATCATTTATTAGGGGGCTTCAGAATTACAGTTTCATATATACCTTATGAACTCAGCAAGACAGGAGGGTAACCAACATTGCAGATAACTTTTCAGCTTCACCTCTTCATTTCCTAGCTTTAAAGGGGCGAGTATTATTTTTAAAAGGCTGTCACAGTATCTTCCATTATTATTATTATTTATATTACAGTGGCAGACAAAATACATTGGGGGCTATTCAAATCTAGAGGAAGCCATGGTCCCCGTCCTGAACAGCATACAATCTAAAAAGATCATTACTCACATACAACATTTTTCTCCTGAAAAATCATAATAGGATTGACAAAAACTATAAAGAGAAATCACATCACACTCCACTGAACTGCAGCCACCGGATCAGTCTGGCCGGTAGGAAAATTTCCCAGAAGACCCGAGGAACTTAGAATCAGCCAAGACCCTTCCAAGAAGTGACAAATTAAGGACAAATTCTCATTGATTTGCAGATCTGACTCCTCACTGACAGGAGGCCCAGGACCCAGCATAGCTTTGCTCCATGGAGCAGGCTGATAGAGAAGAGCGGGGCCCAGAGACATAAGAACTCGGGATTCCGTTTGGAATGAATACAGATGCCAGCTGCTTCTTGTGTTTGAGTATTTAGGCATGTGACCATGGTATATATTATGATCTTAGAAACCTGTAATACACAGCATAGGAGCATACTAGTAAGTGAACATGACAAACCAAGCACTCAGGAGCTGTGCCCACCAGAGAATCACAACAGGAAATTGCAGAAACAGCACTTCCAAATCCATTAACTGAAAGAAGAAAATCAACATAAGTGCTGCCCTTGGCCCTAGGCTAATGTTTTGCTACCCTAGGCTAATGCTTTGTTGTCACCCCGGGGTGGGATGTGTAACAAGTTGTTTACTGTACATAATTCAAAAGTTATTAACATCACATAAAAACTCTGAAGAAAGTAAACAACAACCATTTGAATTAAGGAACAATGATGCCCTTGGACCATAAGCACCATGATGTAATATTAGATACCTGATGCAACACTTCTTTACTAAATGAACATAACTACCACTATGCAGGGTTTTTGTTTAAGGTTGCATCAGGATCAACCTACACATCAAAAAACTCTGAAAGTATGAAAACAAGAAGTTGAGAGAAAAGTCTCCACTGTTCCTTCACCTTCACAGCAGCTACCACAATGTTGATAACATAGTCCAAAATTCCACTAGGCAGTTGCTTCTAGCTCCAACATGTTGTTGAGGTCACCATTGCATTTTTGCACAAGGGCACACTGAACCCAATAGAGCTACAACAATTTATATTAGAGTACCACGGGGCACAGTGTTACCTTTCAAAGAACTTCTATACTGTGCTGGCGCAGGCACTCGGGGCAATATGTGCAGGAGAGCTACCAGTGACATCTCAAAAGTAATCTACTGGGGACAATTCAGGTTCTTTCGCAAAATACTTATTTGGGGCAGATCCTAAATTGCTATAGCTCAATTGAATTCAATGGAGGTTTTACAATTTACACCAGCTGAGGATCTGTCCCTCACTTTTCACTATTGATTTACATGAGTTTTCAAGGCTGTCACTCCTCCCTGGACAACTATCACTAGTGTCAACTAACATTCTTCTAACAAAGGAATCACTTTGGAAAATAAGGCAAACTGCAAGGAACCACTAATAAAATAGTATTAATTCACTTCACTTTTACCACATAGTAACGTGCCACTTTAAATTAATAAATTAAGAAGATCTGTACTTTCCCCCAGTTGTTTGGTGAAATAAGTGCAAAATATTAAGTTTTCTAAGCTTTTTTAAAGCACACACTTTCAATATAAGAGACAGCATCGAGTTAAAGGAAACAGATAATAGGAGAAAATCCTAACATAAGGAAAGAATATTTACCATCTTTCTAACATCTAACTGGCTATGGACCACAGTTATGAGGGATTTATTTTTACATTTCAGATTTTAAAGAATGCCACTATTTGTTACTGTGGCAGCCAACTCAGAGCAAGACAACTGGTGCACTGAGGTTGGTCTCAGTCCTTTAATAGTTAATTAAAGATAAACTCATAATTTAGCTTTAAACTTACAAACTCAAAAAGTAACCACTTGGTAATGACATTTAAACATTGGTAACAAAGATAGGTTTGAGATACAATGAAAAGAAATGTAAAGTCATGTTAATGGGGACTATAGGGACAGAAATCAAAATTGAAGAGGAGAAACTAGAGAAGGCGGACAATTTTACGTATCTTGGAAGTACTATCAGCCAAGATGGTACTAGTTCCCGGGAAATAAGAAGAAGAATCGGGAAGGCAAATGCTGCATTTGGAAGACTCGAAAACATCGGGCAATTCAAAAACATCTCCCTTAAGACAAAAGTGAATGTGTACAAAGCAATTGTTATCGCCATCACAACATATAGCAGTGAGACATGGCAACTTATCATGAAAGATACGCAAAAGCTGGATGCATTTCATCACAAATGTCTGAGAAGAATATTGGGAACAACATATAGCGATAGGAAGACAAATGAAGAAGTCAGAAAAATAACTGGACAAGGTACCCTTTCACAAATAATCTACAAAAGAAGACATGAGTGGCTGAAACATGCGCTGAGAATGGGAAAAACAAACAAACAAACAAACAAACAAAATGCTTACCAAATACCATCCTTGAATGGAAGCCAGAAAATGCAAGAAGAAAGAGAGGAAGACTGCGAATAACATAGAAACGAACAGTTCTGAACAATATTAAGCACCTCAACATGAAATGGGAAGATTTGGAGAGAAGGGCAGTTGACAGGCAAGAATGGCAAATGTGGGTAGCCCAATGTGCAGCAAAGCACGGAATGGACTAAGGTCTAAGGTCTGACCTAGGCCTAGAATGCAGAGCTTCACCCAGCACCCCCCCTCCTTGCGACGAAACAGACAAGCCTTCTTAATTTGTCTGCTGGCTCCTGATTGGTTAGTATCTTTTCCTGGCCTTTCTAGGCCCCCGGAGGACTAAGTCTTGTTGGTACCCAAAATTGAATGGGCTTTTCCTCGGCAAGGGGGGTGTCAGGGTACTGATGCCTGCTGCATCGGGAGGAGAGGGGGAGGAGGAGGGGGAAGAGACACAGAGAGGGCCAGATAGATCCCTCACCGTCACATATCTACTTGTGAAAACAGTGGTCTTCGTTTAAAAAAAAGTCAACATTCATCAAGTTATCACCCTGTGATATCTGAGATAGTGTACCACTAAGCTTCACTATACAGATTCCATAGTCTGCTAACTATCACTAAATGTTGACTCGTTAAAAGATGACTAATGGAAAACACTGTCGTTCTTGTGGATTTATGATAAGCTGTCACTTAACTACATGAGTAATCAATTCACATCCATTTGTATCTACCTTTGTGTTAATAACTTCTTCTATGGTTACTAATAACTTCAGTTAAACTCCAAGGACTACAACAGCCCCTCAATTAGGTACAGCCCTGTGCTGGAGGTGATGTCAAGCTGCCACAGGACAGTCTCTATCTCAAAGAGGCAAAATGCTGTCCTTAGCTGCCAGATGTGCAGAGGCAGCACTCCCACAACTACATGTCTGCAAATGGTGGCTCTTACTTTTATACCTAGATACAAATAGGAGTGGGTGTAATACATTTTCTAATCTAAAAAAAGGTAAAAATAAATAAACAAATCAAACAAATAGAGTCAAAACAGTAGTACAAATTTATTTTTAATCTCTTTCCTATTGTTTTCTCATCACTATTATAGGCAGGGCCGGCTGCAGCGAAGGAAGCAGGTGCTTGGGGCGGCCAATACAAAGGGGCGGCACTCCGTCCGGTATCGGGGCAGCACCTCCAGGTCCCTCAGTCCCTCTCTTCCTCTTTGAGCTGCCACCAAAGTGCCTCTGAAGAGGAAGAGAGGGAGTGCAGGACCTGCTGCAGAATTGCCGCCACCGAAGAATGAAGCAGCGCGATTGAGCTGCTGCCAAAGTGCCGCCGATAGGTGTTTTTTTTTTTTTTTTTTTTTTCCTGCTTGGGGCAGCAGAAAAGCTGGAGCCGGCCCTGATTATAGGACCTTCTTTTCATAATGTAAGGCACTTTACCTAAATCCCCATAAAACTTTTTTTTTACAAGTTAAAAAACATTTAAATGTAAAATGAATAAGCCATACTCCCATAACAGTAAGTCACTCCAGAATATGCATTAGTAGACTATTGGTGCACTTTTCAAGTGGCTGAAGACACTCATCCTTCAACCTGTACTCACAGAATAGCCTACTATGTAGCCCGTAGGCTTGCCTTTATCATATTCACTCTGTTGCCTTCATTATATTTATCTGCCTTCATTATATTCAGCTGTAACACAAGAAACCTACAGTATCCTGTAAGACATTAGCTGAAGCATAAGTTAGCATAAGTGTGGTTAAGCAGGCCATAACCCTTGACATAGATCAACGGTTACCTTTAAATCTTAGGCACTAAGAAGAGCTTGCTCAATGGTAGGAGACAGAATGTTCCATTAAGTGCTATCACAAGGCATATGAAAGTAATAACTGCAAATCCACTTAAGCAAGGGGTGACGGATATGATCATGAGCTGAAATGGTAGTTACATGTATCAATATAGTATCCTATAGAAGGACACCTCAACATTAGTAGGATAAGGAAAAACAGATAAGGAAAACTAACCCTTGGATGAATCAAGGCAAATGTGTTTTGTATGAGCTTTGCTGTAGAGGTGCACTGATATCCATACGTGTCTCCTAGAAAACATTTCTAGCTAATCTACTACACTGGTTTCTACTTATTATTGTTTTGCAAGAATTTCAATTAAACCAAAATAATTTGCCCGCGTGTATGAAAGCAACAAATTTCCCATAAAAAACACAAAAAGAAATAGAGAAGTAAATAAAACCCCCTCATTTATGACTCATTCCTGTACAATTAAGTGTAAGGTGCTTTCACTGAACTTTATAAACAAACTAAGTAGCCACACTATCTCACACTAAACAATAAATGTATATAGTCCAGAGGAAGACTTATGAATTTGCCTTATATCTCACACTACCACTATGCTGAGTCTGAGGGGAAAAAATCATCATCTTTTACACTGTAAGAAATAAACTGCTTCCCCCTGCCACACACACACACACACACACACACACACACACACACTTCATGCTCCTCCAGTTTTGATTTTATCACTTTCAGACAAAAGTTGATTTGATTTATTAAACCTGCTACTTGATGGTAGTCACTTCCCAAAGCCAGCAGGTTGTCATACGTGAACAGCAGTAATATAAGCAGGCTAAGTTCATAGCCAATTTTTATTTCTCAAATCACCAGACCATTCACGGTTATTGGAATTATGGTAATTCTTTAAGAGGCACAGATTATACACTAGGGAGGATGCTGATTTCGCTATAAGCATCAAGCAGATTAAAAGAAAAACAGCAAAAACATATTAGTTTAACTATTAACAGAGTATACAGAAAGTACTTCATAATACAGTTTTCAGTCTTGCCTTCAAGGCCCTCTTTAGCTCTGCCACTCATTTTCCTATCTGACTTTATCACCTCTTTGTACACTAGCCACCTATTTGTGAACAGCGTTAGTGTGAAAAAAGAAACACACATTTGTAGATACAAATTATAATAAAGGCCTCCTTAGATAAGTTTATTGGAATATAGTCACACAGTTACTGCCCACTATCCTACTTTCAAATGTCTATGCTGATTATTCCACTTAGAAAATACTTATGAGCCACACTTATTATCCACATCTCCTAGATATAATGAATAAATATGTTGCTTTCACTACCTTCTTAACCAGAGACTTGGCTGAAAGAAAGCAGAGATCTCAAATAGAGATCCAGTCAGTCACATGCTAGTTGGAACTAGAGATAGTGTGAAAATTCAAGAAAATGAGAAAATTCAACTGGAGTGTGAGCTGATAAAGTGGCATCAGGCTACCTGATTCTCCTAGATGCATTCCTCTACACAAAGTGTCACAGTGAAGATTACATTTGTAAGCTTTATAGTTTGCAATTTTTTGCAAATCTTGGCAGAAGTGAAAGGACTCTGATATGTTTCCATGGAAGGGCATTGAGAGTGAGCTGTGTCACCTGTGTCAAAGTCTGTGAAAGCTTTTCCTACTGCAAAATTAACCCATTAAGCAGCACACTCTATCTTCCACAGAAAACTGTTTCTACAAGACATGCCACCTTTCCTGCACTGGAAGTTTCCTTAGGTTTGAGGAAAAAAGTTAAAACAGTCCTTCAAAAATCTCCAGGAGAGAAAAATCAATATCTGCTATTAAAATATTTAACCAAATATTATGGAAAGAGTGATTTTATTAAGATTCTGTTATACAAAATTTAGACTTCTTAGTGTGATATAACCAATTTTAATGGGAAAAAATACTTAGTAAACACAAAAACCTGTTCTTCATTGTACGTGTGAGAAGAATAATTTGTCAGGTGTAATATAAGCAGCCAGCCTGTTGTATTAAGAGTCTTTTCTAAAACACTTTTGCAGAGTACCCTTACTCTTTAAAGTTTGCTATGTTTCCACCACTGCGGCTGCATGTTGTTCTTCTCACACACGCCAATGCTAATCAGAAGTCAGTGCAAATTTCACTACCTCTGCAAAGTGGTGTAAATAGCCCACAGTGTATGATTATCTATAAATCAGTCGTGTCCTTGGAGATGAAAAATATTATTATTAATACAAGTCTGTATTGCACAGAAAAATTGAATCAATTTTGTTTGGTTGAACAGAATTTCACCCAGATTAATTTAAACGGTAGTGATCTCTTTTGTTTCCTCATTTCTTTTCCTCAAAAGTTACCTCAGATCTATGTTTTCTCTTGACAACTAATTGTTATGTTATCATTGTAGGGTAGTCTGGTTTGGGGAATGGTGTAGAAATTAATCATACACTATACACTTGGTTCATGAAAAGAAGATCACAGACACTTATCCTTATTCACCTAATTCCATAACTCATATTTATTTAGTTGGTAAAACTTTTCTATCAATACACTTTTGCTTTTGAGCTTAAAATAATAGAGATTCATTTTTAGGTTGGAGTTCCTTGAGTGTTCCACTGTGTCCCCACAATATGACATGATTAATTCACGTCAGGCATGAAAATATAGTGGGAAAAACATTTTGAGCTATGAAAGTTAGTATGAATTGGGGGGGGGGGAGGAAAGAAGGACTTCTTATCTGAAAAAAAAATGCAGGTAACAAGAGTTCCACAAAGACAATGGGTATTTTCCTCACTCTTTTCATCCAGCGCAACTGAAGCAAAGCAGCTCATCCCAAGAGATTCTCTCAAAGCCATTTCTAAAATTTAGCAAAGTTAAGTATATGCCTGACTCCTCTCAGCACGTTTCCTTTCTGATCTTTTTCTGATCAAGGATGAGAGGAAAACAGACATCTTTTCAAGATTTCCCAGTCGATCCTTTGCTACAGAACTAACATATCATCCCAGCATTGGGATGATAACAATGGCTTCTTATCAGACAATAGAAGGACCTCCTTCACATCTCCTTGCAGATCACTGTGAGAACCAAGCCTAATTAGGAAGAGCTGGTCAGGCTTTTAGGATACCCACCCAGGTCCTGGCCTCACATCATTTATTGAAAGAAACTGGACTCAGTATTAGTTTTATACATTTTATTAAAACTATTAAACAAAAATAAAATCAAGTACCATATTACCAAAGCTAATCTTCTGTTAACAGTATGAAACAAAGAATAAAGAACAACTATCAAATCAAGGTCAAATCAACAAATCTACAAGTTAGTCTCAATATTGGATTGGAATTAAATAACCAAATTAGTTAAATAATTAGATTCATACAACAAATTCATTCTTATAAATTCCAAGAAAGGATCTAAGGAGGTGGTTATCTGTTTGGTTGTAAACTCCAACTAGATTCATTATAAACCCCAGCTGGTTAAGTATTTTGATACCAAAAACAAATCATCATCTAAAATCTGGACCACAACCTCAGAGCCAATTACAAAGCTTCCTTCTCCGATCTGAATTCTTGAGTGGTAGTTAACCCTTTTCTCCCCCTCCTTCCTAACAGAGATGTTATAATACAGATTTTTACAGAATATTTTGACAAGCAGAAGTTTGATCATTCTTGTGTACCAAATTTTGTACATAACAACTGAAGTTTCTTAGGACTTTTCAGCACACATCAATGTTTTAATGAGCATCTTTACAAGACTGTGTTTAGGACTGCTTAAACCTGGAAAACTTCCTTTCAAGTACTTTCCCTGTGCAGACTTTATGGGTGCTCCTACATACATGCATCCCCATGATCATACTTTCATACTAAAATGATAGGATGAAAAGACAGGGACAAAACACAGAAATAGAAACCAGGAAAAATAAGACACTTAAGATAACGGGGTTCACAAACTATTTAGCTTTCATAGTCTACTGGACTCTTACAGCTTAGTAGCTGGAACTGCAGTCAAGAAGCCAAATAGTGATATTAGTTGCACAGCACTTCTTGCTAGCAAGCTTCCCTCTGATGCAGCTCAAAGGTTGGCTTGTCTGATGCAGGTAGCCTGTTTCTTGATGTCTTTCCTCTCCTCAAGTTGACCGGACTTATGGTTCCAGGAACATCAGTCTTCCTTCAGGTGAGGCTTCTCATTCTTATCCTTGATTTTAATGGTTTATGATCTTTGCTTACTTCACCTTGCAGTGCCTCCCTTTGAGGACTTCAGTCAAATGAGGTGTGAGGCCTACCTGGAACCCAGGCAACTTGGTCAGCCTTAGTTAATGTCAACATGGAAAAGTCCTGATTAAGCCAATAATTTGAAAAAAAAACAATGTTTTATATAACAAACACAGTAAGCCTGTGACCTTCTCCCTCCCCCCCAAAAAAATTCCAAAACTACCTAAAATGAAACTACTTTTGAGGAAGTTTTCATAGCCTTGTCTGGGTGAAAAGGTCTTAAGATAATATGTCACCAGTTTAAGGAAAGTTTGAGCCAAAAAAAAAACCCTATAAAAATAACTAACTGAAAAGACCCTTGCAACAGCCAGCCAGCCAATGTTCATCCATCATAAAAATGAAAAATAAACTTGAACATCTTATGCATACATGTCATCATTCTTCTTACAAACAAGACAACTTACAGAAGTCTTTATTTTTAGGAACTGGGCTGTAAGTCAAACAGCTTACCTTTGAAAGTTTCACATTGAGAGAGGAGAGTTACTTTAAAACTTCTCAAGATGAAACCCAGCAAGGAAATAAAAAATAATCAAGTTTATATAAAAGGTCTGGATTCCCATAATATGCTGTTTCTTTCATCTCATATACAAAGTCTTCACCCTCATTTTCAAGGTTTTGCACAGTTCTGCTCCTGCTTCGATCAGATCTCTCATTGCATGCATATTTTGCTCTATGCCTTCCTAGTCTTCATGCTCCCTTTAAAAGTCAGATTGTGTCTGGCCTCTGGATAGCTCCGCAAGAGAAGGGCACAAGTTGCTTTCTTCCCCTCACTGCACTTGCACAAGAATCAGTACAAATGCAAGCTGACAGTAGTGTTTGCCCCCTCCCAGCACAGGACTTCATCTCAAAGGAACCATGGTCCTACTCTCTCTCCCCCTTCACGCCGACGTGGAAGGGACAGCATCCTCTGAATCTTCCCCAAGAGTGGCAAAACCATTCTGCCAGCATGCGCTTCCTAATATCTGTACATCCCTGCTATTTACACTGATTATATTCAGTTATTAAGGCCATGAATTCTAAATGTGAGGTAATGTTAGTTTCTTTGGATATCTGTAAATGTTCCTTTTGAGTTTGCTCTTTGTAGCATGTAACTTGGGAACCCATTGAGTTGCTCTTAAACCAAAGTAAGATTTCATATCAAGAAAGAACAGTCACCTACTACGTGTTATGTTTGTTGAACCCATTATATACATACCCTGGGGTCACCACAAGCTCTTACACTAATATTCTCTTATGATACTCAACCAGTATTTGTTACTACTCACATTGAGGATGGCTTTAAAAAAAATCATTTGCTGGAAAGGGCATCTTTCATACAATGGTTTGACCTGGCATTAAAAGGATATTTCAATGGTTACCACAGTGACATCTGAGTTAATAATTATTCCCTCTTCTAAATATAGGAGAATATGGAAATAACAAAAGCACTGAGCACTTTAGTATCTAGGTACCAAACACAAGATTTAAGAAAGATTTGTTTGTGCTCCAGAGAACCTGTTCTCCAATTTCCCCATATCTAACTGCTCCTGGTGCACCTGGAGTACAGATTAGCTCACTTGAGCGTATGGCTACACTTCATGCTGGAAGGTATAAATTCCAGCTCAAGGAGATATACCTGCACTAGCTGCCCTTAAGTACATGCCTAGTGACTTGGATGGGTAGGTACTTGGAGCAGCTAGTTCCTTCTGCTGCTAATGCTGCCAAGGCTATACTATTTTTAGCACACTAGCTCAATCAGAGCTACTAGCATGGATATGTCTGATAGAGCTTGAATTTACAACTTCCAGCTGAAAGTGCAGACATGTTTGAGATTCTCTCTTTCACATACTCTCACTGCTTATGGAATCCTACTTTGAAGTGGGATACTGAAAAAACATAAGGCACTTCTGAAGATTTTCCCCACCCCACAGAATCCTTTTATACACATCATTTCAGCTTGTTTCACAAACATCTCACATAGTTTAATTAACAAAATTGGTCAATCTTGCCGCAATTACCAAATAGTAACTACCGGTATCTCTCTGGCTAAAATGATGATGATTTTTTTATCCCATCCAAAACAAAGACAACCCCTCTCTCACTTCCATTTACAAGGTGAATCCTCTCTCCCCTCCCCAGTAAAAATCCAGTTATATGTCCGGTTAAACTGTAGATTGGAATTCTCCAACTCCATCTTGTGCAGGCAGAATTAAATGGAATGCCCTTGGGCCTGATGACAGAGCACAAACACTCTGAGTCATTGTGCCAATTCTTGGCACTCGTTTCGACAGTACTTACTGATTTTTCCTCAACTCTCCTGTTATTAGTTTATATATAGTCAAGGCTGGCAGACATCAGATATGTCGCTTGTAATACTTCAGCTTGAAGGCACCAGTCCAGTGCTTCTCTTGAGCTTCTATGAATGTACTGGACCAAATTCTGTTCTCCATTATATGCATGAAAGCCACTGCAGTCAATGGAGTGGCATACGTGTAGCTGAGAAGAATTCTGCCTTTCAAAGGACAGGCATGATACAGTGTTCTTGTCCCAGCGTTATTTTAGCTTTGATGCATTAACAAAAATTACTGTTCTAAGAAGTGTACTTTTAATGTACAGTCTAGGTCAATGTTTCTGTCTAAATAGCTTTATTGTCTTAGGGTGTCTGTTGATTCCATTAATGCATCACACACTCTCAGTAAACCACCATAAGCAAGAGTCATAGAATGGTTGAGTGTATAGCTATGACAATGCTTACTTTAAATGCTTTACTTCTTCCAGATATGCAAATTATTTAATCTATTTTGTTCCACTATGAGCAGCATGCACAAGGGCACAAGAATAAGAGAGGCTATTATCCAAGGAGGTCTCTTGCTCTCTCTCCCACACACATACAGGCACTTCTCACATTGTTTATTGCCATAGCCATAAATTTGTGAATGAGATGTAAAAGTAGTAGGACAAGAAATGAAAGGAATATTACAGAGGAAGCAGATGGTACCATCTCTGGTCATAAACATTAATTGACTTATCATCATTATTTTCAATAAGCATAATGCATGCTGTCTGGGCCGTAATAAAGAAAAAAAATATTTCAACCTTCCAACACTTACATATGTTTCATGCAACTGGACCTAAAGGAGGGTGTTCATTACTGCTCCTGAATATTGGGTGTTTTTCTTTGTCTAGAGCTAAAAATTACAGCAGGTGTTCAGGAAATGGAGGCTATTTCATAGGGTTCCTTTTTTACCTGTCAATACTGTACATTTGTAAAACAGATAATGTGAGGGCTTTATAAAAATATAAACACCCACCCATATGGAACTATATGCACCTGTACACATGCCTGGATCACTTATGTTCAGACAAAATAAACTCAAATGGAATACAATAGTCTTCTCTTCTGCAAAACTATTTTGTAATTAAGAAAATATCTCCGAGCTTCCACTACTGTCTTCAATGACAAAACAGAAGGTTATTTCATACATTAATCTGTTTGATGTGTTTGTAAAGATCTGTGGCCTTACTTGCTTCTGTCAGTAAAGCACAAGACATTTTCAAATCTATTTATGATTTGTTTCCTAAAGAAGTTCAGATGCAAGAAAGGTCATTTAGAATTATAGTTACAGTTTGTTCTGGTCCATTTACATGCTTAATCTTTTTGGGGCTCTCAGACAACAGGTCAAATATTTATTTAATTTTTTTTTAAAAGGACAGACATGTTAAAGGGTTCATACCACTCTCACACTGACATTCAGCCCTTGTGTGCCAGCATTCACATTATATGCAAATAGCTTGGCACCACCTTACTGCATCACACTTGTGTGCAGTGGGAAAAAAAAAAAAAAGACTGATTTGTGCCTTTACTAAGAATGCTCTTCTTTTCATCACCTTGTATTCAGTACTGGAAGACAGTGGCTAGAAAATGATTATAATCACATCAAAGTGTGGTGTGGATTTCTCATTTTAAAATAGTGTTTTTCAGGCTTTTTTTTCCATCTAAAGAACACAAAGTTATCTTTTTGTGCTGTATCTCAGGTTCAAAGCAAGCATTCATCCTCTAGAACATTGTTGAGATGAAAGAACTATTTAAAAGTCAACAGGGCTGTTGTCAGCCATTCTCTCCAGATTTTAGGACAAACCAGTCCAACATCAGACATTTCAGGTGCAATAAATATAACTCTCTCCAACAGAGTGCTCATGCACACACACAAATCTGTCTTGTTTTCCCCCCTCAAGGAAGAATCTGCCTCTCATCATTAATGTCACAGCTACATCGTGGCCATAAAACAAAATGTTACTCAACTACATACAGTACAGTATATACAGTACCTTATTAAAACTGTGAAAAGGGGGCTTATTACTAGTACCTTGGGATTGATGTGCTCTAGGGGATCAAGACAGGACTTCAAATAACTATGCAGCTGGATTTATGAAGGCAAATTTATTGCAAAACAAAGCCCAATAAATTTCACGCATGCCAAAAGCAGCAGCATGCTTGAGGAAAATTACACAGGTCTAACATAACAGTCAACTGTAGCTAGCTCAGCTAAAGAGAGATTTCCATTTCTTGGCACAATAACAAATCCTCAAGCAGAGAGGGGCTAGGGGTGAGATTTTTTCCTCTGTAAGTAACTTAATGAATGAAGTACTAATTAACATTATGGCATTGATAAATGGAGAGAGAGATTAGGGATATACTCGATATTCAGGCCTTCCCAGATGGACTGTCAAAGCCACATTAATTCCTATCTCATTGGAGCATCTGCTTCTCCCATAATCCACTGCCCCTTGGTACGAACAACACAAACTGTTGTGACTCAATTCGATTTATATCAATCTAATTTCTTTTAATCCAATTTGTATTCCAATCTACTACCTTCTAATCACTTAAATCTTCAGCCTCCATCTGGTAAATTTTCTCTCAAAATTAACAGAGCAGATGCCTCTGCAATTGTCTTCTACAGTCAGGCTAATCATGCCCTAGCAGTGGCCTACAGAACTCTCTGAATAGTACGTGACTTAAAGCGTTGCCCTTCTTATTACAAACATGGTGATGCAGGAAGGCCATTTTGTCTGTCATTAATTGGTTAATTTGCATAACACTGCCAGGGAAGATGCCTAGAAAACAAAGGCCAAGAGTGGAAAGCTCCACGAAGACAGCGCACCATGCTCGTCATTTGTCACATGGGCATTACACCCTGAATCACCTATTGTTTGGGGTAACAAATATGGAACTGGATTACAACTAAATACATACCCAAAGTCTAATCTATGTGCAGTATTGGATTGCAGGGTGTTTGGTGTCATTGCCACTGAATTTGCAGCATGACATAGCTCTACATTTCTTGGAAAAAAATATCTCCAAGCTACATTTCAAAACAAATACTGTACATACAAGAAGATAATATTTTCATGACTGCAGGTTGTGCTCCATAATACAAGTGATAAATTAAGTAGACTCTGGCTAGTATGCAGTTACACTAGTTTCATTCCTGTGGGGAGCTCAATCATTACGCGTAATGGATTCAGTAATTTAAGCTTTCACCTTATATATAAATTGGACAGTGATTTTAGCTGACAACAGCAGGGACAGCATTTCCTAAATAATAATAATACCTAAATGTATATTGTCCTTTTCATCTGTCATTTGAAAAAAAAAGAACATTTTACAGAGGAGGTCAGTGTAATTATTCCCATTTTACAGATGTGGAAACTGAGGCACAAAGAAACAAACTGACTTGTTGAAGGTCACCCTGCAGAGCCATGAACAGAAAACCCAGGTCTCCCAAGACTCAGTCCAGTTCTGTATCCACTAACCCACACTGCTAAAAACAAACAATATAAGAAAAAGCAAAGATAGGAACATTATCAAGTATTAGCTAGAGGTTTCATGTTTAGTTTAAATTTAATATATGGAGAGCTTAGTCCCCAGCTGTGTAGGAGCAGAATTCAGTATGCCTAGGGGAATGCAAACATGGTTTTTAAAATCTTTCTCCTTCCTCCAGTACTGGCTAGTAGGTTTAGCCTTCCCCCTATTAGGTAGCTAGTGAATTTTTCAATACTCTGTATCTACAGTATGCCCCATCCTCCGGTTGTTGAAAAATTCACCAGCTACCTTTGACCAGCCACAGAATGTTGGGGAGGGAGAGGAAGGCTATGCTTGGTTAAGGAGAGGGAAGAATAGGCAGTCTTTTCCCCCCTCCAACAACCTGTCAAGCCTTTCTGTGCTTATTCCCCTCCCTCATACCTACTAAAGCCTCCCTCCATGTGCCTGCCATGACAGGTGGTCCAGATTTTCACCGAGAAACTCTGGTAACACTATGTTTACAACACCTCACCATTTAGTGTCATCTGTGAATTTAATTAGCATGCAGTTTACCCACTCCTCCAGGTTATTAACAAAGATGTTAACAAGACACAGACCAAAAAAATGATCCCTGCGGCAAACCAACCAATACCTTCCTCCAAATCAGTACATTGCTGTCTATCATTACCCCATATTTGCAGTCATCCAGCCAGTTGTTAGTCCATGTGATGACACTGATATCCAAACCAATTTGCATTAATTTTTGAACTAATATTGTGTGGCACACTGTACCAAATGAAGGTATATTACTAGATGCCTAACTCCACTGAGCTGCTTTGCAAATCCCAGCCTACATCTACTGCATTGCTTTTAGCCACTTAGTTTTTGTTATACTAGAATATCTAATCTCTTCTTGTTGCTCCTGTTCCACCTGCTACTCCCCAGCAGTAAAGTCTGCTTCACTGCTAAATGCAAGTCAGGAAACATCCACATCATCATCCGTGAGCACTTGCAGTGACACAATCCAGAAGCAGTCAGTCAAACTCTGGCAAGGGGTAGCAGAGTCATTAGAAGAAGCAAGATGGCGATAGATTTAATGTGTTTAACAGTTTTCTAAATTGGTCCTGAAATGAGGAATTAGCAATAAAGGGAATGGGGTAAGGAGGTTTCGGAAGGAAATGCTATTTTTATTCATTAAAATTGATGGAGAAGAAGAGTGAAGCTCTGAGTCAGGTAGCTTTGATGATGTCATCACAATTTTATTCAGCAGAGAAATAAGAATATCGAGGAATAATGTGCCTCCTCATTGCCATTACTGTGTATCAAGGTTACAATTTTATTTTTATCTTCAAGCGTTAAGGTATAAGGGAGTTCATATAAGGATTGATTCCTGAAGAAAGGACCCTTTGGTAGGAAACATCATTATCAGGAGAAAAGGTAAATAATGCCATCCAGCCTCATTTCAGCACTATTATCCACAAAGAGCAGCATGAGCACACATTCCATGCAAGATAAGAGGATTGAAAGAGAAGACAATACAAAACATAGGGCTCCATATATACCCTACTATGGTTTATATATATATGACTACAAACCAGACATCTAAGAATGGCATAAAGGATGGGGAGCAATCCACTGTTGTTGCTTATTGTTGTTTGTATTGTGATAGCACCTAGGAGACCTAGTAGTGGACCAAAACCCCAGTGTGCTAGGTGCTGTACAAACACAGAACAAAGAACATATGTATTTATTTATATGTGTGTGTGTGTATATATATATATACACACACACACACAAACAGGAGGGTGGGGGGGAATTGGAACTGGACTTAAACACTGAATCTGTAAACCCCTAACCTGGGCCTCATTTTCTCTAGGTAATGGATCTACTACACTTACTGACTAAGAACATTCACTGACTGGCAAATGTTTTTATTTGTACCAAAACCAGATGCAAATCTCATGATTTAAACTTACCTCTAAAATATATAGACTCGTGCTATATACACCTCTACCCCGATATAACGCTGTCCTCGGGAGCCAAAAAAATCTTACCGCGTTATAGGTGAAACCGCATTATATCGAACTTGCTTTGATCTGCCGGAGTGTGCAGCCCCGCCCCACCCGGAGCGCTGCTTTACCGCGTTATATCCGAATTAGTGTTATATCGGGTCACGTTATATCGGGGTAGAGGTGTATATTATTTTTTCCCTGTGAGCTTATTATGAGGTCACTGATTTCTCCTCCTTCAAACTCCTTCTCAATACCTACCTTTTAAAGGATGGTTCCCCTACAACTGTGAGGTCTTTGGAACAGAGACTTTCTTTTTACTCCACAGTTGTACAGTGCCCAGCACAATGGAGTCCTGGTCCATGGGCTCTTAGGTGCTATCACAATAAAACAACAATGGATTGCTCCCCATCCTTTGCCTAGGTGCCACAATTTGTTCAACTCTTCACTAAAATGGCAATGACCTAAACATGGAGATCTAACTATTTTTTGAATGCTGAAAAGAAACGGAAACTCAGCTGTCTATGGAATAGAGGTGTAAAAATCTCCACACAAGTACCATTTAATGAGCAAGCATAAAATCCAGGCATCCTGATCTGCTTGAATCTCTTAGTGGTTTTCAAACTGATGCTATGCATTCCAACAATGGTAGACCTTTACATATAGGATATCACCAGCATAGTGAATGTACTTAGATATAGATATCAAACAACATATTAATACAAGACCTGAGGAAGACCAGGAAAACCAAGGAGCTTTGTGGGAATACAAAAGAAATACTGACCAAAGGAAATCAGAAGCTATTTGCCACACTATATATGGCATATGAATAATATGATAAAGTCAGCACAGTCTCATTTAAATCTGTATTTAAAAAGCATGCTATATTCCTGATATACATGCTTGTGTAATAGTGATAGTTATGTCAGATTTTCCGTTCTCAAAGGTTTATAACAGAACTCATGGAAACTGTAGGCTGAAACATGGCAAAAGGAATTTTTACCACCCTAATGTACATTTAGCCTCCAGTTCAGGAAAGGACCTAAGCAGATGCCTAAGTCCCTCTAATTCATGAAAGCATGGAAGAACATGGTTAATTTTACAGGACTTAAGCTTGCGGTTAAAGATAAGCAAATTCATAAGTACTCTCCTAAATAGGGGTATTTCCTGAATATATGCCTTAAATACAGACATTTTATAGTTAGAGAGGTCTGAGAAAAAATTAATATGGCATAGTTTGAGATGCTTTAGACACTCATCACTCAATCTGCAGTTCTTTTTGTTGAAATATGTGTGACTACTTTTAGACTAGGAGTAGATTGTGAAAGGCATGTAGGTGCCTACTGCCTTTGAAAATTGACTCCTAGGTTATTAATTATTATTATGGGTTTGTTTGTTTTGTGATTCAAATGGGCACGTGGGCGGCCAAATTGGTGATCAGATGATTCAAAACTGAATTCCAAGTTCAGGAACTGAGTTTACTGCATTCCTCCTGGCCTGAAAAGGGTTGTGAACATTGTAGAGATCTCATTCATCCCAGACCATGGACATCACCACCAACCGCTCTTCCTGGTAACTGAGGAGCTATGCTGACTTGTTCTAGAGGGAGCAGCACCCAGGCCTTCTATGCTGGAGGTAGAGCTGGTGTTATACAGGATTAAGAACTGGGGTGAATGAAGGGGGAAACTGTATATGAAGGTGAGGGCTCTGATGGAGGGCAAAGGAAAACAGGTATTATCTGAAACACATGCATTGCATGTATGCCATGACTGTTTAATCCTTTTTTATAATAGGTATATCTGTATTAATCTAATACTGTATCTCTATTCTATAGATATATTCTATAGATAGATATGAAGAATTGTGTCAAAGACTTTGAGCTGTGGGACTAGAGCTAGTTTCTTTTAGGGATAGAAGAGGTACAAACAGATTGATTCAAAGTAGGTCACATTTTATTTAAATGAATTTATTTAATCAGCCTTTCATTACATGATAAAGGAAACATTTGTCACCTGACCAGCAGCACTGATAAATATGCTTATGTACAGATTTCTATTGTCTGAAATGCAAATAACTTGGCACAAAACAAAGTAAAAACAAAATTCCAATTTTAAATCAATATGCCTATCAATGTACCAATGTGGCAAATTGAAATTTATCATCTCAATAACTATTCTGCAATTCTTAATACTTACACAAAGCAGAAACTGGAGACACAGTGACTGTCTCATTTGGGAATAGCCTTAATTTGTAGATGCTTATAGGCAAATTTTCAAACATGGACATCTACTGTGCACCATAAGAAATGCCAAACAGGTACTTACATATACAAATCAGGTTGGGTCACCTTCCCACACAGACTAAATTTACAGTGTAAAATTGTTTGTTTTTACAGTGTAAATTAGATCAGGATCAGGCTGTATGTTTGCAAAAGTGGCAGTTTTTGGGAGTACAGCTTAGGCACAAATATTTGAAAATGTGTTGTGTTAAAGTAGAAACATTCTCCTCTTTGCTTAGTTCAGTTTTTAGCCTCCTTATAGATTGTAAACCAGTGGATGAAACCTCATGCCCAATTCAGTACATCAGCACAATTCAGTACACCAGCGCAATCCAACAATTCTTTTTTTTTCAACATGATGCAAAAAACTGAAAAAAGAAAAAAGTGCAATTCAAATGGGCTCAAACCAGACACAATAAGGTCATCCTAAGTGTTAAGGTCAAGCTGTATATTCCCAAGAAAACAGCCTGAAATAAACGAAGTACAAGTTAACAGTGACACTGGAGAGGAAGTTACTTAATATTCATGTTGACAGAAAAGAAGAAAGGATTAATCATGTGGAATTAGCATTTTCATTCAGGACTCAGTTGAGTCCTGTGTTCTAGTTTGAGGGGAAGACGGCTGCTTCACAGTAGCATTTTACATCTCTCATTTATCGAAACATTGCAGCTTGCTCCTAACTGTCATTAACTGATGAATAATGAAAGACTTCCTTACTTTTACTTCAGATTAATCATGCTGTTCCCTTGGTCTTTCCATTCCTGAATGTGTTGTTCTGAACCTTTTTTCTGTTGTAGGATAAAGGAATCTGTTTTAATTAAATTTCAATTCTATTGGGGGGAAATGGTCTATAATAAAAGGGCATCACCTAGCATTTTCATCTCATAGTTCTGGTGTTGCAGTGCCATACAACAATTATCCTTCTGAAAGTAGAAGCATCACTTTTATGTTAATTTTACCCTGTTCTTTTTATGTGTGTACACACACACACACACACACACACACACAAAGTATCTGTCAAAAAATAATGGATCACAGTTACCTGGTGTATGAAACGCTAAGTAAAATTGTTAATCAAATATGTATACTTATAGCGATTAAGGAAAATTACAAATCATTTGCCAAAAGCAATGTATTAACCCCTTTTAGTTCATACAGCTAACTTATTTTAGGTCATTTTTTAAACCTACCTTTGTTATAATGTCTTTGCATGCCCCCCACTCCACTTAACAAATGTTTACATTGAAATCCTAACATTTTATATAGAATATATGTTGTTTTTCCCACAATGAGCAACACATTGATTAGCATGGCATATTTGGCTATTTAATGGAGTCTAATTACTGTAGAAAAATCTAGAGGAATAAAGGATTTGCCAGACTGGATCAGACCACACTTCCATCTAGTTTTGCATCATGCTTGGGGGGCAGGGGAGAGAGAGAGAATGTATAGCAGTTGTACAATGCTGTACAAGGGACAAAATTTCTCATAATCACCTCCAGGTGATCAGATTACATCCTGAAACATAAGCTTTGATTAACCTTTCCACATTTTAACTTATGTAGCAACAGATGTTATTTATGGTTAGAAAATCATCCAACCCTATTTTAAAAGATCCAGCGAATATTCAGCAACCCAGTCCAATTTTTCTTTCCAAAAAGCAACAGCTCTAAAGACAATCTATTCCAATCTCTATCTACTTGACTCTACCTGACAATCATTTTGATTACTGTGCAATGTTATTCTCAACTAGGATATAATACTATCTAAAATATTCTTCCTAAAATAATCTTACAGGGTATATTGAGTGTGACTGGCTATAAGAATTGGATTAATTGCAGTGGATTATAGAAATTAGAGATTTAAAAAAAAAATGCCTATTATATCTTTTCAACCATCAATCTACAAATATGGGATCATATGGCTTTATCCAGTCTAGTTTTGAATGCCTCAAGCAATGACAAACCCCTTCCCTTGGGAGATTATTCCACAGTTTAATAGACCTCACTGAATTCCAGACTAAATTTTCATTTGCTTAATTTCACCTCATTATACCCAATTGTGCCATCCTAAACAGCACCTCTTCTGCTACAATATCTAAACCCTTGAAAGACTGGTAGACTCTTACATTTGCATTTTAACTGTGCATTTCCATGCACTAACAGGTTTCAACTTCATTTAAGTTTAAGCCAGTTCTGAACTTCCTAAGGGCTTGCCTTCACTACCGGGAAGATCGACGCTGCTGCAATCAATGCAATGGGTATTGATTTAGCAGGCCTAGTGAAGACCCACTAAATTGATGGCAGAGCACACTCAGGTCGACTCCAGTATCTACCTCTCCGAGAAGAGTAAGGAAAGTCGACCGGAGAGAGTCTCCCATCAACACAGCTCAGTGAAGACACCGCAGTAAGTCAACCTAAGCTATGTCGACTCCAGCTACGTTATTCAAGTAGCTGGAGTTGGCGTAACTTAGGTCGACTTTACCCCAGTAGTGAAGACAAGCCCTACATTTGTAATGCTTTCCCCCCTGGCCCCCAAACAAAATTGTTGCAGTGTTACTGTAATGTATTTTCCCCAAAATTGCTGACATGTACTATCAGTCTGAACTCCATCTGATCAGAGTTTGTGTCTGGGAATATTGAAGAAGCAACCTAAATTCTTGAGATAAGTACCCATTTAATAGTGACAGTTCTATCAGCTTTACCATTTCATTTACAGACTAGTCAATAACACATCTGCCTTTGCCCACAAACCTTACAAATCCTCATTCCTTTCTTGTTGTCTTCTCTGATTTCTCTCTAGTTTGTGAGCTTCTTTCTGACACTAGAAATGCCCTTGTATTACAAGACTAAATTCACCCCTTTGCAGAATGCATAAAGACTGTGCAAAATTCTCAACTTAGTTTTTCAAGGGGATGGAATTGTTATAGATTATTTTCCCCCAGTTGCCTTAGTTTGCATTTTGGATTTGTTATGTAGGATCAGACCATTGGTCCATTGGGTCTGATATCCTGCCTCTTGCAGTGTTAATGTTACAGAAATCAAACACTAACATATCTAACTAATTTTTGTGGATGCTCTACTTGTGTGGATATGAAGCTTTCTTCCTGAAGCATAAGATTTGATTACTGATATTGTGGGTTGGATCCCATTTTATTTCCTAGCTATATTGTAAACTACTCTAGATCCCTTTATATTATTAGCTGCATAACTGTCCTCACTTGAGTTTTGAAAGCTAGCATCATTATTGTCTCTGCTCTTTTAGTGCAGAATTATTAGTTTTGGATGATCTTTAAAATGAACGTTTTCATGTAGTCTAAATTTACACATTTACTAACATTATCTTCTGCTTCTCCCTAATGCTGCTATCTCTAGGAAGTGATATTATCACAGCCAGCAGAATGTGTTCTTTCAGAGCAAAACCGATAACACTGATTTTCAAAGGCTTTTAATGTAACAGAAAAGGGTAAAATGGTCCCCTATACTTGAACATGTAATTTTTCTCCCTATCTAACAAGAAATGCAATTACTGGTGAACGTAGAATGGATCTCGGTATTTTGTTGGAGTTATAGTAGGTATAACCATCTTGATATTTTATATTGTTTACAAGATTCCATCTTGCAATATGTTCACATTAAAACTGTTGTTAGATATTGTTTTCATCAATCTTTCCTGAGTTTGTTTTTTAAGTTTAATTAAGATGCATTTTAACATTACAGAGCCAAATACTTGGGTTATACACTTAAGATACTACACAGTGTGGGCAGCACACACACTCACAGTTGCCATTAGATGCATGCAAGGAATGAAAAATCCTGTCATTTCTAGCCAGGATATCATGTATGAGGACAGCTGAATGCACTACAAGCTATAGGCACTATTCACTGATGTTGTAGCAGCATCTTGCTCTTCCTGTTGTTCCATGGCAACATGTGCTCTTGCTGGATTTGGGGTCAATCAAACTCCTTTGCCTTCACACCATGTTCCTGTTGCCAGAGCAATGTGCTTCTGCTAGTGCATTCTTATGCCTCTTAGCAGGATATCGTCTGGATGTCCATCTTGCATGCACTGATATTTGTAACAATTTTTGGGCTGTTTACACACTTTTCCTCCTCATTACAACCACACAGATATGAACAGATTTAGCTGGATTTATCCCTAAATATTTAATCTGCTACCTCTGTTCTTCTCTGCACAAAAATAGCTGAGACGCCCTTTACATCTGTTCCCCATGATTTAGGTATCTAGTGCTATTTCAAAAGGAGTAACATATCTTAAAGGAGCTTTCACAATTTTAACAACTGTTTCTAGAATATACAACATGGAAATTCACAAATCACTTCCTTGTCTTATTAATTATGCCTGAATTAAGTCACACTCTTTTGATGTTCAAGATCCATATCCAAATTGTTAAGCTTGGGCCCATCTATAGTGGCCCTGGAAAGCACAAGAGACATTTATTTTTATTTCAGCATACCATACACTCTCTTCTAACCATTTGTTTCCAATCACCCTTTTTAGTCCCTTTTCCCGCTCAATATTCAGTCAACATTTTCATGGATATTTGTCTTGTTGGAATTGCTTCACTTGATGAGCCAGTATTCCTAATACTTCCTGTGATGCCGAAGGCTGAATTGCTTATCACAATGGAGTAATCATATTATTGCCAGTGGGGTGATGATACTATTATATATAAATAAACATCAGGCCAGTTCTCTGCTAGTGTAAGTCAGCATTGCACCATTGGTTTCAATGGAGCTATGCAGATTTGCACCAGCTGAGGATCTGGCTCATCAGGTTCAGAGGTTCAACATTGTGCCCCTCATTTTGTTTATGGAGAATGTGGCAGATTAAGTCTCTTGGGATGTTCAAGAAGTTGATGATATCACATAAGTAATTTTAGTTGGTGACAAAGCTATTCTGGAAATTTTGATCCTTCTTCTGCACCTATTTAAGTAAACTGGAGTTTGGCAACTGACTTAAATGGTGGTAGGCTCAAGGCCTCTGTCACCAAATAGAATGACTGGGACTCTACTCTACATTTTAAGTGGGTGAGAGGTCAATTGATACCCTATAATGCCTTCATACACTACCGCAGGGGGCACCACTATGGAAGCAACCTTTGCCATGTTACAGTATGAGACACAATACTGTATTTGCAATATTTACTGTTCCATATATAGAAAATACAACAAATATCACAGTATAATGAATGTTGATTTCTTTATAATACTAGTTTTTGTTTGTTTGTTTTTACTTGTAGAAATGCACATAGTTCCTCTATCTTGTTCTCCAGGGTTAAATGTTACTCTACTGTCACCACTCTATTCCTCAAACAAACAAAAATAGCCATCTAATTAAATCTGAAGCTCTCTTGACATTAAACAAGTTGATTAAAAAAAGACAAAGAATCTACTGTCAGCACACATAACCCTTTAAGATAAATAAAACCCAGCAAATGTTATTCACTGAAAAAAAAAAAAGACTACTCATAATCAGTGCTTCCCCCCAATCCCTCCTGTATAACAAATAGTAAGTCCAAGGACAAAGTCTCCCCTACTCCGAGTCAGTGCATCCCCAGAGATTATAATATCTCATGCATTTTTATATCTAGATACTGTTTTGCCTATTTTTTAGTCTATCCATTTTTTCATCTTCCACATTGTTCTACAATGTGCTGAGAAAGCACTAAGAATGAGGTATTGCTCACATGAGGAATCTCTTCTTGACAGACCAAATAATGAGGATAGTACCAGCAAGAAAGAATGAAAGAAGGAAACTTTATTTTTAAGTGAGTTTTAAGTAAGATATTGCCTCTCAGTGCACTGTGGCTAACTGTTAAACGGAAGCTACTAAACTTAGACACTTTTAGATCAGCAGGTCCAGATAATATGCATCCAAGAGTTCTAAAAGAGCTGGGTGAGAAGTTCACTGAATCTTTAATGTTGATTTTCAGTAAGTCTCAGAGCACTGGAGAAGTTCCAACAGACTCGAAGAAATATGATTATGACCCAGGTAATTATAGGACTGTCAGTCTGACATCAATCCCAGGAAAGATACAGGACTCAATTAATAAAGAATTAAAGGAAGGTTATACAATTAATGTAAATCAACATGGGTTTATGGAAAATAGAACCTGTCAAACTAATTTGATTTTTTATGAGTTTACAATTGTGGTTGATAAAGGTAATAGTGTTGACATAATATACTTTGACTTGGTACCGCACAACATTTTGATTAAAAACTAGAATAAAAAATTAGCACAGAATACATTAAATGGATTAAAAACTGGCAAACTGATAGGTCTCAAAAGGTAACTGTAACATGATCAAGCGGGTGTGTTTCCAGTGGGATCCCACAGAGGTCAGTTCTTGGCCCTATGCTATTTAACACTTTTATCAATGATCTGGAAGAAAACAAAATAGTCACTGATAAAGTTTCCAAATGACATAAAAACTGGGGGAGTGGTAAATAATGAAGAGGACAGGTCACTGATTCAGAGTGATCTAGATTGCTTGGTAAACCGGGCACAAGCAAACAATATATGCTTTAATATGGCTAATCGTAAGTGTATACATCTAAAACTAAAAAAACATAGGCCTTATTCACAGGATGGGGGACTCAATCCTGGGAAGCAGTTACTCTGAAAAAGATTTGGGGATTGAGGTAGATAATCAGCTGAACATGAGCTCCCAAAGTGATGCTATGGCCAAAAGAGCTAATGAAATCCTGGGATGCACAAACAGGAGAATCTCCAGTAGAAGTAGAGAGGTTATTTTATCTCTGAATTTGGCACTGGTGCAATTGGTGTTGGAATTCTGTGTCCAGTTCTAATGCCCACAATTCACGAAGGATGTTGATAAATTGCAGAGGGTTCAGAGAAGAGCAACAAGAACGATTAAAGGATTAAAAAACATTCCTTGTCAATCTATTTAGCTTAACAAAGAGAAGTTTAGGGTGACTTCATTACAGTGTATAAGTAACTACATGGGGAATAAATATTTGACAATGAGCTCTTCAATGTTGCAGAGAAAGATATAACACAATCCAAAGACTGGAGACAAATTCAGAAGCTAGACAAATTTCAGACTGAAAATAAGGCGTAATTTTTTAAAAGTGAGAGTAGTTAACCATTGGAACAATTTACCAAGGGTTGTGATGGATTCTCCATCCCTGACCATTTTTAAATCAAGACTGGATGTTTTTTATAAAATATATGCTCTAGGAATTATTTTGGGACAGTTCTATGGCCTTTGTTATATAGGTGGTTAGACTATATGATCACAATGGTTCCTTCTAGCCCTGGAATGTATGAATCTATAAACTGCACTACCACTCACTTGTGGACTGACAACAAGGAGAGCAACGTTTTAGGGGTTTGTTTCCTATGTTGTCAAAGTTTAGATCCTGAAACTTCTTATCCCATAGTAAGCATCATTTGTAATGGACACATGGTATTACTAAGATGTTCTTTCAACAAGTTAGGATATTAGAAGACCATTAACAAGCAATTTACATGAGGCCTGACTGCATTTTATTTTGTTTTGGTTTTAAATTTAGACTCAATGGACTGATCGTTACCCAGACAAAAGTGCAACTAAAGTCAATAAAAGTTTTGCTTGATCAAATAGTGCATGATCAAGCCCAAAAGCGAGAATCTAAGCCTAAATTTAGACTCAATGGACTGATCGTTACCCAGACAAAAGTGCAACTAAAGTCAATAAAAGTTTTGCTTGATCAAATAGTGCATGATCATGCCCAAAAGCGAGATTCTAAGCCTATATTTAGTTTCTCTATATAACTTTCATTTGCAAACTTGGAATAAATAAATTGCATTTCATTCCATTCCAGATATTGCAGACTATGGACACAATTTTCAAAAGTGCCTAGCTGCCATAAAGCCTGAAGTCTCATTGAAAGTTAGCGGTGGGGAAGAAGGAAATATTTTATTCACCCATATGAGGGGAATGATAGTCCTACATTTATTTTAGATATCTCGTGGACAGCCAAGAATGGGGTCCACTATTGAGAGAACTATAAGGCAGCAAGATATTCTGTTGCCCTTGGCCATCACTAGTGTCATGATCCCCAAATATTCTCACCTCATTAATTAATCTCTCATATTTTAATATGACTTGAGACAATTGAAACTTAGGGGGCAGGCAGCAGAGCACCAGCTGCAGTCAGCTAGAGAAGAGACAATTAATTATGGTATAGAGAGGGATTTTGCTCTAAAACAATGTTCTTCATATCCAGGAAGTTTCATAAAAGTGGAACTGATTCAGTCGGGAACAGTTTAGTGAATCTATGTTGCCACTATCTGCCTTAGAAGGAGAATTAAATATGTCTCACTGTGAGGAGTTTGCTTTTTCCATGAGTAAAAAAATAGCAAAAATTGGACCAAATTTGCTGCATCAGTGGTCACGATCTATGACTGGTGGGAACATATGTCACTTCAGTACAAGTTTCAACCAGTTTCACTCACTAATGGCTTAGAGTAACTGCAACTGCTACTGTACCTGTGAGTTCAATATTTGCCCCTAATTGCTAGTAAAATGAAACAGGGAGGTTTAGAGTCTGCTATTATTAATCCCTCTCTGAGGCAAGCCAGTGGGCCAACTCCTCTCAAGGAAAAGGTTATCATCAAAAGTAAGTTTTTCAACATCAAGAAATGGCTCTTCTGCAGAATAATTGTCTCTATGTCTCTTCCCTTTCTGGACAAACTTATGGATGGGCTGTCAAGAAATCTCTAGAATCACTTGGATTCTTTAAGTGCCCTTGATACTGTGTCAGATCAGTTTCAGGCTTGATTATAGTATGAAGATTGAAATTATCTTGCTTCTTCTGAATGACAGAGATCAGATATCCATGGACAGATCCAATACCACTGACCAAGAGTACTGATCGTCTCCTCCGTAGATCTGTGAAGAGGGTGGCTTGAGAATTGCCTGTCAGAGAATTGCCAAAAGACAAGTACATAAAGAGTAAGCCAGTCACTTTTGGATACTAATCAGTTGTACTAATGGGTTATCCTTGTAAACAAATAAACTTATTTCAGCTCTAGAAAATAATTGTGTCTGTTTGCCTGTTCATTACCTAGATCAGGGGTCGGCAACGTTTGGCACGCGGCTCACCAGGGTAAGCACCCTGGCAGGCCGGGCCAGTTTATTTACCTGCTGATGCGGCAGGTTCGGCCGATCGCGGCCCCCACTGGCCGCGGTTCGCCGTCCCGGGCCAATGGGGGCGGCGAGAAGCCGCGGCCAGCACATCGCTCGCCCGCGCCGCTTCCCGTCGCCCCCATTGGCCCGGGACGGCGAACCGCGGCCAGTGGGGGCCGCGATCGGCCGAACCTGCCGCGTCACCAGGTAAATAAAACTGGCCCGGCCCGCCAGGGTGCTTACCCTGGCGAGCCGCGTGCCGAACGCTGCCGACCCCTGACCTAGATGGAGATAATTAATATTTTGTGACTCTAATCACAGGTGAAATCCAGTACATTACTGTGAAGCTACGGGAAAGTAGTTTTGACCAACATATGACATGACTTTCAATTCCTTTTAGCTGAGGTATTTAGAAAGACCACATTATGGTAAGAGCAATAAGTTTACCCATAAGTTGTTTAAACTTACAGTACTTAACTGCCTGTCTAATTTTATATGGGATCCAATCAAAGTGATATGCCCTGCTTCAAGTAACACCTTTATATTTCCATAAAAGACAAAATAATATTTATGAATTACCACACCTCAGTCATATCATTAATATGATCTGAAAGGCTGTGAGCATAGATTTCTACTATACAGCAGTACCGTGCATTTTAGAGAGCATAAAACAGTTGCATCGATCTCTGTCAATGGGCCCAATCACAGGATTCTCTGTGTGCAATAATAAAGTCCAAAGCAGCTTAAAAAGCTGTGGGTTCACTGCAGAGGACTAAAGCAGTCAAAACCCTAAGCAGAGAGGTCTTACTGCCAAGTTCTATATGCTGAGTCACTGTGGCGGACTCCAGAGGGACAGCTGGGAGGTAATCAGGAGGCAAAGGTTCCATGCACAAATATAGATCTTCTAGGCCAAAGCTAACTTGAGGAAAGCAGCAAGCCATGTTTACCTTCTTCCCCCATTTAACAGTAGTAGCAGCCCCTGCGCCCGTCATCCCAGCTTCACTGAAAGAGGTTGGTTGGGGTTGGGTAATCTGTACCTTAGCCCCATAACATTTCAATATGGAGCAAGGTCCTTTTACTTGGGTTTGGCTTAGTTTTCTAAGTTTTCAGAAACTGTTTGACACCCAGATGATAGGGTAATTGGTATCTTATAAATGCCTAGAAAGAAATGTGGAGACAGAGAAAAGCATGGCCCAAAGTGAGTAAAACATTTAAGAATGAGAATTTTTTATTTGCTTCACAGCTACAGTAACACAGTTCTTGCATTTCTAATTTCCCAAGTCTATGGCCATCTGAATTTATTTAGCTTTTGCAAAGCCCAGTTAATAATTCAATTCCCTACACCAGCACTTCAAAGGGCCTATTTGAAGAGGAAAGGTGGCAGAATCTAGCCCTCATTGAATAAAATCCATTGGTAAAACAACAATGCAAGAGATTACCATTATGTGGTTTGTCTCTCATGTCTATCTGCCCAGTGAACATAGTTTTTTGACAGCCAATCAACAACTACAGCATGAGATAAAAATATCAGAAGTACCTCAACTAAAATTACAAATTAAGTGACATAAAATAAAATAAAAATTATTAAGACAAATGTGCAAAATGATTTCCCGAGCAACAACCAATGCTCCTTTTCTTTTCTTTTTTAATGTTTCAATGTGATGTCTTCATTAGCAAATCCTCTGTGTAAAGTTAATCCCTTTTAGCTACTTAGGGCTTACAACAGCTCCCATCTCCCATTCCTGCCAATATGTTCTGCGGATGATACAGTAACAGCCTGTACGAGATATATATTTTATGAAATCTGCTCACCTATAAATAGTTACCGCAAAATCATATCGAGTCACCAGTGCTAGAAATTAGAAAACTAGACAGTTTACTTTGTGTGAATCACATAGGATGCCAGTTCATTATCACATGTGATGTTTCTTTTAAACTGAATTCCCAAACTCAAGTTGAATGTTGTCAAATACACAATGGCATTTGACCCAGTGCCTACGGTAAATATTTAATTTACTCAGATTTAAGCTAAACATGCTGAATTGCTTGTTTTGCTGCCTCACTATAATTAGAAGTACAGAGAGGTTCCTTCCATTTTCTAAGCATAAGAGAACACAACAGAAAGGATTTTGTCCTATGTACACGTGAACGTTGTATGCAGATAAAACAGTCTCTCTCGCTCTCGTCTCTTTGTGTTCCTTATGTTTACCTTATAAATATGTACATGTAACAAACATATGCTATGTAGAACTGATTTAAAGTTTTCCATGAAAACATTTTTCAATGAAAATGACTTTTCATCAAAAACAGAAACCCCCAAACAAAAAACAATTCTTCTTCTTTTTATTGGGGAGTAGCGGGGAGGTCTGAGGGGACAACCTGCCTTCAACAAAAACACAAGAAATTTTGATGGAAACTCAAAAATTTGCATTGTCTTTGGAATTTTTTGAGAAGAATTTATTTTCCTGATTAGCTCAAACATAATATACATAAAATCCAAATGTATTTAGATCACTTTCTTCTTAACGTGGTCTTTGTAAACTGCTTCTGTTGGGGAGACTAAAAAGAGAACTAAAAAGATGTGTGTGTATTATAATCCCTGACAGTTTTCCTGTTTGTTGTGTTCTGTGTCCTCAGGCTCTCTCTGATCCTTGTCTTTTTAGGATAACAACTCTTTGGGGCAGGGGCTGTCTTTGCTTTGTGGTTAAACAGCACTTAGTAAAACGAGGGCTCAATTGGATCGAGTACTCTGGGTACTACTATAATACAAATAAAGAAGATTGTGCCTGGTCATAATGCAGCCACACTGGAAAGACTCCTTTCCACTCCCTATATGGCCTTGGGTCAAACTGGAGGACGGGGAAAAGTAGGGAAGTACGTATGTGTGCTCATCCCCTGGAAGTTGACAAGGAATGGGTTGAGCCATGGCTCAATGCCCCCAACCTATCAGCCAGCAGGAACAAGTCTCACAGGAGAAGAAATCTCCACCCGATGTAGATGTGACACCGATTACTTTCCTCTGGGAGCAAGAGAAGAGCAGGGAAGGAATAGGGATCCTCCTGAGATTTCTAGGGCTCCTCCGGGGACAGCACAGTTACATGCTGCCCCATATTCCAGCTTAATCTCGCACTTAATAAATAAGAATATAAATTGTACTATTCTACATTTCTCTCCATGTCTTTGGCCTGGTCTACACTAACCCCCAAATTCGAACTAAGGTACGCAACTTCAGCTATGTGAATAACGTAGCTGAAGTCGACATACCTTAGTTCGAACTTACCGCGGTTCAGACGTGGTCCACACGCGGCAGGCAGGCTCCCCGTCGACTCCGCGGTACTCCTCTCGCTGAGCTGGAGTACCGCAGTTGACGGCGAGCGCTTCCGGGATCGATATATCGCGTCCAGACCAGACGCGATAAATCGAACCCGGAACTTCGATTCCCAGCCGCCGAACTAGCGGCTGGGTGTAGACATACCCTTTGTCTTCTCATAAAGGTCCAAAGACCATCATGGAAGCGTTAAGGTAACTGTCACTAAGCCATGATAAATTACTTTGTTTCTCTCTTTAATGTCTGTGAACATTTGAACTCATGTAGTTTATGAGGCACTGTGTAAGACCCTGGGGTCAGATTCATTTTTATTTATTTTGTATTATAAAAATGTTGAATTAAGAAGCGCACCTATCACTTGCTTTAAGCACCTTCAACGACATTTGAAATACGGACAGTATTGGATTTTCTTCATAGACCTGACAATGACCTTAACCCTGACCTGGAGAGACCATCTTTCTAAGCAGTAAGAAATAGTTCATTTTCAATGCCAGCTCAGTCCTATGAGAATGCCAATTATGCCAAGTTTGCAAAAACAGATGTATGGTGATTTTCTAATATAGACTACTTTACACCAGGGACAGAACTAAAACCATTCATCTCAATTTACTTAGGACCTAAGGCTTAATTTGAACTGTGGCCTCAAAGGTGAAAGGCCATCACTTTTTCCAATAATCTACCCATATGTGTTATTTGCAATAAATATAAACCATCCAGATTTACATATGAAAAACTTGTTTTATACAGACAGCTTCTTTTTTCTTATCCCTTGAATTATAGATTTCCATATAATACAATAGGCCCATATGTATAAAATATGTCCATATGTATCAAAAAGTTTATTAGTGCTATTATACCAGTGGTTATGTTTGCCAAACATTCTAAACAACGTTTAATAAAGATGGGCGACTGGTGAAACAACGATACCTAATCAATAGTATGTATGCATGATGACAATTGATTGAGATTCCCCAACTTAGGCTCCACTTCTGTTTACAAATACTCTAATAACAACCAGTGACACCAGATTTAAAAAAGCAGCTCAGATGCTTACTGAATTTGAGGGCATTTTTGAAATACACCAACCAAAGTGGCACTGTCACACATTTAGGGATGAGGATTCCTGAATAAAAGAAAAAAAGTAAGATTCATTTTGGATTAAATGATCAAAAATAAGCTTGAGGCAAACTTTGATTTAAAACTAAGTCACTTTAAGGCCCACCAAAGCACAAAAATACTAGTGTTACTTCACACCTGGCTTTGTGTAAGTGTAACCCACACCCCAAGCGGCACTATGTCCCTTAGGAGGCACAGGGCAAGGTTCGCCACACAATTCTGTCAATTTACAGCCATCCTCACCCACAACATGCTGTGCATTCAAGCCTTCAGCCTTTTCATTCAAAAAGCGGCGCGGGCGAGGGATGTGCTGGCCGCGGCTTCCCGCCGCCCCCATTGGCCCGGGATAGTAAATAAACAGGCCCGGCCCGCTAGGGTGCTTACCCTGGCGAGCCGTGTGCCAAACGTTGCTGACCCCTGTCCTATAGCGATCTTGCCATATATGCAAATAATAAATATACTAGACTAGAAAACAAGGGCCAGAGCCTGGCCCACACTCTGGTGGCACAAAGGGAGCATAAACCTGCTTTAACGTGGAAGTTGAAGATTCCCCATCTGGCATAATCCTCAAATGAGGTAGAGCTGGCACAGGGCATTCTAGGTCACTCTCTCCCAGCCCCTCCACAGTGCAAAGCAGTGGGAGTGGGCACGGCTCACTCTGACAATCCCTAGGCAACGTAACAAGCCATTATAATGGCTCCCTGGGAGCCATTATAAACCAGTGCAAGTTAGAGAAGCTCTGCTAATGCTCTAACTTGTACCAGAGACCAAGTCACCCCTTGCAGCCCAACGACTGGAAACAAACAGTGGGTCCTGTGCTCAGTGTAGTTCATACAGACTGAAGCATCAATCCCCTACTTTTTATTTGTGACCTAAGATCAATTTTAAACCCAGCTGTTGAGACTTAACTTGAATCCACTTCCTTAGTGTTCTCTTTTAATTTTACATTTCATGTTTGCTATACATCAATATATATAGACTGCAGTCATATCTACATGGTCATGATTCCAGTTGTAGTACTAATTTGAAAATGTACCTCTTTCGGTTCATAATTGTACAAGACAATCTTTTTCTTGTGTCACAGACAAGATAGGTGTTTTCAATGTTTGTTTGTTTCAGAAAAACTGCTTTTTATCATCTCTCTCTAGGCTTATGATGGCATTATAGTTTTATCCTTAGGGTAATTGTCAGATATTAATGATATCTTAGCAGTTGTAGGTCTGAGCAGTCCAGAAGTGAAAAATTAAATAGAAGTTTCAAAAATCTTTCAGGAGAGTCTTGCGCTTGGGCAATGACAAAGCACTTGTATTTGTTTATCATTAAAAACAGTAATATATGGATTCCAGAGATTTTTCAACCAAGGTTGCAGGGCAGAGTGAGTTATGATGCAAATAGTCAACTTTATACTTGTTTTTCCAGAAGTACCTAAAATTTATAATTGATTTGAGATTGCTTTTTTTCTTTACTCGTATTTGTGATTTCGAACTACTACCTGTAATTACAAAGGTATATTTTAGGCCATAAAGTCTTGGTTCCTGAGAAGAGAAAGAAAAAAAAAACCTTTACTTGCCAACTCTCCTTTACTTACATGGAGAGTTAGAAGTCTAAAAGTTTCAAGCCATCATTCTGGGATGTATTAGTATGAGTGTTGTAAGCAAGACACACAAAGCAATTCTTCTGTTCTATTCCACGCTGATTAGGCCTCAACTGGAGTAGTGTGTCCAATTCTGGGTGCCACATTTCAGGAAGGATGTGGACAAATTGGAGAAAGTCTAGAGAAGAGCAACAAAAATGATTAAAGGTCTAGAAAATATGACCTATGAGGGAAGATTGAAAAAAATGGTTTGTTTAGTCTTGAAAAGAGAAGACTGAGAGGGGACACAATAACAGTTTTCAAATACATAAAAGGTTGTTAGAAGGAGGAGGGAGGAAAATTGTTCTTCTTAACCTCTGAGGACAGAACAAGAAGCAATGGGATTAAATTGCAGCAAGGGAGGTTTAGGCTGGACATTAGGAAAAACCTCCTAACTGTCAGGATGGTTAAACTCTTGAAAAATTGCCAAGGGAGGTTATGGAATCTCCATCATTGACTAATCTGCTCTTAAAAAAATCCAAACACCTGTCAGGGATGATCTAGATAATACTTAGTCCTGCCATGAGTGTAGGGGACTGGACTAGATGACTAGGTCCCTTCCAGTTCTATGATTCTATGATACCTGCTATCTGGCATGCTCTGTCCACTTTTCCTGTAACTCTGTAAGATCCTCAGAGGTAGACAGGAAATTCTTCTTATGGAGCTGAACATGATATAACCAGGAATACTGTCAATGTGTAAAGTAAGGCATACTTTTAACCAGCAGACAACTAACAGGATGTTGGTGTTTTTTCCTTTATGGTAAGATTTTTACTGATTCCAAGTATTATTGATGTTAAATATTTGGTTAGATCATATAAATGACTTATCTGTTCACGTCTAATCTGTTCATTTTAATCCTTTTCATATGGTCTAAACAAAGTAGATTTGGACAAACCCTATGATACTCGCTGCAGAATAATGGCAAATGAGATTATTGGGAAGGATTAAAGAGGAATTGTTCCTGAGCCATGCACACACATGGGTATGTCTACACTGCAGCTGTGAGCATACTTCCTAGCACAGGGACAGACACACTAGCTCTGCTCCAGCTAACACACTAAAAAAATAGCAGCACAGTGTGGGCAGCAGCTCAGGCTAGACACCTGAGTTCAAACCTGTCCAAACCCAAGGGCTACATACTTGGTGGCTAGCCCAAGCTACCGCCCGTCCTACCTCCAGCTATACTACTATTTTTAGCACGCTAGCTTGAGCAGAGATAGGACAAGCCTGTCTACTCACACTGGGAAGAAGAAGTGTAGACACACTCAGAGTTAAGCATTCTGTTCTTTCTATCTAATCCTGACTATTTTCCCTATCCGTAGTTGAAGCCTACCAGACCCAAACAAAGCAAAATTCCTTCTTTTCACTGGAAAAGATAAATGATAGAGCCAGTCCAACTTTTAAAGAGAACATTATTAAAACCATAGCTGCATTTGAACATTTTTGGAAGGGAGGAGAATAAAGTAATGATATGTCTGAGGGATGGTTATTTATTTTTCAACTCAGTGATTTTTGCCCTTTAAAGCTTGTTCAGGCTGATCTTTGCTTACTGAAACTGCTATTCCAACATTTTATAACTTCCTCAAATCCAGCTTTTCCCACAAAAAGATAACTCCTTGAATTATACCCTAATGTATTTGGAAAATGCTTATAAAACACTTTCTATAATCTCTCCCTTGAAGGCAAGATAATATTGTTTAGTCATTTGCACTGACAACTCAGCTACTGTTCCCAGCCTTTAAACACGGCTCACAAATATTTTAACAAGGTTCAGGTTTTTGTTTTTTTGCACTTAACACTTTCTAACCTCTAAATACCGTGTGAATTATTTTAAGGGTTGTGAGTGATGGTTTTGTTTGCATCTTAAAGGAGGAAAAAAAGAAAGAAAAAGAAACATGCAGTATTTTTTCAGTTTTCAAGGGTAACTGTTGGGGCCATATGTACCAAAGTTGCAGGCTGATTTGTATCTCTGGTTTTAAAAAAATCTAGTTAAATCATATTATAATGAAAGTCCAACAAATTACTATCAAGTTATACTATAAAAGGCACATACTCACTGCAAAACACAAACCTCAACATTCATATTAATCCTTTTTTTTTTTTTTTGCAACATGGGGGATGTTATCAGTACACACATTATAGTTTTTAAAGTAAGCTATCTATGATCCTAGATTTTTTAACCCTCTTCTTACTTTAGACTTGTATGTGGCTTTTAGGACCTAAAGGCTGAAGATCAAATCTCTGGCCAGTGGCTTACTGCAGCTCTAAGAGTTGCTTGTATAAAAGAGATTGAGTAGTATCCCCAAGTAGTCAACATACAGGTAGAACAGTTTTGTTCTAGCATTCCAGTATTTTCACTTCTTGTGTTGCTACTGAACTCTAACTTGCTTCCAAAGAGCTTCCAAAGCTAACTCTAAAAATCCCTAACTAAGCCAACTTAACTTTTAAATGTTCTTTCCAGGCCTGTAAGACACACATAGACATACCATTATGATCTAAGATCTCACAAGCTAAGGAGACCGGGACAGTCATACTTGGATAGAAGACTATGGAGGAACACCCAAGATGCTGCAGGATGTGGTGTTAATGATTCAGTAGGTAGCAATCTTCCCACTGAATCAATACTAAAATTAACCTTCCAGCTTCACCACACACACTAAAGACCAGAGTGCTGTTTCTTTGAAATGTTAAACCAAGGTCTGGACCACTTGCAATTAAACATAGAATGACATTAAAAAAAAAACATAGGGGCACTGAGATCCCTGTCTCAGCCAAATTCCAACTCTGGGAACTACATTTTATTTACCAAGATTGCCCTTGCAATCATATATAGATATGGTATTCTACATATCCTATTCTGAACCAGTACATCGGTTTTCTGAGCACGCCTAAACATTTGCTGTTCTCTACTCCAGAGGTGGCTGCATTTTAATGGCAAGTGAAGTAAGCCTCTTGTATAGTTTATATAAGAGTTAATAAGAAATGCAGAGTGCCTCTCTGCACCTCAGTTTCCCGAACTGTAAAATGGAGGTAACAATAATATTACAGAATCTGCCTGACAGGAATGTGTCAATAATTAATTTCTTAGGGCTAGATCATCCCTAGTTCTTAGATGGTCATACAAGAGGATAGGATGGAATAATAATTTCCTCACCTGCCTGCAGGGCTACATACGGCCTACTTAGATCACAGTTCTGGGTGTTTAGGGAAGCACAGGGGCTGCACACCTAGTGCACCCTAGTGCACTAGGCTGCACACCTAGTGCACCCCCTGGGAGCAACTGAGTGAGACATGGGCAGAGAACAGACTGAGCCTCGGCTCCACAGCCTTCCCTCTTATGTACCAACCAACGGAGTCAGCTGCACATGAGAGGTGGAGTGTGCTGTATCTATATAGCACTATTGCAAATTATTCCTCCATCCTGCTCCAAAGGGAGGCCCAGAAGGCATTGTGTCTCTCTCAGGCACGTCTTCGAGGGCTCCCCTCAGGAAAATAACTATGCACCATCCACTACTCTGGGAAGCATGGAAACAACCCAATATAGCCCTTAAAGATTGTGAAGAACTAGGAGACCCTTGGACAGAAAGTGCTATGTATATCGGTACCCAGTCCTGCAAACCCTTACTTCTAGGCACAGTGCTTTCTACCATCCTTTCTTCATCCCATTGCTGTCAGCCAATAAGTGCCTTGCAATGAAAGGCATTATATAAAAACTTATACACACACACACACCCCTACTTAGGCCATACACACAGACATATATACACATTAGAAATGCCTTGTTCACACATACACATCTTTTGAGAGAACATCCCCGAAAATCAGAATCATCACCAAGGCAGAATGTATAGATGAAGTCTTAAATATGATACTTTCTGTTCTTTCCATGCCACTGTGGAATCCTGAATTATTCCTCTTTTGTTTAGTGCCAGTGAGGTGTTTTTTCTGTCTGTAGTCAGTAGTCTGCAAACACACTGCGGCCTGGCAAGACAGTGGAATAAAACTGAAGAAGAGCGACAAATCAGCTGGCAAAACTGAGAACTCTCTTCTGAGTCTGACCATTTTCTACTTTCACATTTTATTCCATGCGTATTTGTTTACATATAGTTGAACAGTTCCCTAAAACTGGAAGCTCTACTCATCAGCGCAGGCATAATGCTGAAAGTGTTCTTTGTAAGAAGACAGTCAGCCTTTATTTTCAAGAGAAATAATTTAGTCTTCATGTTGTTATAGGCACAGCATTGACCTGTTCACAGGTTGATGGCTATGCTGCCTACTTTTGGATATAGCTTTAACTACATTGCTATTTGAGCTAATTGCCAACTGTCTTCATTTAAATGGACACAGTCCAGGTGAATCTTCTTTTACCTAATAGTCTTGTAATTACAGCTGTATGCTTAATTTTAAGCCAATCTCTTAAGCTCTGTGTAATTAAAAAAACATCAAACTCCATTTTCAGCATTACCTTCCCACGCAGAAGAAACATCATGCACTCACAGGGTGAAATCCTAATTCCACTGAAATCAATGACAAATGCCCACTGGGCTTAGGATTTCACCCAGAGACTACAAGCAATACCTACAATGTACTGACATCAATACTGTGATGCAGTAGGGAGTGGGGCGATGACCCTTTAGTACAGGGGTCGGCAACCTCTGGCACGCAGCTCGCCAGGGTAAGCATCCTGGCGGGCCGGGCCGGTTTGTTTACCTGCCGCATCCACAGGTTCGGCCGATCGTGGTTCCCACTGGCCATGGTTCACTGGCCAATGGGGGCTGCGGGAAGCAGCGCAGGCAGCTTCCCGCGGCCCCGATTGGCCTGGGACGGCGAACCGTGGCCAGTGGGAGCCGCGATCGACCGAACCTGTGGACGCGGCAGGTAAACAAACTGGCCCGGCCCGCCAGGGTGCTTACCCTGGCGAGCCGTGTGCCAGAGGTTGCCGACCCCTGCTTAGTAGCACTATTCCCTGGGACAAGAGCTGGCTCCCCCCTGGAAACAATTCTCCTGTCTGATCGGCTAACCCCTTCCCAGCAAGCTGAGATCAGAAGGGTGCTGCATCTGTACCGACAGCTGTTTTCCAACCAGCCTGGACACACTAATCTGGCTGTCCACTGGGTGGAGACAGGATCACATCCTCCTATAAGATGCTCCCCCTTCCTAGTGACAGGGAAAACTGCGCAGGACCTGGAAAAAGAGGTGAGGGGCATGCTGGCTTTGAGGGTGATCCAGCCATCTTCCAGCCCTTGGACATCGCCGGTAGTGCTGGTCCCCCAAAAAGGATGGGTCAATCCGGTTCTGTGTGGACTATCGGAAGCTTAATGCCATCACTGTATCCGATGCCTACCCCATGCCCAGGCCTGACGAGCTCCTAGACAAATTGTGAAGTGCTCGGTACCTTACCACCATGGATATCACCAAGGGCTACTGGCAAGTGACGCTGGATGCAGATGCCAGGCTGAAATCGGCCTTTATCACTCTATGAGTTCCTGACCTTGCCTTTTGGCCTCAAGGGGGCGCCAGCTACCTTCCAGCAGCTGGTGGATCAGCTACTGAAGGGGATGGAGAGTTTTGCTGTGGTGTATATTGATGACATCTGTGTCTTTAGCCAAACCTGGGAGGACCATGTGTCCCACGTTAGACAAGTGCTGGACCAACTCCAGGAGGCTGGGCTGACTGTAAAGACTGAGAAGTGCAAGGTGGGGAAGGCTGAAGTATCCTACCTGGGCCACCGGGTGGGGAGCGGCTGCCTAAAGCCAGAACCAGCCAAAGTGGAGGTGATCAGAGACTGTCCCGCTCCACAAAACAAAAAGCAGGTCCAAGCCTTTATTGGGATGGTGGGGTAATATCGAAGATTTGTGCCCCGCTTTAGCTCCATAGCCGCCCCCATCACTGAGCTATGCAAGAAGCCAGACAAGGTGGTCTGGACCGAGCAGTGCCAGAGGGCTCTCTGTGCACTGAAGGAAACTCTGGTCAGTGGCCCAGTTCTGGCAAACCCAGACTTTGACAAGCCCTTTATGGTGTTCACCGACGCCTCAGACACGGGACATGGGGCAGTGCTAATGCAGGATGATGAAAAGGGGGAGAGACACCCCATCGTGTACCTGAGCAAGAAGTTGCTACCCCGGGAGCAAAACTACGCGGACATCGAGAAGGAATATCCGGCTATAGTGTGGGCCCTTAAGAAACTAGAGCCATATCTATTTGGGTGACACTTCACCGTGTATACCCACCACTCTCCCCTGACCTGGCTACACCAGATGAAGGGAGCCAACGCCAAGCTCCTGAGGTGGAGCCTGCTCCTGCATGATTATGACATAGACGTGGTCCATATGAAGGGGAGTGCCAACATGATAGCGGATGCGTTGTCCCGGAGAGGGGGCCCTGAACTTCCCCAGGTCACTGGTCAGAGTGACCCTGCTCAGTTCAGTAGTGAAGGGGGGAGAGATGTGATGCAGTAGGGAGCAGGGCGGACTGACCTGGGAATGTTGTCTAGTTTTACCGGACTGTCTGCATGAGGGATGGGACAGCAAGGGGTGACTTTACTTGAGGGACGATACCTGAGCCTATAACCTGAGCCGGGAGGGGGATGGGGCCAGGTGACACCTTTGCCCGGGAAACTCGACAAAGACTGGAGGAGGAGCTGGGGGGAGGGGGGAAGGAGACAGCTGCAGCAGAGTTTCAGTTTGAAGCTGCCTGGGGAAACGGAGGGAACCCCCCATGGTTGGGGTCTAAGCTCCCTTTCCCCCCACCCCCCGCCACAGAGGAAACTGGCTGAGGGGTCCTGGTTGTACCTACAAGCTCTGCTTGGGACTGTGTTCTGGTCGTCTAATAAACCTTCTGTTTTACTGGCTTGCTGAGAGTCACGGTGAATCGCCAGAAGAGGGGGGTGCAGGACTCCCCTACACTCCGTGACAAATACTAATTCATGAGCATTGGAAATATCAATATTAAATTCAAATTCTTATAGGTATAAACATTTTCTCCCAGAAATATTAAAGGTACACATTTTTCAGAGACTTCATAGGCCAAAGTCATCCTCGGTTTAATGCCATTGACTTCAGTAGAGTTACACCAGAAACTGTTTTGGACTTAAGTACTTCCATGCAGTATTTTCATATAAGCAGAGCTGCCAGCACCTCTGTAGTTAAGGTTGCCTGAAACTTTCACCATTTGAGCTGAAAATTTCTATTCCTGAGTCTGCCTCAGTCTGAATTTCTTTTCATAAAGTGCAGCAAAATGGTTCAGCCATTTGCTAGAATGACATGTGGGGGGGGGAATACATTGTTTTTACCTATTTTCGAAAATTATTACCACTATTTCATTGAGAATCTCTAACTCCTCTATATTTTGAGCCAGGGGCTTGAAAATTTGGGATGGGTCAACCTAGGGCAGGGGTGGGAAAACTACGGCCCGCGGGACTGTCCCGCCCAGCCCCCGAGCTCCTGGCCAGGGAGGCTAGCCCCCAGCCCCTCCCCTGCTGTCCCCTCTCCCCTGAAGCCTCAGCTCGCTCGCTCCGCCGCCCACGCAATGCTCTGGGCGGCGGGCTGTGAGATCCTGGGGCAGCGCAGCTGCAGAGCCCAGCCTGACCCGGTCTCTGTGCTGCGTGGTGGTGGTGGCGCTGTGGCTGGCTTCAGCGCCGCCAGCCACCGGTGCTCCAGGCAGCGCGGAAAGGAGGCGGGGGGGGGGTTGGATAGAGGGCAGGGGAGTTCGGGGTGGTGGTCAGGGGGCGGGGTGTGGATGGTGGTCAGGGGGGAAACCGGGGGTTGAATGGGGACAGGGGTCCCGGGGAGCAGTCAGGAAGGGGGGGGCCTGTCAGGAATGAGTGGAGGGGTTGGACAGGGTGGTGGGGTCCAGGGGCATTCAGGGAACAGGGAGCAGGGTGTGTGTGGATGGGACAGGGGTCCCAGAGGAGCCGACCGGGAACAGGGAGGTTGGATGGGGCAGGAGTCCCGGGGGGGGGGGGGGGAGACAGATAGGAGGTGGGGGCAGGGCCACGACCCTCTCCCCTAACCAGTCCTCCATAAAATTTACGAAACCCGATGTGGCCCTCACGCCAAAAAGTTTGCCCGCCCCTGCCCTAGGGTCAGCAATGTGCCTTTGGCCATCTCCATGCAAAAAATACCCATATTTGGCTGAGTTATAAACCTCTGAAACATCACCATTTGCAAATGCACAGTAGAAGTTTGTTAGAGCATGGTAGCAAAATTCCCCCAATATTCTGTCTCTACTGAGTCTGCTCCCTCACAGGCTGTTGAGGGAGAAAATAACTGGGGGGGAGGGGCAATAGGAGCTGGGGGACATGGAACAGCAGGGGACATGCTGAGGAAAAAAGACATGCTAGCAGACAGGGACAGTGGGAAAAGGGACAAAAACAGCATGCTCCGCTCCCCACCCCTCCCCCACCTGTAATTGAACTCTTAGTCCCAACATTTCTCTACAGTCAGCAAAAGTGTGCATCTCATCCCCTTTCAGGAGCTGGCCAGCATAAAGGATAACAGCCTACTACCAGTCCAGAGATAACTCAAGTGGCAGAGGTCTGGGAGATGGATATAACGGTTCCAACCCTACTAATGAACCATGATGTGGGTATCACTATGATGGAATTTGGTTTTCTTCAGTTTGCCTTTTTAAAAATCTGGAAAATTACACACAAAATAATATGGTGAAGAACATTAAGGTTGCAAAGCAATCAAAAGTTAGAAAATGCCAGGATTAAAGGCAACAGAGGGTCCTGTGGCACCTTTAAGACTAACAGAAGTATTGGGAGCATAAGCTTTCGTGGGTAAGAACCTCACTTCTTCAGATGCAAGTAATGGAAATCTCCAGAGGCAGGTATAAATCAGTGTGGAGATAACGAGGTTAGTTCAATCAGGGAGGGTGAGGTGCTCTGCTAGCAGTAGAGGTGTGAACACCAAGGGAGGAGAAACTGCTTCTGTAGTTGGATAGCCATTCACAGTCTTTGTTTAATCCTGATCTGATGGTGTCAAATTTGCAAATGAACTGGAGCTCAGCAGTTTCTCTTTGGAGTCTGGTCCTGAAGTTTTTTTGCTGTAAGATGGCTACCTTAACATCTGCTATTGTGTGGCCAGGGAGGTTAAAGTGTTCTCCTACAGGTTTTTGTATATTGCCATTCCTGATATCTGACTTGTGTCCATTTATCCTCTTGCGTAGTGACTGTCCAGTTTGGCCAATGTACATAGCAGAGGGGCATTGCTGGCACATGATGGCATATATAACATTGGTGGACGTGCAGGTGAATGAGCCGGTGATGTTGTAGCTGATCTGGTTAGGTCCTGTGATAGTGCTGCTGGTGTAGATATGTGGGCAGAGTTGGCATCGAGGTTTGTTGCATGGGTTGGTTCCTGAGTTAGAGTTGTTATGGTGCGGTGCGTGGTTGCTGGTGAGAATATGCTTAAGGTTGGCAGGTTGTCTGTGGGCGAGGACAGGCCTGCCTCCCAAGGTCTGTGAAAGTGAGGGGTCATTGTCCAGGATGGGTTGTAGATCACTGATGATGCGTTGGAGAGGTTTAAGCTGAGGGCTGTAGGTGATGGCCAGTGGAGTTCTGTTGGTTTCTTTTTTGGGCCTGTCTTGTAGCAGGAGGCTTCTGGGTACACGTCTGGCTCTGTTGATTTGTTCCTTTATTTCCTTGTGTGGGTATCGTAGTTTTGAGAATGCTTGGTGAAGATCTTGTAGGTGTTGGTCTCTGTCTGAGGGGTTGGAGCAGATGCGGTTGTACCTCAGTGCTTGGCTGTAAACGATGGATCGTGTGGTGTGTCCGGGGTGGAAGCTGGAGGCATGAAGGTAGGCATAGCGGTCGGTGGGTTTTCGGTATAGGGTGGTGTTAACGTGGCCATTGCTTATTTGTACTGTGGTGTCCAGGAAGTGGACCTCCCGTGTAGATTGGTCCAGGCTGAGGTTGATGGTGGGGTGGAAGCTGTTGAAATCATGGTGGAATTCTTCCAGGGTCTCCTTCCCATGGGTCCAGATGATGAAGATGTCATCAATGTAGCGTAGGTAGAGAAGGGGCGTGAGTGGACGGGAGCTGAGGAAGCGTTGTTCCAGGTCAGCCATAAAGATGTTGGCATATTGTGGGGCCATGCGGGTGCCCATAGCGGTGCCACTGGTCTGGAGGTATATATTGTCACCAAATTTGAAATAATTGTGCGTGAGGATAAAGTCGCAGAGCTCGGCAATAAGTTGTGCTGTGTCATCATCAGGGATACTGTTCCTGACAGCTTGTATTCCATCTGTGTGTGGGATGTTTGTGTAGAGAGCCTCTACATCCATGGTGGCTAGGATGGTGTTTTCTGGGAGGTCACCAATGCATTGTAGTTTTCTCAGGAAATCTGTGGTGTCACGGAGATAGCTGGGAGTGCTGGTGGCGTAGGGTCTGAGTAGGGAGTCCACATATCCAGACAGTCCTTCAGTGAGAGTGCCAATGCCCGAGATGATGGGGCGTCCAGGATTTCCAGGTTTGTGGATCTTGGGTAGTAGATAGAATAACCCCGGTCGGGGCTCTAAGGGTATGTTGATTTGTTCCTGTGTTAGTGTAGGGAGTGTCCTGAGTAGATGGTGCAGTTTCTTAGTGTATTCCTCAGTGGGATCTGAGGAAAGTGGCCTGTAGAATTTGGTATTGGAGAGTTGTCTGGCGGCCTCCTTCTGGTAGTCAGACCTGTTCATGATGACAACAGCACCTCCTTTATCAGCCTCTTTGATGATAATGTCAGGGTGGTTTCTGAGGCTGTGGATGGCATTGCGTTCTGCACGACTTAGGTTATGAGGCAAGCGATGTTGTTTTTCCACAATTTCTGCCTGTGCACGTCGGCGGAAGCATTCTATGTATAGGTCCAGACTGTCATTTCGACCCTCAGGAGGAGTCCATGTGGAGTTCTTCTTCCTGTGTTGTTGGTGGGAGGGTATCTGTGTATCAGTGCGCTGTTCAGTGTTATCTTGAAAGTATTCTCTGAGTCGGAGGCGGCGAAAGTAGGCTTCCAGATCACCGCAGAACTGTATCATGTTCGTGGGGGTGCTGGGGCAAAAAGAGAGTCCCCGAGATAGGACAGACTCCTCTGCTGGGTTGAGTGTGTAGCTGGATAAATTGACGATATTGCTGGGTGAGTTAGGGGTACCCCTGTTGTGGCCCCATGTGCCAGGTAGGATTTTAGACAGCTTACGGTCCTTTTTCCTTTGTAGAGAGGTGAAGTGTGTAATGTAGATCTCCTGTCTTATTTTAGTAAAGTCCATTTGTGTGGAGGGTTGGTTATTTATGAAAGTCTCCAGGTTGGAGAGCTCTTTCTTGATGTTTATCTGTTTGCTGTATAGGATGCTGATCAGGTGGTTCCTCAGTTTCTTTGATAGTGTATGGCATAATCTCTCACTGTGGTCTGTGCAGTATGTAGATAGCAATGGATTTTTCACCTTCAGTCCATTTGGTATGATGTCCATCCGTTTGCATTTGGAAAGGAAGATGATATCTGTCTGTATTTGTGCAAGTTTCTTCATGAGGTTGATAGATTTCCATTCCATACGGCTAAATGCAGTGCCTTGCATGGTGTCAAGTATCAGAGGGGTAGCCGTGTTAGTCTGAATCTGTAAAAAGCAACAGAGGGTCCTGTGGCACCTTTAAGACTAACAGAAGTATTGGGAGCATAAGCTTTCGTGGGTAAGAACCTCACTTCTTCAGATGCAAGTAATGGAAATCTCCAGAGGCAGGTATAAATCAGTGTGGAGATAACGAGGTTAGTTCAATCAGGGAGGGTGAGGTGCTCTGCTAGCAGTAGAGGTGTGAACACCAAGGGAGGAGAAACTGCTTCTGTAGTTGGATAGCCATTCACAGTCTTTGTTTAATCCTGATCTGATGGTGTCAAATTTGCAAATGAACTGGAGCTCAGCAGTTTCTCTTTGGAGTCTGGTCCTGAAGTTTTTTTGCTGTAAGATGGCTACCTTAACATCTGCTATTGTGTGGCCAGGGAGGTTAAAGTGTTCTCCTACAGGTTTTTGTATATTGCCATTCCTGATATCTGACTTGTGTCCATTTATCCTCTTGCGTAGTGACTGTCCAGTTTGGCCAATGTACATAGCAGAGGGGCATTGCTGGCACATGATGGCATATATAACATTGGTGGACGTGCAGGTGAATGAGCCGGTGATGTTGTAGCTGATCTGGTTAGGTCCTGTGATAGTGCTGCTGGTGTAGATATGTGGGCAGAGTTGGCATCGAGGTTTGTTGCATGGGTTGGTTGCCTCCAGCTTCCACCCCGGACACACCACACGATCCATCGTTTACAGCCAAGCACTGAGGTACAACCGCATCTGCTCCAACCCCTCAGACAGAGACCAACACCTACAAGATCTTCACCAAGCATTCTCAAAACTACGATACCCACACAAGGAAATAAAGGAACAAATCAACAGAGCCAGACGTGTACCCAGAAGCCTCCTGCTACAAGACAGGCCCAAAAAAGAAACCAACAGAACTCCACTGGCCATCACCTACAGCCCTCAGCTTAAACCTCTCCAACGCATCATCAGTGATCTACAACCCATCCTGGACAATGACCCCTCACTTTCACAGACCTTGGGAGGCAGGCCTGTCCTCGCCCACAGACAACCTGCCAACCTTAAGCATATTCTCACCAGCAACCACGCACCGCACCATAACAACTCTAACTCAGGAACCAACCCATGCAACAAACCTCGATGCCAACTCTGCCCACATATCTACACCAGCAGCACTATCACAGGACCTAACCAGATCAGCTACAACATCACCGGCTCATTCACCTGCACGTCCACCAATGTTATATATGCCATCATGTGCCAGCAATGCCCCTCTGCTATGTACATTGGCCAAACTGGACAGTCACTACGCAAGAGGATAAATGGACACAAGTCAGATATCAGGAATGGCAATATACAAAAACCTGTAGGAGAACACTTTAACCTCCCTGGCCACACAATAGCAGATGTTAAGGTAGCCATCTTACAGCAAAAAAACTTCAGGACCAGACTCCAAAGAGAAACTGCTGAGCTCCAGTTCATTTGCAAATTTGACACCATCAGATCAGGATTAAACAAAGACTGTGAATGGCTATCCAACTACAGAAGCAGTTTCTCCTCCCTTGGTGTTCACACCTCTACTGCTAGCAGAGCACCTCACCCTCCCTGATTGAACTAACCTCGTTATCTCCACACTGATTTATACCTGCCTCTGGAGATTTCCATTACTTGCATCTGAAGAAGTGAGGTTCTTACCCACGAAAGCTTATGCTCCCAATACTTCTGTTAGTCTTAAAGGTGCCACAGGACCCTCTGTTGCTTTTTACAGATTCAGACTAACACGGCTACCCCTCTGATACTTGACACCAGGATTAAAGGTTGCCTATTCAACATTAATTTGGCTATCTTGTTCTAACATTTTTGATCACATAATCTTTATTTACTATTTACTCTAGAAAAGAATTCTCTCTGGGGATAAATCAGGGTTGTGTAGTGATGGAGGTAGTTGTCTGTAGGATCTCTGCTTCATTTTTGCAGAAAGATGGAAGCTGTGTGGTGAATTAGATAGGGGACTGCAGGAAGAGAAAGGAGACTCTCATTAGTAAGGGAGTTCAGTGCTGCCGTGGATGATACCTATGGTGATGTTAGGCAATCAATTGGGCCAAAATATTCATAGCTGAATGTTGTCAGCTAGCCAGTGCCCTACTAAGCATAAAGATAATTAACCACCATAACAAGGATCTATCCATTGTCACTAGGATTTACTTTTGAATTGACAAATGATTACATAAACAATACAGCTCCTATTGCAATTGACTGGGCCATACTCAGCCTGTAAGTAAGTGTTGCCGTCATGGAAGTACTTGTGTGATGTAAATGGCAATCTAAATTTCTGTGGTTAGCAGGAAAAGCCACTGACAGCAGAGTGTAACATGAAGAAAACTCCCTCTAATTTAACTTACATCTGTCACCTGTAGCTCTCCCAGAGGACATATTCAGTCTTGACCTGAACAGGCACAAATCCCGTATAATTATGCCAGGACTGAATCCGGTACCTAGAGGTAATCTGGTACCCCCAGAAATAAATTGTACCCATTCTGCTCAACCATGGACAAATTGGTAGGAGTTACACCAGGGGTCGGCAACGTTCGGCACGTAGCTCGCCAGGGTAAGCACCCGCGGCCAGCACATCGCTTGCCCGCGCCGCTTCTCGCCGCCCCCATTGGCCCGGGACGGCGAACCGCGGCCAGTGGGGGCCGCGATCGGCCGAACCTGCCGCGTCAGCAGGTAAATAAACTGGCCCGGCCCGCCAGGGTGCTTACCCTGGCGAGCCGCGTGCCGAACGTTGCTGACCCCTGAGTTACACTATTCTTTCCATTTACACCACCACTTATGTCACCACTGAAACTGGCCTTACATTTCTTTATGATCTGCAAGTCACAAGAATGAATAGCCAAGCCATTCCAAATTAGTAATAAGATACCTGGCCACAATATGGTTCTGCACTTGAATTACTAGTTTTCCTGTAAAGAAATTATGCATAGGGCTGTTCTGATTCCAGTCACTCATCAGCTCTGCAGCACAAAACCCAATTGTTTATAGTCACATGGTCTCATCTTCATAGGACAGCACATGAGAAACCTCGGACGCCACCTTTGTAGCTTTTTCTTAGGGAACTTCACAAAAATGTTGGGATAACTGTAATGAAATTTTAATTATGCAAACGAAGCATACTATTTAAAGTGGGAATGGCCTGAATTATGACTATTAAATCATTTTTTCTCATTAATAGGCATCTCACTGTCTAGCCATACAATGAAATGAACCATTTTATGCAAAAGATTTTAGGGGCATCCAAAAATGTTTGGCTAACTTATGTTTTAGATCCGGGGCTCTCAAACTGGGGGTCGGGACCCCTCAGGGGGTCACGAGGCTATTACATGGGGGGTCGCGAGCTGTCAACCTCCACCCCAAACCCTGCTTGCCTCCAGCATTTATAATGGTGTTAAATATATTAAAAAGTGTGTTTAATTTATTGGGGGGGTCACACTCAGAAACTTTCTGTGTGAAAGGCGTCGCCAGTAAAAAAATTTGAGACACACTGTTTTAAGATCAGTTGGGGGAGGTACTGGTTAAGTGATTCACACCAGAGTATAGGACTGAGTCAGATAAATCAGAGAGTTTTGAATTAAAGGGTTTTACATAAATAGGGTTGTACTGTAGCATGTTGTTAATAATTTTGTACAGTTAGTGTTAACTAAATTGGCTTGCCACTATTTGAAATCTTAAAACATGCCTCAGGAAAGCTACATACATTGCAGTTTGAGAGAATTCTTTGCAAACAGTTCCATAGAACGTGGTCAGAATCTAGGCTGAAAACTGGCAGAACCAGTATGAAGACCTTTCTGAGTGCCTTTTACCCCCAGCAAAAACAGAAGGTATTAATCACTCAACTTTAAAGGCAGCTGACTGAAGCTATTCATTGAGTTGTGCATTGTCACTAATGTGGCCCCATGAATAACTCTCAACCCCTTTTTTTGTTTCTCTGAGTGGTCTCTCAGCAGCACAATTTTTCCCCTCTGTGAAAGGCTTATAGAAGATGGTTGAAAAGAAACAGTATTGGTAAAAACAAAAGTTTTTGAAGAAAAAGTGGGAACAAAGTGGACATATTAGAGACAACTCATGATTCATGGCCCATACTGTGCTTTGCGCCTCACTCTACCTCAATACACCCTTTGGTTTTACGGCTGGGTAAGAGATGGCCAGACCACTGCTCTTCTCCTAGCAACCAATATCACTTAGGGGAAAAGGCATGTTGTCTGCTCAAAGGGGGAACAGAAGAATTCAGGGTCATACAAAGCCAGACACATGTTCTATTGCATTTGATCCTAAATTGATCGATTGTCAAAAAGGATTCAGTAAACACTAAACAATTCTGTTTTATGTGAATCTTAACAATCCATATTAACTAAATATCTATTTATCTACTTGTCAGGTAATTCATTTTCTTTTAATTCAATGCTCCAGCAATCCCCATTATTATGTTTACAGTTTTTGCCTATAACTGCACATATTCCCTTATGTTTCTGGAGATGTTTTCTTTCACACAGCCATGCATATACATACATGAAGCACATTTTCAAAGGCACAGTTTTAAAGCTCATAGGATTGTATGCTGATTTTTTTTTTAAATCCCCATATTCCAAAAGCTTGGATCTTATCCTATGTGGAGCTGAATTTTAAAAAACAAACTGTCTGGTCTTATTAGGTGCATGCCACATTGTGCTGCTTAAGAAGATGAAAAGAGTTCATGTAGAAGAAAAGTGCAGAACAAATTTGTAGTTCAGACATTCGCATGAGTGGACACATTCTATTGACTGGCTTGAAATTTCTTAAACTCCAGTCTGGAAACATTACAAATGCAATAGTTTGAGGTGAAAGTCCAGTGATAACCTATAGGTTCTCTTTCTCCAAGATTTGTTTCTTTACAGAATGTTCACTACTCGATGACTATCCATGTTCTCAAAAGGCAAGTTAACGCACTGAAATTCATTTGTATCATATAACCATATATTTGCAAAAATGAACAAGAACATTGATCTGAATGGAGTTATACCAGCAGAGAATTTGGTCCACAGTGTCTACACAGTGTGCAGCTTAGGATCTTCTTCTCCCACTTTCCAAAACAATAAATCTTGGGCTGAAGCAATCAATGTATGCCATGAAAACAGGCATCCACACTTTCTGCACTGCTACAGACCTAACATACAGTGCTGCAGGTTAAAACTCCTCTTTCCTTTTGCCCAATGAAGAAGCAATACTGGCTGTAGAAGCGTAAGCACCTTGAAAAACTATATGGAATTACAGCTTTAAGATCCATGATTACAGTTCTGATGTACCATTAAAATACTTCTCATAACTACTACTTAACTCTTGACATTTTCACAGCAGTAAAAAAGTACCTCTGATACTCCCGAATGAAGGGTTCCTCTAGTCCACTTTGCAGGAGAAAGATGCTGGCTGATATAAGTTACCTGACATTTTGGTTTTAAAAAGGTTAAATTTTTTCCACTCAGTTTCTTCTGAAATCAATGGCTAGTGATTAACAGAAGTGAACTACAGAGCTTACGGTGCTTTACAACTTGCTGCTGGCCATTTATTCTTTGCATTATTTGCCTGATGTACATTTATGACAAGCACATTACCGATAAAGCCTACTCGTGTTGGCACATTGCACTGCAGTTGCACAGGCAATGCATAAATACATATTAAAAGACTGTGTGCCACATTGGAAATAGTGGCTTAATCATCTAGGTAGTTGCTTCATTCTGTAAGAAAAGAGATTGTACTTCGAATCTTGGCATGTCAGGCTAACAGTGTATTTCCCATATGTTAGGCCAAGAAAACTGTTACTCCATTTAAACCCATCTGAGAAAACGAAGATGGGGAGTGGTGACAGTGACCCTGTGACTGAATAGGAAGCATGCTATGCCAAACCAATGGCTTGAGTATAGAGCACTGGACTGGGACTCAGAAGACCTGGGATCAAATCCTGGCTCTACCACTGGCCTACTCTTGACCTTGGGCAAGTCACTTCAGCTCTCTTTGCCTCAGTTTCCCCAGCTGTAAAATGAAGATAGTGATACCAAACTTCTTTGTATAGCACTTTTAGATCTACTGCTGAAAAGTTCTATATAAGAGCTGGGTATTACTATTATTGTTACTTAGCAGAAGTCCGTTGGAACCGAAGAGGTACAATGAAGTCTCATTAACAGGGAGGAAGATCATGATGTATGACATTCGCAGTAAGTTTGCTTCAAACTAAACTCGGAATGGTAAGTAATACAATATGCCCTTGCAAATCTTGAGGAACTAGCAGTTTTAATGTGCAATTAAAGTTGCGGTAGCATTTCCCACTATTCCAGGAGAGTTGTGCACAACATACATAGTGAAAACTCAAAGCCTACAATCTCACTTGGTTTTAGGCTTTGTGTCAAAACTCACACTGCATTGACCCAAAGATCTGCCAATGTTCATGAACTTCAGTTATCAGCAAACCTAGGCCAATTTATGGTTTCCTGTGGAACTATGGTAACTTTGTATTAACTATGGAAAACACATGGTTTTGACAAAAAAAACAGGTGAAATTCTGTGGCTTCAACTGAGTTAACCATTATAAGTTTTGGGCTTTGTTTGAACTGAACATCAACCTTTACTTGGGGGAGGATGTTTGCAAACCCACCCAGCAGCAAAGCCAAAGAGAAAGTTAACTCAATACCTGGTGAAGCAAAACCGCTAACTTGTGCACAGCTGTAGATAACAGCTGTCATTAAATCAGTTTACAAAGAAACCATTTAACCAAATAAACAAACAGCTGGTTTATTGAAGGATCAAAATCGAACACAGATGAAGAAGTTTAGTACTTTTTGCCAGAACATTTTTAAATTAACATAGTCATATCACAACGGTCCGTGGATTCTAAATAAGGACTTTCCTGCTAAAGCATAATGGCTCCACACAGGCACCATCAGCTTATTATGTATGTGTGCTTGGTGCAGTTTCTGTGTTATTGTTCCCACACTTATTTGTATGAGGAATTCTTTTTACAGAATTAAAATCCAGACTGTGACTGCTATCATATGGCTGCATGACAGCACAGCCAGGGCGTGGAGCAGAGAAGCCATAAAAAAGTCCTCCCCTACTTTAGGCACTCCCTCCATTGGCAGGCATCAAGAACTTGAGTGCCTACACAGTCTTAGTACAAGGGAGAAAGACAGTTGGTGAAGCATGAGGTGCTCCACACCTTTAAAGAGGGTGTGGTAGGATCATGGCTACCCTATTTCCATACTGCTAATGTTTGGAGGCTACATCTAGCACTATGTGAAGCTCATGCTGCACTCATTAACGTCATTGCAGCTCCTCAGCATGCTTCCCAAAAAACACATTGTGCCCCCAGTAGCTCTCACCAGAGCAGGCACACCTAGCTTAATGGTGGCTGCAAAAGCCCCAATCTAGTCCTGAACATAGTATGCAATTAACTCCGCTTCAGAAGAGGAACTCAAGGCAAAAAGCTTGTTATTATTTGCCTTGTGTTTTCTCTCAGTGTTGTGAATTACGGTCAGAGTATCAAACCTTGGCTTTGAATGCCTTGGCTTTAATCAAGCTGGCGTCAACTCTGCAACATCATAAAGACCCTGTTGTCCTAAACTACTCTGTATAACCTTTTAAATCTCAGCCTGGACTCTTTGCCTCCAGTAGGCCAGTGAAAAATAATTCAGCAAAAAGCCTGTGGACCATAAATTACAAATGAAACAAAGACTTTTTTCTGAATAGTAGCTAATGTAGAGGGGAGAAAAGAGAGTTACAATGTTTGCAGTGCATGTTCACATACTTGTTTCAAGTCTTACAGGTCAGAATTCTATTCACTTGGGAACCCTACGTTAACTCTATTCTGAGAGCCCGGTGAAAAGGGAACACATACCTGATACCACGTCTTCCAGGGCTATGAAGACATAGCAACAGGTAAATCACTTTCACAAAGGTCACATTCTGAACTAAAACCAGTGCTTTATTTATAGTGATTCAATAAACCACCTCCTTTCCAAAGTCCTGCTACAAGTCAAGGCAAAATTCTCATCAGGAATCAGGTCCTAAATGAACAGACCTTGTTTGATTAATTTATACATTAACTATTCCCCTTTTGTTGTTTATACTTATCATTAGTTTGTTGAGGGAAGGACTGGAGGGAAGGACAGAAATTTACAACTTGCTCTTGTTTTTGGACAAGAGCAGTTATCCATGGTGTGTGCTAAGTAAGATGGGCCTGAGACCAAAGATGACAAAATAAGGCCTCACTTTGTACATCCTAATTCATGTACATAGTCCTATTCAAGTCAAACAAATCGCTTTACATGAGTTTATATAAAAGTTTACAGAATTAGGCCTCTTTAAGGACCTTCCTCCTGCCCCAATGTTATCTCTGAGGTCAGGTTTAAGGTCAGATTTCTGCATTCCATGCACACCCACAATTTTAAAGATATGATGAGGATGCACCAGGAAAAATAACAAGTGTAAGGATTTTGTACAGTGCTTTCTACAAGAACAAATATTCTGTATTTTCGCCAACACTCACTCACATACAAGGAATAACATTTCTGCTTGAGCAAATAAAGCATTTATTTATTTGGCAAGTGTGAATACTTCCTTTCTTCCGCAACACAAAATGGAGAGATTCCCATAGAAATGAAGAAACAAGCACCAGTAAGCTAGCCTGCTGGCAAGAGAGAAGTAACATCAATATGATTTCTAAGCAATGGGGCAACTATGGCAATGGCAAGTGTACAGGATTGGGATGGAAGGTGGGGGAACCAGATGGTACGCAAAGAAAGAGCAGCCATACCAGTTGAGATCACAGAAAAAACCTGACAGTGTTAGGATGGATAAAATAGTAAGTGCTGAACCTGTTAGCAAAGTATTTAGCAAAGATCAACATTTGTATAGTAATTCCAGGGTAATAAATTGATAAAATGCATCAAGCTACATTTAATAATTTAAACTAAACATTTCAGCAGTGGACAAAGCAGGTTCTGGGCCATGCTGTGACCCTTCGTATCAGTTCTTTGCCATCCTGAATGCTGAGTCCTAGAAGCGCACTTGCTGGATGGCCTATTCAGAAGGCATATAAACAAGCCTGTGCTTTCTCTTCTTCCCTGAATTTCCCTTCATGCCTCTCTCACTTTTTAAATAGATTTTTGAAGCCTGCCAACTTGTTTGGCTACAGCCCATTAATCCATTAATCTGTTGTATTGCTAAAATGACACTTCCAGAAGCAACACTGCCTGCTCCCTACACAGAAGACTACTTCTGGAAGGATTGATCTAATGGTACATGCAATCCACTGAGCTGTTGCAGAAGAGGTAGGATAGAGATTTAAAACAATAACTGCTTGTATCATATCCTTTTATTGTGCACCAAGATGAGTTTACCTAAAAAGGAAAGAAACAAATTCACTATGAAAAGACATTGCCTTTTACACACACACTCATTCTTGGAAATGCTACTGCAACATGATAATTTTCTCATTTCCTATCTTTGCACAGGAACGTATGCTGCTGTGATAGCTAATTACTGTACAGGAAGTAGAGAAAGCAAATATTAAGTTCCCAGTTTAGCAAAGCAGCCAAGCACATAAGTTCTTTCTATTCAGCTAAACCCTTAAGCACTTGATTAACTTTAAGCACATGCTTAAGTCCCCATAATTTCAATAGGAATTTGAATCAATGGGGCTCAAGCATGTGCATAAGTGCTTTGCTGAATCAGGGCCTAAGGAAGGAAAGGCCAGAATACAGGAAAGAAAGAGGCAAACTGTATATCTAAACAGCACTTTACTCTTAATGCATTAAAATGCATACATTCCACAGAATCAAAGGTTATCCATCAACAGCAAAAACCACATGAGAGATCAAGACCCTGTCAGCACAAATATCCATTGGAAGAATATATTCTAGCTTTATATGTAATCTGTGTCCTCTGATGGGCAACTGTGATCTGGATGAGGCCACAGATGTTAACCCTACTGTTGAAAAAGGGGAGTTAGGAAAAAGGGAGGCAGAAGGCTTGAACCTCCATTAAAGATATTTTTCCTTATGAAAATAAATACCTCAAAAATTTACATACATTATAGGGGAACATAAAATTGTGCTTCATATAGTGTTATTTGTACAAGTGTTTATTTAACACCATCAATCAGATGGAAGTGTTGCATTTGCAGTTTGCAATGGGACAATGGATTAAACTGAGTCTTGGTATAAAAAGTTACAACTTCCATTGAGGCAAAGAATTGCACCAAGGCTCAATTTGGCCCAATAAGAATACTGGGCAGGGCTTAATGTTCATGTGTAATTATAGCTATTCACAAACTAGAATGTTTGTGAACTTTCCTGTTAGTCTTTGCAGCTTTTTTTCAAATCATTAGTAAAGCTTGAAAGAAAAACTAATGAAAGAAAATTACATCGAATCAGCAGTTTTAACCCAGACTTCCAACTGGTTTATTTTTGGGTGTGAACAGTGGTAAAAGAGAAATTCCATTTTTTTTCAGAATTGGACCCATTTTTTTCAGAATTGGACCCAATTTGATTGCCAAAGGGAAAAAGAGGGAATTATAGTTATTCCCTGAGCAGACTGCAAAAAGATATGGGCAGGGCTGCAAGAAAATCATAAGCACAATTAAAAAAAAACAACCCATTTTCTGTCCTACTCCTATAGCACTGCAATTTTCTGGTACAACAAAAGCATAAAGAAAAATTACCACCTAAATCTGCACCACCATCATAGCACTGTGTAGTGCTACCTGTAAGTCACTGAACTAATGTCACAGCAAGGGAAAGAATAGCCACTCTCTCTCAAACCCTACCGGATGTTTCTCTCCACTTGAAATTCAGGCCAAGTAAGTATGTTAAGAGTGAGCCTTTAAGGAGGGGGGGAAAACCCACAGGGATATAGCAACTGAGTGGGTGCTGACATAAGTTTTGTTTTATTTCTGACAATGTTTGTGGGGTTTTTCTAAGCAACAATTCAATTATTCCCAAATGTGTGTGTGCTTCATTATAATGGTCTTTAATTTTATTTGTAATACTTTTTTTCAAAGCAACTGGTAGCACCATGTTACCCTAGGGTGCTACAATCACAACTATGCATCTTTGGGGGCAAAAGTGACAACATGCCAAGGTTGAATGTCAGTGTTTCTTCAAAGTTACTTTTTAGCAATTTTGACAATAAGAACTTATCTGCAGTTTGTCATGATGTGCTATCCACAAGGCATTACACAACTGTATTTTTAAAGCCTGTTAATGTAGTCAGTGTTGACACTGCCCCTGCAGTATCTTCCAATGAAACAAGAGAGACTCACATCTATTTTTGGCAATTTCCTCTCATTATTAGAGGTCCAGTGCTGAATTAGTTATCTGCTTCACCTGCCTGCTCCCTTGTCCTATAATGCTAAATCAGAACAAAGGTTCTAGTTGTGTTCCCCATGACAAAAACAGAATAAATTATGTCTTGCTTCTGTAGTTCCAGCAAGCTGGTTAATTGCATTTGTTTCATATACCTCCAAACAGCCTGGTACATTAATTACATTCTGTAACACCAAGCTCCTCTGGTTCCCTCTGTCACTTCCACTGAGTAGTTTAATTGTATTCCTTCTAGATACATACCATTTTTAAACACATACTAATATTTACATGTCTGTATTATGATGTTTACAGTTTTTATATTACACACACACACTCTCTCTCTGCATTGGTTGCCTTAGATTTGTAAATTGTGATAGGTTTCACAGGAAAAAATCCCATCCCTGTAACAAATGATGCTAGAGGTAGGTGTTTTATCAAAATCCTTTTATTGCGAGATGTTGCATACTGATTAGGATGTACATACCATATACAGAAACTTATTTTCTTATCAACAGGCCAAACTGTAGAGTCAATTGCAAGGCACATTATACAACTCCATGTGAAGCAATACTTTCTCATGTCTCCTGCTCTTAGCTTTGCATTTGTGTGTTTTGCCTACTGCCGTGCTGTTGGGCAGAGATACTCAAGTTGCCTATGGTGGCAAACAATTTCTACAGTAGGTAAGATGATATCACTGCATCTTCATAGAGAGGCCTCACTTTGATTCTGATATATTAAATGTTTTTAAGCAGCAGCTTCCTGCAACAAAGTTTGCTCCCACAGACAGGCAAAAATGGCCAGTGTCCCAGACCGTGAATTAATCTAGTGTCCAAAAGCTTGTTTAAAGTTAATATCCAAATGATCCAAATTAGACAGATAGAACAAACATTTGGTACCACTACATACCACACACATAGGACTTGTTGTAATATATGCATATGTTCTCCAGTTGTGTGCATACAAATACTGTATGTAACATACTATGTATTTCTGCACTGTGCAGCACAGCAGCAAACCATGCTTTTTTAAGTGCTTCAATCCTATCCTTTTACTAAAGTCTCTGGACTATTAAATTACAGTCTGCTTGCCATATAATGCTGATATAATCTTTTTTACCCCTCAGCTTCCTTCACTTGGCCACCACAACAAGCACTGTAACACAATCCCAAAAGAAACCCTCTCCAAAATGCTGCTGAGTTTAATCACAAAAAAATCCTGGGATAATTGGTAAAGATACAGAAACTGAACAAAAAGAAGAAGAAGAAGAAAAAAAACCTAAGCAAGAGTATTTGCCTTGATAGACTAGGGGGAGACACTTACAGCACCTGGACAGAATCCTTTGAATCTTTGAACACTCACATCAGAGTTTTTTTTTTTCCCCCAGTAGCAAGCCTGGCTTCCATACTGTACTTTTCTCTAGTAACACAACCCACTTGCACACTACTTTTGATAGCTTTCCCCTACACCACATCTTACAGTCAGATTTCACACCCTTTAATACATTCCCCTGCCTGCATCAGATTCAAACGGATCGTTTAGGAGCTCATAGCTGCAATTTTCTAATTCACCTCACTTGAATCCAAGGAACAGTTACCCTGTTTTAAATCAGTCTATTCTCTACCTAAAAGTTCAGACAGAGGACCAGGCAAAATAACAATAGCTGAAACAGTGTTACCTCCAAGAGATTTACTACTGTGGGTTCTTCTCTTGCCTTTCTAGCTTAGACTGATATTTTTCCATTCATGACCTATTTTCCATTAAGTTGGCAAACAGGAAGGATTGCTTATTGGAAACATATATGCTCCCCCAATTGCTATTTCTTTACCAGAAACAAACTTGATTAATATCCCATAACATTAACGCTAACTGCTATCATCCATGTGCTGTCCCCAATCAAATTCAGATGAAGAGAAATTCTGCAAAAAGAGATGACAGATTTTTTTTCTAGAACTTACCATAAACTTGAAAATATACAAATCCAAAGAGCAGGAGTGGCATCAGCAGACCCATTTTGACATATTAAAAGCAATCCAGATGGCTTGAGACACCAATCCCAGAGTGACACAAAAAAGTACACAAAACCAAGAAGAGGTAGGTCCAAAAGTTTAGACTTTCCTAGCAGCTAATTAAAGTGAAGGGGGGAATCTTAAAAGCAAAAGCTGCAGATGGCAAGGTCTTGACGATGACACTTTTAGATCCATCCAGATTAGCAAAGAGAGCTCCAAAGGCTTCTGCTTTGCACACACAGCCTCCTAAATTCCCACCAATCCAGCTCAAGCAGAGGAATTATTCAAGTGTGTCTAAGACTCTCCTTAGGATCCATGGCAATCCAAAGCCAAGTTCTTTCTTCGGAAGACAAGAGGAAAATACTTTGAAAAAGGACCTGATTCCTAGAAAGTGTTCCACAAACTTCTCAGCACTTTGCAGGAAAAACATTGGTTGGGTTTGGCTATTCTGCCGCCCTCCCTCTCTCTAATCAGTTCAATCTGCAGAGTTCCTCTCCTAACTTCCTTCAGGGATGGTTAGGCAACATTCTGCAGCAGGGATTTCTTCCCTCAGCATCCCCCAAGATACTCCCCCCCCCCCACTAGAAATAAAGAGCAAACTGCTTGAGCCTACTAACTCCAACGTGCTGCTGCTGCTGCAGAAGGGTGTGAGCGGCAGGATTGCCGCTGCTGCCGCTGCCGTGCTGTTGTGAATGGGAAAGGCTCAGTGGAAAGAGCGGAGCTGGGCGGTGAGTGTGTGTCAGGCACAGCGTGAGTTTGTGTGTGAGCGCAGCACCCTCCCGCTGCAGCTCGCCCAGGCGGCCCCGGCAGCCAGACGTCCCAGTCCTCCTCCTCCTTTCTGCGGCGGCGGCCCCGCCGACTTGCAAAGAAGGGGAGGAGAATGAGAGCGGCTCCCAGTCTGCCTGGGGAAGGGAGGAGGTGGGGTGTGGACTAAACCGCTGTACTCCACACCCACTCCTCGAGAGATGGGGGGCGGCAATACCATTAGGCAGCTCGCGGTCCCTTTCTTTTCCACTCCCCCTCCCCCCGGCGCGCACACTCACACTTGGGTACAGGGGGAATTTACATGATTGCTCCTCACTGCGTCCCGTTTAATGGGCAGGTAATTTTCTCGGTGAGTGATTTCCTGGAAGTATTCCCTAATGAGTCCTCCTCTCTCACGCACACACAGCGCCTTGGAGTGAACCCCATGGGTCCCCCCCTCCGATTTTTCTTCTGACCCCCACTCCCTGGGGAAAGGGCTACGGCCCCGCTTCCAAAACGAACCTGGCCTGACCCGCAAATGTGTATTGCTGGAGCATTTGTTCATTTCACAAAACACGACTGTCCCACTTTCCCAAGGTCTGGCCAAGAACTCGCTGGGGCTCTACTGCCCCCAGATGCCTCGGGGAGAGGGGAAAAGTTTAGCAGCTGATCCTACCTGTGATCCACTGGGCGTTAAAGGAGGGGAAGATATGAAACCCAACATGGTTCGGTCACGAAACTTTAGGGGGCGATAGGAGAATCTCAGCCAAAAGGGGGTGGGGGGAAGGCTACAGAAAACAGCATTTAGTAGGACCGGGAGTTGGGGGGGGGGGGGGGAAGAGATATAAAAGGCAAATTAAAGTAGGAACAGAAACCTGCATTGCGTAGAACACAAGGTGATCAGGCAAAGACACAGTTAGATCAAAGGGGTATGATTATTTCCAGTGTCTTTAGTGTAAACAGTGTGGTTGAGACCACGTGTGATCACAGACTAGCTGGTAGCTATTTGATGTTTGCACTGATGATTAGACAGTGGGTTACAGGAACACACACAGGTCCCTGAGCCAAAAGGAAGGTTGGACGATGAATCTTTAGTTCCCCCTACTGGAACATAACAGGAAACAGCCTCTCTTTGCTACTTGAATATCCTCCCTTTTGTTTCGGTTTAGGCCTTTTGTGCTACCCGGTAATCTCGGATCGTGCTCTTTTGTACACACACTCACTTCTGTATAGCTACAGAGATAGTAGATTATTTACACAGACGTGTATGTATATATCATATCTGACTAGAGGATAATTCTGTACACTAACATCAATGCTGTTCTATTTACAGCACAGTGTACACACACCCCATGAAAATACTAGTGCTGAAGAACTAGAATAAAAAGTGTACTAAATTGTCATGGTACTCTGAAAGCCTTTTACACAGTGTGCAAAAGCTTGAAACTAATGTATTACTTTCCATTCATTTTTCAGTGAACATTGTATTGCAGAAATGAACACATTCATCTTGAATTTAGATCGCTGTTATGTTTGTAACAGGGATATTGAGGCTCAAGATTCTTTTAAAGAGCTACAATAGAAACCTGTTAAATGGGGGAGGGGAGAGAATTACTCTTGCTTCACCAAGATTAACAATGCTGTCTTGTCATAAGGACTTTCTTACCTTCTTATGTATGTTTTGCCTTGGCGCATGGTAAATTTGTTCTCTGAATACATCATATTTTTCATGTCAGTTTACTGTGGCATTTTCCTTTGAAATGTACTAGAATTTATTCTTTTAGTAAGTTTGTTCCTCATTTAAGGAACTACATTACATTTATGTAAATGATACACTGGAGCTTATTTAAATGAATACTTGTGAAATATGTATCTTTTACTGAGAGGTCCAAGTCTAGCTGGAGTTAGCTTTAAAAAGTCACAGATAGAATACAAACATCAAAATGGCAGTGTAAATGTATTTACAATATAAAGTGTATTGGTTGCCATCTGTAAACAAGCTATAGCTGTTGGATACAAACCTGTATGGCAACTCCAGCCTCTTTATGTAAACCAGGGAACTACATTATCCTATAATATGCCCTGCAGATAAATATATATTTTAATACATCTAAAGACTATTTTGTATAGGAGGCTATAATTAAAGCTAATTAGGGCAAGGTGATGAAAATGGTCTTCTTTGTCAATGTACTTCTGAATTGGCAATCCTGGAAAACCATCAATCACCTGTTTTACAGCAATATGTAGAACAAGACATGAAATATTAATCGATATTTTCCTTTGCAGTGGACATTTCAAGGATTCTATCAGTTAAAGTTACTGACTTGTTTATTATAGAAAATTTAAAATCAGAAATGGGCTTACACTACTTTTCTAATAAATGCAAAATATTTATTTGAAATACACCAAATCACTTTATGGTGATTTGTATAGTTGATACAATCTTACAAACCCTTAGCCACACTGCTTATAATTTATTCACTGGAGCATTCCCATTGAAGTCAATAGACTACTTAATATAGGGAAGGCTGGTACTACTGCTTTTTAAGATTGCCAAACATGTCCCATTATAAGACCCTGTTTAAACTTGGGCAAAGCTGGGGGTCAGTCTCAGTCTGAATTGTTTTAGAAATTTCAGCCAAAACGGTTCAGCAATTTCTAAGAACACATTTTGCCTATATTAAAAAATCCTGGCAACCAGTTGAGAAGCTCTGTTGCCACCATGGTTTGGAGAAGTGACTTGAAATTTGGCAGGGAGTAGCCTTTGTGGCAGGGACGTTCATTTTGCATTCCCTGTGAAAATCCACCTACATTTGGACAAGTTATAAATCCTTGAAAAAATTGCAGTTTGCCCGTCCTGTTTCAGCATGGGAAACATTCTAGATGACCTCCTGAGGAACCTTTCAGCCCTACGTGTCTATGAATCTGTGCTCAGCAGAGACATGCTAAGGTTTAGCAGGTTAATTCCCCCAAACAATCCATCTGTACTGGGCATGCTCCAGCATGGATTAGAGATTGCTGAGCAGGATTTCCCCTGCAATGGCAGTTCCCGGCTGGCCCAGGATGTGCCAGGTCTAGGTCCAGGCACTAGAAGTGAGATCACTTCTCTCTCCTGTGTTCTCAATGGTCCCCTGCTGGGCACAGGCAGTGAGAACAAGGAAACTGGCAGAATTGAACAGAGTTAGTTCAAGTAACAAGTGTGGGCAGTAGATCTAGTGGTTCTAACTTTACTGATGACCGATGTGGGTGATATTATGATACCACCTTATGACATTTCTGTGTTGTCAGTTTGCTTTTTTAAAAACCTAGGAAATTACACAGAGAGAAAATACATTCAAAGAACATTATTAAGTTTTCCAACTGAAGCACTCAAAAAACTTAGGAAATGACAGAATTAAGATTGCCCTGCTGCATCCCCAAAGCAGGTCCTCCCGTACACTGAATACGGCAGGGGTCATGTTGAAAAAATAGTACGTGACCATGTAATTAAAGACAGTCTCAAGGGGCCTGAATTAAGATTCCACATGCAACCTTAATTCTGGCTTTTCCTATCTTTGAGTGTTCAACTTCACATAATAATGCTCTTTGAATCTATTTTTTAAAGTGTAATATCAGTAAAGATTTGTAGACTCCAATCCTATATTTAAAAGGTTCTCTTCACCCCACTGAATTGCAGCCCCCTTTTGGGTGTCAGGCTAGTTAATAGCACAGCTCAGTATATCACACAGCAGTTTAGGACAGCACAAGTGACCTTAGGCAAGCACTCACTCTCAGTTTTCCTTCTGCAAAAATCTCCCTATCATAGAATCATAGGACTGGAAGGGACCTCAAGAGGGCATCTACTCCAGTCCCCTGCACTCATGGCAGGACTAAGTATTATCTAGACCATCCCTAACAGGTGTTTGTCTAACCTGCTCTTAAAAATCTCCAATGATGATGATTCCACAACCTCCCTAGGCAATTTATTCCAGTGTTTAACCATCCTGACAGGAGGTTTTTCCTAATGTCCAAACTAAACCTCTCTTGCTACAATTCAACTCCACTGCCTGTTGTCCTATTCTCGGAGGTTAAGAACAATTTTTCTCCCTCCTCCTTGTAACGACCTTTTACGTACTTGAAAACTGTTATGTCCCCTCTCAGTCGTCTCTTTTTCAGACTAAACAAATCCAATTTTTTCCAATCTTCCAATCAAAAGCTTTACTAAAGTTAAGATATATCCCATCTACCGCTTCCCCCACATCCACAAGGTTTGCTACCCTGTCAAAGAAAGCTATCAGGTTGGTTTGACAAGATTTGTTCTTGGCAAATGCATGCTGTTACTTACCTTCTAGATGTTTGCAAATTCATTGTTTAATTATTTGCACCATTGTCTTTCCAGGTACAGAAGCGAGATATCCAGCAGAAACCACAGGGGAGAACTGAGGTAGGTAGCTCCCCAAAGTGGAATTTGGCCAAGACCACTCACACTGTTGTTGAACGTGGCATGAGATCTTCAATGTCCACAAGTGTCCAGGACATTATGTAAACCACACACCTCCTGGGTGTGGTGCTCTGTCCCATCTAGTGGAACCAAGACCACATAGAGAGAAATTAATAAGTCTGCTCTACAGCCTTAGCTAAGGGTGTATGGCTTTTAGCTCATGCAGTAAGCTCCAGAGATCCCACGTTCAATCCCAACAACCAGGGTCTGTCGGTGTTATAATAACTCTTTAAATCTCATTTAAAAAATGGCTCACTGAACTGCATGCTGCCTTCCTGTGACTGTTCTCAATATTGGTTCATTATTGACTCAGCTATAGGCTTCACTCTGTATGTCTGGTATGGAAGAGAGGTGAAAGGCATACAATGTGTGGAGGTTAGTCAGAGGGCCACACTGAAGGGAAAGTTCCATGAGTAGTATGCTCTGTCTCTGCATGAGTTCCTCTCCTCTTTGCAATCAGTGAAATGATGCTCCTCTTCATGCAGCTGAGGGCATCAAGTCAGTTAACGGGTGTCAGGGACTATATTTTGTATGTTCCCCCTTTAGGTAGTCAGAATTTATTTACCATCATGAATTACTGCTACTCAAATCAGCAACAATTCTCCTGGTGTAGCTTTTCCACAGTGAGTGGGAAGATGGGTAAAGCAGAAGGGAGAGGGGATATCTCTCTGTGTAGAAAGAGGTGCAGAAAGAAGCCATATTACTGGATGCAGGCTATGTATAGAGGCTACATCCCTCCGGTGGAAGTTCAGTAGATTTCAATCCCAGTCTCCACAATTTTTGTGAACTATGCAGTTCCCCAGACCCACTTCAGAAATGGCTCCACCTTCAATGGAGGAAAATGTGACTGAGTAATGGAAGCTTAAGAGCTGTGGATCTTTCTTTCCCTTTCCAAGGTGTTTACCTTGTTTGGTAGGGAGCCACCTGTTTCATCAACACCACCACTTCCTGAATCATGTGAGTTGTCCTCAATGTGTTCCCATTCAAGTACTGAGCAAGCCCAACCCTGCTTAGCTTATGAGGTCTCATACAGTGTAAGACCAGGTTGGTATGGCTGTAGATGAGTTAAAATATGCATTGGCTATTAGTTTTGGTAGAGTGCAGTAATGTTTAGCCAAGAGCAATGTCAAGACAAGAAAAAAACTGAATTAATCTAACAAGATTTTTGACACACATTGTACCTCTAGTTTCTGCAGCCACAATTCATTAATTGTGTAAAAGCCTTTAAAATATCTATAATATACTTTTGTCACAATTTTTGACTATTTTACCTACAAAATCATATGGAATTTGCTTACTTTTTAAATGACATTTTAACAGGCATATAGGCACAAGTGTTTATATAGTAATTAAAATGATAACAGGTAATGGACAACTATGGATTGTTGAGGGTCTTACACACTATTCATAACTCTCCTAGAAAAGAAAATATGCTGCAATCAAGACAGTAAAAGAACTTGGCCCCAGTGCCACCTCTTGTGGGTTGTAGTAGGTAACACACTGGCCATAGAGATAAAAAACAGTTTGCTTCCCTGGCAACAAGGGATGAGGAATTTCACCCAGAGGTAGAAGAGGAGAAGCAGTGGGCTGGGAGGATTCAAGGATGAATGGGCCACCACTCCCAAGAGGAAATGAAGGTGTCGGTGACTCCTTTCTAAGGGGGACCAAGGCACCCATCTGCAGGCCTGACCTGGCATCCTGGGAGGTGTGCTGCCTTCCAGGGACCCATATCTGAGACATTATGAAGGGATTGCCAAGGATCATCCAGCCCTCTGACTACTACCTGATGCTGCTCATCCTTGTGGGCACTAATAACACTGCAAGGTATGACCCTGAGCAGATCAGAAGTGACTACATGGCTCTGGGAACTAGGTGAAGGCATTGGTGGCACAGGTGGTTTTCTCATCGATCCTTCTGGTCAAGGGTAGTGGGCAGAGACAGACACATGCTGGAGGTAAATACATGGCTGTGTGAATGTTGTCGCCAGGAGGACTTTGGCTTCCTCAACCACGGGATCTTGTTCTAAGGAGGACTGCTGAGCAGAGATGGGGTTCACTTGTGAAGGAAGGGGAAGAGTACTTTAGGATACAGACTAGCTAACCTAGTGAAGAAAGCTTTAAACTAGGTTCAATGAGGGCAAGGGACAAAAGCCCACAGGTAAGTCCAAGACATGGAGACTTGCGTGAAGGATCGGAATCTGGGGGGGGGGGGGGGGAACATAGGAAATCACAGCATAGACAAAGGAGAGACAAGAAGGAATATAGAGGGGAAATTAATAAACATTATAGATGTCTGTGTCCTAATGCAAGAAGTATGGGGAATAAACAATGAAGTACTAGAAATACTAATGAAATAATCACAAATACAACATAATTAGCATCACAGAATCTTGGTAGGAAGAATTGGAATCACAGAAACTTGGCCTGTTCAGGAAGAACGGGGGAAAAGGGAGGCGGTGTTGCATTTATATCAAAGATGTATACACTTTCACTGAGGTTGAGATAGAAATGAAGGCAGACCTGTTGAAAATCTCTCGGTAAGGATAAAAGGTTAAAAAAAAAAAAAAAAAAAAAACCCAAGGGTGATGTCATGTAAAGGGCCAACTTTAGACCACCTAACCAGGAAGAAGAGGTGGATGAGACTATTAAAACAACTAACAAAATCATCAAAAGCACAGGACTTAGTGATAATGGGGGACTTCAACTACCCAGACATCTGTTGGGAAAATAATACAGCAAGGCACATATTGGAATGCATTGGAGACTACTTTTTATTATAGAAGGCGTAGAAAGTGACTACAGGAGATGCTACTTTGGATTTGATTCTGACAAACAGGGAGGCACTAGTTGAGAATCTGAAGGTGGAAAACAGCTTGGGTGCAAATGAATAATATATTACAAGAGTTCATGATTTTAAGGAATGGTAGGAGGGAAAGCAGCAGAATAGAGACAACAGACTTCAGGAAATTCAGAGAATTGGTTGGTAAGATCCCATGGGAAGCAAGTCTAAGGGAAAAAAGAGTTCAGGAGAGTTGGTAGTGTTTAAAGGGACATTATTAATGGCACAAGAGCAAACTATACCAATGCATAGGTAAGATAGGAAGTATGGTAAGAGGCCACCCTGGCTTAACCAAGAGATCTTCAGTGATCTGAAACTCAAAAAAAAAAAAAAAAAAAAGAAGAAGAAGAAAACATCAAGAAGGGGAAACTAGGTCAAATTATAAAGGATGAATATAGAAAGAAACAAGCATGGAATGACAAAATTAGAAAGGCCAAGGCACAAAACAAGGTTAAACTAGTTAGGGACAAAGGGTAAAAAGAAATACATGGGAAGAAAGAGGAAGACCAGAGACATGGTGGGCCCATTACTAAATGAGGAGGAAAAGACAATAACAGAAAATGCAGGAATGACCAAAGTGTTAAATGCCTTTTTTGTTTCAGTTTTCACCAAAACAGTTAGCAATGATTGGAAGATTAACATAGTGAATATCAGTGTAAGTGGGAGAGGAGCTGAGGCTAAAATAGGAAAGTAGCAAGTTAAGAATTACTTAGACAAGCTAGAGGTCTTCAGGTCATCAGGGCCTGAAGAAATCCTTAAGTATTCTAGGGTGTAACTGGCTGAAGAGATCTCTGAGCCATTAGCAATTATCTTTGAGAACTCGTGGAGGAGGGGAGAGATACCTGAGGACTGGAATAGGACAAATATAGTACCTATCTATAAAAAGGAGAATAAGGACAACACCGGGGGACTTAAAGATCAATCAGCTTAACTTTGGTACCTGGAAAGATAATGGAGCAAATCATCAATCAGTTTGTAAGTACCTAAAAGAAAATAAGGTAATAAGTAACAGTCAACACAGATTTATCAAGAACAAATCATGTCAAACCAATCTAACAACCTTCTTTGACAGGGTAACAAGCCCTGTGGATGGGGGAAAGCAGTAGATGTCATATACGTCTACTTTAGTAAGGCTTTTGATACTGTCTCATGACCTTCTGATAAACAAACTAGAGAAATGTAGTCTGGACGAACCTACTATAAGGTGGGTGTACAACTGGCTGGAAAACCATACTCAGAGTAGTTATCAATGCTTCACAACAATCAAGCTGGAAGGGCACATTAAGTAGGATCCCACAGGGACCTGTCCTGGGTCTGGTTCTATTCAATATCTTCATAAATAATTTGAATAATGGCAGAGAGTACTCACTTATAAAGTTTGCAGATGATACCAAGCTGGGAGGGGTTTCAAGCGTTTTAGAGGTTAGGATTAAAATTCAAAATGATCTTGACAAACAGGAGACAAAAACGTTATTAAATAAGATGAAATTCAATAAGGAAAAATGCAATGTACCACACTTAGGCAGGAATAATCAATTGCACAAGTATAAAATGAGAAATGACTGCCTAGGAAGGAGTACTGCATAAAAGGATCGCAGGGTCATAGTGAGTCACAAACAAAATATGGATCAATGGTGTAACACTGTTGCAAAAAATGAACATTATTCTGGGATGTATTAGCAGATCACAAGAAGTAATTCTTCCACTCTACTCAGCACTGATAAGACCTCAATTGGAATATTGTGTCCAGTGCTGGGTATCACACTTCATGAAAGATGTGGACAAATTGGAGAAAGTCCAGAAGAGAGCAACAAAAATTCTTAAAGGTCTAGAAAACATGATATCTGAGAAAAGATTGAAAAAAATGGGTTTGTTTAATCTGGAGAAAAGAAAACTGAAGGGGGACATGACAATAGTCTTCAAGTAAAAGGTGTTAAAGAGAAAGATGATAAATTGTTCTCCTTTGCCACTGTGGACAGGGCTTAAATTGCAGCAAGGGAGATTTAGGTTAGACATCAGAAAAAACTTCTTAACTGGAAGGGTAGTTAAGTACCGGAACAAATTACCTAGGGAGGTTGTGGAATCTCCGTCATGTGGAGGTTTTTAATAACAGGTTAGACAAATACCTGTCAGGGATCATCTAGTTAATACTTAGTCCTGCCTCAGTGCAGGGGACTGGACCAGATTACCTATCGAGGTCCCTTCCAGTCCTACATTTCTGTGATTCTATGATTTTGCTGGTTGGACAGAGTCCCAGGAATCACAAGTACATTTTAGCAAAAGAATGTATTATATGTAAAAAAAAAGGGGAGGTTTTTTTAGGGGAGTGGTAGTGGGAGAGGGAGAGTTGTGAGGGGAGGAGTGGAGTGTTCATACAAGAATTGTTTACCTCTCTAAGGAGTGCAAGACTATATTTCCCTATTTAGAAAAAGGTGGCAGTATATTGTCCTGAGAGATATGCTGAGCTGGAGTTGCGGAGAGCAGTAGCATTTTTACAACAGAATACAAATGTCATTCATTAGAACTCCGTGACTATAACCTACAACAGTATTGGCTAAAACTGATAGTCTGCAGTAGGAAAGGTACAATACCTGTCATCATAGTAAATACAAAACACTATGTTTCAAGAATGTTGAGCTCGTATTGACTGTAAACTCTTGAAGGCAAAGCCATGTATAGATAACTCAGAGCACAGAAGACAAAATTTTCCATATGTTAGCTGTTTAAACATACAGAAGTCCTGATTTCTGCATTCTTATGAAGTAACTGCACACAAATAAGCTGTTACCAATTGCTTGATTTTTCTCAAACTTAATCAACAAGTGACATTCTTTGCAATTTCCAGGGGCTTTGTTTGTTGATGACTCATATTTAGAGCTAGATAATCAAAGGTAAAGGAAAAGTTGGCATTCTGCCAACCTTCCCCTAACTATCTAGAAGTAAAAATTTCTTGCAGATATAAGAAAATCCCAGGTCTCCTCCTTCACCATTTTCCCTTTAAGCAAGAGGATTTATATAGACAATACAGTCTAAACTGCACTCTTTACCAGTCTATGGCATGCTCACAACACTAGAAAACAAAATAGAAGGTATTTCTAAACTAGCCACTCTGGCAGGGCTGGCTCCAGGCACCAGCCTGGCAAGCAGGTGCTGAGGCGGCCGCTTCGGAGAGGGGCGGCATGTCCAGATATTCGGCGGCAATTCGGCGGACGGTCCCTCACTCCCACTCGGAGCGAAGCACCTCCTGCCGAATTGCCACCGCAGATCACGATCGCGGCTTTTTTTTTTTTGGCTGCTTGGAGCGGCCAAAACCCTGGAGCCGGCCCTGCACTCTGGAAAGCTGCAAAGAGAATTTAAAACGAGAGAACTGCACACTTCATTACTTCTGTAGACTAAGCTCACTGCACACACCAGGGGCTCTTTTCATTCTTCCCCACAAGCTCCATGTGTGCCACCTTCCCATCCCCCACTATTTCAGAGGCTCCCTGCATCCCTTTTCTCCCCTCACTCAAGCCAGGGGCTCTGTGTCCCCCCCTTTCCCTCTTCCTCTCCATGCCAGAGGCTCTTTGTATCACCCATTCTCTCCTCCCATCCCCTAATACTCTGGTCCCTCATTCTCCCCTTCCCCCCATTCCAGGGTCCCCCATTGCTCCTAATATCATTATTTATTTTCTGTCTGGGAAACAGACATTTAGGATGTCAACATTTTAAGATCTATTGGGTCAGTGGGCAGAGTTTGTTTTGAGGTGGTTGTTATGCTGGAAGGTCTTAGTGACTGCAATCAACCAGTTCTTTGATCAGCTGTCGGCAATTTCAGACCTGATTGAAGCTGATGGCTATGCTAACCAGATGCCAGGGGCTCCATGTGTCTCCCAATTTCCCTTTCTGGTTTTCCAATTTACCCCAAAAATCAATATAGCATTCTGCCCTTTGAACACTCCCTGAAATTTTGGTATTGATTGAATTCAGGGGTCAGAGATTATCTATTGTGTTACATCCTAACAGACAGACTGACAAACAAACAGAGATATGCCATCAAGTTGAGTTGTAGGATCTTGTTTTGCTTGACCAAATAAATATTCTGAATGAAAAAAAAATTTATATATCTGAACATTTCCGTGCAAACAACCACAAACAAACTTGTCAATGGGGAACATGATTAATGACACAGGATGATATTTTAGATCCCGAAATGTTCAAGTTCTAGGCTACCATATTGACAAAAGAGATACAGTACTGATTTTCTTTCTTGTGTAGATGAACCAGTGCTTAATAGTTTGAAAGTTAATATTCAAGAAGAACCTATTTACATATGAAAGAGTTTGAGGATGTCATAGAAAAATGAATGTAAAGAGTAAAGTTGGGAAGACTGTCAATCTCTCTGATATATTCCCATGCCAATTACAGGAACTGAATCTGGCAAGCAGCAAAATAAATCATGGACATTCATTTTGTGGGACAAACTCTTAATTTTCCTGGATTTTAGCCCTACCACAGTCTAGCTAGGAAGCTTTGGCCCCCATCAAAAAGAAGGCTCTGAAGAAAAGGTAGAAAAGTCCCACCAAATTGAAAATCATGCATGGGTGGAAAGGCCAGATCTTCTTTTGATAGGCTGCAGAAAATCATGTACCACAGAAGACTATAAATCAAGTGTTTTGTTGTTTTGTTTTTTAAAGCCTCAGAAAAGGAAGACTCAGAAATGTCTGATTGGCCAGCTTACCTTGGGAAACTTGTGTTGCAGCCAGAAACCCTTAATTCTGAGGCCATAGACTTCTATGTGAGACCTCAGTACTGCTTATACAAATTGTTTCAAACCTCTGCCATTACTGAAATTAGCTCACTTGAAAATTGTACTAATAATGCTTTCCCACCTTTGCAAAGTATTCTCCAAATGAAAAAAATACAAGTATAAATCATCACTATTGCACATGTTTTCTGATAGGGTAACAAAGGCCCAGGGGAGTCATTGGAGAGAGTTGGGGAGTTGCAAAGAGTTAGGTGACATCCACTATTCATTTAATTTGCTCAAGTGTTTTTAGTATATTTTACGGATGTTTTACATGAAGGAAATCTGTCCTGCACATACATGCCTGAATAAGTTAGCTACAAAGAGCCAGACTCAAATAGATCTTTATTCATTTTCCTAATTCACTGAAATAAAAAAAGAGAGATCACTTGTGTAGTAAGATGTTCCTCCACATGAGTATGGACATCAGAATTGGGGCCACAGTGAACAGGAATACCTGAGCATTATTGCGTTGTTCCTTCATTCTTTTAATTTAATAAATTCTAGTGACCTGTCCATCCCATTTTTAAAAAGTTAAACAAAATTATCCTGTCAGTATTTACTTACAAAATAGAAATAAAATGAAAATTGCAAAAAACAAAAAGCCTACACACTTATGAAATTCCAACAAGAACAAAACCATAATTTCAAAAGAGAGTTAGGGTTGCTAAGTGACCACAATATAATCATTACATCAACCATAAAACCCAAATATCTAAAATCAAGGAAACGTAGGAGGGCATTACATTTTACACTGCCTAAATGAGAGAGATAAACATATCATGCTTACAAGGTAAGAATGCAAATTTCATCACAGCCACACCACCACCTTAATGTTGACCAACAATAAATACTATTCTTGCATCAGTAAATGCCAAACACCACAAAACCTAATGAATGACAAATATATGTACATACTGACACACTAATAAGTCTCAAAGTGAAGCCCACCCATACATAAACATTACATAAATCAATAATGTTAATGTTATACACTTTCTTATTAAACTACATATGCAACATTCTCAGAAGCTATTGTGTGAACTTGAAAATATAATTTTTGGTTAATTGCTAATCATATTAGCTAATATTTACCATTTACTTATCTCTCAAAATAAAAAGATATTGTTTATGTATGTTTACATGTATCTATACTTCATAGGTCAGAGGTTTCTGTGATGTGAAATGTGTGATTTCTTCTTGACAGTACAATATGTTTATGTTAATCATGGGCAATGCAAGATTTATTATGTCATTAAGTATCCAGTTCCTTCCTGTTAACAGCATGGGTACTGGAAATAACATGATAGGTAAGTACAGTATTGTCTTTTAGTCTGAAATGTTTTTTGAAATTATGTTCTTTGGAGTAAGTTACTTGTTGTGTAGTAACCTCTCACCCTCAAATCCTCTGTGTTATCACTTGCATGGTGTCAAGTATCAGGGGGTAGCCGTGTTAGTCTGTATCTACAAAAACAACAAGGAGTCTGGTGGCACCTTAAAGACTAACAGATTTATTTGGGCATAAGCTTTCGTGGATAAAAACCTCACTTCTTCAGATGCATAGAGTGAAAGTTACAGATGCAGGCATTATATACTGACACAGAGAGAAGGGAGTTACTTAGCAAGTGGAGAACCAGTGTTGACAGGGCCAAATCAATCAGGGTGGATGTAGTCCACTCCCAATAATAAATGAGGAGGTGTCAATTCCAGGAGAGGAAAAACTGCTTCTGTAATGAGCCAGCCACTCCCAGTCCCTATTCAAGCCCAGATTAATGGTGTTAAATTTGCAAATGAATTTTAGTTCTGCTGTTTCTCTTTGAAGTCTGTTTCTGAAGTTTTTTTGTTCAATGATAGTGACTTTTAAATCTGTAATAGAATGACCAGGGAGCTTGAAGTGTTCACTTACTGGCTTTTGTATGTTAACTCTGAAGAAGTGAGGTTTTTACCCACAAAAGCTTATGCCCAAATAAATCTGTTAGTCTTTAAGGTGCCACCAGACTCCTTGTTGTTTGTGTTATCACTGGCTTCTGAAGTGTCTTCAGCTTTGTCACATTTCTGCATACTCATAGACTCATAGACTCATAGACTTTAAGGTCAGAAGGGACCAATATGGTCATCTAGTCTGACCTCCCGCATGATGCAGGCCACAAAAGCTGACCCACCCACAACAGAATCTTCCAGCCTGCGACCCCTGCCCTATGCTGCGGAGGAAGGCGAAAAACCTCCAGGGCCTCTGCCAATCTACCCTGGAGGAAAATTCCTTCCCGACCCCAAATATGGCGATCAGCAGTACCCCGAGCATACAGGCAAGATTCTACAGCCGGACCCTCATTTTACCAGCGATGGCACGTTAATGCCTAATTGACTGTAATCACGTTATCCCTTCAAACCATTCCCTCCATAAACTTATCAAGCCTAATCTTGAAGCCAGAAAGGTCTTTCGCCCCCACCGTTTCCCTCGGAAGGCTGTTCCAAAATTTCACCCCTCTGACGGTTAGAAACCTTCTTCTAATTTCAAGCCTAAACTTCCCCACGGCCAGTTTATATCCATTCGTTCTCGTGTCCACATTACTACTGAGCTGAAATAATTCCTCTCCCTCCTTGGTATTAATCCCTTTGATATATTTAAAGATAGCAATCATATCCCCCCTCAGCCTTCTTTTGGTTAGGCTAAACAAACCGAGCTCCTCGAGTCTCCTTTCATAGGAAAGGTTTTCCATTCCTCGGATCATCCTAGTGGCCCTTCTCTGTACCCGTTCCAGTTTGAGTTCATCCTTTTTAAACATAGGAGACCAGAACTGCACACAGTATTCCAAATGAGGTCTCACCAGCGCCTTGTATAACGGAAGCAGCACCTCCCTGTCCCTACTAGAAATACCTCGCCTAACGCATCCCAAAATCGCATTAGCTTTTTTCACAGCCACGTCACATTGCCGACTCATAGTCATCCTGCGATCAACCAGGACTCCGAGGTCCTTCTCCTCCTCCGTCACTTCCAACCTATGTGTCCCTAACTTATAACTAAAATTCTTATTAGTCATCCCTAAATGCATCACCTTACACTTCTCACTATTAAATCTCATCCTATTATTTTTACTCCAATTTACAAGGTCATCCAAGTCTCTCTGCAGAATATCCCGATCCTTCTCCGAATTGGCAATACCTCCCAACTTTGTGTCATCCGCAAACTTTATCAGCCCACTCCTACATTCGGTTCTGAGGTCAGTAACGAATAGATTAAATAAAATCGGACCCAAAACCGAACCTTGAGGAACCCCACTGGTGACCTCCGTCCAATCCGACAGTTCACCTTTCAGTACTACCCGCTGCAGTCTCCCCTTTAACCAGTTTTTTATCCACCTCTGGAATTTCATATCGATCCCCATCTTTTCCAATTTAACCAATAATTCCTCGTGCGGCACAGTATCAAACGCTTTACTAAAATCGAGGTAAATTAGATCCACCGCATTTCCTTTATCTAGAAGGTCTGTTACTTTCTCAAAGAAGGAGATCAAGTTGGTTTGGCACGATCTGCCTTTCGTAAACCCATGTTGTAATTTGTCCCAATTGCCATTCACCTCAAGGTCCTTAACTACTTTTTCCTTCAAAATTTTTTCCAAGACCTTGCATACTACAGAAGTTAAACTAACAGGTCTGTAGTTACCCGGGTCACTTTTTTTCCCCTTCTTAAAAATAGGAACCACATTTGCTATTTTCCAGTCCATCGGTACCACCCCCGAGTTTACAGATTTATTAAAAATTATCGCCAAGGGGCTTGCAATTTCTCGCGCCAGCTCCTTCAATATTCTAGGATGGAGATCATCCGGTCCGCGCGATTTAGTCCCATTTAGCTGGTCAAGTTTGGCTTCCACCTCTGATACTGTAATGTCAATCGCCCCTCCTTTATTCCCCTGTGTCCCGCTCCCTCTATTCCTAAGCCCTTCATTAGCCTTATTAAACACCGACGCAAAATATTCATTTAGATATTGTGCCATGCCTAGATTATCCTTAATCTCCACTCCATTTACATGCTTCAGCGGTCCCACTTCCTCTTTCTTTGTTTTCTTCCTATTTATATGGCTATAAAACCTCTTACTATTGGATTTAATTCCCCTCGCGAGGTCCAACTCTACACGGCTTTTGGCCTTTCTCACCGCATCCCTACATGCTCTGACCTCAATAAGGTAGGTTTCCTTGCCGATCTGCCCCCTCTTCCATTCTTTGTACGCTTTCTGTTTTTTCTTAATCGCCCCTTTGAGACGCCCGCTCATCCAGCTAGGTCTAATGCTCCTGCCCACTAACCGTTTCCCCTTTCTCGGGATCCAGGCCTCGGACAGCTCGTGCAACTTCAGCTTGAAATAATCCCAGGCCTCATCTGCCTTTAGCTCTCTAAGTATGTTAGCCCAATCCATTTCCCTAAGTAGTTGCCTTAATTTATTAAAGTTGGCCTTTTTGAAATCGTAAACCTTAGTCACAGTTTTATTTCTGTTAATCCTTCCATTTAGTTTAAACCGAATCAGCTCATGGTCACTCGAGCCAAGGTTGTCCCCTACTATCATTTCCTCAACGAGGTCCTCACTACTCACCAGCACCAAATCTAAAATGGCATCCCCCCTCGTCGGTTCAGCTACTACTTGCTGAAGGAATTCATCTGCTAGCACGTCTAGGAACATCTGAGCCCTATTATTGTTACTAGCATTTGTTCCCCAATCTATGTCCGGGAAGTTAAAGTCCCCCATGATCACACAGCTCTTATTAGTTTTTACTTCCTTAAAAACATTAAATAGTTCTCTGTCCGCATCCAGGCTAGATCCCGGCGGTCTATAACACACCCCAAGCAGTATCTCAGGGGAGGCTCTAGTAGTTCTTTTACCCAGTGTAATCATTGCCCAGACAGTCTCTATCTTATCCATTCCATCACTTATTATTTCTTTACATTTTAGTTCATTATTCACATACAGTGCCACACCCCCACCTTTACCTTTTTTCCGGTCATTCCTAAACAGCACATACCCTTCCATACCTGTACTCCAGTCATGACTACAGTTCCACCATGTTTCGGTTATTCCTATGATATCAGGTTTCATTTCTTGGACCAGGAGCTCCAGTTCCTCCATTTTGTTACCTAGGCTTCTCGCATTGGTGTATAAACATCTTACCGTATGCTGTCTATCCTTTCTCCCATTAGTTATGCACTTTGGTACGGACCCCCTAGTGTCCATCCGCCCCCTCCTTCTAATGTCCAATTCCCTACCCCTATCTATATCTGTGCTTATCTCTTTTCCCTCATTTTCAGTGTTGGAATCTGGTGTGGAGATTAACTGGACATCTCCCAACCTTCTCCCCCAAGTTCCTAGTTTAAAGCCCTTTTGATGAGATGAGCCAGCCTCCCTCCCAGAAGTCTATTTCCTTCCCTACTCAGGTGAAGTCCATCCCGCGAGAACAGCTGTCTGTCCCCGAACGCCTCCCAGTGGCCATACATCCCAAAGCCCTCCTTATAGCACCACTCCCTCAGCCAGCTATTTATCCTCACAATTCTGTCTGCCCTTTGCTGTCCTTCTCTAGGAACAGGCAGAATCCCACTGAAGATAATCTGAGCCTCTACTTCCTTAAGCGTCTTCCCCAGCCTGGCATAATCTCCCTTGATTCTCTCTAGCGAGAACCTAGCCGTGTCATTCGTTCCTACATGAAGGATGATCAAGGGGTTCTTACCTGCTCCCTTTAGGATCCTTTTCAACCGCAGGTCCACATCCCGTATCTTAGCGCCCGGCAGACAGCACACCCTTCTGTTTTCTGGGTCCGCCCTGGTCACTGGCCTGTCTAACCTCCTCAGTAAAGAGTCCCCAATCACATACACCTGCCTTTGCCTAGGGGCAGCGCAATCTACCAGTCTATCCCCTGTTCCCTGCGGCCGTAACTCCTGTCTGTCTCCATTTACCCTTATAGTCCCCCTATTGCCATCCTGTATCCTCCCGGGGCCGAGTATTGATGCCGTCTCCATCAACTCCTCCCCCCTGTCTATTGGACTAGCCGCCCTTCTTTTCTTCCTTTGCCTCCCACCATCAGTTACCACCTGCTGTGTCCCCTCCTCGTTAGCCAAACACCCAAACCTGTTCCTGAGTTCTATTTCCCCCTCACTAGCTCTCCTTTTCCTTGGCCTGCTTCTCACGGTCACATGTTTCCACTGCTCTTGTTCTCCCCCCGACATTTCCCCCTCACAGACCATAGCCCCCGCTTCCACCTGCACCCCTGAGCATTCCCCCTCAATTACCCCTTGCCTTTGCTCCATTAGCTGTTCAAACCCCCTTCTAAACTCTACCAGGGTCTCTACCTGCATCTCCAACCCCCGAACCTTTTCCTCTAACAGAGCAAGTAGGCGGCATTTCATACAAACATACCTCTGATCTGTTGCACCTGCTAGGACTATATACATACCGCAGCTGCTACATGCTTTCGTCTGCATTGTGTCCCCTGCTGCCTGGCTCATGGCTGCTATGGTCTCTGCCTGCAGCCTCTGAGGGAACAAAGTACACCGACCGCCGCGCCCTCCTGCCTCCCCTTCCACCTCCCCCTTAAACTCCCCTGTTTGCCGACCGCTGCTCGCTGCTAGCTGCTCGCTGCTTGGCTGGGAGGCCTCTTTTATAGGTCCCCTAATCAGCCAAGCTCCGCCCCCTAATCAGGGCTCGGGGCTCAGCACACTGCCCCTACAGGCCTCTACACATACAAGCACCACAAAGACAGACGCAAGTACAGATACCTTCTCCTCCAATGAGACTCACTCCCACTTAAACTCCCCTGTTAGCCGCCCTGTTTGCCGACCGCTGCTAGCTGCTCGCTGCTTGGCTGGGAGGCCTCTTTTATAGGTCCCCTAATCAGCCAAGCTCCGCCCCCTAATCAGGGCTCGGGGCTCAGCACACTGCCCCTACAGGCCTCTACACATACAAGCACCACAAAGACAGACGCAAGTACAGATACCTTCTCCTCCAATGAGACTCACTCCCACTTAAACTCCCCTGTTAGCCGCCCTGTTTGCCGACCGCTGCTAGCTGCTCGCTGCTTGGCTGGGAGGCCTCTTTTATAGGTCCCCTAATCAGCCAAGCTCCGCCCCCTAATCAGGGCTCGGGGCTCAGCACACTGCCCCTACAGGCCTCTACACATACAAGCACCACAAAGACAGACGCAAGTACAGATACCTTCTCCTCCAATGAGACTCACTCCCACTTAAACTCCCCTGTTAGCCGCCCTGTTTGCCGACCGCTGCTCGCTGCTAGCTGCCAATACTATGATTTCTTCTAGGTTAAGGTCCTCAATTGTAATAATTTATTAGCTAGATCACGGATCTGGTGTGACACACTGCAGCTCCTGGTTTATGAAGATGTCAACCCCTGTGAATTTGGTCCATCAGCGTATTGGCAGCCCTAACAGCATTAGACCCCTGCCTGGTTCTAGTGGTGGGCTGTAATCCTTGCATCAGGCAAGGATTCTTTTTTGCAATATGATGCTGTCAACACTTTTGTCATCAGTTACACATATCAGTGGATTATTAACAATATTATTTGTCAGATGTCTATATTACTTTTGTCCCAGAGCAGCCTTGCCTCACTTCAGCAACAGAATTACATTTTACATTGTCTCCAGAAATGCTTTTAAATTAAAATTGATGTATCAGTCATATGATTTTTTTTCACTGCTGATGTAATTTAGTTTTCTATCTAAATTTTTCATATAGCTGTAGGATTTATTTTTTAAAACATGATGCTGCTAAACAAAAATGAAGCACTACTGTACCACTACTGTGGGGAAAATGCGCCTCCTGTACATGATAAACTAAACAAGTGCTCTTGCCTGTAATAATTTTCCAAAGGAAACTTTCTCCTAGAGAGGAACAATCTGAAAGTTTAACCCAAACAGCAGCATAGTGGATTAAACTATTTCATTCATTCATATGTTTAAGTAAATGACCAAAAAAGTAATAAATAAAATCCAAGTACCCGCAAGCTTATATACTAACTCTTTTAGTGGTTGTATTTTATATATTCTGCAACTAAAGACTATAGAGATTTGATTGCCAAACATTTTATACACAAAGTCACTGAGCTTTTTCCAGGGAAACAGAAATAGTAGTACAGAGATTATTAGGCACAAAATTATTCTGAAAGCTACAGACATGTCGTGGAGATGGAAGGTTTCGGGGTATCATGTTATATTTTCCCACATACATTTTCTTTTTCACATTAAGGGAAATGGGGGAGGGGGGGGGGAAAGAGACCTAAATTTTCATTACAAAGAACACATTGGGCAGGGCAAGTTTTTCTTTTCCTTCTGAGCTTCACTCAGTACCTGAACTGAATTTGGGAAAGGAAAGGCGAGACAAAAAGCGAGGAGGCAGTTTTGTTCCTCCTTTGTACTTCCCCATATTGTAGGGCCAACTGGAGACCTGCCTATCCCTGGCATAATTTAGAGCAGCCTTAAGGATCTTTAATTCAAGGATCTTTACAATTCAAGTTTTTATGAAAATGTTAAATCCAAAGTAAGCAAACCAAAATATGGAGCTAAGCCAATAAGTAGTTTTAAAAGCAGAAAAGGAGGGTACACAATGCATATAAAAGAGTAAAGACAACAGTTGTGTAGGGACTCTAAATGGTCTGAATGTGCGCTGGATGTATCCTTTTATGGGGACTTAAAAATAAGAATTAATAGTGCATGCTAAAAATAGCATTGAATGGGTTTCTTATCTAAATGCACAGGAATTTGTGTGCAACTCCCATGAGTGCTAATGGGTCTTACACACGTAAATCCCAACACATCATGAGGATACTGTAAGGCTTTTTCATTAGCATCATACCAGCCTGTAGAAGAAAACCTCATTGAAATAATGCAGTTGGCCACCCTGCAGATTTTCCCTTTGGGAGTGGTAAAGAGTCTTTGGAATGTTCTATATTCCAAAGAAAATTAACTTCATTTCTGAAATATTTTGCCCCCATCCACCACAGTCCTATAATGGGTTTGCAGGGACATAACATAATGTTGATTATTTAATCATAGCTGTCCTAGTATGGAACTCTGTATATTCTTGTGCATTGACTTTGATTTTATCCTTTGCAATAAATTTAAATTTAATGCCATATGATCTGGAAGTCGGACAGTGACTCAAAATGTGCTCAAGTTAAATCAAGTTTAGATGTGTTCTGTGACATATTAGTCTTCAAGCCAACATAAAACACAATGTAACGCAAATTAAAAGTTGCAACTTCTTACAAGTCAGAAAGGACTTTGTGAAAGGAATGGATCTGATTTATTGTCTGTCAACAGTCCACAGTGTTTACCCTCCAATGACTTTATATTAAAGTATCCTAAACAATCACATTTCTGAAAGCTTATATAGTTTCACAACTGTTCAACAATAGTCTGTAAACTTGTACAAAGAGACTTTGGCTGTACAAAATTTTTCCTTCCTATTAGGAAACCTTATTAAAAATGGCTTTATTAATATTGTTTGCAAATATAATTCTGACAGTCAGTGAGGGTAGGATGGTTGGGGGCAGGAGGTATGGTTCCTGGATCCTCAGGGCTGGATGCAGCCCCAACACCACTTAAAGCTATCATCATGCCACTGACACAGGGGCTTAGCAGAGCTCTGACACACCCCTCCCCACCATCAAAATATCTGGGAGCAGGGAAAAGAGACACAAAGCCTTGCTATGACAAATACGCATTAGCAGAGAGATCTCCTGTGGCAGGGATAGGATTACAGATTACAAGTGGCACAAAGGAGCTATGAGTGAGCTAGGGAAACTGTTTTAGAACAAATATAGGTGCATTAATCTCTGGATAAATCTAGATTTAGATCTACTCATTCTTTAAAGCAGAGACTGTATTTATAAACCATTATGTTTCAAAATCTATGTACCCAAATAGTATAGACTATAGTAACAAGACCATTTTGTGTGGAGATGGGGTTTCATATTATATTTTAAAACTTCAGATTTATGTTCTTGTTTCTTATTAACTTTTTATATATTCTTTGTATTTAAAGCAAATCAGAACATTTTAAATCAATCTGTTTAATATTCTGGACTGACATGCTCATTAAGCTGAGCAGTAGGAACTCTGTCATATGCACTTCAGGTACTTACAGTAGGAAATTTTCTATTTTTAAATGCCAAATAAATGTTTTAAGGGAAATCTCTGTTGCTAAAACTGTAATTAGGTTTTTGTTTCATTGAGCGGCACTATTGTATGTCTGACATCTGAACTGTGCTGATTTCATGGGTCTCTACAATATTCTGAAAAATTAAAGCTAAAGAGAGATTTTTGAGAGTTACTATAGTATGCTACTGCATACTAGTAGCATACTAGTTGCCTGTTTTTCCAATCCATTTATAAGCTATGCTAATCTACTTCCTTCAAATACAGTAACAGTGGGTGATTAACTGTATGTGTTCAGACTGGCAATATTACATACTAATTTCTGTTTGGTCTATGCTGTTTTTCATGCCAGAAATGTCAAGCTATATCTGCAAAACTGTCTGTTTCCTGTTAAGTACATCACCTTATCAAACAGCCTTTAACAGTTATTTTATTCTGCAAGTTACCACAAACCATATAAATTAATATGTGTAATGTTGTTGTTTTAAATTATACCTGATGCTGATTTAAGACTGTTTGCTGTACCTATGTTGTATGAGATTTTATTTGGTCTTGAAACTTAGTCTGTGATGATTTTGTTCCCTTGGGGCCAGATTTACAAAAGATGTCTAGAGGCACCTAAAGAGGTAGACAGACGTCTAATGGGATTTACAAAAATATGTAAGCAAGTCAATGGGAGTTACATACCTAACTCAGCTAGGCACTTCTGAAAAATCCCACTTGGTGCCTATTTGGATTTTTAGTGGCTAAATGCTGTTATGCTGGAAGGTATTAATAGCTGCCAACAAACAGATTCTAGATCTCTCATCAATCACAAACCTGTTTAAATTGATGGGTGGGCTAAGCACCAGTCTTCCAGGCTAAATGGAAGTAGCAGTTTAGGTCCTTTGTGCATGAGATAGGTGGAAACAATAAAAGCCACTATCCAAGGCAACAGGCCATGTGGCAAGGCCTAATCAGATGCTAAACTATGTGGGCTGAGTGGTTCCCTGATTGCAAATGCAGGGACTAGATGATCATTTGTGGGTGCGTGGTGGGCACCAAAAGCCTGGAGAGGGTCAGCAGACAGGGAAAAACAGTTATGAGCAGGTGTGGCTTCAACAGGCTGCAGAGACAAAGCTCCTTGGACACAGAATGTTCTAGAAAGGCGGGTTTAGGGAATTCTGAGCAAAGAAACTGCCAGCTATTTGTTTCTATTGTCTGATTTTGTGTACATTCTTGGAGATAGCAGGATTGCACCAAAGAATATACCTGACTTGTGTCATCAATTTCTCCTCCTAACTGAAACAAACTTGCAAGGCCTGAATATTGACTAACCACTCTGGCCCTTGGTGCAAATAACATGGATTTCAGTAGCACACAACCAGCTTCTGGAAATTGCTGTCCCATCTGAAGTCCCCAATATCAAGTCCACTGAAGTCTTTAAATCAAAAATTAAATTTGACTTTGATTTTTTCATAAAGAACAAAGCAAGAGGAGGCCATTTTGGTTTTCAAGTCCTATGCCCTGCACTCAGTAGCTCATTCTAAACACCATTTGTTAATGAATGGTGGCAATTAAAGTGCCTCTGATGTTTTAACCTTATTTGAATGATGTGAAAATTCCCCAGCATTAGCTGGTTTTGTTTGCCTCACCACCCCAGAGGCTGAGTTGAAGTTTGGAATTCACCTGAAACACTGAATTATGTTAATTTTGCTTCTTGCTCCCTCCAGTCTCCTTGGGATGTAGGTAGGCTGAGAACCATTAAGGTACTACAATATAGAACACTCTACTACAGAGCAATGCCTCATCTGATTGATATGTGCAATGTCCATAATGTTGCTTTACAAATTTCCTTGTATGGTCTAAGATTTCTATGCCCATGATGCACAATTGCTCTTAGAGAATAGGCTTTGATTTTGGGTGGTAGAGAAGAGCATTTGACTCAAATCCATCCTACTACTACTACTGAGTGCATCTACCTTGTCTCAATGGGTAACTGCTGGATAAAAGAACAAAAAGAGGTGATGCACTTCTGCCTCCATTTTTTTCCCCACTGTCTATATTGAAAGCTCTACCAGTGCCTAGTTTATGCCATAATTTCTCTTTCAGCTAAATTTGGCTTACTTTACAGAGAGTTTACAGTATTTGAATTAATTACTGCATAATTCAGTGCATTGACTGTTTTAGACAAAGTATGAGGTAATAACCAGCTTTATAAGTTCACCATGGCATCTAGAAATGTTTCAGACTGATCAATTTGAATGATTTTTTGAGAAGTTGTAAACATTTTTGTTTACAAAACCTTCCAGAGCATAAAGACATCCACGTTATAAAAATATATTGAGAGCCAATTCCAGGGGCACAACACGTGGCACATTTTGGGAGAAAGGCTCCCTCATACTCAGATCACCACCGTGCACTGGGTTGTTTCCAAAAAACAGCTTAGAGAGCAGCCTTAGGAGTGCATCTGCTGATATGGCCCCCAAGGGACAGAGGTGCAATTGACCCACAATTTGTATAGTGGGGATGCTGAGAGCCATTGAATCAAATTGTAAACCCTGTATATATTATGGAAACCACTTCAAGCCAGGGGGTGTGACAGCACCCATGCTAAGCCTCATGATTGGAGGCTGCTGGAGTACAGCAGAGCTCTGGCCATGGTGCTTTTCTTCCAGCTATGTTCCTGACATGCTCTCTGCACTGGGGTCAGTTGGAAGTTATCAAAGATAGACAGCTGGGGATTCTCCTGATTCAGACAGATTTCTGCTGGCTTTGCATGACAGAGTGGAGAAAGATATGCAGATATCTGGTGAATAGGATCTAGCCCTTCAGTTTGTTTCTTTTTTTAATTCAAAATGTCTGGCTAGCTAAGTACTTAACACCTATTAATCTGAGATCTGAGTTTGGGAAAATGAAAGATGGACGTGATGTCATGAGTTATGTAAGTTTAATTGTGTCTGGAAAAAGAGGAAATAGACAAGACTCACTTATCACATATATGTCATATGAGTAAGTCAAAAAGCAAGTGAGAAGGACAAGATATTAATTTGTTTTCTCCCTCTCATCCAATTCATTAATACCTCAAGTTTTAACTGTGTTAGCCCTTTTACCTACTTGCCAATGATTAGAAATTTAGATCGGACTCTTAAAGCCTCAAAAATCTATGTAATAGTCACACACAATATTCTCTTGTACATTTCAACCAGGCAGGAGTTATTTATGCTATTTGAACGGAAAGGTATTGAAATTGCTCAAATATTTTCTGCATTTGTAAGCACTTTATCTGGAAGACTTGTAGCAGATAATAACATCCTATTTATGGTTCTTAAATTGTTCTTTTGATCCTGACATTCGTTAAATGTTCTCTGTTTTTAGTGGGGGAGGACTTAGGATGGGAAGGAGAAGCAGTGGTAAAAAAAAATCTTCTGATAATACGAATATTAGTTCTCCATCTACTTATTTGGACCCTTCCCTCAATTTCCAATGACTTTAAAGTCATTTCTTCTGAAAGTTCAGAAGTGAAGTCACTGACACAAATCTGATAAGATATCTTGTTGGTTGCTGCTGAAGTAGATACAATTACCATATCACCATGCTTACTTAATTCCACTGGGGGAAAAAAGAGTCATCTCTTGTTTCCTTATAAATTCCTTTTATTCTTTACTTTAACATCTTCATTCTTTAGCTTCCAAATTGCAGGCAGGAAAGGAGAATGAAGGAAGAGCATCTAGGTAGTAGAGGTTCAAATCCCATTTCTCTCTCCATACCTTGATCAAGGTGTATGTCACTGCTTGTGGGAGAAGGTGTATATCAGCTCCATCAGGGAACAATAAATTCATAAGACGTACAGCTTTAACAGATGTAAGCTCTATAGGCCACAGGGAATGACTCAGCCAGTCCCTCCACAAAGTCAACAACTTAAATCCTACCAGATAGATACTTTTGCTCAGCAGCACTAATATTGTTTTGTTTAACTATATGAGAGAAGATGTACTCATAGCAGCAGATCTTCAGCTGGTCCATTGGCTTCAATGGAGCTATGACAATTTGCACACTAGCCGAGGATCTGACCCTTAATATTTGCCAGGATTGGGCTAGCTCCTGTTCTAACTAAAATAAAGATATGCCAGTGCTGGGACCTGATTCATCCCCCATTAAAGTAGAATGACTCCTATTGACTTTAATGGGAGTTTGATCATTCCTTTAGTGGTAATAAATGTTGAATTTTGAAAATAAATCTTTTTTTCTTCAAGAATGTGATTGTAATTAAACTATGCTTAGACATTCTTTTGGGGACAGAACTCAAAACTTTCTTCATTGGCCAAAACATGAGTGGAAGCTTTCCTGTATTAGTCTAGTGTATGAGACAAACCAAAATATACTACCTAATGGGGGAAGAAGTTACGAGGAACTTCAGACTTGAGATTCCACAGGCTTGAGATTCCCCTTTAACTTGGTTGCCCTTTGTTCCCTATAATAAACTAAACATGAACTATCTAGCTAAGGAGAGGAAGAAGTCCTTACATTTCATAATGTATTATCATCGGACATTGAATTTGAGACTTGGGCCTGAAGAATAAAATTTGCATAGTGTGGCTTTGATTCATGGATGGAAAAAAAGTTTAATATTGCATGATCCTTCAATGACCTTTGAAAAGATGTTCCAAGGAGACTATGAATGAAAATGGAGTATTCTGTTAATATATCATTCATAGACAAGGAAAAGATGTAATCTCTAATAGAGTGTTAGCTTTCTATGTGTGAATCTCATAAATCCCAGACAAATACACAAAAGGCCTTTCGTTACAAATTAGTTATAGAGGGAGAGAAAAAGAGAGAAGGGTGACATCACCTGTACCAAACACCTAAATAATATTAATCATGTTTAAGGAAAAAAGAAATTGGCTTTAGTAAAACATTAACTAAGTCTTGTAAATTGATTTTGGCCTTCCTAGTTAATTGATTTTAAAAATCATTTCCCTAGAGCTTTCATGGTGAGCTGAATTAAAAAAATAAATAAATAAAGGCTAGTTTTCCCATTGTAGTTGTGAATCTCATCCATTTTGATCATAGATACCTAAAGCCAAATTTTCAAAGGTATTTAGGTGCATAAAGATACAGATAGGCACCTAGGGGGATTTTTAAAAATACCTAGGCACCTAACTCCCATGGGAATGTAGGTACTTTTGTAAATGCCACTAGATCTTTAGGCACCTAAATATCTTTTAAAATCTGACCCCTTAGCACTTACTAAAGTAAAATATTGAGCTGCTGTTAAGAGGCTAGGTTAAGCTACATTTATATGGAAGTTATTAGGAAACCTTACACAGCATAAAGTGATGTTGATTGAATTCATTAGATATTTATGAAATTTTATTTTCTATTGGTTTTCTTTATTCTGTACTTTTTCTGCAAGAATAAAAACAAGTAAGTTGTGACATAACAATGGTATAATAATTTGTTTAAAAGAGAGAACATTTTGGCTTGGTATTACACATCATTTAGTGGCATTTTATTCTTACTCTCTCCTGGATCTCTTCTTATTCTGATTATTACTGCATGCTTTTTGCTAGTTGTTAGGTGATTAGGTCCCAATTCGGGAAGATATTTAAGCATGTCAGTAGTCCCATTCCCATCAGTGGGACTTAGTGACCATACCTGAAATATAGTCAATGACAAGAGTTCATAGTAAGGGGTCACTGACACCCAGTAGAGATTTATGAATACAACTGCTTTGTGATTCTCAGCACTGCCCTTATGTAACACAGGTAAAGTGACCAAGATACCTGAAAATGTCTCAGTTTTTCCATATAATCAATTAAAACTTGTTTTTTTAAATATAACTACAACACATTTCATCAAAGCATATTGCTGTATCCAGGTTTTCTTTGTGTTTGCCAGCAACAACCTTCCCAATAGTACATATATTCAGTGTGATGTGTTCAGTGTATGGAGTGATTACGAAGTTGTATCTGTGCTCAAAATGAATGCTAATAACACTTTTTCCGTGCTCCACAATAAACTAATTAAAAAGACTGCTACTGGGGAAAAAGTGCACTCCAATAACAATACTAGTGCGGCTGTTGACTTGCTGAGTAGAAGTTGGTAATAGTGACATAAGTACACAATTGAAAAAAAAAAGAACAAAACAAAACAAAAACAGTTGTCCTTTTGCATTGATTTCACATACCTAAAAACCTCTCCACAAACATGTCCTGGTTTCTATTTTGAAAATAAGTTGCGCTGCACATTTGCTGCATGTATAACAGGTGGCACTGAACATATCTGAAAGCATGTTAATATACAACATAGTGACTAAATACCCTAAATTATGCACCTCTGGATTTAAACGGAAGCAATCATGTTGTCTGCCTACCTATTTCGCTTCTACTGGTAGCTTCCACAATTCCAGTTAAGTGAAATACTGTAATTACCAAAGATCAGTGAGCTTTTTTCCCCTCCCTTATAATCCCCTACTATTATACATTAGGTAGCATATAGAAGCAGTTTCTTGATTTCCTGAGTATATAATTTTAAGTATAGGATAGAAAGCCTTTTATACCTACAGCTGACCGGTGCCAATACAGACAAGGTTAGTTGTGACCAAATCATTGCATTCTGATATGAATGTTAAAGGAGTTGGTGGTTTAGTCCCATACCTAAAGGACAGGCATCCTCAGCATTACATCTGGCAGATTTTTTGGCAGTCTCAGGAGAGAGAACAAGAATGAAAGCATTGAGCCTCAACTACACCTTTCTGTCTAGAACTGGTCTCTAGAGATAGTTGGAAAATGGAAAAATAATTTAGCAAAAATATCAACATTTCAATGTCTATTCAATTTTTCAGGGTTCCAAATGGAACAATTTTTCAATTAAAAAAACAGGAAACTAATTTTTTTAAAATTTAGTTTCACCTGTTTCTCTTCTTTTGCCATTAAGAGTAATAAAATAAATGATGTCCAGTTTCTCATTTTTTCCCCTTTTGGTACTCTGACTTTTCAAAACTTCTTCAAATTTGGAAAAGTTAGCGTGGCATAATTAAGAGTTTCATTTTTCCTTTTGCCACTCTGGAAAAATTATAGATTTGCAAAAAGAATTAAAAAAAAAAAATAAGAGGAAGAAAAAAAAAACTTCTAGAATCATTCATTCAGTTATATTCAGTGGGGGAACAGAGGGTAAAAGGTGGGAGATAAAATAAATATCCTAGTAATTTGAAAATTTTGACAAAAATGAACAATATTTTTAAAAAAGGTGTTTATGGAAACTTTCCGTTTCAATAAATGGTCATTTTTTCAGTGGAAAAAAAGTTATGAAAAAATAAATTTTGACCCAGCTTTTGTGTCTGTCTAAGATAGAGCTGAGGTGAATTAGCAAAAGTGTGTTTAGAACACTAACTGCTACTGCCTATGTTGTATATATTCTATGTTCAGAGCTGGTCACTGTTTTTCAAATTGGTATTTGACAAAATTTTTCATCACAAATTTGAATTTTGACGAATTATCCACCACTGGTGGACCATTACTGGAACAGTATGTCCAATTTTGAAAATTTTGGCCTATGTTCCTCTCACTGAAGCTCTACAGATTTTGAAAAACAGATCACACATGTTTTGCCCACATGTCTGTGAATAATTGATACACTTTTTGGACCAGCTCTATTAAATATAAAGCAGCAGGGGAGTTTATGTCTGCTTTATAAAGGGACTTTTACTAAAAAAGTATAGTCAAGGAACCACTCATACGAAATTCTGTGCATATATTCTGATGTGGACATGCATACAACTAAGACGGTGCTTCTAAGAAACAGAAATAATATTCCTTCCTCTATGTTTATGGACAGTGTTGAAAAGGAGGGGTGGCTACACATAAAGAGACAATATGGCCTTTACAAAGCTTCTAGTTTACCAGAGCACTTTTGCTTCATTTGCCCAACACTTCAACACTCACTAACATGCTCCCCACCTAAAAGGGCTTGAGGCTTTGAGCAACCATATCACATATGTTTAATACCAGACAATGGCTCTGTGAGACTGGGAGCTGGAAGTGGCTTTCTAAAAATAGGGACATGAAAGGAAGTTGGGGGAGCTGCATGCTCAGTAGCTTTTTGAATGGACATAAAACTCAGGAATATGGTGATGCCATTATAGTTTGTTATGTGATATTATGTCAAAGACTCATGCAATGACTATCATTATTACAGTCTATCATGTGTAAAATACATTAAAAAGAAGAGCTTATCCCTAGGATTTGGTAATCTCCAAGTGTACCACTCAAGCCTATCTGATAAATATTTCATGTTATATTTCTAAACAATAATTTTTAAAGTACTTAATGCTTGTGAAAGTTGTGAATTGCTGCTATTGCAGGAATTTATGGTTTGAGTGTGCCTTGGTCTCCGATTAACTTGCCAACAGTGGTGCTACTGGTTGTCATTTATGATGGGAATTGTAATAAGGACACCTGTCTACTTCAGATTCATTTCACACTGGCCAAACAACCATCAGATTAATAAGTTTCGGTCATTACTGGTCTGAGACACAAACAGACAGTATTCCCAATATTATTATCTGTCTTTATCCATCAAAATCTAACAGCTCTAACAACCTTATCTGTCAGATAGCTATAGTAGGCTCTAAAAATTAGATGTGCATTTATATAACAGACTGCAGCCACTTTGATATAGTCATTACAATCCTGTAAATATGAACTGGAAATATTTGTATGATACCTCAGCAGTTAGTATGATTTATTGGATTAGTATGATTCTCATTGTTAAAAGACACTTAAGTTTGCAAAGTGAAGGACTGCAAAGATAGAAAATGACAAAGCTAAGCTTGCCCCATGTGGTGTATGAATTACACTTCAGTCTTTAATTACAAACCATAATGGATCATGCGCTATTGATATGACTAGGAAGCTGGTACTATCTCGGTATACACCACTGATGGACCATTACTGGAACAGTATGTCCAATTTTGAAAATCTTGGCTTATGTTCCTCTCACTGAAGCTCTACGGATTTTGAAAAACAGATCACATGTGGGAAAAAATGCATTTTCTACATTTTCTATACTTGAAATCAGATGACCTGTTTTCTAACTTCTTGACTAATAGTAAACATACCAAATTTCTGACCCAAAAGTATGAGATTTTGTGTAAATGGAGTGCAGTCAGCAGCGAACCAGCTGAGCGGCGAACAGCAGAGGCTAACAGAGGGAGTTTGCCTGGGAGCTGTCCGAGAGGAGGTACGCTAAGTGCTGCATCAGGGGGGCTGTGTTGGTGAGTATCTGAGTGTCTGCTGCTGGGACAGTTGGTCAGTTTGACCGTGTGCTTGATTGCTTGCTTGTTTGTTTGAAAAGTGTGAATTGGGAGTGCTTTGTTCCAGGTGGGCCTTGAGTGGGCCTGACTGGTATATAAGGGCAGTCAGCAGCGAACCAGCTGAGCGGCGAACAGCAGAGGCTAACAGAGGGAGTTTGCCTGGGAGCTGTCCGAGAGGAGGTACGCTAAGTGCTGCATTAGGGGGGCTGTGTTGGTGAGTATCTGAGTGTCTGCTGCTGGGACAGTTGGTCAGTTTGACCGTGTGCTTGATTGCTTGCTTGTTTGTTTGAAAAGTGTGAATTGGGAGTGCTTTGTTCCAGGTGGGCCTTGAGTGGGCCTGACTGGTATGTAAGGGCAGTCAGCAGCGAACCAGCTGAGCGGCGAACAGCAGAGGCTAACAGAGGGAGTTTGCCTGGGAGCTGTCCGAGAGGAGGTACGCTAAGTGCTGCATTAGGGGGGCTGTGTTGGTGAGTATCTGAGTGTCTGCTGCTGGGACAGTTGGTCAGTTTGACCGTGTGCTTGATTGCTTGCTTGTTTGTTTGAAAAGTGTGAATTGGGAGTGCTTTGTTCCAGGTGGGCCTTGAGTGGGCCTGACTGGTATATAAGGGCAGTCAGCAGCGAACCAGCTGAGCGGCGAACAGCAGAGGCTAACAGAGGGAGTTTGCCTGGGAGCTGTCCGAGAGGAGGTACGCTAAGTGCTGCATTAGGGGGGCTGTGTTGGTGAGTATCTGAGTGTCTGCTGCTGGGACAGTTGGTCAGTTTGACCGTGTGCTTGATTGCTTGCTTGTTTGTTTGAAAAGTGTGAATTGGGAGTGCTTTGTTCCAGGTGGGCCTTGAGTGGGCCTGACTGGTATATAAGGGCAGTCAGCAGCGAACCAGCTGAGCGGCGAACAGCAGAGGCTAACAGAGGGAGTTTGCCTGGGAGCTCGCCTGGAGAGAGCTCACTGAGGCTTTCATCTGCAGGTTTCTCTGAGTAGTTCCTGCAACAGCTGAGGAAGCTCTTAAGAGGACAGGGATATGGAAGGTGAGCGATCAGCTGTTGTAACCTGCACAGGTTGTGCCATGTTTGTCTTTCTTCCACAGGACAGAAGCGACTTTGTCTGTACAAAGTGCAAGCTGGTCTCCATATTGGAAGAGAAGGTTCGAGGGCTGGAGAAACGAGTATCAACACTGCGTTGCATAAGGGAAAATGAAGATTTCCTGGACAGACGTCAGGAGATGCTTCTACGGCCACAATGTTCTGAAGATTCAGAGCAGGCACAGCAGGGACAGAAGGATTGTGAAGAGGTTTGGCAGCATGTGACTTCCAGAAGGAGAAAGAGGAGCGTCCATGCACCAGCAATGGAGATACAGGTGAGCAATCGTTTCCATGTTCTCTCCACAGGTACTAATGCGGAGAGTGGACTAGATGACCCATCTGAGGGAAGGGAGCAGAAGGAGACTCCACCGATTGGAAGGCAAAAGATGCACTGTCCTAGGGATGGGGGTTCCACGACCACCACTCCCAAGAGGAGGAGGAGGGTGGTGGTGGTCGGGGACTCCCTCCTCAGGGGGACTGAGTCATCTATCTGCCGCCCCGACCGGGAAAACCGAGAGGTCTGCTGCTTGCCAGGAGCTAGGATACACGATGTGACAGAGAGACTGCCGAGACTCATCAAGCCCTCGGATCGCTACCCCTTCCTGCTTCTCCATGTGGGCACCAATGATACTGCCAAGAATGACCTTGAGCGGATCACTGCAGACTACGTGGCTCTGGGAAGAAGGATAAAGGAGTTTGAGGCGCAAGTGGTGTTCTCGTCCATCCTCCCTGTGCAAGGAAAAGGCCTGGGTAGAGACCGTCGAATCGTGGAAGTCAATGAATGGCTACGCAGGTGGTGTCGGAGAGAAGGCTTTGGATTCTTCGACCATGGGATGGTGTTCCAAGAAGGAGGAGTGCTGGGCAGAGACGGGCTCCACCTAACGAAGAGAGGGAAGAGCATCTTCGCCAGCAGGCTGGCTAACCTAGTGAGGAGGGCTTTAAACTAGGTTCACCGGGGGAAGGAGACCAAAGCCCTGAGGTAAGTGGGGAAATGGGATCCTGGGAGGAAGCACAAGCAGGAGAGCGCAAGAGGGGAGGACTCCTGTCTCATGCTGAGAAAGAGGGACGATCGATGAGTTATCTTAAGTGCCTATACACAAATGCAAGAAGCCTGGGAAACAAGCAGGGAGAACTGGAAGTCCTGGCACAATCAGGGAACTATGATGCGATTGGAATAACAGAGACTTGGTGGGATAACTCACATGACTGGAGTACTGTCATGGATGGATATAAACTGTTCAGGAAGGACAGGCAGGGCAGAAAAGGTGGGGGAGTTGCGTTGTATGTAAGAGAGGAGTATGACTGCTCAGAGCTCCGATATGAAACTGCAGAAAAACCTGAGAGTCTCTGGATAAAGTTGAGAAGTGTGAGCAACAAGGGTGATGTCGTGGTTGGAGTCTGCTATAGACCACCAGACCAGGGGGATGAGGTGGATGAGGCTTTCTTCTGGCAACTAGCAGAAGTTGCTAGATCGCAGGCCCTGGTTCTCATGGGAGACTTTAATCACCCTGATATCTGCTGGGAGAGCAATACAGCGGTGCACAGACAATCCAGGAAGTTTTTGGAAAGTGTAGGGGACAATTTCCTGGTGCAAGTGCTGGAGGAACCAACTAGGGGCAGAGCTTTTCTTGACCTGCTGCTCACAAACAGGGAAGAATTAGTAGGGGAAGCAAAAGTGGATGGGAACCTGGGAGGCAGTGACCATGAGATGGTCGAGTTCAGGATCCTGACACAAGGAAGAAAGGAGAGCAGCAGAATACGGACCCTGGACTTCAGAAAAGCAGACTTTGACTCCCTCAGGGAACAGATGGGCAGGATCCCCTGGGAGAATAACATGAAGGGCAAAGGGGTCCAGGAGAGCTGGCTGTATTTTAAAGAATCCTTATTGCGGTTGCAGGAAAAAAACATCCCGATGTGTAGAAAGAATAGTAAATATGGCAGGCGACCAGCTTGGCTAAACAGTGAAATCCTTGCTGAACTTAAACGCAAAAAAGAAGCTTACAAGAAGTGGAAGATTGGACAAATGACCAGGGAGGAGTATAAAACTATTGCTCAGGCATGCAGGAATGAAATCAGGAAGGCCAAATCACACTTGGAGTTGCAGCTAGCAAGAGATGTTAAGAGTAACAAGAAAGGTTTCTTCAGGTATGTTAGCAACAAGAAGAAAGTCAAGGAAAGTGTGGGCCCCTTACTGAATGTGGGAGGCAACCTAGTGACCGAGGATGTGGAAAAAGCTAATGTACTCAATGATTTTTTTGCCTCTGTCTTCACAAACAAGGTCAGCTCCCAGACTGCTGCACTGGGCAGCACAATATGGGGAGAAGGTGACCAGCCCTATGTGGAGAAAGAAGTGGTTCGGGACTATTTAGAAAAACTGGATGTGCACAAGTCCATGGGGCCGGATGCGCTGCATCCGAGGGTGCTAAAGGAGTTGGCGGATGAGATTGCAGAGCCATTAGCCATTATTTTTGAAAACTCATGGCGAACGGGGGAGGTCCCGGATGACTGGAAAAAGGCTAATGTAGTGCCCATCTTTAAAAAAGGGAAGAAGGAGGATCCGGGGAACTACAGGCCAGTCAGCCTCACCTCAGTCCCTGGAAAAATCATGGAACAGGTCCTCAAGGAATCAATTATGAAACACTTAGAGGAGAGGAAAGTGATCAGGAACAGTCAGCATGGATTCACCAAAGGGAAGTCGTGCCTGACTAACCTAATTGCCTTCTATGATGAGATAACTGGCTCTGTGGATGAGGGGAAAGCAGTGGATGTGTTATTCCTTGACTTTAGCAAAGCTTTTGATACAGTCTCCCACAGTATTCTTGCCGCCAAGTTAAAGAAATATGGGCTGGATGAATGGACTGTAAGGTGGATAGAAAGCTGGCTAGATCGTCGGGCTCAACGGGTAGTGATCAATGGCTCCATGTCTAGTTGGCAGCCGGTTTCAAGCGGAGTGCCCCAAGGGTCGGTCCTGGGGCCGGTTTTGTTTAATATCTTTATTAATGATCTGGAGGATGGTGTGGACTGCACTCTCAGCAAGTTTGCAGATGACACTAAACTAGGAGGCGTGGTAGATACACTAGAGGGTAGGGATCGGATACAGAGGGACCTAGACAAATTAGAGGATTGGGCCAAAAAAAACCTGATGAGGTTCAACAAGGATAAGTGCAGAGTCCTGCACTTAGGACGGAAGAATCCCATGCACTGCTACAGACTAGGGACCGAATGGCTAGGTAGCAGTTCTGCAGAAAAGGACCTAGGGGTCACAGTGGACGAGAAGCTGGATATGAGTCAACAGTGTGCTCTTGTTGCCAAGAAGGCTAACGGCATTTTGGGCTGTATAAGTAGGGGCATTGCCAGCAGATCGAGGAACGTGATCGTTCCCCTTTATTCGACATTGGTGAGGCCTCATCTGGAATACTGTGTCCAATTTTGGGCCCCACACTACAAGAAGGATGTGGAAAAATTGGAAAGAGTCCAGCGGAGGGCAACAAAAATGATTAGGGGTCTGGAGCACATGACTTATGAGGAGAGGCTGAGGGAACTGGGATTGTTTAGTCTCCAGAAGAGAAGAATGAGGGGGGATTTGATAGCAGCCTTCAACTACCTGAAGGGAGGTTCCAAAGAGGATGGAGCTCGGCTGTTCTCAGTGGTGGCAGATGACAGAACAAGGAGCAATGGTCTCAAGTTGCAGTGGGGGAGGTCCAGGTTGGATATTAGGAAACACTATTTCACTAGGAGGGTGGTGAAGCACTGGAATGCGTTACCTAGGGAGGTGGTGGAGTCTCCTTCCTTGGAGGTTTTTAAGGCCCGGCTTGACAAAGCCCTGGCTGGGATGATTTAGTTGGGAATTGGTCCTGCTTTGAGCAGGGGGTTGGACTAGATGACCTCTTGAGGTCCCTTCCAACCCTGATATTCTATGATTCTATGATTGGGGAAACCTCAACTACGGGCATCTTCAAACACTGCCCTATAAACTATATAAAAGCACACCTACACTGCTCATATGCATGCACAATAAGAACACGATTCTTAGTACACTCCATTATTTACTAACACCTCCTGTGATGTTTAGGTATGACAGAGTTCTAAATCTTATGCACCAGATTCCAATTCCCTTATTTACATTGAGTAATACCATTTAGCATGAGTAAGATTACCAGAATCTGGCCGTCTGTGAGTAGGTAACACTTATATATTATAAATCCTAGGCACAATTGGATCATGTGAGGATGGCATTTAAACCTTAACTCAGTTTGTCTTACATTATAAAAATGTTTATAATTTTCATATAGGTTTTTAAATATCCCAGGAATGCCATTTTCTGTGTTTTACTTTGTGACAATACTGAACTATGTGGCACACTTTACAAGTACAGCAAAGGAGTGGGCAATATATATAAAATTCACACCTGTAGCTATAAGAGCTTCAGAGTTATAAATATAGCTACAGTATTTGGGGTTTAAATTTATGAAAACATTATATGGTAAAATGCTCCTCGAGAAAACAGTCTCTTTTTACAGTATTTGAATGAATCATCAAAATTAAATTAAAACCCATTAATGATAGAGACTTAGGAAACCCAAAACTTTCTAGGCTTTGGAGTGTTGAGAAATCCTCTCTGAAGATTTTCCAGGAGTAGGCGATACATTCTGCCTCATTTGAACATGTCTGACAGGATATACTGTTTTTTTTAAATTGAAGATCAGGTTCCCACTGTGGTTTGAAACGTTTCCATTGTAATAATCAGAGAACTATTTTTAGTATTTGTGGAATGATAATTCAGAGTCCATTGTAAATTCAGAGCATATGTTCAGTGACAAGAAACAGCAGAATCCCCTCTATTTTATGAACTGTTAATGAGTCTATAAACTGATTGTTTGGTAGCCAGAACTCTGTTACTACTGTCGTCGTCCAACATTCCAGTCTGGATTTCTGCTGGCAAAAGTAATTGTTTCCAAAGTTAGAACTCTGTTCTTGTCTTACTTTTAGCCACATAGAAGATTTTTTGTTTTTGTTCTTTTTTTTTTAAATAAAGAAATGAGACAATTCAAATAGAAGTGCAGTGCTGTGCTGTTTTACCACTCCGATGAGATAAAGTCCGTGTTCTCCCTTTCAGAGTTTGTGAGCATCTCTGAAGACTTATAAGGATACAAGTGGAAGCTGGAGGGGGAAAGGGGGCACATTTGCTAAATGAGTTTTTGCCCTCCAGTTCCCATTGAGTCTAATGGGATCAGCACAGCTAAAACAGCACTGAATGCTTTGAAAACAGATATGTACAATAGTTGTCCAAAACATGGTGAAAAAAGCAGAAATGAGCCAACAAAAATTAATATGCTGCATAGATTTCTTCTTCTCTCTCTATTATATATATATATATATATATAGTTACACCAGTTGTATCCAAAGGAATGGGATAAGACCACATTATCTAAAAACCCAACCAACTTTAATTCAGTGAGAAACCTCACACAGCAGTACCTGTCTCCCCTAGAGCAGGCAACAGATGGCACCATGCACCACCGGAACACACACTTTCAGTTTCCCATTTCCCTAGTCTTTCTCTCAAACCACACCCCCAGCCACTGGGGGGAGAGGAAGTCCATTACAATGTTTCTTAAAGGCATACTTGATGTGTTCTGAGATGGATGCCATATACAAATATCAAAGTCACCCACCTATCTTGATAACCAGTTGAATCTGTCATTCCGTGAAATTGCTTGACCAAACCTACTAATTTTTTTTTAAACGGTCATTTAAACAGCTCACACTCAAGAAAGGCATTTGTGAGACAATCCTAATTAATTGTGTCATGAACTTTTATAAGGTAGCTGCGCACTAAAGGAATACATGCTAATCCGTACATTCTTGGTCATCCAATTCTGCCACTAAGTCTTAAGCAGACATATTCTTTTGTGTAATGTATTGTAAAGGAGACTATAGATCATCACTTAACTGGACTGTGATAGCACCTATAATGTGCTGTGCACCGTACAGACACACAGGAAAAGATAGTCCTGCTTGCAATCTAAAAGACAACTGCAGGCAAAATGATAGGGGTAAGGGAAAACATAGAAGCAAAGTGCTCAGGGTAGTGTTTAGTATGCATCTTATTTCCATATTGTTCCACTCATTTTTATTATAGGGGCACAGCTGGGATGAGAGAGAATGGCAGAAGGAAGGTGTGAATACATAGGAGAAAGGAAGAAGAGGAGGGTGTTTAGGGAGAAAAGGCAGGAAAGGCAGAGGAGGAAAACAGAATGTGGAGAAGTATGGAGGGCAGGGAAAGTCAGGCAGGCAGTTGGATAGTAGAAAGTTGGGGAAACAATCCATCAGCGGACAGAGCAGAATGTCTAGCATACAAATTGTGAAATGTAATCTTCTTCTGACATCACCAGCATCACTGATGGTGGTGGTGAAATCAAGAGATCAAGCTGGGCCTCTGCCTGCTCATCTGCTACTGCTGCCTTGGTTCCTGCTGGTGGACAACTCCTGTATGCCTGGTAGATAGATTCATCCTTGGAAGCTTCTGCTCTGCCTCCCTAGCCCATGTGACTAAAGGAATGGGGGTTTCTTGCAATGGAGTTCTCATTGAGATGGGGAGGGGGACATCCTCTCCCTTGCTACTATCTCCGCTTCTGTCGGGTTATACCAGCTTCACCAAATTGCCAGATTTTTTCTGCCCAGCCACAAAGATCTGTGTGTCTGCCCTTTACTATGAAACTGATCATGTAAAACTAAGGATATCTTGCTCACCCATCTTTAAATGTTACTCGCCCTGAGCATGTGGGCAAGGAAACAATTTCAAGAATACAGCCATTTGTTGGACAGACTTTTGCCACATCATTTTGATCTGCTACTCCATTTTATTGGGGAGAAGCACAGTGTTCAAAGATGTGGATATCAATATAGCCAGTAGTTAAGACAGATTGACAGTGAGCCTCTACTCAAGTGCTGACAGGACACTGTCTATCAGTGGCATTTCAACAAAGAAGCCAAAGCTGTTGAAACAACCACTGGAGATTGAACCAGTGGTACATCATAATGATAGGATACCAGTAGCTTTTTAAGTGTGCAGCAAGTAGTGTCCAACCACTCTCTCCCAACACTGATGAATAAGGCAGAAGCATCTTGGGATGCCATAGTTCCTTAAGGGCTGAGACAGTCAGGACTACAAGTGCCATGGCTACTTGCAAAGTATAGTTAGCAAGCTGCAGTCTGTCCACAAAACTGACTGGTAAAGTCACAACTCATGCAAAGAAAAAAAAAATCAAGATAATCCAGCTCAAACATGGCAACTGCCTCTCCTTTATCTGTTAACATCAAGTAAAGTTCACCCTGATGCTGAGTGCTATCAAAAAGTTTATGACCCACTTAAGTCCTACGTAAGCCCTGAAAACAGAGGAATGCCCTATACTAAGGCTTTGTCTTCACTACCCGCCGATCCGGCGGGTAGCAATCGGTTTTTCGGGGATCGACTTACCGCGTCTAGTGAAGACGCGGTAAAATCGATCCCTGATCGCTCTGCCGTCGACTCCGGAAATCCACCTCGGCAGGAGGCGGCAGCGGAGTCGGCGGCAGCGGTCGACTTTCCCGCGTCCTCACCGCTAGGTAAGCCGACCTAAAATACGCAACTTCAGCTACGGTATTCACGTAGCTGAAGTTGCGTATCTTAGGTCGGACCCCCGCTGCAGTGTAGACCTAGCCTAATACTGTGATTTATTTTCTTGGTAGTTGCCACAGCTATATCTGCCCAAGAAAATGTGCTGTTTCTTCATATGGTCAGAAAAGGGTATCTCTATGTTATTTTAGGTAAAGTATACCATTGATTTCCCTTGAAGCAAATGCAGGACAACATGTTCTGCACGTTCATTTTTTAAGAGGACTTTGCAGGGCATACCACTATGATGGTGTGCCTAAGATCCACCCCCATAAGTTAATAAAAGACATGAATGTGTTGAAATAAGTTAAATGCATTTGTTTAATTTAGGAGACAGTATTGTTTCTCATTAAGACAATCACCTGCAATTTATTACATTTTAAACATTAAACGTTTCCAATCACTATTCACTAAAGATTGTATTGAACTCACTTATAAATGGTTAAGTAATAGCCTGATGGAAATATTTGTCACATGCAACTGCAAAAGTTTTAATATCCTTCGTTCTAAAGTGATATTCATCTTAAGGTGCAGGAAATTAAGCATCAACCACAATTTAACCCACATCCACATCTACATGGTAATGTTGTACCCACAAGCCCTCCAAATATGCTGTTTTAGGGCATTGTCACCTAGGAACATGTACACAAATCAGTGGACATTTTTAATTTATCATGAAAAACATTTTTTTCCAAAAAACTGTGTGGGATACAAATGTACCACACTGTTATCCTATATTTTTAGTATTTGTATGTGCATATGTTTGCTTCTAGTGAGAGTATCTTATATTGTAATAGTGGTAAATGTCTCCCCTCACTAAGCTAACTTGTCTTTTTTTTTTTTTTATAAACACACAAATATAATTTGCCTATACTAACTGATAACACATTTGTGGTGTAAGGTTGTACCCCACGAGGATATATGATACAATAACTCATGAACTAGTGACCATCCAATTATGTTGTTTTAGGACATTGCATATGCTAATTGATAATGCATTGCCGCGACAGTGGTTGATAGAGTCACCCTAAGATAGAAGGTACTCCAGGGATGTGTGAAAATTGCATTTCACAGGTTCAAACAGAATGAGACTCCTGCTCGTTCTTTCAATTTGCTAGAAGTTTTTTTCACCTAAAACATTCCAAAAAATTCTATGTTTCTGAATGCATTTGGGGGACACAAGTCCCCCAAAACATAAGTTAATGTGGCTTTTTCATAACTGGATTTAAAAATTTTTTTTACCTAAAACATTATGAATTGTTCTTGGTTTCTGAATTTATTTGGGGTACAAATTTCCCCCATGATACAGTTAAATAAACTTTTTTCTTGATGCTGGATGAAGGTTAAGGCTTAATGGGTATTAAATCTGTAAATCCCTACACGTTAAGGTGAGATAATACATCTACATTTGCACTTCACAACAGCACAGGGTGTTTGTTCATAAGTCTAATGCTATATTACTATTCATATTACTAACGCTATATAACTTCAGATTAAGTAGCATCTAAGTGGTGCACAGGCCTTGTGTGGGGTTCGCTGCACAGGGATAAATTTGGCCCTTAGACTGGCAATCGTATGGGCATCTCACTGTGAAACCTGTTTTATATAAACATTCCAGAGACTAAAAAAAGCACTTGAATGGAAGTTGTCTTCTAACAAAGGCGAAGTGGAAGACAGGAGACTGACTGACCCCACTGTGATCTCTAGTACACATTTCATTGTCCAGCACTAGGCAGAGGGAGGCAGTGCTATGCTGGAGAGCAGACAGTGAGGAATACCTAATGTGGTGCTTTGCTTTGAAGATGCTGAAAAGATTAAAACTTTTAAGCTGAAGGACTAAGATTAGTATCCATGATAGCAGACACCGGGGTGATAGCCTGACCCCATTGAAGTCACTGGCAGTTTTGCCATGGATTTCAGTGGGGCCAGAATTTCACCTTAGAAGTCCTGCAAAGTTTCTTTTACCTAGTTGTCATGGGAAGAGGATATGTCCTATCAAGTAGATGGGGCAATGATTTCAATGGTAAGATATTTGTTTTGTATTTACCTTTTTCATGAAGTTGTTAATTCATTGAAAAGGTGTGAGCAAACCCCTCACTCTGCTGAACTTAAAATAAACGTGAATGGCTCTAATAACAAAGCAATTTATTTTTCAGATTTCTATTGCAACGATAACTCCAGTTAAAATTCCACAAATACTATTTTATATGCATTATCTGGCTGTCTCTTTAACATATAAATGAAAAGATTATGTAAGAGTCTGTGTTTAATCTCCTCCAATGTGTGTTAAACATTGCAGAAAAAGAAGCCATTTTTTCTTGAAACAAGGAGGTTATTGACCTAGATAGCGTAAACCTCACATCTACAATGTCAACAGAAAAAAAAAATCACTGCTGAAAGCTTGAAAGTACTATTTGCCCACGTAAATTCAAAGGCATGGCCCCTTTTTATCTGTATATTTTTCATGCTCACTGCAATGTGAATGTCCGATTAAAAGCTTCTGCAAATAATCTGAGTGTGTAATTAGGGGCACACAGCTCCCAGACTGGGGTTAATACCCTCACAAACATGCAGATCTAGCTGGGAACAAATTCAGTTTCACTGTATTTTTCCTTGTATTTAAAATCTTCCTGTGTTTTGAACAATGAAACTAAAAATGGATGTATCAACTTTTAGAGCATCAGTAGTTGCCGAGATACGCATGTTACACATAGAAATAGCTTAACATTGCATATTAATATATTGTCCTGTTCATTTTTATCTCAATAAAAAAGATCAATAATATTTCACCCAAGAGTTATTTTTATCTCCATAGCTTGTCATTACTGCACTGAAAAGTCCCATGAATAAAGTGATATCAGGCATTACTAAGCCATGATTTATACAACATTTATAAAGTATGTTTTAGGAAAACTAAGTGGATGACATAAAGAAATCAACAGGAGTCCATTTTAATTGGTCTTGTTGGGTTCCGAGGAGGTGGGCGGGCGCAAGCCCAGCCATGGCTAAAGGACCCTCCCCCAGTCTATGGCTAAAGGACCCTCCCCCAGCCTACGGGGAGGATCCACTGAGCCCAGGGACTTAATTACAGGGGACAGCCGAAAAATATAACAAGGACAGGTGTGAAGGTCAAAAGATCAAAAAAAGGGAACCTGAATGGGTTAATTAATGCAGGTGGCCATTCATTCCACAGAAATTTTATAATAAATAAATATATTGCAGAGAATTACATTGACAGTACAAAATATTTGTATTTTAATTGATGCAAGTGAGCAACAACCTGAAATGGCTTGCATAAATTGCAGATGATTTTTTTTTTTACCATAGGAAACAAGAACATCTGATTATCAAGAGATCTTCTTTGGGTTACCTGATGATCATGTCACTATGTGTGTGTCATTGCTGTGTGAGGAAGTTATTGGTTTTGAACTATAATGCTTTGATGTCAAGAAACTGGACATCCCAGGGATTACTGTGTAAGTATAAATTCTGTCCCTCAATTAAAGACAGTCTGAGTCCCTCTACTTAACTATACATACACACACACACACACACACACACACCATCTTTTGAGTCGATGCCTTGGATATAGAATGTCCTGCAGATACAGCTTGATCTTGCAAAGTGGTGAGCACTCTGTCCCCAGTCAAGCACAGCATTTAACTTTAAGCTTGGGCATGGAAGTACACCTCTACCTCGATATAACGCTGTCCTCGGGAGCCAAAACATCTTACCGCGTTATAGGTAAAACTGTTATATTGAACTTGCTTTGATCCGCCGGAGTCCGCAGGGCCCCCCCAGAGCACTGCTTTACCGTGTTATATCCGAATTCATGTTATATCGGGGTAGAGGTGTAATGTTAAGCATGTGCTTAAGTGCTTTGCTGGACTGGGGCCAGAGTGCTCAGCACCTTGCAGGGTTCAACATGTAGCACTAGTGATGCAAGGAGAGGATTTTGCCAGATGTGAACTACAATATAACATGTGGATACTGGGGACAATTAATTCCTTTAACCATATCAAGACAGAAGTCTGCATTCCAGAAAGGAATTATAGTTTAGTTTATTCTGCAAAACAGAGGAAGGAATGCACCATCAGAAAAATATTAATTCAACAAATGGCCACATTAAAAAAATTCTGAGATGTAAGGCATAGTCAAAGAAATACGTAGTTATCCTTGATAGCCATATTTGTTCTCATAATGTGTAGGGATTTAAACCATTCCTTGAGAGGGTAGCCATGAATACTCATTTTACAAATCCAGACAATGATTCCAGGATTAAAAAAATTATTCAGCCAATGACCTGCTTTGAACCATGAAAGATAGGACATTGGCTACAGCTCATTTAACTGCCATCTATATTTTTCTGAATTTCCTTTTCCATCGGTACTGATTACCACAATATTTGTATCTGAATAGAAATTTTTGCCTGTCTAATTTAGCCTGCTCATCTCTCTTGATTCTTTCAGAGCTTAGGACATCAGTATCTTTAGAAGATAGAGAACTTTGGTGCATGCAAAAACTGGATTGTAACATGAAGCTAGGAAAGAGAAGCAATAGTAAAGGGTAAATTGGTAGATTAAGGTCCCCAACTGTGAATGCAATGCTGATTTCAAGATGACAGTTATTCTAGATGTAAGCCTCAGAGGTAGAAGGTTAAAAGGGAAAAGAAATTCTCAGTTCCCCCTATAGGAAAAAGGGAAAATGCTAGCTCCTACAGGCTTAATTTACATATAATTTCTCTGCAGTGCGGGTCTGTACAAGTTTATGTTATATTTTATGGAGTTTGTGTTCTGCTTTTGAAAATTATATTAATGGTGCATGTAAGTGTATTTGTGAAAGTTGAGAGAAATTATGACAGGTTATAGCCTGGGAAAAGCAGGCTGAACGGACAGATAGTGGACTCTGGGTAATGAGCTCAAATTGAGCAAGAAGAAATCAGGGACTCTGTTGCTTTGCTTTGGATTTCCTGCCCTTGGATCCTGAAGGCTGTGTGAAGCTGACTTGATAGGACTGACCTGGTAGAAGTGGAGCTGACTTCGTGGGGCTAAACTTACTAGCATCCAAGCTGGTAGAGCTGAGTTTGCTGAACTGTACTGTGTAGCAGCTGAGCCGGGACAGTTGAATTCGCTGAACCCAACCTGGCCATCTGGAGCTCACATTGTGGAATCCAAACTGGTAGTCACAGATTGGAGTGGGGCCTGGTGGTGTTGACATCACTGCACCGGAGCAGCCAGGCTGAAGAATCCTCCCTGCACCTACTTGACCCCTCTGGAGTCTGATCGGGTTTGTGACTGAGGTTTAGATAGGAGGGGATTGTATTTTATTAAGAGTTCTGGGGCCCCCAACATGTGAGCAGAGAACGCTATGGGTTTGGCCAGACCACTCAAACTGAGTTTTGCCAATTCCATTTTACTCTGTAAATAGATGTTTCTCATTTTCCAAAAAAAGAAATTTGTGGTTTCATAGTCCCAAGGACTTCAGAGTTCTTGAAGCAGGGAAGAAACCCTTGTATAAGTGACCAGGGGAGTTAAATGTTAAGTTTCTGAAATGTCAGAGTGGATAAGGTTTTAGATGGGACCTTGAGCCAATTATTTTAAACAGAACCCCTAGACATCATTTGAACTCAGTACCTACCTCTTGCTAATGAAACATGGCAAAAGAGTTGCATAATTTGAGATGGCAATGTTTATGTAATGTAATAGAAGTAAAATGCATCACAAACCTCAGGTTTTTAAAGTTTGTGTTGGTTCTGTTACTTCTTTTCAAAGTGTTCATACTGCTTTCTTTTGTCCAGAATTTATTGATTTTGGTAAAGTGAGAAACAGTGCAAGATAAGCTTCTTCAGCACTCTTTCCTTTCTGAATACACATGAGGGGCTCTCTTCAGTTATATCCAACCCTTGTATTAATGCAAATTCCTTACTATGAGACTCTTGCCCACTGGCTATTTAACACAGTCTCAATAACTGGCTTGCCTGATTGTGCAGTAATAAACCTACTAGCCACAGCAAAAAACCCAAAGCTATGTAGTAGTTATTGTTTCAGAACTTCAGATGTGGGATGGACAGATATCTCCCTAACACTACAGATATATATGATCTATAGGCAACTTATTTAAAACAAAGGAACTGATACTTCCAATTAATCAGTTTTGGTCTTCTGTTATTCTGCCACAGTTGGTAGACAAGTAGTGTGTTTTTGACGTTTCCATCTAGACAGAAGATCAGACACTGTGAAAGTAAGTGACAGTAAAGCTAATTAAAATACTTGGGTTCAGTTACATGAAATTTCAAAAGGGGGAAGAATGGGATGCTGCTCACCGACCATGGTGACCTTTTGCTCCTATAGCCAGTGCTGGACTAAGTCATAAGAGGGGTGTAGGTGTGTGTGTGCGTGCGCGGGGGGCGGACAGGGGAACGACAACAACATTTGTTTAATATTTATATTGTGTACTAAATACAAAACTGCAAAGAAATATTTAATCTTGAAATAATTTCAGATATAATGTGATCAGACAACTCCACTGAGGTCAAACTAGGTCTGAATTTGGCCCCAATATCCTGCACCCCTCACTGATTGTCAGGAGTTTTGCCTGAGTAAGGATTCAGAGCTAGGCCTTAAGAAAATAATCCCCTTTACACAGATTCACAGTAAGGAGCAGCAGCACAGAAATGTTTCTACATCTAATGTTCCACCTGGTTTCTTCCATTCCTATCACTAAATTAACTGGAAGAAACAGTGATGAGCTGATTTAAGCACACTTTCTAACTGCTTGGTGTTCAGGATGTGCCCTACATAGTGCAAAGAGAACACCGCTAATGTAGAGCTGATGGAAAAATGAAGACATTTTAAGAATCTCTAGCCTATACACGAGGCCTCTGCAGAAGCTGCAGCTTCAAATACATTGCCTTCATAACCCCTTGGAGGAATATTGCAGGGGAGAAGGGGGGGGGGAAGTGGCAGGATAAGGCACATTCCCTCTTCCTACCTGTTCCCCAGCTGCCACCAGACTCAGGGTCTTTACAAGGCAGGGTACCAACTAGTACAGACTTCAAGGCTTCTCCCAATCTGCCATAATCAGCCCCAATGTCCATGATTAAGGAGTATGGGTTTAAACTGCTGCTTCCCTGTCCTGCACTGGCACAAAATATCCCTACTAAGATAACAGAATGATATGTGAATTGATTGTACAGTGGTAAACTGTAGATTGGAAAGTACTGACTTATGCAGTTAATGCAGAAGTTGCTGTGCCACTAAATGCCAAAAAGGGAACGATAGATGACTAAGCAGTTTTTCTGTTGTCCATAAAGGCAAAAACACCAACCATAAACAATGATTAAGAGTTTCATCAAGGAGAAAAGGCAAACAGTTGGAAGAAATGGCTTCTTTTCTTTCCCTTGGCCTTTTATGTTGCTTGGTGTACAGGAGAGATGTTTAACAAAATGAATAGCACAAATAATGCTGTGAACACATGTTCTTTGTAAGTGGTCAAGATCTCTAGAGGACAGTGTATTAAATTGCAGATATTATCTATCTAAACCAAAAATCATAAAAGCATGAAATTAGTAATTGACTCAATTTACCTCGTTTATTAGTGGCATAGACCTCTGTTTGAATTAATATTGCCCAATGGAATTTCAAGTGGTAGTGACATGGCGTATCATGACACGAATTAGCGCCTGCTTCTATTACTGTACTTCAAGCCACCCATATCCCCCAATTAGGTTGGGTCTAATCTAATATGCACGCTTTCAGAATTTCTATTGACAATAAAATGTGACTGCTTTCCCCCCCTGTAATGTCATGTTCATTTTACGTAACAGTTAATTTCCTCAGCATTATGTTGGCACTGGATAGTGGGTTACTGGTTATATTCTACCACAAACAGTTATATGCACTGTTACTGTGAGCCATACTGCATGTTCTATTCAGTCACAATTAAGTTAATTAAAAGATAAAAAGTTATTTTATACATAAGACATACAAGTAGCTTGAAAAGAATTTCACTGCAGCATGCTGGCCACCATGTTACAACAACAATTTCTCAGCTCATCACAACATTTTATTACGGCCTGAATAAAAAGCAGGATGTTTAACTTTGTAGAATGATAGCTCAATTGTTTTGAAGGCGATTAGATAATTTACTAACAAAGATTTGTATATGACTGACTCTCTCTGACTATCAGAAAGGACTAATGATTTCTGCAATAGGACTACTAATTAGTCCTTGTTATAATGTTTTCCACATTCAATGGTCTATAGAAATATCAACTAATTTGTCCTAAAAAAATATTCCCATGATGGCCCCTATTTTACAGATGAGGAAACTAAGGAACAGACACATTAATTGGCTTCGCTAGTCACAGATCAAATAATGAGTCAGTCACAGAGCTCAGATTAGAACCCCTGATGACCTCATTTTTCATCTGGATCACATTGCCTCACTTCAACCAACCATAAACCAAATGTCATAGTGCTATCAAAAGAAAATAGCTGATAGTTATGTAAGGATTCTAAAGTAACCTAACCTAAAAATATAAATACACATGCCTCAAAGTGCATAAGTCTCCAGCCCTACCCCTTTTCCCTCACTACAGCCTCCACACTGAGGGCATTGAAGACAGATAGCCACATTGGGATTCCATTCCACTTAGGGAAGATTCAGCTGGGCTGATTAAAGGTGGATATCCAGAGCTGCTGGGTAGATGGGGAAGTGTCATCTGGCACGTCTGCTTCTATTTACTCTATTTAGGTTCCATGGATAATTACAGAACTATGTCAAGGGGTAAAATCTGGCATTTCTCATGAGACTATAAAGATTCACTTAAAAAAAAAAAACCCAAACAACAATATGACTGAGGAAGCTATTTCACTTTCTTATGTTGAAAAACAAATTTTCCTGAAACCTTTCCGTTGGCATTTGCAATTTTCATTCACCATGATAGGCCTCTGACCTTTTTCTAAAAATTGGCAGGATATAGTCACCACCCTAGATTACCAATATTTCTTTTAATAGATTCCATGTGAAATTGAAAATAAATTTAACCGTATGCCACTTGACAATACTGTATATATATGTAAAAAGCAACAGAGGGTCCTGTGGCACCTTTAAGACTAACAGAAGTATTGGAGCATAAGCTTTCATGGGTGAATGCCCACTTCATCAGACGCGTCTGATGAAGTGGGCATTCACCCACGGAAGCTTATGCTCCAATACTTCTGTTAGTCTTAAAGGTGCCACAGGACCCTCTGTTGCTTTTTACAGATTCAGACTAACACGGCTACCCTCTGATACTTGTATATATATGTGTGTGTGTAAACCCAAAGCTTTAAGGCTTGAAATGATGTTCACGCTCCACTGGAGGAGGAGGTTACTTGCCTATAACTGGACGTTTGAGATATGTGGTTCCTATCTGTATTCCACTGAGGGTTTATGCATGTGCACCATGCACCCAGAGCCAGAGATTTTGAAAGTAGTAATGTCCATTGGTTCACTTAATGGTTTTGTCAGAGGTGATAAAGGGCAGGGTGGACTGACCTCATTTCCAATTCCTTCTCCACCATGAATGCAAGAGATCTGTAGCAGAGAGGAAAGAGGGTGGGGAAGTGGAATAAAGATAGGAACCACACATCTCGAAGAACCTCCAGTTACAGGCAAGTAAGCTCCTCCTCCTCTTTGAGTGATGGTCCCTATTGTCATCTAATGAGGGTGATTAACAAGCAGTACCTAAGTTGGAGGAGGGTGCGAGGATGAGGACGGAATGGTTGACAGAGAACAGCTGCACCAAATGAGGCATCCATCACAGAGTCCTGCCCAAGGCATAATGCACAGAAAAGGTACGTACTGAACTCCACGTGGGCACTCTGCATAGGTGTTGAAGCAGTACATAGTGGAAAGTGGCCATGGTTGAAGTCTGGGCTCTCATGGAATGGGCCCTCACCCCAGGGGGTAGAGGCAATCCCAACACCTCAGAGCATAGCATAATGCGCCCCAAAATCTACTTGGATATTCTCTGTGTGGAGATCGCCTGTCCCTTAACTGTCAGCTATTACAATAAACAATCTAGAGGATTTCCTTATCAATCTCATCCTCTGTAGATAGAAGGCCAGGGCCTGGTGGACAATGAGGGAGTGAAGTTGTCGTTCCCCTTCTGAGACATGAGGCTTCGGGAAGAAAGCAGCAAAGTGGATGGGTTGGTGGAGGTGAAACTGGAATACAACCTTTGGCAGAAACTTGGGATGTAGGTGCAGGGAGACTTTATCCTTATGTAAAGTGGTGAATGGCCCCAAGTTGTGATAGGTGGAAGGAAGGTGACTTTCATGGAAAGGAGGGAAGTACTGGGAAGCAATAGGTTGTACGGGTGGGAAGATTCTGATGAGGCCTTTCCAAAATCTAGCAGTCAATGGGTGTATAAATACGGAGTGGCCTTCCATGTTGGGATGGAAAGTGCTAAATGCCTCCTTGAGAGAGTTGAGAGCGAGGCCAGGCACTTTCAAGGACAGGAGGTATTCCAAAAGAAGAAATTTCCACCTCTTCTGGGGAAAGCCCTTTCTGTTGGGCCCAGGAGGCAAAATGCTTCCACTTGGTCTGGTACGGGTGCCTGATGGACCCTTGCTTGCTGCTCAAGAGGATGTTTTGCACTTCTGATGAACATGCCCATTCTAGAGAAGATGCCCATCCAAATACCACGCTCTGAGGTGAAGCTACTAGTTCCCCTAGTCAATTACTGCTGGGAAGTGGGCCTGGTCTTGCTGTGGTAGGTTGTTAGCAAAGTCCTCCTATTTGCTGTAATTCAGGAAGTCATATTTGGCAAGCAATGCTTGGTAATTCAAAATCCTAAATTGCAAACTGGGGAAAGAGAAAACCTTGCGGCCTAAAAGGTTCAGTCGCTTGCCCTCCCTGTCATATGGGGTGTAGCGTGGATGATGTTGTCTAGCCCATTCTGTGGTTGCCTGTACCACAAGTGACTTTGGAGGGGGTGTAGGAACAGAAACTCAGATCCCTTGGTTGGTGCATGGTATCTTTTTTTGCCCCTTTTGGGGTAGGCGTACATGTGGCCGGCATATGCCAAACTATTCTAGTTGGCTTAAGAATGGCATCATTGATTGGTAGAGTGACTCTGCTTGGCACTGATGAGTGAAATATATCCCAGCAGTTTATACTGAGCATCTTGGATCTCTTCCGGGGGAATGTGAAGCTCTCCTGCCACTCTACATAGAAGACCCTTAACTTGGTGATAGTCATCAGGGTATGGGGGGAGGTCAAAGCCACTTCTACATCAGGTGAGGATGATGGGAATCTCTTCTGTTCTGGTGGTAGCATTGGAGCCAGGCTGTGCAGCTCATCTTCCATTACTGGTTCAAAGCATCTACTTGAAGGCAGTGAAATAGGAGATGCCTCCCTGACAGAATGGATGGGTTCCAAAGCTGGGTATTGGGGCCAGGATCCCTCAAAAGGCAGCATGACTGATCCAAAGGGTGTGTGGAGGGCCCCACCGTGCCAGGAACCAGTGACTCCATGTTGGCTGGAGTGGAGAATACTGCCACTATGTAGAAGGCTGCCATTGGTACTCGTAGTGGCGAGACGAGATGGATGGTTTCTGATTCCCACCCAATTCCTTCGAAGACAAAAACTCTGAGACCAGTTCCATCGACGGTACTGTGAGCCAGCAGAAGAGCATGCCTCACCAGAGTGGCGGGAGGGGAGCGTCTCAGGTGCAGCATATCTGGTGCTGGAGATAATGTCTCCCTTGATTTAAACAGCCTCAGAAGGTATGAGGTGTTGGTCTCCCAGGGCAAACACTTCCTGGTGCTCTGCACTTTTCGCAACCTCCTGGGGTCAAGCACACTTTTTTAGTCCCCAGACTTGTACGGAAGCAATAGTCTTCCCTGGAGTGGATGGCTCTTTAGCTCTGAAGGGCACCGATGTTGACTGTGTGTGTGGGCCAGCACTTGGTACCAGTGGATCTGTCTTTTAATGTGGCTTCTTCTCATGTCTGTGCACTTTAGAGTGTGTTCCATCCCTATGATGAACTCATGGAAGGAGTCATTCCCTTCTTAGGTCTAGAGGAAGACTTACTGCCATGCTTATGTTCATGCTTCTTTACTTCCCAACTAGGCCCCAGTGCAGGATCCATAATGATGGTACTGCTGGAACTGGCCTCAGACTTCTCAGCTGGAGGCACACTTCAGGCAGCCTCCAGCCTGTGTCCGGGATAGAGGGATTGCTCAGCCAGGATCCGAATGAGGTCTCATGGCAACTTCCATGAGGTGCTCCTGGAGGTGGAGAGCCTGGCCTTCTTGGGTACGGCTCGGGAAGGACTGTCAGATAGTGCACCTGGATGAAAAAGCAGCAGAGGCCACTATGATGTTCATTGCTGACTGAGAAGGAACGCGGGCAGGAGGTGCAGATTTTAAAGCCAGGGTTTTTTGGCATAGTCCAGTATCTGCATGTCAGCGTAAGAAGCAGGAGGAGGGTTCACGGGGAACCAAAAAAGGATGCCCAATCTTATTCCTAAAACTAGCAAACTACTAATAATTACTATATAAACACTAAAAATAATAAAAACTGTAAATTAGCTATGTACAATCGTAATTTTTTTTAAGTGCGACACGCAAGAGGACACAAATAGTACCAACCCGGACCATATAGTGGTGAGAAGGAACTGGAGACATGGTTGGTCCGCTCCACTCTTTAGCACCTCAGACGAAACCATGAGGGGAACCAAGAGTGCATGCGTGGACCAACGGACACTGCTACTTTCAAAATCTCCGGGCACATAGTGTGCATGCATAAACCCTCAGTGGAATACAATAGGGACCATCACTCAAAGAAGAGCTCTCAATATCTTTACTAGAACTTTAAATTTCAGAGAAAAGAAAAAATGGGGGAGCTCACTTTGGTGGGAAAAGCAGCCCGCTGCCTATAACTGTACCTTAATGCGAATGTTTGCAGTTTCTATTAAAAAATCCTTAACCCTGACAGTGTGTTAGAAATTGAAACAGCATTTCTTATCACAGACTGTACTGGGCATTAAGGACCTGATCCATAGAAGTGAATGGGAGACTTTCCACTGACTTCGGCTCAGACCCCAATTCCCTAGTGATGCCCAGATAGCACTAATGCTATTGAACTAATTTTTCTTACATTATTTTGAAAGTGTAATACTGTAAAGGATAAAACAAGGTAAAACTTTTTTTAAAAGAAAGTTGTAATAGCAATAATGACCTTGGCATAGTGCAATCCCTGGGGAATTAATGACTGGCTGGGCTAATGGCCTTTGGCTTTGCCTCAGGTCATCAGCTTTCCCCGCTGGTCATTAATCCCCAGGAAATGCCCTATACCTCAATTATAAAATATTTAACTTGTGCCATAGCCATAATCAACAATGTTTTTCTTGGTGCTATAAATATGGCTGCAGAATCTTGTAAAATGCTTCATTATACATAATATTACATATGATATTACTCTATTAATACACATAATATTATGATGCATTAACTATTGATGGCTCCATTGACTTCAGTGGGCTTTGGATCAGGCCCAGTTCCTACATTATCTGTATGCAATGATTTACTATATAGTAATTTATTGTCTGTAGAGTTCCTAAGAGCAGGACAAATTGTCAGTTCATTTGCACATATTTCTTCACTACAGTTCTTTAAAAATATATTCCTTTACTATTGGAAAATATAAACTCAGAGAAAACCCATCCTCAATACATTTTTTTTTTTTTTTTTTTTAAGTTAGCTATCTCAGTTTTGTGAATGTTCAAGTAGGTTTACTAAAGAAATGGAGGGCTGAATGTAATTTGTCTACACTCAATTGGATTCAAATTTTGATACAAGCAGAAAAAAAACCTTTGACAGAGCACAGTTTATTGATTAAAATGCATTTCATTAATGTAAAGGCCTTTGAGCAATAGAGAAAGAAAGAAGTAAGAAGCACAGAAAAGGTGTATTTTTATGTCAGCTAATAACCGTCCTACCTCCTCTGGCTATATAACAAATTGATTTGTGGCTGCAATGGCTTATTCATTTAGTTTAATGTAAAATTAAATAAGCTACTGTGGTAAATAATCAAGATTTTACTTAACATTTCTAACCTAACAGCAGCAATTTTAAATATGTGTACACATCTTGAGGTATTTTTCTTCAACTGTGGTATAAAAGGAGGCATTTTATGGATTGTGTACCTCCAAGTTTTAGTATTGTATATGATGATTTGATGTAAGCCAGTTTTAAAAATAGGATATAAATCACTTATGAGTATTTATTTATTTATTTATTTTTAAAAGCAAACTACTAAAATGGTGCCATGATACTCCATTTATTGTATGCGTTTTATAATTAATCAATACGATGAAAGAGGGAGTGTTTCTGTGTGATTATAAAACATCCCTGCAGGTGTTATAAGGGACAAAGTCATATCTAGAATTACTTTAATCACCCAAGTATAATAATTGCCTGGAAATACACTCCGTGCAGTGTCTTATTGCTAATAGAATTATAGTTGGATCACATAGCAACAGTGATATTTAAGGCTGCCTAAGTAGCCCCAATATGAAGGCACTTTTTCTGTTGCTTGTAACTTTTAAACTTTCACCTGATATTTCAGCTGAATATTGTTTTGAAAGTAAGCAAAAACTCACTGTTTTTGAGAGCAACAGCGAATATGGGATTTATTCCATTTGAGTCTTGAACATAGATAAGGAATGGAACCCTTTAAGACTAGGTCTACATTTGGAGCGGGATTCCCAGCTCGCAATTAGACCCTTGTGCTAGCTGTTGTTGAGCTAGTGCTCTAAAAATAAATGTAGCAGGAGTAGCATGGGCAGTGGTGAATGGCAGAACAGGTTAGCTGTACTGTGATGAGCAGAAACCTGCCCGGGCCCCATGGGTAGGTACATACTGGGCATGGCTACCTCCCCAACGCTACTAATTTTAGAGTGCTAGTACTATGAACGCTAATATGAGTATGTCTATGCGAGCTGGGTAATCATACCCCTTGCTCCAAATGTAGACAGAGTGAAATTCATCCCTATGTGGAGGCCCAGCAGAAGGCCCATGTGCCTTAAGGCCTATTTTGAGGGTTTAAATAGTGTATGTATTTTGTGCTACCCCCATGCACTGCGGTGAATTTCAATCAAAGTGGAAGGGCTCTTTTGGCAACTTGCCCTAGACTTTAAAGAGAAATACAATAGTATAAAAGAGAAGTGCAGTAAAGAGAGGTATTCTTGAAATATGTGAAGATGTTTGGCTTACAAATGTAAAAAGTTATAAATAGTTGAAAATTGTGCATTGGCCATATATATGAGTTTGCTTTTTTAATAATTTGATTACCAAATGAAATTATAAATTTCTTCAGGTTGGTGTTAGAGTTCAGGATTCTATGAGTGTGCTTGTGTAAAATTCTCTTTGAAACTTTTCAAAGTAGAATTGCATTTGCCAGACCTAGTGAGGATGTTTAACCACTGACAACTGACCTGAGAGCCTGGATTAAGTTATGTTTTTAAACTTTGATAGAACCTATTTCATGAGCATCTAAGCACTGTGATACAAAATATGTAACTAACTAACTAAATAAAAATATTATGCTACTCTTTGTAAGTAGCACAAAAACAACTCAATACACAATATATCCAAACTGCAAGGACCAAAAAGATAAAATAGCAAACCAGAACAAACCAATTAGTTTTATTTTGTACTTTCAAGTCCCCCACAGTCCTAACTCTATAGAATTCCCTCTGTCTCGCGGGGTAAATTCCATTGACTATCGCTGAATTCCTGTAAAAATCCATTCCCTTACTGAGAACAGGGTAACTTTTAGGAAGTGGGTTTCTCTATTCAGGCTCCTTTAACCAAAATCAAAAAGGCAAAAGTGATGTTACAGAGAGAGCTCTGCTAATAAACCTAGAGAATGCAACTTCAGGGACTGACATCAAGAGCATCCCAACTGAGTATAACTTTTGTTTATAGGTTATTTTACCATGAGAGGCAATCTCTCAGGTACTACCTAATTCAAGGCTTAAAGAGATTGTCTCTGATATCTTGAATGACACCTGTAAGTCAAATGGAAGTTAGTACAGAGCTCTGAGGTATCATGTATGTAAGAGCATTGAAGGCTAGCAAGCAGTTTGTGCACTAGCTGAAGCTCCTGGATGGTTTTAAATGGCATTGCTACTTAGAGTGAATTACAGTAGACTAAACAAAGAGAAAAAGGAGAGGATGACCATTACAACACTTCTCAATTGAAGAAAATTGCAACCCTTATCTGGCCATACATAGAAAAAAAATGCACCGTGGACCACCATTTCTGCCTAGGAATCCTGAAGCAGTAATGGAATTAATATGATCCAGGCACTGCATGCTATCTTGTCAGTCTGCTTCAATATATGGCATGTAGACTGCCTTTACTAATTCTTCTTAATGCTTACTTCTGTCAGAAAACACTGCTCTAGTTTTATTTTGGTCAAGTTGCAGCCAATTCACTGTCATACAGATCTCTGTCTCCAGCAGAGTAAGGAGACCATAGAACACTATGGCAATTCCTATGTAGAGCTGTGAATGTTAGCACATAGAACTGCAAGATTTTACAAAAACAGGTTTGCTTTTAAAAATTCAATACAAGATAAAAATTAGAAGACATGCAATGAATACTGAACCATAGGCTCAATGCAGCAAAAACAAAATCAGAAAAACTGTATTCTCTAGAGTTTTGCAATCTGAAAAACTGGGTACAGAAACTGCTGACAGAATGGACAGCTATGTGGTGGAAACTAACTGCCTCTTCCTTTCCTTCAAAACACACAAAACCAGCTGTGAGGTAATGTCCTCATAGGGTCCCTGTGTGGGACAGATAGGCATTAAGATTGGCCTCTGGATGGGGAATGTTTCATTTCCTTTAGAGAGAAATAATGATAGCAAAAAATGTGTTACTGATGGATTACGTGTAAAGTTTAAAATTCACACAGTTCAGGAAATAGGCCCAGAACCTCATCTGTTGTAAATCGGTGTAATTCCATTGAAATCCATGGAGCTGTGTTGATTTACACTAGCTGAGGTTCTGGTACTCATTGTCAAGGCTCTCACAGCACAAATTCCCTTTCATAAAAATATTATCACCTTTCACATACTGTAACACTGAGTAATGAGACATACTATGTGGGTATATTAGGCCAAATTCCCAGGTGGCATGAACAGATTTGTTGAAATTAATAGAACTGCATGAGTTTAGGCAAGCAAGGCATACAACCACATGCTTGCACTTCCCATAGGATTAACAGGGGCTTTTAAAAAAGTATTATCGTTATATAAACGATGAAGCAGCTTCTAGGAACTCCTTGGGAATCTCACAATCACAAGCCACATGAGAATCTGTATCAAGGGGGGAAAAGCTTGCTCTCTCTTCTGTGAGGTGACAGGTATAATCATTTTGGTTCAACTCACATGGTTAGCACTGTCCCAAAATGCTCAGGCCACCATCAATATTTGTATGGGATTCAAACCGTCGATTAAAAAAAGGTCATTAGCCAAACTGATGTTTAGCCCAGGAAGGAACTAACCACAAACATTCAAACCTATTTGAGGAATGGGATATTATTTTGCTTGCAGCCATTACATAAAGGTGTCTTTTTTTCATTCCCCATCCAGAAAGCTAATCATATTACGAACTCTTCATTAAGTAGTTAGACCTTAGGGATGCCAGCCTCACCTGCCTCTACTTCTCTGGCAAATGGGTTAGCATTTTCTCCTGTGCCAGCCCTTTCAATCAGAAAAAGCTTCCAGTCTAAATTTGTTAAGGCACCTTCAAGCCCCTACAAGAAACTGCTGTCTGATAATGGATAGGCAGGTGGCAATTTGTGATTAATTCTCCATATTGGTGAAGAATTATGCATATCCAGCACCATATTATCGCCTAGGCCGACAAGGACTAGGCCTAGGGCAGCAAATTTGCAGGGGCGGAAGCTCCCCTCCGCACCCCGCCCCCCTGCTCCAGCTCACCTCCGCCTCCTCTGCAAGCATGCCACCGCGTCCTGTTTCTCTCCCCTCCCAGTGCTTGCGCCATGAAACAGCTGTTTCGCGGGGCAGGGAGGGAGGTAGGGAGGGAGGGGGAACGCCGCACGCTGGGGGAAGCGGCGGGGCTGGGGGCAGGGATTTGGGGAAGGGATCCAATAGGGGAAGGGAAGGGGCGGAGTTGGGGCGGGGACTTTGGAGAGGGGGGTTGGAATGGGGGCAGGGCCAGGGCAGCAATTATTTCCCGGCCTAGGGGCGGCAAAATTATTAATCCGCCACTGTGCATATCTTATTATTTTTGTCATCAACAAATATCCTTTTTTATGGTCAGAGGGAGAAAATATCTCCTTGCTCCAGTAAGTGTGAATTAGATAGTTGGTAACAATCCTATTCTCAGCGGCAGGATTCAAAGATTTGAATGGTTGTTGATATTTTTTCTTTATTAGTTACAGGGTAGAACATAATCCTTCGCTATCACATATTTCCGTGGTAAATGCTCTAGTTTAACAAAATATTTTTGAACAAAAAAAATCTTAATTTTAAAATTAACCTGCAATTATGCCATCAGATTATTTTAAAATTGATTTTACTGCATATAATCTAAATATATTTTATCCTAAAAGTCCAGAATTGCTTTACATTTTTAAGATTATTGGAAAAGTTTAATAAATGACAAAACCAAGAAACTTCATCTGTTATGAATCCAAAATTTAATATTTTGGACTAAAAAATCCATTCTTTCTAAAATTGTTATTTTCCATTGCTCTTTTTTTTTTTTTAAATAGATGCTTTTGGAGAACAAGTACTCCTTTAGGTTTCAATGTCTTTTTGGCTCCTAACACAACTTTCATCTTTGCCCCAGCCTAGGATTTAACACACCATAGCTTGTTCCCAGCTTGTATACCTAAAAGCTTTCCACCGAATTCCTTCCAATAAAATCTATTTACCTCAATACTGGATTTGCTGTCCTACAATATAGTTATAAATAACATCCATGAGGATGTCAGTTTAATGGCTGTGGAACTGACATGCCTGAAGTTGGCAGCTACACTGCGGGCATTCCTACACTGTTCTGCCACTTAAACTGTGTTCAAGGCAGGCAGAACCCCTGTAGCAGAATCAAAGTGTGTTATTTTCCATGCTAATTTAGTTCAGTCTTTCTGAGGGAACCATCGCCAAATCCAGCTACTAAGTAGTACGTACAGCAAGTGTCAATTGAACTTCAGAAACCTGAACTGCTGTCCTCAGACACATGCCATTTTGTTCTCTTTGTAGACAGTGTTTAATTACAATTTGATTGGAATGCAGAGAAACAGAAGCAGAGAAAATGCAGTTAGGCATACTATTACCTTATAAACCTAGGATTTTCAAAAATGACTAGTGATTTCTTGTGCCTAAACTATCTAGTGCTTGAAAATCCTTAAAGGGGCCTGATTTTTCAGAGGGCAGGTGTTCAGCGCTTTATGAAAATCAAGCACCTTTAAAGCATCAAGTTGAGCACCCAACTTTGTGGCATCCATAATTACCAGCTATTTCTGAAAATTTGGCCATTAAGTATTTCTTATAAAAAAGACATGATACTTTTTAGTGACACTTAACTTGTCACCAAGTAACCAGCTCATCTGAAGACATTAAAAAGAATCAGGTTTGTAAAAGATTGCCCGCTACACAATTAATATTAATGTCGTCCTTTTCTAGGTCCACCAAAGAAAACAGATGGAAAGTCAAGTGGAGTTACAGCAGGTTGAAAGTACCTACTACTGAATGTCTGTGAACTCTGCTGAAATGATGCCATTTGAAACCAATTAACAACCTCGTCTATACATCTCTCCCAAAAGCCTTGAAATAGTTATGTCTCTTTTTGTATTGATTTCCATCAATTCTCATATACTTCCCTGTCATGTAAGCTATTTAAGTAAATGGTTTCTTCCAAGATGTACTTTAGTATGCTCAAAAGTGTAAACCAAAGCAGCATGTCTATTAAACAAAAACATCCTATCTATAATAGTGATCTTACATAGAGCAGCACAGGTGGTGTGTTTTCCCGTGATTCTCTGAATATTATTTCTTCTGAGCATAAATGATCAACTCTCCATTATACACCTGGGAAAGAACATGCAATATATGCTGTAATTAGCAATAAAATGGAAACACTCAAGATGAGCATGCCTACATATTCAAATACAACAGAGCGAAGAACTACTCCTACTCCCTATTACTGATGCATTTATGAAGAGGATGGAACAGTAGTGGGGAAAAAAACCTTATTTTTAAAGCAGGAAATTATACCAAAAGACCAGGTTTTCTAAAATAAAATTTGCTGGACTTTTGTCCTATAAAACCTATCTAGAAGGCCTCCAGACACCAGCTGTATTTCCCTGTCTGCATATAGCCACATATCTCTGTAATCCTTCAAATTACCCACTGGCCACCTTTGAAGATGGTTCTTAATCCCTTAACCCATGAAATTAAGTCCTCAGCACAGTAATTTCAATTGTTATTAAATGTAAGATTTTAAAGGGATTATTGTTACTCCTGATTAATAGTATTTGTGTAGCACTGTTAGTGTTCATGTTGCTGAAGCAAAGGGAAGAGGAGCCAAACAAGTGACATATTGCCTACCTGGAACAGCTAATACTTCTGAGGCCTGAGTCAGGAACAGGACGATACAAAAATATGATGATAGGTGGGAAATATAAAATGGAATTAGTTACTGCACACATGGGTTGTAAAGATCTTCTGCAAAAGGGAAAAATGTATTAATGTTTTAAAAGGAGACTTTATGTTTTTTCAAAAGCCTTTTTTCTCCTTGTTTTTTATTTTACTAATAAAAAAAAATCTTGTCTACTCTATTTCCTAGAGGATGCTATATATGCTATACATATATACATATAAACACTGGTATTATAACAATGAGAATATAACATCACAAAGAGATTGAAACCTAAGCAATTGAGAGAGGAAAGAAATTTTATCCAGACTGTTTTGTTATTATTTTGTTTTTGGTGGACACAGAGAGTGATCAGTGATAAACACAGTACTGACAAATGGATCAAAATGTAACTTTCCACATGGACTAAAGATGTAAAAATCAGCCAAAATTTTGTTCTCAAGATTTTTCTTATACCTCAGCAGATTAACTGGGTTATAGAAATGACAGACTTCTCTTCCTTTATATGGAATATTTTATGCCCAATGTGTCCTCTGGAACGGTAAATAATATAAAAATGTGAGAGGAATAGCTACCTGTCAGCTTCCCTAAATTGCTGTTTATAATCACTGAATAATCAAAGTCTGTATCAAACAAAGCTGCAACAGTTCATTAAGTAACTTTAATGAGCCAATGTGTAGATATCATTTGTAATGTCCAGTAGGGTTCAGACTGCAACTGATCTCAGGAGTGAAAATGCACATTTATCTTGTATACATTTGTATATATATGCTTTTCATTATATAGCATATCACCTATAAAAACACATTAATTTTCTGAGGTATGCCCAATATGTGACTAAACTCAGGCAGGGAGCATAAGGTTAGTTTATGCAAGTATTAAGTAGATCAGTTTATGTGGCCTAAGATATTTTTTGTTTTGCTTTGAAAATTCTGACTGGAACTGCCGATATATTTTTTCTGGAATGCACATTTTTAAACATATAATTTTTGTCTTTCATTCTAGGAAAATATCAGTCTCTGTTGCCTTTCCTCTGTGTGCTTGTGTGTGTGGAAGGGCAGGGGGAAGTGAAGGAGACAGATCTAAAGCCCTTGAGAAATTAACTGTGGATTCCAAAATACCACAGGATGCACACACAAAAAAGATTGACTTTAGAAAGTGAGTAAAAAAAATCCTAATCATCTCTATTTAAATGAAATTGTCACATTTTGCTAATGAATATGCTCAAAAGTGCTTATAAAACATTTTATGTGAAGTGAGAATATTAAATTTTTATAGATTATAAACATATTAGTGCAAGAAGCTACCACAAGAGGATTTCCTAAATGGAAAGCTCTACTTCCATAAGTCTCTTCCTCTTATACCAGTGCCAGAGCTTTAATCTTTTTATGCTGAAAAACAAGTATCCAAAAAATACTAAAGACAACTTATGGCAATTTTCTCCCTTTCATCTGAGGTGAAATATCCCTACTTCTATGAAAGGAAAAAAAAATGGTTAAAATTAAATAGTTTTCTTCCTTAAACAGATATTCAAGCACCACATTTATTGCATTAGTTACGCATCAGCTGCACAAGCCAGCCTTGCTTCCTGGAAGGAATAGTCACTGTCAGTTTGCATTTAGCGGTTATCTTGATCCTATGGATTTAAGCTAGTTAAAATGGTAGTAGGTGGAAAAGCTGACATTTAGGCATCCCACACAGCCTAACCCCTCCTGTATTCCATGAAGAATAGGAGAGAGCTGGTCACGGCTGCAGTTCTTCTGATAATATTTACCCTCTATGGCTTTGACATTTAACAGTATCAGTCCTCTACAGTGCATTAAATAGTTACGTGTCTTGTCTCCACTGGCCATCCCACCTCTCCCTCCACCCCCAATTTCAGTGATTAATGGCAAACCACCACATGTAGACAGAGAAAGCAATGATTTATACCAGTGAAGCTTACCTTTGCTTGAACCTAGGTTGAGTACAAATCATGGGTTTCCTTGTTTGCTATGTCAGTTGTTAGTTACTGATTGCTGAAATCAGGGCCAATTTGAAATGTAGACAAGGCCAGACTTGTGATGAAATAAACCCCTGAAAACTTTGTAAGAGCTAGAATTTATTTTTACATGCTACATCTCCACACAGCAATAGGTTGTTCGAAACAAACAAAACTACAAACTTCTTTGCCAAAATGGAGTGCTGCAGAGGGAGCACACCGAGCACTGAAATGGTGAGGCTTAGAGCATCTCATCTTACTTGAACAACCACTTCCAACAGCCTAGGAAGTCATATTAAAGGCTCTTGGAGCAGCCTTCATCAGCATGAAGGGGTGAGACACCAATTTTCACATGCGTGCCTGCACACACACACACACACACACACAATGAAAAAGAGAAGCTCCAAAGGATCTCACTTTCTCCATCCCACCCATCCCATTATCTTCAAAATTTTACACTCCAATTTTTAACAATTACATGGTACGTTAGCCATATGGCTTCCTTTGACTTTCATCGGAGGCACTGATAACTCCATGTAGGTGTGGATTCTCCCTATTACTCATCTGAATGTGAAGAATCAAGGTTTTCATTGAAAAAATATATTTCTAGCTATCATGATAGCAAATATACCTTTTGAATAGAACACCTGCTGTGCTGCCAGAATCTGCAGACTGTTGTAAAATAAATCTAAACTCCCCTATTCATCTCAATGGGGCCTTAAATCTCAATACTAATTCTGAAGAACAATTTGTCAACATTGTTAACTATTTATTTCATAGAAAGGGGCTGTGGTTCATGTGACGCACTCTCTCTTTCTCTCCAAATTCCAGTTTGACATATTCAGAGTCCTACAGCATCTGAGTAAGTGCCCCTCTAATGCAAGCCTAACCCATTTAAGAAATGCTTAGGATAGGTTGCATCCAATTTTACAACTAGGCCAACTGACAAACCTGACCAATTGACACAAGAAAACAGATCTGGCAAAGGATTTCCTGGTGGGCATTAATGGAAGATTTGTTATTTGCAGTCAGCTTATTCAATCAGGCCTTGTCTACACTACGAGAGTACTTCGATTTTAGTTAATTCGACTATGTGGAATCGATATTACTAAGTCGAACGTGTGTGTCCACACTAAGGACAGTAATTCGACTTTGTGAGACTTTGTGAGTCCACACTAACGGGGCAAGCGTCGACATTGGAAGCGGTGCACTGTGGGCAGCTATCCCACAGTTCCCGCAGTCCCCCCTGCCCATTGGAATTCTGGGTCGAGCCCCAAATGCCTTCTGGGTAAAAAAATGTGTCGAGGGTGCTTTTGGGCGCCTGTCATCATCCGTCCGTCACTCAAGCCCTCCCTCCCTCCCTGAAAGCGCCGGCGGGAAATCAGTTCGCGCGCTTTTCTGATTACTGACAGCGCGGACGCCACAGCAGTGCAAGCATGGATCCCGCTGCGACCATCGCTGCAGTTGTGGCAGTTCTCAACGCCTCGCAGCTTCTCCTCCACCTGTACCAGAGGCAGCTGCAGATCAATCATGAGAGGAGGCTACGGCACTACCATGACGGCATGAAGTCGGACACTAGCTCCGACCTCTCTGAGAACATGAGACCCAGCGCCCAGGACATCTCGCTGTCACTGGGTCTTGTTGATACTGTTGAACGGCGATTCTGGGCCCGTGAAACCAGCACGGAATGGTGGGACCGCATAGTGCTGCAGGTCTGGGATGAATCCCAGTGGCTGCGCAACTTTCGCATGCGGAAGGGGACTTTCCTCGAACTGTGTGAGTTGCTGTCCCCTTCCCTGAAGCGAAAGGACACCCGGATGCGGGCAGCCCTGACTGTCCAGAAGCGAGTGGCCATAGCCCTCTGGAAGCTCGCAACGCCAGACAGCTACCGGTCCGTCGCTAACCAGTTTGGCGTGGGCAAGTCTACCGTGGGGGTTGCTGTTATGCAAGTAGCCAGGGCAATCGTCAAGCTACTGCTATCTAAGGTAGTGACCCTGGGAAACGTGGAGCTCATCAGAGATGGCTTTGCCGAGATGGGATTCCCAAACTGCGGTGGGGCTATAGATGGGACTCACATCCCTATCCTGGCACCGGACCACCAGGCTAGCCAGTACATCAACCGGAAGGGCTACTTTTCCATGGTGCTGCAAGCACTGGTGGACCATCGGGGATGTTTTACCAATATCTACGTTGGATGGCCTGGCAAGGTTCATGACGCTAGGGTGTTCAGGAACTCTGGTCTGTGTAGACGGCTGCAGGAAGGTCTTTACTTCCCGGACCACAAAGTAACTGTTGGGGATGTGGAGATGCCAACAGTCATCCTCGGGGAGCCTGCATACCCGCTAATGCCCTGGCTCATGAAGCCCTACACTGGCGCACTGGACTCAGGGAAAGAACTATTCAACTACCGGCTCAGCAAGTGCAGAATGGTGGTGGAGTGTGCTTTTGGCCGTCTCAAGGGGAGATGGAGAAGCCTACTCACTCGCTGTGATCTCAGCGAGACCAATATCCCGATTGTGATAGCTGCTTGCTGTGTGCTCCACAATTTGTGTGAGAGCAAGGGGGAGACCTTTATGGCGGGGTGGGAGCTTGAGGCAAATAGCCTGGCTTCTGATTACGTCCAGCCAGACAGCAGGGCGATTAGAAGATCACAGCGGGACGCGCTGTGCATCAGGGAGGCTTTGAAAGCCAGGTTCCTGACTGAACAGGGTCTCCAGTGACTTTTTACTTTGTGGACACAGATGCTGAACCTGCCCCCGTTTCTTTACCCAGTTACTGTTGACTATCCTTCCAAGTTACATACCCCCTTCCCCACCTTCCCAACAAATAAAATCTGTTCTGTTCTGTTAATGAACAAGGTTCTCTTTTTTACTGTTTTCGCGGGAATGTTTTAAACCGGGGACGCAGACTATGGCGGGGGGCGGGTTTAGTGTTCTGATGCAAATGATGCTTCAAAACTCCGGGAATGACAGGCTCCGCAGTGCTGGATTGGTTGTTTCAACGCAGCCTGCCAGCAGTCCTGGGCGGGACTGGATGTATGTGTCGGCCAAGTGACTTTCTGGCAGGGGGCGGAGGGTAACAGATCCCCTGCTGCGTGGCTCTGTGATCCAGGATAAGGACCGCGGCATAGGATCTCTAACTGCCCTCCCCCGACACAAAGTCACAGATCAACCCCCTCGCACCCCAGAACAAGAAAACCGCCTCCCAGACTGACCAGGGTAACTGGTGACTGTGCTGTGTATGTGTCCAGATGCTGGACCTGCCCCCGCCTCTGTAGCCTGCTACAGATGACTGTCCTGTCCAAGTAACAAACCCCTTCCCCCCCTTCAGACAGAATCCCCTCCAAAAGACACTCTCGGAAACAGTACTTAACAGAAACAGATGTTTTATTATGAACCGCACATGAAAAGGGGGGGGGGGAGGAAACTTGGACATGGGCTAGTGTGAGATGGGTAGGGAAGGACTTTTCAAACTTTGGAACGAGAGCCTTCCATTGCTGCAGCAGTGTGCAGTGGCCGACTGACAGTTTTAACGGACCTTGCCGCCCCTCCTTCTTTGTACTTTTGGTGAGGGGGGTGTGGGACTTGGTGGCGGGGGAGGGCGGTTAGAGATAGACAGCAGCAGTGCTCTGTCCTCCTGCCTCCGGTCTTGCAGAACATCCACAAGGCGCCGGAGCGTCTCCGTTTGCTCCCTCATTAGTCCAAGCAGGGTTTGAGTAGCCTGCTGGTCCTCCTGGCGCCACCTCTCCTCCCGTTCCATGACTGCTCTGTGCATTTGTGACAAGTTCTCCCTCCACTGTGTCGTCTGGGCTGCCTGCTCTCGTGAGCACTCCATAAGTTCATAAAACATGTCTTCACGAGTTTTTCTCTTCCTTCTTCTAATCTGCGCTAGCCTCTGGGAGTGTGATGCCAGGCTGGGTTGGGAGACAGTCGCAGATGTGTCTGTGGGAATGTGAAAAAGGGAGTAAATTCCTGAGACAGATAAATGAAGTTGCTAACAAAGAGCATAGTCTTTCTCTGTGAACAACACCATGCACTGCACCTTTCACATGCGCACTCAGGACAAGGTCGAATTTTCGGCCCTCGCCTTATGTGTCTGGGGTCCTGCAGTTGCGATCAGAGAAGCGTTGCAGGACACCTCTACTTCTGCTGCAGGAAAACATGGTAAGCCGTAGACTTGTGGCAGCTTAAACATGTAATAGTAGCACCGGGCTCCTTTCGCACTGAATGCAAGGCCACTCTCTGCTGGCAGCAATCAGGGAAGCATGAGCTCTACCCCTGTCCCACCACCTCGCGGCTGTCCCCGGGAAAGATCCCTGTATGCTGCCCCTATGCCGCCTCCACAGCGTGGCTGTAAAGCAGTCCCAATACTAACATTCCCCTCCCTAATTTAAAGCAGGGCGTCATGTGTGACATAACACTCATGAGGATCTCGGAGACCGAGAGGGGAAGGATGCTGCGTGAAAGCATGCAGAGGCCTGGGCCGTATGCCGCCATGCTGTGCCGCGCACTGATCCCCGACTACCTGATGGACTCATGGCGTGGGAACGTGTGTTACCACGGGGGACCAAACAAGATCGCCCTGCCGTTGAACCTCGTGCGCATGCTGGAGCGGTACCTGCAGGAGAGCTATGCCGAGCTATCCCAGGAGGACTGTCTGTCCATTCCCGGGCACATTGACCGCCTTTTCATTTAAGTTCAGCATTACGGACTACAGAGTGGAGCGTCCTGTGGTGGACTAATCATGAATATCCGGACAGTACTTGATTTTCTATACATAGTTAGGAGTAAATAGTTCACTATAAGCCAACTAAATCATGAACAACAAATTACTAATATAGTTAATATTCCTGTTTTGTTATAAATAAAAGTTTCTATGTTTAAATGAGTGACTGAAAAGCCCATTCTTAACAATATAAATATTCCACTTATGTTAAAATGAAATGTTTAGATGTTTAAAGCACTCACTGCTTGATCCTTCCCCTGATTCGGTGTCCGGGGTAAGGGCTGTGGACGGTTGGTAGGGGATCTCGGTAAGGGTGATGAAGAGCTCCTGGCTGTCGTTGAAATCAGCGGTGCAAGCGCTGTCGACTGCCTCGTCCTCCTCATCTCCTTCCTCATCTTCCCCGTCACCTAACATTTCCGAGGAGGAACCGGCCGTGGACAATATCCCATCCTCGGAGTCCACGGTCACTGGTGGGGTAGTGGTGGCGGCCGCACCTAGGATGGAATCCAGTGCCTCGTAGAAACGTGATGTGTGGGGCTGGGATCCGGAGCGTCGGTTTGCCTCTTTGGTTTTTTGGTAGCCTTGTCTCAGCTCCTTGATTTTCACGCGGCACTGCGTTGCATCCCGGCTGTATCCTCTCTCTGCCATGGCTTTAGAGATCTTCTCGTAGATCTTTGCATTCCTTCTTTTGGAGCGCAGCTCTGAAAGCACGGACTCATCGCCCCACACAGCGATGAGATCCAAGACTTCCCGATCAGTCCATGCTGGGGCCCTCTTTCTATTAGATTGCACGGCCAACTCTGCTGGAGAGCTCTGCATCGTTGCCAGTGCTGCTGAGCTCTCCACGCTGTCCAAACAGAAAATGAGATTCAAACTGGCCAGACAGGAAAAGGAATTCAAATTTTCCCGGGGCTTTTCCTGTGTGGCTGGTCAGAGCATCCGAGCTCGAAGTGCTGTCCAGAGCGTCAACAGAGTGGTGCACTGTGGGATAGCTCCCGGAGCTATTACCGTCGATTTCCATCCACACCTAGCCTAATTCGATATTGCCATTTCGAATTTAGCGCTACTCCTCTCGTTTTCGAGGATTACAGAAGTCGAATTTAAAAGAGCTCTATTTCGAACTAAGTAGCTTCCTGGTGTGGACGGGTGCAGGGTTAATTCGATGTAACGGCGCTAAATTCGATATAAGCTCCTAGTGTAGACCAGGCCTCAGTCTTAATAAGGCTGATAAGACTAGTCAGCTCCTGTACAGTATCTATACTTGCTCTGGAATATGGTGAAGCCCCATTTTGTGGTCAGAGACTGACCGCTCAGAATGATAGAACCCTGCATGAGATTCTTCTGAGCATTTATTAATAGAGATGAGTTTTGGAGAACCATAGAACATTGACTTCACTGAGCTTACTAGGTTAGAAAAAGGAGATCCTCATGAGACACATCAACAATTGGAAGACTGGGGGATTAAAGAACTGACAAAGCAATAAAAGGAATGATCCCTTTCTTAGGTTACTTGCACATCATCATCAGAGAGGATTTCCTCTACTTTACTGAATTGATTATAGAAATGGAAGAGGCATAGAAAAGAAGATATTGACTGAGCTGTGAATTCGATCAGTGGATCTCAGTGGGTTTGAGAGTTAGGGCTTTGAAGGCATAAATGCAATAAATGGATTGAGCTCAAGCACTCATTCACAACTGCACTGTGTATCTGTTGTATATGGCAATCAGTAAATCTAGCATGGCTCTGACAATTCACAGTTGTTGGAATACATTTGCAAAAACAACATTAATCAATAATCCATCCAAAAAGGTAATCTGAGCCCATGTGCTCAACCATCTTTTATAAAGCTGCAGCTAGGTAGTATACTGTTCCCTCCCCGCCACTGTAAAATTCTGGCCATGCCATTGTATCACTATTTATTGGTTTTGCAGAACTCAAAAATATGGTAGGTACTTCACAAACTCAGAAAGAGATAATGTCCTGCCTTGACAAGATTACTTAAAAAAATAAACACAAAATTAATGTTTGTAATGAAAATGGTCATCAAAACCTGGTGTGGTTTTAAAGTTTACAGAAATCCATTCGCTGAGTGAAAATTGGAAAAGAGTGGAGGTTGGACCTAGATTCTGTTTTGTCCATTACATTAAAATCTTCAATAATGGAGGTTGTATAAGTGTTTTATTTTCACCAATGTCTAGTTTAAAAGTAAAATATTTGTGAATATAGCTGTAAACCCTAATATCAGTTCCCACATGGTAGGATGCAGCATTGGCTGCAAAATATAGAACAAAAACCATGCACCTTTAGAGCAGCATTTCTCTCAGGTTTGAGGGAATACATATTTCTGTATAGATCCTATCTTCTTTTGATTGGTTAAGGTGTGTGCACATCTGTGTGTCATCTGCATACTTTCACAGGGAAATTAAGCCTTGCAGAAACATTCTTCAGCTCCAGGTAGGCTGTTTTTCCTTTTAAAAACAGAGCATTTGAAATGCCCCAGGAAAAACTATTCCTACAGGCGCTCTTGATGCTTCTGAGCATTAAATTAGCATCCTCCTATCTCTTTTAAAAAGTTTGAAATTTAACATTCAAACTGTGTTAATAATAATAGACTTTCAACATGCTCTAATAATTTTAGAGACCGCAATTGTTTGCTATTTATTAAATGGGCCATTTACCAGTGATGAGGTTTTCATGACACTGTTAGTGGTAGCCTGGATAACTTTTCTTCAGGAAACCCTTGTTAATCCGTTTATGCTCAGTAATTTACAGTATATTCTGTTCAACTAAAGAGTGCAAGATAAAGAAAGCCATTATCAGAGACTAAAATATTCGTTTGGATACCAGAACGGAGCTATGAAGTGAAGACTGGAAAGGGCAGAAATGAAGAGAATGAGAAAGAACCAGCATGTGGCCGACAGTGGATATGAAATTGCTGTTGAATGTTCTTCAGATTTTTTTTAAAAATTCTTTTCAGTTCAATTTATGAACCAGCAAAAAGCCTCCTTGTAACAGCCTTTCCCCCCCAGAGGTTAAGCTGGTACTTCAGCATTACAAGCCAGAATGGACACTGCAGCCTTGCATTCTCTGAAGCTAATCAAATTAGGTTATTGGCACAATTCACTCAAATGTGAGTCTCCTGTGAGGGCACTCTGACTTCCTGATACTCTTCATGTACATAATTTCACTTTTATCTATTCTGTAATTAGAATCACTGCTACTTGTACAAATGTGGATTAATATTTCTGGGGTGAAATGCTGCCCCCCCCCTTTTTTAGGAAATGGGAACTTAGTCATTGATTTCAATGGGGCAGAATTTCACACCTGGAGCATCTATAACCTTGATGCAGGAAGCTGCTGAGCACCGCCTAAAAAGGGATCGCCTCTGACTGTCCTCAACTCCCATTGATAAGCTATGTGAGTTGAAAGCTCAGCTCTTCGTAGGATCAGACCTTATTCAATTTTTATTAGGGATTTCTTTTCAGGCAGAAAACATCTTTTTCTGGAAGTTTGGGCATGATGAAAGGATTAATTTAGAAGCTTATAAACATTTAGTTAACTCTGATTCCAATCCTGAATTCCTTGTACACCAGGAAATGTCAGTGAGAGTTGAAGATACATGAGGCATTCAAAGTTAGACATGGATTCACCAAGGGCAAGTCATGCCTGACCAACCTGATTGCCTTCTATGATGAGATAATTGGCTCTATGGGTATGGGGAAACTGGTGGACATGATATATCTTGACTTTAGCAAACCTTTTGATACGGTCTTCTAGTGTTCTTGCCAGCAAGTTAAAGAAGTATGGATTGGATGAATGGACTAGAAGGTGGATAGAAAGCTGGCTCGATCATCGGGCTCAACGAGTAGTGATCAAAGGTTCGATGGCTAGTTGGCAGCCGGTATCAAGCGGAGTGTCCCAGGGGTTGGTCCTGGGGCCAGTTTTGTTCAACATCTTCATTGATGATGGGATGGATTGCACCTTCAGCAAGTTTGCTGGGGGAGAGAGGTAGATACACTGGAGGGTAGGTGAGGCCACATCTGGAGCATTGTGTCCAGTTTTGGGCCCCCACTCCCCCCACTACAGAAAGGATGTGGACAAATTGGAGAGAGTCGAGAGGAGGGCAACAAAAATGATTAGAGGGCTGGGGCACATGACTTATGAGGAGAAGCTGAGGGAACTGGGCTTATTTAGTCTGCAGAAAAAAGAGTGAGGGGGAATTTGATAGCAACCTTCAACTACCTGAAGCGGGGTTCCAAAGAGGATGGCGCTAGGCTGTTCTCAGTGGTGGCAGATGACAGAACAAGGAGCAATGGTCTCAAGTTGCAGTGGGGGAGGTCTAAGTTGGATATTAGGAAAAACTGTTTCACTAGGAGGGTGGAGAAGCACTGGAATAGATTACGTAGGGAGGTGGTGGAATCTCCATCCTTAGAGGTTTTTAAGGCCCAGCTTGACAAAATCCTGGCCGGGATGATTTAGTTGGGGTTGGTCCTGCCTTGAGCAGGGGGTTGGACTACATGACCTCCTGAGGTCTCTTCCACCTCTAATCTTTTAGGATTCTATGATAATTAGGGCCTGAAAGTTCAGTAGGAACCATGCAAGCATGCTCTTGCACCTGTGCTATGTCCCATTAAGTACACTGTGGGCTTGTCTTCACTATGGGGATAAATTGACCAAAGTTAATCTACTCCAGCTACGTTATTCATGTAGCTGGAGTGGAGGTAGCTTAGGTTGACTTACCCTGGTGTCTTCACAGTGCTGAGTCAATGGGAGATGCTTTCCAGTCAACCTCTCTTACTCTTCTCAGAGAGAAGGAGTACCGGGGTCAACCCGAGGGCGTTCTGCCATCGATTTAGCGTGTCTTCACCAGACCTGCTAAAATGGATCTCTGCTGCATTGATTGCAGCAGCGTCTATCTCCCCAGTAGTGGCGACCAGCCCTCTGGTTCTGCATGGACACTAACTTGACTCCAGGTCTTTCACATTATTTATCTTGTAACTAGTAACAGTTTCATTGTTACTGAGTTATTGACATTGATCCATTTCTGAGATTTATTTTCAGACTGATACATTCATTTATATCTTTAAAAGATCAGACATACCAATTGTTTCAGCAACCAATAATAAAACATGGTGAGCTGATTTAGCAAAGGTGATTATTCACTTCACAGAAACGGTCACCACTTAGATCAAACATGCCATAATGTGGAGCATACATTGTTAACCTTATTGTATTCCAATTTAGTAAGTCATATTTTATGAGGAAGGCTGTCTAGCTGGTAGGATGTAGTCTTACAAGATGACCTTAATCAGGTAAGCAAAGCTGTCTATTACATTTCAAATTAGAACAAAAAACGTATACTGTAGATACTGAAGATATAAAATGATTATGCTTTCAAGTAGTGAGCAGGCTAAAGTGATTCAGCTAATTTAAGGGTTTCCAGTAAAGTGTATTAAACAATTTCCTAGAAGATTGTTTGCAAATTTACATTTTAAGGTATCTGGAATATCACTCAGTAGCTTCAATCACTACACATGGAGTTTTAGACGAATGACGACTGCAGAACAAGGAGGGGGCGGGTGGGGGGGGGGGAAGAGACAAACTATGTGATTAAGGGAGAAACTAAAAGGAAATAGAAAACCACCCATAGTGGTGCATTTGGCATGTGTTGCACTGCCAAGCATAATACAGGAATCATAACACGCTCAGCAGGGTGCAAAATAGTGTGTGCTGGTCTCTCTGGGAAGGATATTATCCACATTATAGATTATTATGCATTTTCTGCTGGTCGGCACTGGCTGCCTTACAAAACCAGGGAAAGAGCATCTGGCTGGGAATTGGGAAACAAAACAAAGAGAAAATAGCACCAAAATATATGTTATAAAACGTTGGCAGTCAGATGGGGGGGGGGGGGAGAGAATAAAAGTGACTGAGTTAGTTTGTAGTAAACCTCAGCTTCTTTGATTTCCATCAGATTTGCTCTTCTCCTTGCTACTTCTACTTTGTGCTTTTAACAGCCTAACCTTACTTTTAAAGCCAACAATTTTCAAATTTGGGAGTCTAAATATTCTTCTTTTATAAAGCTGGTGCTTGATCCAGTATTCTTTGTACATCCCCAAACTCAGAGTTTGGGTTGCACAAAAGACACAATACTTGGACCATGGAATCTAGTCTGAATGTGCACCCCATTAGGCTAAGGAGACAGTTAGAGGAAAAGAGAAAGTCTTGGCAAATGAGAAGTAAGCTAAAATCATAAAGGAGTTGGACAAATTGAACTTGTTTCTCGCATGGCTATGGAATATGGCTAAAAAGTGTATGTGTGATTTATAATCCACCTGTTTGCTCATGCCAAATAGCACTGTGGTGAAACCTGAAGCACACAGAGCTTCTAAAATTGTTAACCCAACCTGGATAGGCATCAGCAGAAGACAGCAGATGATGTACGTTTAATATACTGAGGGTCATATTATTCCCTGGTCTTAGGCACTTTACAACAAGACTACTCAAGTGCCATAAAAAGTTCCACCTTATGGAACACAATTAAAGTTTCAGACATAATTACATTAACTATTATTTTAGAAGGAGAGATTTATGACATATTCAAGGAGATTAACTGGCAATTTGCATATAAGAATAAGATAACTTTTAGATAGAGAAAAAAGCAGGTTGGTCCATCATACTTATGTCTATTACTGTAAAATTAAGTGCTCTATATTCTATAAAAAAGTTATAATTACTGTCAGCATGGGAATTCAGAAGTCGTCAATGGAGTGAATTTCTGCAGAGTTTGTGAGTATGTATTGACAGTAACGTACTGAAACCAGACCTGTAGAATAGAAGAATCCTTCTCTCAGCCCCTTGGATGGAATGATACTTTTCTTTAGCCTCTTCTCATCATAGGAGACATAATTGAAGTATGTAAAGGTTTTGTTTGATTGCATGTAGATCAAAACTAAGAAAAGGTTCTCATAAAAATGATGTGCAATTACAGGCCAGTAAGCCTAACTTCAGTACTGGGCAAACTGGTTGAAACTATAGTAAAGAACAGAATTATCAGACACAGATGAACACGATTTGTGGGGGAAGAGTCAACATGGCTTTTGTAAAGGGAAATCATACCTCACCTATCTACTAGAATTCTTTGAGGGGGTCAACAAGCATGTGGACAAGGTTGATCCAGTGGACTTAGGTTTTCAGAAAGCATTTGACAAGGTCCCTCATCAAAGGCTCTTAAGCAAAGTAAGCAGTCATGGGATAAGAGGGAAGGTCCTCTCATGGATCAGTAACTGGTTAAAAAATAGGAAGCAAAGGAATAAATGGTCAGTTTTCAGAAGGGTGACCAGATAGCAAGTGTGAAAAATCAGGACAAGTGGTGTGAGGTAATAGGAGAACATATATATAAAAAAAGCCCCAAATATCAGGACTGTCCCAATAAAATCGGGACATCTGGTCACCCTAGTTTTCAGGATGGAGAAAGGTAAATAGTGGTGTCCCCCAGGGGACTGTACTGGGACCAGTACTGTTCAACATATTCATAAACAACCTAGAAAAAGGAGTAAACAGTGAGATGGCAACATTTGCAGATGATACAAAACTATTCAAGAGAGTTCAGTCCAAAGCAGACTGCGAAGAGTTACAAAGGGATCTCACAAAACTGGGTGACTGGGCAACAAAATGGCAGATGAAATTCACTGTTGATAAATACAAAGTAATACACATTGGAAAATGTAATCCCAACTACACATATAAAATGATGGGGTCTAAATTGGATGTTACCACTCAAGAAAGATCTTGGAGTCATAGTGGATAGTTCTTGTAAAACTTCTGCTCAATGTGCAGCAATAGTCAAAAAAGCTAACAGAATATTGGGAATCATCAAGAAAGGGATAGATAATCACATAGAAAACATATTGCCTTTATATAAATCCATGGTATGGCCACATCTTGAATATTGTGTGCAGATGTGGTCGCCCCATCTCAAAAAATGTGTGTTGGAATTGGAAAAGGTTCAGAAAAGGGCAACAAAAATGATTAGGGGTATGGAACAGCTGCCGTATGAGGAGAGATGAATAAGACTCAGACTTTTCAGCATGGAAAAGAGACGACTAAGGGGGGATATGATAGAGGTCTATAAAATCATGACTGGTGTAGAGAAAGTCAATAAGGAAGTGTTATTTACTCCTTTTCCTAACACAAGAATGAGGGGTCACCAAATAAAATTAATAGGCAGCAGGTTTAAAACAAACAAAAGGAAGTATTTCTGAACACAAAGCACAGTCAACCTGTGGAATTCTTTGCCAGAGGATGTTGTGAAGGCCAAGACTATAATAGTGTTCCAAAATTCATGGAGGATAGGTCCATAAATGGCTATTAGCCAGGATGGGCAGGGATGGTGTTCCTAGCCTCAGTTTTGCCAGAAGCTGGGAATGGGCAACAGGGATGGATCACTTCATGATTACCTGTTCTGTTCATTCCCTCTGGGGCACCTGGCACTGACCACTGTTGGAAGAGAGGATACTGGGCTAGATGGACATTTGGTCTGACCCAGTATGGTCGTTCTTATGTTCTAAAATCTTGAAGTAAATATGTGCTGCTGCTTTTATTATCAACCAGATTCAATACCTTAAGTTCCATGTTCTCACTACATGGAGAGAGATGAAGTGGGATGGGAAGGAAGACTGGAAATAGAATAGATGGAATTCTTTTAAAATCTTATGTTGGATTAAATGTAGTAATTACTCCAGCGGTTCACTAGCAGACATCATAGATAGACTTCTACCACAGGCATGATTAAAGCTAAAGAAACAGATAACATCCTATTTGCACTCAGTCACAAAGTTATTAAAATGAAAAGTATGAGAGAAAGATCAATTTCAAAGACAATTAAAAGTAAATAGAAAAAGCTGACGTTATATCCCCATGTAATGCATGACTCCAATTATAATGTATGTCCTCAGCAGTACCCCCACTAGCACATCCAGTTCTCTTTAAACTAGAATCTTTTGCCATTTTCATTGTTTATGTTCTCAATATTGGCATCCAGCATGCTTGCACCTAATGTACAGTGTCTGAGACTTAAGTACTCAACTTTCTTGAATTAGATCTGATCAAATATATTGTTTAAGTATTGTCCCTATTATAGAGATTTTATGTTTTGATCTTTTCTAAAAATACTTCATGTATATATCACTTTTTAAACTTACATTTTTATTACAGATTTTGAATGACCCATATTAACTTTGAGTCCTGTAAAACCTTTATAGATTTTTTTAACCATATCACTCTGCAGTGCAATATTAACTAATTAGTAGATCCAGGAATAAAGCTAGGTAATATTTCAGAAGTCTGCTCATTCCTTCTTTCAATATCAGGTCTGTAGTAATGGAAGCATTCACAATGGATCTGAATGCAGCTCTATTTCATGTTCAAAAAGGATGCCAAAATAACTATGTAATTTCATTTTTTAATTTAATTAATTCCCTTGAGGAAAGGTTGGTTTCAGTGACCAGTATAGTCTAAGAAATGGAGAACAATATTTTATTGATTTACTTACACAAAAAGTATAGATCCAATTGTGAACAAGTTCTTCTTCCATTGACTGGTTCAGTAATACAAATAGATTTACTGTTTTAGGCTCCAGTTTTCACTCAAAATTAAATCAAATTATACATGTCCCCTCTCCTTGAAAATGCAGATTTTGTTCATGTATTCATCCCTGTATAAAGTGTTTTCTATATGGCTTTACTTTGACCTGAAAGGTAGAGCATATGAAAAGAAACCTGAAAATAATGTCATCAACAGGAGAAATATTCCAGTCCTGGCATCTAAGTTAAAGATCTTATTTTGCACTATTGTCTCCCTATAGCCTATAATGAATATAAAAAGAACCAAAATGATCAGGAAGATCCTGGGACCTTCAGTGGGTTTAAATTAATAGTTCTATTGAGGTGAATAGAGTTATGAAAATGTATATCAGCTGACCTTTATTTTCCAGTTATGCCAGTAGATCTTAGACCCCTACTAGTCTAAAAAAAGGAAAAAATGCCACATTGGAAGCTGTAAGAAATGACATTCTGAACTTTCACAGAACAGCATAAATCTGACTCGTCATAACAGTGTAAAGACTGAAAATAGGTAGAGTTCTTGTTCTCTGCTGCTGAAGGCAGAACAATGGCAAACTTCAGATCTAGGCCCAGTTCTCTTTTCAGCTACATTAAAGCAACCACGTTGTCATCAATGGATTACACTAGAGTACTAGAGAAAAAAATTGTCTCAGATGTAAGCTAGTGCAATTCAGAAGGCTCTGGATCAAATTCTACATGGATATAAATTACACCTTGAGTACACAAGTCAATCAGAAACATCTGCTCAAGTCACTTGTAACACACACAATTGCCATTCAGTATGTGTAAACTGTCTTTCATACCAAATATCAGAGGGGTAGCCGTGTTAGTCTGAATCTGTAAAAAGCAACAGAGGGTCCTGTGGCACCTTTAAGACTAACAGAAGTATTGGGAGCATAAGCTTTCGTGGGTAAGAACCTCACTTCTTCAGATGCAAGAAGCTTCTCTTGCATCTGAAGAAGTGAGGTTCTTACCCACGAAAGCTTATGCTCCCAATACTTCTGTTAGTCTTAAAGGTGCCACAGGACCCTCTGTTGCTTTCATACCAAAGGGGAGCAAGGGAAGGTAGAGGAGAGTGTATAGTAAAACAGGCTTTCCTACTGTACCTTACACCTTCATGTTATTTGCTTTTTAGGCTGTAGTTTACATGAAAGTTGCTGTTCAAAAGTGTAGGAGTACAGGGTCAAGCCCTTAAATTAGTAAGCTTATAATAAAAAACTCTTGGTTATTACTTATTTGGGTCAGATATGAACCAGTAACTGATACCAGAAACTCAAAGAACAAAGATATTTAGTCATTGAGAGCATCTGCCAAGACTGCTGTCCACCCACTACCCATCATTCATATAAATCAATAACTTTTCCTTTTCTTTGCTATGTGCCTATACAAAAAAAACCTGTGTGAAACTTACCAAGACACAAGCAAAGCAAAAAACATATGTCTGGTTTAGGGTTTTCTTATAAATCCCAAACTCAGTCCAGGTTTATGAATCTTTTTGGTGAATCTGGGCCAAGTTTTGGATGGAGAGAGAATGAATGAATATAAATGGTTTTGGCATTCTTAGTTTTGGGTGAATTATAACAAGCTTCAAAGCAAAATTCAAGGTCTGTATAACAAAAATACAAGGTGCACAGGAATGCCTTACAAAGCTCTAGTACATAATGTGAAGTTTTCAGGTACTCTGTATGATGGTTCAGCAAGGAGTTAATAGACATACAACTGACTCAGGGTAATGAAGCCAAAAAACAATCAAGCCCTCCATTTGACTAACCCTTGGAAGTAGGCAAACAGGCAGAATATTATACATAGTGAAGAATGCTTGTTCAGCTGTAAAGTATTTTCATATATGTAAAGGGAAATAAGATGTTATTAACATTTTGGGTGAAATCCAGGGCCGCCCGGGGGGGCAAGTGGGGCAATTTGCCCCAGGCCCCGGGCCCCACAGGGGCCCCCACGAGAATATAGTATTCTATAGTATTACAACTTTTTTTTTAATGGAAGGGGCCCCCGAAATTGCTTTGCCCCAGGCCCCCTGAATCCTCTGGGCTGCCCTGGTGAAATCTTGGTCTCATTGAAAGTTTCTGTTGCAGAAACACTTGCAATTAAGTAGGGAACAGACAACACCATATAAAAAACAAAACAAAAACCCAGAAGAGATACAATTTGATCTTACCCCATTGTGTGTGTTTGTGTGTGTGTGTGTGGGGGGGGGGGGGGGGGGGGGGCGGGAGATCAACATGCAGCTAATATGAGAGTTCATAATTCTGAGCTAGAAAATGGATGTTTGTACAATGCTGTGAAACTAATCTTAGAAATTAGCTATATTTTTTTCCCCTTAGTATAAATGGTGGAGAATGAGGTCCCTGAAAAATTAGAAGAGTCTGTGTCATTAGCCTTTGTAAAGAATGATATTCTTGGAGACAGAGGGACATGATGGCTAGAACTCAAATGAAATATGAATTTGGCTTTAACAGTATTTTCAATAAAAGTGTTGGGGTGGGGGGAGAATACAAAATAATGCAGGAAATAGTTGTGTTTGACACCTTGCTCCATCAGCAGAATCACTGAAAATGCTTTCTGCAGTCAGAGGGATAGACTAAGGCAATGGATATGGTGTAATTGACAAATATTATACATATTAAATATTAAGTGTAAATCCCAAGTGCAACTCTTACTACAAATAAATATCTTGCGAACCTAAACTGTTCAAGAAAGGTCTCCCTCCAGTTGCAAAGTCCAAATTAAGTTAGGATGACTTCTTGTAACTAAAAAAATTGACACACATGTTCTTGTCTGTCAGATAAAGCTTCTGGAGTGTATACCAAGAGCTGTGTGTGTAGATAAGGAAAATAAGAACCTGAAATCATTGCTCTTTTGAGTTTACTTTGGTCATCTCTCTCTCTCTCTCTCTCAATAGAGCCATTCCTTGCTATCGTATTTGCACTTAACTAATGTAAGGAGATACAAGACAAGTGTGTATGTGCATGTGCTTGAATATCTTGTTTGTTTTCACATCTATGCAGCTTACACCAACAGTCTGACTGTTGGAACTCAATGAACCAGCCACTAAATTTGTCCTCTAGAATGGACCTGGATCAATAACTAATTTTGAAAACTGATTAGTTTGCAGCAGGGAAGTAGACACAGTCCCAAATCTTGCCGGGGGATATAATCAGCCAGTAAATAGCAATATTAGTGCACTAGGTAAGAGGCTGCTAATATCAGAGGAAGGGAATATGGCCCAATTCTCTTACAAAGCCCCTCTTCACAAAGGATGATTCAAATCCTTTTTTAAAGGAACATAAATTGTGAATTGAACTTTTTTTTTGATGTTGAAATAAAGCTTAGTTTTATCACATTCTATACTTGGTTAATAAGAAATGTCTGTAAATGCAGCCTAATAAAGCTTGCAAGTGAAGCCTTGGGTGATTATTAAAAAGCCACAGACATTTTTACACATCTTTGCTGGTTGTGAATTCCAGATGTTTCCAACATGAAAAATGTTATGTTCTAACAGTTAATGTTGTATCATCAGCCATTCAGAAGACGTATCTTCCTATTAGAGCTGGAATGCTGCTATGGTGATAATTGTAAAATTCTAACCTAGAAGGGAGAAAACAAATGTGTATAGTTCAAAGAGGGCAAAGGTATCTATTAAGCCAATAAATGGGAAGACAACAAAAGGTAATAGGAAATTAAGGAAGGATGCACAAATTTATAGTGGATGCTTTGAGATATACTGTAATTAACAGTTTTTATTTTTACATGCAACGTGCACAGACTAACTTCTGGATAGATAATAGCCTTTTTGCATGTAGGGAGATGTGTGCTGTGTCTGGGACTATAGAGCTCTTCCTGAATTACAGCCCCCTACTCAGGAAAGCACTTAAATCAATCTGTATTCAGGACAACATTTAAGCATGTGCTTAACTTTAAGCATGCATTGGGATTTACAGCACATGCTTAAGTGTTTTCCTGAATAGGAATGCTTTTCCTAAGCCATGGCCCAAATGCACTAAGGATGAAAGTCAGTGCTGTGAAAAAGACTAGCCAAAAACCTACACTCCACTAAAAGTCTCATTTAAATCCCATGCAAAACCAAAACAGACTTTAAGTTGTGCACCTGCTGTGTATTGGTCCTCTGTGAAAGGGTGATTTTCATCTTAAGTCTAGCTATTGAAGCATGTATCTGCATTATTGACAGAACCAAACAACGAGCATCAATCAAGCTCAAACTAAAACTCCTAAAGTTCTACCAGAGCATGCCCTGGGTCTCGTGTAAAACTAGAGATGGGTTATTTTGGAGATTAGTTTCTTTATGGACTGCTCCTTAGTCCTGATGCAATTAGAGTGGATCTTCCTAGGGTATTGTCTCTCTAATATCCTGGGAGCAACATTGCTACACCACCACTGCGTACGAAAGATAGTATCACATTCAGAATGAAACCACCATATCGTTCATCTCATCCTTCTGATCAGGAACTTTCTAGTTTTTATTTATTTACTTTAATGCACATTAGCCCAGGTATGAGCATCGGGGAGAATGAAAGCTGGGGAGGAGAACAAAGGGAGAGTCATGGCACTGATTTTTAAACTTCATGGGGATTCTTTCCCCCCCCCCCTTTTAATCACCAGAAAAATGGAAGGAAACAGAAAGTAGATGTCATTATTCATTTTTTTTACAATAGTGCCTACATTATTTAAAAAAATAAAAAAATGACATTTCTGAACACTGAGGGTGATAAACCATTGGAACAAACTACCAAGAGATTCTCGATCACCTGATGTCTTCCAACCAAGATGCAATACCTTTCTGGTTGATAGATTACTGAGCTCAGTGCAGGAGTGACTGGATGTAATCCTATAACCTATGTAATGTTAAAGTCTATGAAGAGGTTCTAACCAAACTTAGGGTCCCATTGAGCTAGGGGAAGTATGCACAACTTGTGAGTGACTAAATTATTTGGGGGCTATCTAAACAGACAAGACAGAGTAAATGATGGATTCTCCATAAATTCAAGTCTTTCAATCAAGATTTGAGGACTTCACTCACTTAGGCCTGGTCTACACTACGAGTTTAGGTCGACTTTAGCCGCGTTAAATCGAATTAAGCTTGGACACGTTCACACGACGAAGCCCTTTCTTTCGACTTAAAGGGCCCTTTAAACCGGTTTCTTTACTCCACCTCCGACGAGGGGATTAGCGATAAAATCGGCCTTAGGGGGAATTGGGGTAGTGTGGAATTGGGGTAGTGTGGACGGAATTCGACGTTATTGGCCTCCGGGAGCTATCCCACAGTGCTTCATTGTGACCGCTCTGGACAGCACTCTCAACTCAGATGCACTGGCCAGGTAGACAGGAAAAGCCCCGCGAACATTTGAATTTCATTTCCTGTTTGCTCAGCGTGGAGAGCACAGGTGACCACGCAGAGCTCATCAGCACAGGTAACCGTGATGGAGTCCCAGGATTGCAAAAGAGCTCCAGCATGGACAGAACGGGAGGTACGGGATCTGCTCGCCATATGGGGAGACGAATCACTGCTGGCTGAACTCCGAAGCAGTAAACGAAATGGCAAAATATTAGAAAAGGTCTCCAAGGCCATGAAGGACAGAGGCCATAACAGGGACGCACAGCAGTGCCGCGTGAAAATTAAGGAGCTAAGGCAAGCCTACCACAAAGCCAGAGAAGCAAACGGAAGGTCCGGGGCAGAGCCGCAAACATGCCGCTTCTACGCGGAGCTGCATGCCATTCTAGGGGGTGCAGCCACCACTACCCCAACCGTGTGCTATGACTCCCTCACTGGAGAAACACACAGGGAAGCGGGTTCGGGGTACGAGGAAGATGAGGATGGAGAAAATGTAGATAGCTCACAGCCGCAAGGAAGCGGAGAAACCGGTTTCCCCAACAGCCAGGATACGTTTATCACCCTGGACCTGGAACCAGTAACCCCCGAACTCACCCAAGGCGTGCTCCCAGACCCTGAGGGCACACAGGGGACCTCTGGTGAGTGTACCTTTGTAAATATTACACATGGTTTAAAAGCAAGCGTGTTTAATGATTAATGATTAATTTGCCCTGGCAATCGCGGCCAGTACAGCTACTGGAAAAGTCTGTTAACGTGTATGGGGATGGAGCGGAAATCCTCCAGGGACATCTCCAGAAAACTCTCCTGGATGTACTCCCAAAGCCTTTGCAAAAGGTTTCTGGGGAGGGCTGCCTTATCCCGTCCGCCATGGTAGGACACTTTACCACGCCAGGCCAGTAGCACGTAGTCTGGAATCATTGCATAACAAAGCATGGCAGCGTATGGTCCCGGTGTTTGCTGGCATGCAGACAACATCCATTCCTTATCGCTCTTTGTTATCCTCAGGAGAGTGATATCATTCACGGTCACCTGGTTGAAATGGCGCAATTTTATTAAGGGGACATTCAGAGGTGCCCGTTCCTGCTCTGCTGAACAGAAATGTTCCCCACCGTTAGCCACGCGGTGGGGGGGAGGGGTGAAGTGATCATCCCAGAGAATTGGGTGTGTGGGGGAGGGGAGTTAGTTGGGTTTGTGCTGCATGTTAACCCTGAAACCGCAGCCCCTCCTTTTTCATTGCAAACCCATTTTAAATGGCCAACCCAACGGGTGCTTGGTATGGGAAATGAGGGCGCTACTGTTTGAAACCATTCCCACATGTTAAGAAGGTTAAAAAAGCCAAAAGACTGTGTCTTACCATGGCTGCCTGCAAGCTGAAATCTGTGGCCTGGCACTGCGTGAGTGATCTCTCACACCAAACCGGCAGGCCCTCAATATAAGAGGAAAAATGCGACCTTGTAACGAAAGCACATGTGCTGTGTAATGTGAACAGCAAAATTTAACGTGAAAGAGTGTACCCTTTGTTCTCTAAAATGTGTCTTTTTTAACCACCTCTCCCTTCTCCTCCACCAGCTGCAAATGTTTCTCCTTCACAGAGGCTAGTGAAGATTATAAAGAGAAAACGGAGGACGCGGGACGATATGTTCACGGAGCTCCAGATGTCCTCCCACGCTGAAAGAGCACAGCAGAATGCGTGGAGGCAGTCAATGTCAGACTACAGAAAAGCACAATATGAACGAGAGGAGAGGTGGCGGGCTGAATCGCGGGATGAACAGAGCAAGTTGCGGGCTGAAGATGATAGGTGGCGTCAGCTTGCAGACAGAAGGCAAGAGTCGATGCTCCGGCTGCTGGAGTATCAAACTGATATGCTCCAGTGTATGGTTGAGCTGCAGGAAAGGCAGCAGGAGCAGAGACCGCCGCTACAGCCCCTGTGTAACCAACAGCCCTCCTCCCCAAGTTCCATAGCCTCCTCACCCAGACGCCCAAGAACACGGTGGGGGGGCCTCCGGCCACCGAGTCACTCCACCCCAGATGATTGACCGAGCATCAGAAGGCTGGCCTTCAATAAGAGTTAAAGTTTTAAACTGCAGTGTGTCCTTTTCCTTCCCTCCTCCCCCACCCATCCCGGGCTACCTTGGCAATTATCCCCCTAGTTGTGTGATGAATTAATAAAGAATGCATGAATGTGAAGTAACAATGACTTTATTGCCTCTGCAAGCGGTGCTCGAAGGGGGGAGGGGAGGGTGGGGTGGTTGTTTTACAGGGAAGTAGAGTGAACCAGGTGGGGGGGGGGTGGAGGGTTCATCAAGGAGAAACAAACAGAAGTTTCACACCGTAGCCTGGCCAGTCACAAAACTCGTTTTCAAAGCTTCTCTGATGCGCACCGCACCCTGCTGTGCTCCTCTAACCGCCCTGGTGTCTGGCTGCGCGTAATCAGCGGCCAGGCGATTTGCCTCAACCTCCCACCCCACCATAAATGTCCCCCCTTACTCTCACAGATATTGTGGAGCGCACAGCAAGCAGCAATAACAATGGGGTCTGAGCGAGTCAGTAAGCTGCGCCAGCGCGCTTTTAAATGTCCAAATGCACATTCCACCACCATTCGGCACTTGCTCAGCCTGTAGTTGAACAGGTCCTGACTCCTGTCCAGGCTGCCTGTGTACGGCTTCATGAGCCATGGCATTAAGGGGTAGGCTGGGTCCCCAAGGATCACGATAGGCATTTCAACATCCCCAATGGTTACTTTCTGGTCTGGGAAGAAAGTCCCTTCCTCCAGCTTTCAAAACAGAGCAGAGTGCCTGAAGATGCGAGCATCATGTACCTTTCCCGGCCATCCCACGTTGATGTTGGTGAAACGTCCCTTGTGATCCACCAGGGCTTGCAGCAGCATTGAAAAGTACCCCTTGCAGTTTATGTACTCGGTGGCTTGGTGCTCCGGTGCCAAGATAGGGATATGGGTTCCGTCTATGGCCCCACCACAGTTTGGGAATCCCATTGCAGCAAAGCCATCCACTATGGCCTGCACGTTTCCCAGAGTCACTACCCTTGATATCACCAGGTCTTTCATTGCCCTGGCAACTTGGATCACAGCAGCCCCCACAGTAGATTTGCCCACTCCAAATTGATTCCCGACTGACCGGTAGCTGTCTGGCATTGCAAGCTTCCACAGGGCTATCGCCACTCGCTTCTCAACTGTGAGGGCTGCTCTGATCCTGGTATTCTGGCGCTTCAGGGCAGGGGAAAGCAAGTCACAAAGTTCCATGAAAGTGCCCTTACGCATGCGAAAGTTTCGCAGCCACTGGGAATCGTCCCACACCTGCAGCACGATGCGGTCCCACCAGTCTGTGCTTGTTTCCCGGGCCCAGAATCGGCGTTCCACGGCATGAACCTGCCCCAGTAACACCATGATTTCCACATTGCTGGGGCCTGTGCCTTGTGAGAGGTCTATGTCCATGTCAATTTTCTCATCGCTCTCATCGCCGCGCTGCAATCGCCTCCTCGGCTGGTCCTGGTTTAGCTTTGGCATGTTCTGGCTCTGCATATACTCCAGGACAATGCGTGTGGTGTTCATAGTGCTCATAATTGCTGCGGTGATCTGAGCGGGCTCCATGATCCCAGTGCTAGCTATGGCGTCTGGTCTGAAAAAAGGCACGAAACTAGTATCTGACGGACCAGGGGAAGGAGGGAGGGAGGGGCGAGTGACGACATGGCGTACAGGTACAGGGAATTAAAATCAACAAAGGTGGCTGTGCATCAGGGAGAAACACAAACAACTGTCACACAGAATGGCCCCCCCCCAAAGATTGAACTCAAAAGCCTGGGTTTAGCAGGCCGTTGATTTGACAGAGGGAGGGGGAAGCAAATGAATACAGAACAAATCTATTTTTTACATCTTAAGACGACGGTGCAGCATGACTGATAGCCCTCGGCATCTTCTGGGTGCTTGGCAGCAAATACTGGGTGCTTGGCAGTTAGTGTACTAAGACTGATAGCCACATTTTTCCTGTATGATGACGATGGCCTTCAGGCCTATTGCACGATCTGCTGCTCAGGGAAGACTCTGCTAATGTGCGATGATCCAACTTGTAATAGGTAACTATGACTGATAGCCATCATTGTCATTGTGAAGGCAGCAGAATATGACTGGGGGGATGGGGGACTGGGGGACATACGGAGTTCCAGCCACTGCTGTACAATGACGACGGTTACCAGTCGTAATACACCATCTACTGCCAAAAGGCAAAAGGCAAGGGGCTGGTGCAATGCAGCCCTACGGCTGCCAGCACCCAGATCGCCGATGAAGGCTACCAGTCATGCTGCACCGTCTACCGCCAAAAGGCAGTTAGCTGCTGCTGCTGGGTAGCAATGCAGTCCCACGTCTGCCGGCACCCAGATGACATATGGTGACCGTGAGCGGGCTCCATGCTTGCCGTGGTATGTTGTCTGCACTGGTAACCCAGGTAAAAAGGCGCGAATCTATTGTCTGCCGTTGCTCTGACGGAGGGGGAGGGGCCTGATGACATGTACCCAGAACCCCCCGCGACACTGTTTTGCATCATTCGGGCATTGGGATCTCAACCCAGAATTCCAATGGGCGGCGGAGACTGCGGGAACTGTGGGATAGCTACCCATAGTGCAATGCTCCGGAAGTCGACGCTAGCCTCGGTACTGTGGACGCGGTCCGCCGACTAGAGCACTTAGAGCATTTTATGTGGGGACACACAATCGGCTGTATACAACCGATTTCTATAAAACCGGCTTCTATTAATTCGACCTAATTTCATAGTGTAGACATACCCTTAGAGTTTATGGGCCTATTGCAGGACTGAGTGGGAGATGAAGGTCTGTGGATTGTGATGTGCATGAGGTCAGACTACATGATCATGATGGTCCCTTATGGCCTATGAGTCTATCACACTTAGCTTCAAATGTTAGCCTGCGCCTTGACAGCATTTGACAATCATGAAAAGCTGTGTTTTGAAGCCATGTTAGCATTGTGTTTTAGCCAATTCCATCCCCCCAGGCTAAAACACAGCCAGATAACACATTTTGAACCATGTTAAACGGCATCTTTTGGGGAATTTTCAAATAACATGACTTAAAAGCATACCCTTCACCCCCCCCCCACTTCCCCACCCCCATCAGCAAAGGTAGAGGCTGGGAGAGGGAACAGAGGCACACAGAGCTGACATGACTCATGGCAGGTTACACAGCAGGTCAGTAGCAGAAGTAGGAATGCAACCAATGTCTCTAGAATTCCATCAGCAGAACACACTGCTTCCACTTGTTTAGACTGAACCTAGAGAAAGCTGTGAAATCCTTCATTTTTATTTTATTGTTATTAAGGTTTAAGAAAAGCTATATTTCATATGGACATTCAACAGCGTGATGCTATGGAGGACATTATAGGCAAACCCAGTTATCAATGACACCACTGAAGTATTGAAGCATTGAAGTACCACTGCATCTCTCTCAGCTGGTCCATAATATTAATTCCCAAGATAGAGCCCTCATTGAACAGATTTGAATAAGCATTAAACTGATGGTTCCAAAGAGGGAAGTAAACTATGCAACAAAAGGGTTCAAAAAAATGAAAAGGTTGAACAGAAGTCTCAGGAGACTTAAGTTGCATAAGAATTTTTAAAAGAATGAGATATTTATTTCTTTTCTCAGCAAGTGGTAGTGACTGGCATGAAATTACAGCTATATAAGGTAAAGTGAACATTCAGGGTAATGGTGTTGACAAACCATTGTGCAAAGATCACTTGAATTTGACAGGAAAACCTAAGTCATTTAATGAACATACATTTTTCACTTTTCAAATGGAAAATTTATAGAAAATGCAGACTCTGATGAAAACAGGAGCTAAGAGTAGTAGTCTTTGATTTTTGTTCATATGGATGAGAAAGGACTGTCCAAGCAAATTGTGCCATGAATATATCTGGCCAAAAAAACAATGAGTTATGGAAAATTGGAGCTTGAATATTCAAGTAGCTTCTGCTGTAGAAGCAATAAATGCCCTAGGTATGTATGGAATGATCCTGCCTGTTGTAGGTTTGACATTCAAATTTCCATCCTCATTTCCCCCAGTTTCAATGAGATCAAGAGTATACCTATACTTTTGCTTGTATTGAGAATACCTCGCCATGTGTTTCTAATTACCTCCTCATTGTTTCTTTTGGTAAATGCTGTACATTTTGCACATGCACGCATATAGGTAACTATACATACTTTGTCTCCACACACACATATATTGGTATTTTGATGCTATGGGGGGTGCTTTGCTTGCAATTCATTCATTGGATTATCTATCCCAAACACTTTACAGTCTCCCCTTCTCCTCATCTTTTTGTGAATGCAGGGCCGCCCAGAGGATTCAGGGGGCCTGGGGTCTTTGGCGGCAGGGGCCCCCCGCCACCGAATTGCTGCCGAAGACCCGGCACTTAGGCGGCAGGTCCCGGGACGGAAGGACCCCCCGCTGCGGGTCTTCAGGGCACTTTGACGGCAGGTCCCGGAGTGGAAGGACTCCCCGCCGCCGAATTGCCGCCGAAGACCCGGAGCCGAAGAAGCTCCGGGTGCCCGGGCCCCACGAGAGTTTTCCGGGGGCCCCGGAGCGAGTGAAGGACCCCGCTCCAGGGGCCCCGGAAAACTCTCGTGGGGACCCCTGCAGGGCCCGGGGCTTGGGGCAAATTGCCCCACTTGCCCCACCCTCTGGGCAGCCCTGTGTGAATGGTATCTAAGCCCCGTTAAGAACTTAGCCTGAAAAAAAATTGTGTCTCAAATTATTTGATGAATTCATGTCAAATTTGCAAAGTTTCAGGTCAACCAAAACTTTGCATCTTCCAGTGAATGATATATTTGTCTGAAATTTTTTCCCCAGGGTTAGATGGAGTCTTTTTAGGAGATCTCAACCCCCCTCACCAGCTTTAGAACCCACCTGCCACATTGTACTGGCCTACACGATCCAAACTAGTTTAATGAGGCCTGATTTCTGTACACTTATTTGTCTTCCCAATTTCCTCCATCTCATCTCAGCATACACTTGTATTCTATCAAAGAGAGCAATGTCTCTTACCCTAGAGAAGGGATCAAGTAGCATGCAAACATTGTAATACAGCCCTGGGCAGTCCTATTAAATGCTGAGTCACTGATTTGCTTTTCAGTCCTCTGGAAGTCCGCAATTATTACTCAGTTTTTGTAAGGGAAACTGAAGAAAGCAAAAAGAACAGGAGTACTGGTGGCACCTTAGAGACTAACAAATTTATTTGAGCATAAACTTTCGTGGGCTACAGCCCACTTCATCGGATGCATAGAATGGAACATATAGTAAGGAGATATATATATACACATACAGAGAACATGAAAAGGTCGGAGTTGTCCTACCAACTCTAGGAGGCTAATTTAATTAAGAGAAAAAAAAACTTTTGTAGTGATAATCATGATAGCCCATTACAGACAGTTTGACAAGAGGTGTGAGAATACTTAACATGGGGAAATAGAGTCAATGTGTGTAATGGCTCAGCCATTCCTAGTCTCTATTCAAGCCTAAATTGATGGCTTGAATCTATTTCCCCATGTTAAGTATTCTCACACCTCTTGTCAAACTGTCTGTAATGGGCCATCTTGATTATCACTACACAAGTTTTTTTTCTCTTAATTAGCCTCTTAGAGTTGGTAGGACAACCTTTTCATGTTCTCTGTATGTGTGTGTATATATATATATATATATATATATATATATATATATATATATATATATATATCCTTACTATATGTTCCATTCTATGCATCCGATGAAGTGGGCTGTAGCCCACGAAAGTTTATGCTCAAATAAATTTGTTAGTCTCTAAGGTGCCACCAGTACTCCTGTTCTTTTTGCGGATACAGACTAACACGGCTGCTACTCTGAAACCTGAAGAAAGCGAGATCTTTTTAAAGACAGGCAGAATTGTGGGCACAGCCAGTGAGGCAAACAACCTCTTCCTATCTTTCAAGTGCTCACACAATTCTAGTATGATTTGACTCCCACAGACCTAGAATCAGTGAAGCAACAGCAGGTATAAGCAGTTGAGAATAAGAAGTGAGAACCCACACATCCATCCACTAGGGACTAATGTGCTACAAAGCATATATGCAGCAAGTAGTGAAAATGTACTTAAATATATAGAATAGTCAACTAAAATGTCAGATAAAAGTGATTTGTAATACTGAGATGGTGAGACAAAAGAGGCAAAATAAAAACAACAAAGAAAAGGATAATAAAAGCATTAAGAAATAGCAAACTGAACAAAATGAGTAGCAGGCCAGGCTCCAGCTTTTTTGCCACCCCAAGCGGTGAAGAAAAAAAAAAAAAGCCGATTGAGCTGCCAACAAGTGAAGAGAGGGAGTGAAGGACCCGCTGCCAAATTGCTGCTGAAGACCCGGACGTGCCGCCCCAGCAACGGACGGAGTGCCGCCCCTTTCTATTAGCCGCCCCAGGCACCTGCTTCCTTCGCTGGTGCCTGGAGCCGGACCTGATGAGTGGTAAAGGAGAACGGTCAGACACACACCATAGCTAGATGAAAAAGGGAAGGCAGGGAAAGCCCAGCCACACAGTTTGTTTCCTTTTAATGAAATGTACTACTGCTAGTAATTCCATAGTCCCATTTATTTAGTACTTTTCAAACAATCAATCAAGTCTCACAACAAGCCCGTGAAGTATTGTTATACCTCATTTACAGATGGATAAGCAGACACAGTGGGTTGGTGTGGCTTGTCCAAGGTCACATATGAATCATTAGTGAGCTGGGAATAACCCAGGAGTCCTGATTCCCAGTCTTTTGCCTTAACAGCCAGAAATTCTGCTTCTCCGGTTTAAATAAAAGACACTAACTCCAATTTCTGCCCCAGAATACTGCATTTAAATCACACAATGAATTGGGTAACTTGTCAGGCAGTGTTACTGGCAGAATGGGTGAAGCTGTCTTTTCCCTCAGCCAACATCCTCAGCTCTGTTTATGAAACAGAATACTTTTAGCATGTGAGTTGGACAGAGAATTAGAAGCAAAGCAGCCAATGTAGCATCAAAGTCTCAATAAATATGTGGATTACCCTCACCTAAAGGTTTACCCCCTCCCTCTTTGGTTTTTATCAACGTCAATTAAATGAATTGTCAGATAAGCATAACATGGCAAATTTGCACATGTGCTATGTTTTGCAGACAGTCAGAACCTGCTGATGTACGGTCTTAGTAGGAATGATAGTTTTTATTAAACATCAGTGGGCAGAAGTGAATTGCATCAATTTTCGTCAAGCAATAATGAACTATAAAATTGGTAGAGAACTGCAGGAGGAAAAACAAACAAACAATCTGCTGCTGCATGAGTTAAAGTAGCAAGTGAATCCAATAGAATACTTAGTTTCATATCCTGAAAAACCTGGTACAGCAGCCAAGTCTGTACTTGCTGACAAAGGAGTCTTGCATACATAGGAGGTATAGGGACATGTGTTCTCCTAGCCCTGGGGAGAAGGGGGCAATCTTTGCAACTGCAACCATTGCAGGAGGCCAAATGTGGTATCAGTTAAAACAGGCTTTTATAGGTCACATTACACCCTTTATCCAAAAACACACTGAATACTTTAAAAAGAGGCAATGTCAAATTTCACCCTCCAGCCCTAAAATGTCAATACATACCTCCTAATCACAGAAGAACTTACATCCTAGCTAAAGGAGCTGGGTGACCAAACCTAAAGGAATAAAGTTATTGGATTGATTAGGAATGTGGAAACAGATTTTCAACTTCCTTTGTGAGCTGGCAAGAGATCTCTGAAGCCACAGGGCCAGATTCTCTGGTCTGTTAAGGCTGATTTGTTTTAAGGCCAGATTAACTGACCAGTGGAGAACTCTTCCCCAACTCCAGTTTTAAATGAATCCTATGCTATTGTCAGGCTGCCATAGTAACTTTTCCTGCCATTTCAAACAACTTCCTGCCTGTCTGACCTTGAGCAAGTCACTTAACATTTCTGTGCCTTGGTAAAATGGAGAGACCTCCAGCTGCCAAGGTGTTGTGAGGCTAAATCCATCAATTATTGTAAAGCATGCATACACTGTATGGAGGGGGACCATAAAAATACCAGATACATAAAATATACATTGTATCCATGAACCAGATACGATGTAATTGCGTTCTCTCTCCTACCCACCCCAAAATACACAACCTGCCTGGAAAGTCCACTACTATAATTCTGCCAGAATCTTCTGAGGTGGAAGTGGACTTAAATGACAATGAAGCACTAGCAGGATAGGACAATCCCCTTATGTACTCGCTTCTGAAATGAAAAAGTATGTCTTGCTTGATTTCAACTGCTGTCAAGTGCTTTCGACTGTCCTCCTCCAAGCTTTTATTCAGAGTGTATTATTTCTTGGTACAGCTGGGAAGGTTGCTACTCACTGACACACAAGTCTAATACTGAGACTACAGAGTGGAATGATTGACATTCTTAAATGGTAAACAGAGACTTTTTCAACCAGCAAGTGCTGCTGCTACTGCTAGAGATGCTGATAAAGCTTCTGACACAGATAGTGATGTGTAATGTCAGCTCCAGATAAGGAGGTTACAACAGTGTGAAAAGGAATCCCCTGAACATGAATCCCATGGCACCAAAGCAGCATTTAACAGTGCAGACCTTCCTGACTTCCAGGGAGATGACTGACTAAACAGCTGGGAATGGCGTCAATAACTTACTGCCAGCAGGATAGAGGGGAAAAAACTCCAAAAATGTACTTACTATTTAAGTTTAGTTTCTTGCTATTCATTCAGAGCTCTTTTGGATGAAAGATTACCTTTGAGGTGCAATACTCCAATAAAAATTGACTACATAAAGTCACTTCTTACTCAGTTTCCTCTGTATGCAGAGTTTTATAGTATGCCAAAAAAGCCTTCTTCCAATTGATTATGCTATTGCATAGTTTATTAAACTACTGCTATTGCTAACCGATTGTGCTCTTAGATCCAATAATTATTGATTAGTGTGTCCTAGTTTGTTAAGGCTTAGGCCAGTCTAACATGCTCCTTGTAGAGTGACTTTTTAGACAGTGTCATCTGCTTAAAAAGATAGGCAGCCTTTCAGCAATGGAACAATTTCACCTTAGCTTCCAATGAGTAAAAGTGGAATTTTCATCGTACTGAATGATTTTCACAACAACATAACTTAATACTGTAGATTCCCAAACAATGTTAAGTCGAGGAAACTTTTCTGCCAGGTTTAACTTTGAATATGTTTCCATTGCTGAGGTGGAAACCTCTGAAAATAGGTACTTTTAATGGAAGTATTCACACATCCCTAGATAGAATAGCACAAACAGAACTGCTGTAATACAAATATTTTCTAAAGATAGCTTGTAGTTTTCCATAACCTTAACACTTAATGATATCTGATGTCTGGAAGGTATTAGAGTGTGGTTGTAATAATCACTATAATTGTAACAGTTCATGCTAGCTAGACTGCACATCTATTCTTCATCTGTCCTTAAACTAATTTGTTCAACATATGAATATATCATCCTCATCAATTTCAAATGCCTCCTTTGGCTATGAAGGCAATTAAGGAATATACATTATGTATGAGTCAAACACAGCAAACTTACAAAAATGCTTTTTGGTAGAGTGTAAAAGAGCTGTTTTAGCTGATTTTTGGAAGTTATTCTAATCAAAATCCCAAGTCACAGCTGACCAGCAAGCAATTACTCCTCTGTATATGATTTGCCTTGCACAATTATAGTTATACTGTAGTTCTACACTAAGTAGACTGAATATAGCAATGAATCTGATTATTTTCAGCTTTAAATACAATTAATCAACAGTCTTTCCCCCCTTATTGAAATAAAGCTTTATGGATGACAATCAGATCATAGCATTTTAAGCCTTCTCCAATCATGTTCAGACATACAATTAAGGGTTAATTTTCAAATACCTTTTGGTCATTGGTACATAAAACCTGGCACATGGCAGCCCTGGACTCTTCAAATTAATTCTGTCCTTCAGGGGGAATTCCCCCTACAGAACACAGACCTGTGTGTGCTCAGTACTTTAACCACAATGGGGCCCTGGATCCAATTTGGGGCTAAATTCTAGTGCAACAGGAATATTCCACAAATGATATCAATAAGACAGTCACTTCATCCAGGAACGGAGGAATTCTAAAGAGCTAGGGGTATACGGTGACAATGTACAACTTTGCACAGAAAGTCTGAGAACTATGAATAAGACTGAATGGCTCAATGGATGTTACAGGGAGCATTCTTCTTTGTGGCTGCTAGTTCTAACCTGGACCAGGATGGTAGAGATGAAAAGCTGCTACCATCTGATTGCTATCTGATAGTCAATATGACACTACTTGTTTGCCTCAGTCTTGTTCCTACTACATAGATGTCCCATAACAAATTCACCACCAATGTGTCACCCTTGTCGGATCAAATCCGCCCTTTAACCTTTAGAGCTGGTCACCTCAAAGTTAAGGGACCGTGGCAAAATTTGCACTACTGCTGCCTGTACTGTACTTGTTCAGGGCTAGATTGTTACTAAGCTAAAATGGACCTGTAGGGGTAAGGCACGTCTTATTCCCTCACACTGCCTATGCAAATCAGAGGAGCAGCACTCTTCCCCTCTCAAGCAAGTTAGTAGGGAGATGCAGGAGTGTCCAGAAGTCACCAGTTAGCAGAGCTGGCTAGGCTCAAGAGTGCGGGGGAAGTAAGATGTGTCCTAGAGAGGGGTAAAGTAGGTAACTTCTGCCAGCATAGCAGGAGTACATCTTGGGAACAGCACCACTTGGACTGATGTGATTGCTTGTTACCTCTTACCCACAGCTAGATGCAAAGAGCACAACCTAGAACACAGTGAACAAAACAAAGGACTTCCTTCCTCAAGGCTGGTAGCTTGTTATCCTTCACACACATTGAATTTAATAAAAGAAAGTGATTAAATTAGAAAAAGCTGTATGGGAGATGAGCAGCTCTCCTAAAAAACACACACAACATTTTGTATTATTTTACACAAGCCAATAGCGTCTTTTTTAATTTCAGTTTATAATCTTATGATTACAATAGACAAACACTTAGAAAAAGCCATTAATATTTTTTTAACTGGTATCCTTGAAAAATTCAGGGCTTTTTCATAGTTTTATTGGTCATTACTACAAAATCCTTTTAAAAAGTGATGTGAATACAAGTTACCAAATTATATATAGCATGTATTTTCTCAGGCGTGACATGATTTGCCATTGCAAATACCTTCTGGGTATTTCGTAGCAGTTATTAGGGATACTAACCTAATGCTTGTAGATTTAATTATAAAAATACTGTATATATTTCAATATGTAATGTGGGAATCTTTCTTTCTTCAGCAGCACATATTTTCCTCACATTAATGCAGTGACTTTGGATTCTGACTTTTCCACCAGAGTTGTCTTGACAAAATACATTGAGTTAACTATAAATACTACTTCCAGATCATTTATCCTGTAATACTCATCACAGATAATCTCAGATCCAGTAATTTGGTGGGACTACTCACATGCAGATACTGAATACATGCATGGGTAATTGCAGGGTGGGGATCTCAGTTAGAAAAAGTCCCTTCAACATGTTATAGATGCAGGACTACTCCTACAGTGGAAGAAACACCCAAGAAGTTTGTCTTCTCACCAAGAATGAGCTATTTGACAAGGAAGAAGAGGTCATCTTCTTCTTAGAGAACTTACTAAATGGAATGGGCCAGATACTCAGGGCATTCTATACTACAATAGAAGACCGGCGGCAGTGAGTCTCAGAGCTAGCATCAGCTGACTCCGACTTACACTATGGGGCTAAAACTAGCAGTAAAAACGTTCGGGTTTGGTTGGAGCCCAGGTTCTGAAACCCGTCAATGGGCGAGGTTCTTAGAGACTCCACCCCAAGCCCAAATGTCTACATTGCCATTTTTAGCTTAGTTGACCCAGGCTCAGTCTTGCTGACACAGGTTTTTTTAACTGAAGTGTAGACAAACCCTCAAATTGATATAAAATGGCACAAGTCCATTGAGGGAAACTTCTCCAATTTACACCAACTAAGGATCTCAGCCAAAAATGTGTGGAGAGAAGGGCAAAGCATTGTCTCCTTTGAAAACATGTTTTGTAGGAAACCGAAGAAAGATTTAGATATCACAGGCTCCCTACTGTTCCTGAGCAGATGCCTGAAGTACTTGTGAAGTCATCGCTAAAAAATTCAGTTTAGAGTTGGCTCAGATTTGTCTCTCTTCATGTTGCTTTCACAGAAGTGTCTCTATTTTATATCATCTTACATGTAATTTTTAAATTCTGTTTCTGAGCACGCTATGTATAGTCTAACCATTTTCACGGTGTAACTCCTCCCGGCTGCCCTTTCCTACATTCAGCTCCAGCATTTTCCCCCCTCATGTTGCAGTCCCAAGTCTAGAAGCAGAGACTGTGTGTCCTAGGAAGGGTGTGGAGTATTGAATGGTCAACAGTGAATAGTGGAACATCCGCTCATTGTGTGGTTATAGACTGTGATGTGCTGATTTCTAAAATAGAGGCAAAAGCTGTCATGAATGAATTGTAATTAAAAAAAAAAAAAAGAGAAAGGAGAAGAAAATAGAGTAGAATGAGATTCATTGTTTGAAAGGCATGTGAGTATGTGCACATGCTCAGTAGTAGATATTTTCAGATATGTAATGACATATGCTGCATGTCTGAGAATACATTAGAATCTAGACCTCTCTATTTCTACTTGGATAATAAAATCTGGTTTAGCTGTTGTCTGAATACCGTTTATTCCTTATGGATGTAAAAGTCAAAGTGTACTTAGCATGATTTCCATTTTTTCACACTCAGTTTAATTAGGAAAGTGATACACAATGGCATTAGTTTGGAGTGGAAGATGGTCAAATCAGCCATTGCCTTTAGCACTAAATTATTCTGATAATTAACGATGATTAGCTTCATTACTTTAAGTCATGTGCAGTAGCAAGTACACTTCACAGTGGCATTCATAGTAGTGTTTTTAATTTACTGAACTATTTAATGTCACAGCTACATTTACATTCTTATCCAAACGTAAATGAGGTCAGAATTTAAGCCATATCCAGATGTGATACTTTACTCCACCCCAATTTAAAGATTACAATCATGGCTGCCTGGCTTGTGCACAGACTAAGCACGCATTAACCCGCTTCAATAGAATGGAGGGCTATGGTTTGATGTCAATGGCCACGTTGAGATGTATTTGGTTTGCAAAGTCGTCCCTGATGTTAACATCAGGAGGCTTAGATCTGTCATGCGACTGCTAATTTGCCATAAAAATAACCTAATGGTTGAAATCAAGTATCCTACATTACAACAAGACAATAAAAAGGCCCTTGTATTATCTTATCCTTATTTTAGGGCCCTATAAAGCAAATGGAAAAAGCAAACACAAACCCTCAGTATTTTAGCTCACTTAGAAGCTATTTGGCTCGTGGGCATAAGAAAGCCAGCATATTAATATGTTTTACTAGACTGAAAAGGAAACATATGTTGCTGTAAGCCCAATGATTTTGACCTGGTTCAAGACTAGCCAACCTGTCTCACAACACACATGTATCATAAGCATAACAAACGTAAATGTGCACCATCCCAAGTGCTACCATGGACTGCGGTAGACTTAGAGGGAGAGGGGAAAAAATACAGTTATGTGCAACACCTCTGTGATACTGTCCATATATTTCATTCACAGACTTTTCCCTGACAAACTACCCTATGTGCTAGCTTAAGTCTCCAGCACTGGCCAAAAGGGACAACAGCAGGAAATTTGAAAATACAATAGTCCTAATATTAATTTACAGGAAATAACCTCCAAAGTGTGTTAGAAAGAGGGGACAGGCAAAACTGTATTTACCACTTCTTCACAGAAGCTTATTTGCAATTCTGACATCAGAATTGAAAATTAACAGTCATTTTATGTACACTAAATTCCCCTTGCAGCTTTCTTCCCACTACATAATCTGCTCCTTCCCCCCTTCAACACTGTAACCCCTGCCTCCATTTCTGTGCCTTTGCACATGCCCTCCCAATAGCCAATTCATTTTCTTAGCACAAGGGGACATTTTACTGACAATGCCAGAGAGTAACAGAAAAGTTCTGAGGATTCCAAAGGTTTGCTGCTACATATCCACATGACTCTCCATGTGGGGATTCATTTGGAAAAGTACATTGACTACTAAGGGGAGTGTAGCTAGACCCAGCAAGATTTTATTTTTCACCTCCCTTAATGTTTTAGTAATTTTCCAATCCAAATCACTATTACAAATGTATGAAAAAAGTTTCAAAGAAATTATAGCTGTTCACTCTGTATATCATTTCATGACACTTTTTTGGGAAACTTCTGTGACATTAGGATTTCATTTGTAGAATTTTGCCAGTGCCTGTTCTCCTTTGTGTAGCATGACACTATAGTCACAGTGGCTCTCACCAGCCTTTGCGTCATATCCAAGTAGCTACCTATTCCTTTCTCCATGTATTTTAAGAGATCAGAATACTTTCCTCTCTCTTTTAGTTCACCAGTAAGTAACAACTCCAAATTAGCATCCAGATCAGATTAGTTGAAATGAAGATTATTTTATTTGGAGTCAATGTCTATTGAGATAGACAAGCACACTAGGACCTTCCAGGAATTACATATAATCTGTAAGAAACACCCTGTGGGGCAAAAAAGGCTGCCTGAGAAAAAAAGGCTGCTGCTACAAAGAGAAGCAGCCATGATAAATTCAGAGGGTGAGTATTTGTGCACTCATCGGAGTATTTGAGGGAGTCTCCAGGGAGTTGCTGAGGTCATCCCCTATTCCCAATATTTAACAGCAAGTGCTCTGTACCTCAAGCTAAAAACCACCCCTGGAAGCCTCTCCTGCCACATGGTAAGAGAACTGATGTGGCGGGGTTTGTTTCAAAACAAGGGTGTAGTGGGGAGATCAGCAGGACAGATATTATAAATAAGGCTAAGATTTTGTCATGGATATTTTTAGCAAAAGTCATGGACAGGTCATGGGAAAAAAGAAAAATTCACGGAGGCTGTGACCTGTCTGTGACTTTTACTAAAAATATCCATGATAAAAGGGGATCTGTGGGTCTCCACACCGCCTGAAGAGGGGCAGCTGCACAGGAGCTAGGAGCCGCCTGCAGCAGCTGGGGGCTGCAGGATACCCCTGCTGCCTGGAGCTCCTGGGCTGACCCCATCGCCCGCGGGGGCCAGGAGCTGCGGAGGCCACCAGAGGTTGGGCTGACCCTGCAGCTCCTGACCACCACAGGCTGAAGTCATGGAGATCGCTGGAGGTCACGGACTCTGACTTCCGCGACCTCCATGACTAAATCGTAGCCTTAATTCTAAAGTTACCCATGAGCACAAAGCTGTCCAGTCCTCCTCACAGCTACTTGGAGAGGGATATGATCTATACCCTCCTCTCACAAGAGATTTTCTGTGAAACTGGTTGAGGTGGGGGGAAGGACACAGGGTCTATGTCTGGCTAGTGTATATCTGATTCACTTATCCCAACTTGTAGGCAAGGAGAAAATTATAATACATATATGGAGATATACCTATCTCATAGAACTGGAAGGGGCCATGAAAGATCATTGAGTCCAGCTCCCTGCCTTCACTAGCAGGACCAAGTACTGATTTTTGCCCCAGCTCCCTATGTAGCCCTCTCAAGGATTGAACTCACAACCCTGGGTTTAGCAGGCCAATGCTCAAACCACTGAGCTATTCCATCCCCCCCCAGTGATCATAGCTGGCCCATACTAATATTTCTGCACAAGGAAATACATTTTTTAGTAATAAGTGAGCAGAAAAGAACACAGGATGTAAATAAGACTAAGTGGGACTTTCTCAATCTATTTTTAATCAAAATTTTGAAATGTTTGCTACATGGTACAAATCACCACTTTACCTCAGATTTTTTGAATGAAACCTCAACAAAAGTATTGAAAAGGGGACTTCATTTTCTGAAACCTAAAAAGTCTGGTCAGTTTTCAATAGTTTCTTTAAATTGCTGACCCATTGCTACAGTGTAAAACGGAAACATGGAAAAGTAATTGCTCTTTGCATCTGAAGGGCTATTTCTTTGGCTCCTACACGATTATTTATAGGAAGAATATTTCATAACAGTAACACCATATGTTATAATGTGAACCAACTGCAAGCACTTGCAGACTTCTTTGTAGGTGCCACACTGGTTTTTTAAACAATTAAACCATCATTTATAGAGAAAGCTGTCAGATACACAGGTCCTAACTGGCATTTGAGCTTGAGAACATATCAATCAATTTATTAAGAATTAATCTGAAGCCTTGAGTTCTCTTAAAATTGCCTAATGTTTTGGCAAACTACTTGAAAGGGTTCAGTAAGAATTTATAAGTGTAGCTTGGAACCTTTTTTTCTGGCCCAACAAAGGGGATACTGTTTCCACTCTGAACATATCTCTGTTCTAGTTTAATACAGTAATGGATAGGTTTGCCAAAAATCACAATTTTTAATGGCCTTTGGCAAAACTGTAGATTTGTCTTTGCCTTCTTACTGTGTACAGCATTTCTGCTGTTAAAACTCCTCTTAGTGTGCTTGGAAGTGTCAAATGTTTCTGGCCTTGAAAACACAATTTGTGCATTGACTAGAAAGTATAAACTTGTCAAATAACCACATTGCCTCTTCTGAACAGAAGAGTAAATGGCACTGAAGCTGAAAGGTCTAATTTCTGGTGATTTTCAGCCCACGACATAAAAATGTCAGGAGGCCTGGGTAAATTCTAAAACATGGAAGTCATATTAACTCCATAAAATGTGCTGAAATTATGTGAATGATGTCACTCTGAACAACACTTCTAAGAAACAGATACTTTGAAAACTTTTTACTGGTTGGTCTTGGCCTTAAATACATAGTGTGCATGGCTGCATATATAAAATCAGCTAAGAACAGGTTCAAGCTATTAATATACAATGCGTGTAACTACAAAAGGCAATAAGTGGTATCATGCATGTTATTCAAAGTTGTTACAACTTTGAGGTTTCTGGTTTTCAAACATTCCACTTTAACAACAAACAATGAAACAAAGTGGTACTGATGAGCCCTTACTTCAGTTTTTCCCCCAATGTATATACTTAATGAAAACTATAGTAATGTCACATAGGAAGGAGCTAAAAGTCATATGATAAAAATCTACACAGGGATCATGCTTAGGCATCATAGGCAAACCAATTCCAAGCTGCAAAAGTGTGGCTACAGATATGAATGTATATACACATAGGCCTGGTCTACACTAGGAGCTTATATCGAATTTAGCGCCGTTACATCGAATTAACCCTGCACCCGTCCACACCAGGAAGCTACTTAGTTCGAAATAGAGCTCTTTTAAATTCGACTTCTGTAATCCTCGAAAACGAGAGGAGTAGCGCTAAATTCGAAATGGCAATATCGAATTAGGCTAGGTGTGGATGGAAATCGACGGTAATAGCTCCGGGAGCTATCCCACAGTGCACCACTCTGTTGACACTCTGGACAGCACTTCGAGCTCGGATGCTCTGACCAGCCACACAGGAAAAGCCCCGGGAAAATTTGAATTCCTTTTCCTGTCTGGCCAGTTTGAATCTCATTTTCTGTTTGGACAGCGTGGAGAGCTCAGCAGCACTGGCAACGATGCAGAGCTCTCCAGCAGAGTTGGCCGTGCAATCTAATAGAAAGAGGGCCCCAGCATGGACTGATCGGGAAGTCTTGGATCTCATCGCTGTGTGGGGCGATGAGTCCGTGCTTTCAGAGCTGCGCTCCAAAAGAAGGAATGCAAAGATCTACGAGAAGATCTCTAAAGCCATGGCAGAGAGAGGATACAGCCGGGATGCAACGCAGTGCCGCGTGAAAATCAAGGAGCTGAGACAAGGCTACCAAAAAACCAAAGAGGCAAACGGACGCTCCGGATCCCAGCCCCACACATCCCGTTTCTACGAGGCACTGCATTCCATCCTAGGTGCGGCCGCCACCACTACCCCACCACTGACCGTGGACTCCGAGGATGGGATATTGTCCACGGCCGGTTCCTCGTCGGAAATGTTAGGTGACGGGGAAGATGAGGAAGGAGATGAGGAGGACGAGGCAGTCGACAGCGCTTGCACCGCTGATTTCAACGACAGCCAGGAGCTCTTCATCACCCTTACCGAGATCCCCTACCAACCATCCACAGCCCTTACCCCGGACACCGAATCAGGGGAAGGATCAAGCAGTGAGTGCTTTAAACATCTAAACATTTCATTTTAACATAAGTGGAATATTTATATTGTTAAGAATGGGCTTTTCAGTCACTCATTTAAACATAGAAACTTTTATTTATAACAAAACAGGAATATTAACTATATTAGTAATTTGTTGTTCATGATTTAGTTGGCTTAGTGAACTATTTACTCCTAACTATGTATAGAAAATCAAGTACTGTCCGGATATTCATGATTAGTCCACCACAGGACGCTCCACTCTGTAGTCCGTAATGCTGAACTTAAATGAAAAGGCGGTCAATGTGCCCGGGAATGGACAGACAGTCCTCCTGGGATAGCTCGGCATAGCTCTCCTGCAGGTACCGCTCCAGCATGCGCACGAGGTTCAACGGCAGGGCGATCTTGTTTGGTCCCCCGTGGTAACACACGTTCCCACGCCATGAGTCCATCAGGTAGTCGGGGATCAGTGCGCGGCACAGCATGGCGGCATACGGCCCAGGCCTCTGCATGCTTTCACGCAGCATCCTTCCCCTCTCGGTCTCCGAGATCCTCATGAGGGTTATGTCACACATGACGCCCTGCTTTAAATTAGGGAGGGGAATGTTAGTATTGGGACTGCTTTACAGCCACGCTGTGGAGGCGGCAGAGGGGCAGCATACAGGGATCTTTCCCGGGGACAGCCGCGAGGTGGTGGGACAGGGGCAGAGCTCATGCTTCCCTGATTGCTGCCAGCAGAGAGTGGCCTTGCATTCAGTGCGAAAGGAGCCCAGTGCTACTATTACATGTTTAAGCTGCCACAAGTCTACGGCTTACCATGTTTTCCTGCAGCAGAAGTAGAGGTGTCCTGCAACGCTTCTCTGATCGCAACTGCAGGACCCCAGACACATAAGGCGAGGGCCGAAAATTTGACCTTGTCCTGAGTGCGCATGTGAAAGGTGCAGTGCATGGTGTTGTTCACAGAGAAAGACTATGCTCTTTGTTAGCAACTTCATTTATCTGTCTCAGGAATTTACTCCCTTTTTCCCATTCCCACAGACACATCTGCGACTGTCTCCCAACCCAGCCTGGCATCACACTCCCAGAGGCTAGCGCAGATTAGAAGAAGGAAGAGAAAAACTCGTGAAGACATGTTTTATGAACTTATGGAGTGCTCACGAGAGCAGGCAGCCCAGACGACACAGTGGAGGGAGAACTTGTCACAAATGCACAGAGCAGTCATGGAACGGGAGGAGAGGTGGCGCCAGGAGGACCAGCAGGCTACTCAAACCCTGCTTGGACTAATGAGGGAGCAAACGGAGACGCTCCGGCGCCTAGTGGATGTTCTGCAAGACCGGAGGCAGGAGGACAGAGCCCTGCTGCTGTCTATCTCTAACCGCCCTCCCCCGCCACCAAGTCCCACACCCCCCTCACCAAAAGTACAAAGAAGGAGGGGCGGCAAGGTCCGTTAAAACTGTCAGTCGGCCACTGCACACTGCTGCAGCAATGGAAGGCTCTCGTTCCAAAGTTTGAAAAGTCCTTTCCTACCCATCTCACACTAGCCCATGTCCAAGTTTCCTTCCCCCCCCCCCCTTTTCATGTGCGGTTCATAATAAAACATCTGTTTCTGTTAAGTACTGTTTCCGAGAGTGTCTTTTGGAGGGGATTCTGTCTGAAGGGGGGGAAGGGGTTTGTTACTTGGACAGGACAGTCACCTGTACCAGGCTACAGAGGCGGGGGCAGGTCCAGCATGAGGACACATACACAGCACAGTCACCAGTTACCCTGGTCAGTCTGGGAGGCGGTTTTCTTGTTCTGGGGTGCGAGGGGGTGGATCTGTGACTTTGTGGCGGGGGAGGGCAGTTAGAGATCCTATGCCGCGGTCCTTATCCTGGATCACAGAGCCACGCAGCAGGGGATCTGTTACCCTCCGCCCCCTGCCAGAAAGTCACTTGGCCGACACATACATCCAGTCCCGCCCAGGACTGCTGGCAGCCTGCGTTGAAACAACCAATCCAGCACTGCGGAGCCTGTCATTCCCGGACTTTAGAAGCATCATTTGCATCAAAACACTAAGCCCGCCCCCCACCACAGTCTGCGCCCCCGGTTTAAAACATTCCCGCGAAAACAGTAAAAAAGAGAACCTTGTTCATTAACAGAACAGAACAGATTTTATTTGTTGGGAAGGTGGGGAAGGGGGTATGTAACTTGGAAGGATAGTCTACAGTAACTGGGTAAAGAAACGGGGGCAGGTTCAGCATCTGTGTCCACAAAGTAAAGAGTCACTGGAGACCCTGTTCAGTCAGGAACCTGGCTTTCAAAGCCTCCCTGAGGCACAGCGCGTCCCGCTGTGATCTTCTAATCGCCCTGCTGTCTGGCTGGACGTAATCAGAAGCCAGGCTATTTGCCTCAAGCTCCCACCCCGCCATAAAGGTCTCCCCCTTGCTCTCACACAAATTGTGGAGCACACAGCAAGCAGCTATCACAATCGGGATATTGGTCTCGCTGAGATCACAGCGAGTGAGTAGGCTTCTCCATCTCCCCTTGAGACGGCCAAAAGCACACTCCACCACCATTCTGCACTTGCTGAGCCGGTAGTTGAATAGTTCTTTCCCTGAGTCCAGTGCGCCAGTGTAGGGCTTCATGAGCCAGGGCATTAGCGGGTATGCAGGCTCCCCGAGGATGACTGTTGGCATCTCCACATCCCCAACAGTTACTTTGTGGTCCGGGAAGTAAAGACCTTCCTGCAGCCGTCTACACAGACCAGAGTTCCTGAACACCCTAGCGTCATGAACCTTGCCAGGCCATCCAACGTAGATATTGGTAAAACGTCCCCGATGGTCCACCAGTGCTTGCAGCACCATGGAAAAGTAGCCCTTCCGGTTGATGTACTGGCTAGCCTGGTGGTCCGGTGCCAGGATAGGGATGTGAGTCCCATCTATAGCCCCACCGCAGTTTGGGAATCCCATCTCGGCAAAGCCATCTCTGATGAGCTCCACGTTTCCCAGGGTCACTACCTTAGATAGCAGTAGCTTGACGATTGCCCTGGCTACTTGCATAACAGCAACCCCCACGGTAGACTTGCCCACGCCAAACTGGTTAGCGACGGACCGGTAGCTGTCTGGCGTTGCGAGCTTCCAGAGGGCTATGGCCACTCGCTTCTGGACAGTCAGGGCTGCCCGCATCCGGGTGTCCTTTCGCTTCAGGGAAGGGGACAGCAACTCACACAGTTCGAGGAAAGTCCCCTTCCGCATGCGAAAGTTGCGCAGCCACTGGGATTCATCCCAGACCTGCAGCACTATGCGGTCCCACCATTCCGTGCTGGTTTCACGGGCCCAGAATCGCCGTTCAACAGTATCAACAAGACCCAGTGACAGCGAGATGTCCTGGGCGCTGGGTCTCATGTTCTCAGAGAGGTCGGAGCTAGTGTCCGACTTCATGCCGTCACGGTAGTGCCGTAGCCTCCTCTCATGATTGATCTGCAGCTGCCTCTGGTACAGGTGGAGGAGAAGCTGCGAGGCGTTGAGAACTGCCACAACTGCAGCGATGGTCGCAGCGGGATCCATGCTCGCACTGCTGTGGCGTCCGCGCTGTCAGTAATCAGAAAAGCGCGCGAACTGATTTCCCGCCGGCGCTTTCAGGGAGGGAGGGAGGGAGGGCTTGAGTGACGGACGGATGATGACAGGCGCCCAAAAGCACCCTCGACACATTTTTTTACCCAGAAGGCATTTGGGGCTCGACCCAGAATTCCAATGGGCAGGGGGGACTGCGGGAACTGTGGGATAGCTGCCCACAGTGCACCGCTTCCAATGTCGACGCTTGCCCCGTTAGTGTGGACTCACAAAGTCTCACAAAGTCGAATTACTGTCCTTAGTGTGGACACACACGTTCGACTTAGTAATATCGATTCCACATAGTCGAATTAACTAAAATCGAAGTACTCTCGTAGTGTAGACAAGGCCATAGAATCATAGACGATTAGGGTTAACAGAGACCTCGGGACACAGGTGGGCAAACTATGGCCCGCGGGACAGTCCTACCTGGCCCTTGAGCTCCCGGCTGAGGAGGCTAGCCCCCGGCTCCTCCCCTGCTGTCCTCCCTCCCCCACAGCCTGAGCTCGCCGTGCTGCCAGAGGTCTGGGCGGTGGGGCTGCGAGCTCCTGACAGGCAGCACAGCTGCGAGAGCCACTGGCCTGCCCCGGTGCTCTAGACGGCGTAGCTGGCTCCGGCCAGGTGGCACGGCTGCCAGTCCTGGTGCTCTGAGCGGCATGGTAAGTGGCTGGGGAGCAGGGGGTTGGATAAGGGGCAGAGGGTTCCAGGGGCCAGTCAGGGGACAGGGAGCAGTTGGATGGGATGCAGGTTTGGGGGGGGCAGTCAGGGGGATGGGGAATGGGGGGGTTGGATAGGTGTGGGAGCCCTGGGGGGCCTGTCAGGGGGTGGGGGTGTGGATAGGGGTTGGGGCAGTCAGGGGACAAGGAGCGGGGGCGTTAGATAGGGGGTGGGGTCCCAGGAGGGCGGTTGGGGATGGGGGTCCTGGGAGGGGGCGTCAGGGGACAAAGAGCAGGGGGGGGGGTTGGATGGGGATTCTGAGGGGGGCAGTCAGGGGGCAGGAAGTGGGAGGGGGCAGAGAGGGGGCAGGGGCCAGGCTGTTAGGGGAGGCACAGCCTTCCCTACCCAGCCCTCCATACAGTTTTGGAACCCCGATGTGGCCCTCAGGACAAAAAGTTTGCCCACCCCTGCCTCAGGAGGTCACCTAGTCCAACCCCCTGCTCAAAGCCGGACCAACTCCAACTAAATCATCCCAGCCAGGGCTTTGTCAAGCTGGGCCTTAAAAAACCCCTCTAAGGATGGAGATTCCACCACCTCCCTACGTAATCTATTCCAGTGCTTCTCCACCCTCCTAGTGAAACAGTTTTTCCTAATATCCAACTTAGACCTCCCCAACTGAAACTTGAGACCATTGCTCCTTGTTCTGTCGTCTGCCACCACTGAGAACAGCCTAGCGCCATCATCTTTGGAACCCTCCTTCAGGTAGTTGAAGGCTGCTATCAAATTCCCCCTCACTCTTTTTCTGCAGACTAAATAACCCCAGTTCCCTCAGCCTCTCCTCATAAGTCATGTGCCCCAGCCCCCTGATCATTTTTGTTGCCCTCCGCTGGACTCTCTCCAGTTTGTCCACATCCTTTCTTTAGTGGGGGACCCAAAAGTGGAGAATACTCCAGATGTGGCCTCACCAGTGCCGAATAGAGGGGAATAATCACTTACCTCAATCTGCTGGCAATGCTCCAACTAATGCAGCCCAATATGCTGTTAGCCTTCTTGACAAGAAGGGCACACTGTTGACTCATATCCAGTTTCTCATCCACTGTAATCCCCAGGTCCTTTTCTGCAGAACTGCCGCTTTGCCAGTCGGTGCCCAGCCTGTAGCGGTGCATGGGATTCTTCTGCCCTAAGTGCAGTACTCTGCACTTGTCCTTGTTGAACCTCATTAGGTTTCTTTTAGCCCAATCCACCAATTTGTTTAGGTCACCCTGGACCTTATTCCTATCCTCCAGCATATCTACCTGTCCCCCCAGCTTAGTGTTATCCACGAACTTGCTGAGGGCGCAATCCATCCCATCATCCAGATCATTAATGAAGATGTTGAACAAAACTGGCCTCAGGACTGACACCTGGGGCACTCTGCTTGATACTGACTGTCAACTAGACATTGAGCCTTTGATCACTACCTGTTGAGCCCAACGATCTAGCCAGCTTTTTATTTATATTTATATATATATATATATATATTTATATATATATATATATATACACACACACACACACACACACACACTGCAGTAGGCCAAGTGTTCCTTCACTTTGATGGGACATTTCACTGATATATCAAGTGAAATCTTTTCTGCTAATAAAAGTGAACCTTTGCTAAATGTATTATTGAATTGGGTGCTCTCTATTTTCCCCTAATGCACTTATTGTCTCACTTGCAGGCCCCTATTCCATAGTGATGAATACATTGATGAGAACAGAAAAGCATACAATTTCGGGGTGGGGGAGGGTGAAAATATTTCTGTCCCTCAGGTTAAATCCTGACCATCTGGAAGTCAAAGAGAGAGTTTTGACATTGACTTCAGCGGAACCAGGATTTCACTTCTCAAGATGAAATATGGGTTCTCTTTCCTTGTACTTTTTTCACTACAGTTCAAATCCTGCAGCACTCATGCACATGAGCAGTCCCACTGGCTTTAAAGGGGCTAGTTGCATTAGTAAGGACTAAATAGCTTGAGTACAAATTTCAGGGTCATACCAAGCTTTCCAAGGAACCATATTCCTTTAAGTCAATAATTGACAAATATTTGAGGTACATTTAACAAATTAAAACACTGGAGCTGTTATTTCACTGAAGTTATTATACACACTATCATATAATGCTGAATCTCTAAGAATACAAATACTTGAAGAAAAATATTTTTAAGTTACATAAGATTTGACCCACTGTATATCATGTCTGCCATTGTCTCACTGTAAAATATACAGGACAGAAACAACCGAAATCCGAGCTAACCACATAAAACAATATTGCAATCTTCTGCAGTGTGTTTCAAGCTGCCAGTTTTGTGAAACAGCTCTTACAAATTCTTCTAAAAGGGGGACTATATATTCAAAAGGTGAAAAGGGAAAAATGTGGACTGTCCATCTTCTTTTGCCCTTTCCTCCCACCTTATTAATTCAGAACTTTGCATGAAAGAAATGGCAGTAATTAGCCTTGACATGGACCAGTGCCAGAGACTTTTCTATCAGGTTTCTTTCCTGTTTATGTTTGAATTACTCAGAGGCTGCCTCTGTACGCCCTTTGGACTCAACAAATGTGGCTCCCACTGCTCCCATGGTACAAAGAACGTAATCTTAGCTGACTGGGTTCTGTTGTATATCATCATATTTCCTTATTTCAACTGTGGATTCTTAAAGCAGTGGAGAAAGATTACTGCTTTAAGAATCAAAGTTTTAGTAGTAGAAAGTTTTCATTTAGGTTAGAAATGTTGCTTTGATTGAAGGCTTGTTTGTGCTCTGAGATTCTAAAGTTTGGTCTAGCAAATCTATTAAGAGTGATAGGAGTTGGATTCTGATCTGGACAGTTTTAATTGATAGTGTAGTTTTCCAATTACCAACTCTTTCTGTCTCCAATTTTAACATTATGAATTGCCATACTGGATCAGGTCCAAGTTCCATCTAGTTCAGTATACTGTCTCAGAGAATGGCCAGAATCAAATGTTTCAGAAGAAGTTTCAAGGGATACTGCAATGGGGATAACCAGCTCTGAGAATGCCTTTTCCTAATCTCCATTAATCAGATGTTGACTTACACCCCGAAGAATGAGTTTTTATATCTCTCCTAAAACTCTTGTGTATTTTAACCTTTTCTGTTGTAACTCTGGATGATATTCTTTAGTTTATAAACCATAGACAGCCAGAAAACAGCAAACTATACTTGGAACTTTAGATAGTTTGAAACTAAGTATTAGAGTTCAACTTTTTGATGAAAAATTTGATTTTAGGTGAACAAATTCAGAACACTTTTGACCAGCTTTATTAATTATCTATCTACATATCCTGATTTTTATAGTTAGTGTACATTTTCTGAGGAACTTTGAGATTTCTAGGTATCTGGTTGGCCAATGTTCATTAAGTGCTGCTACAATGACTAGAGGAATACCACTTGCCCAATAAAAATTTTGGATGGCAGTTTAAAGCACAACCCATTGAAGGATGCTCTAGAGATCCATGAGTGATCAGGTTTGCTGATATTTTTCTTCTTTTCTTTTCTTCTTGAATGAACTTGGGGCTTGTGAAAGTGAGTGACAAAGTAGCCCTAGCTCAAATCATGGGAAGTGCAAGCCAGGTCGTTGCATTAGTTTCTTCAACCATCAATCACGGTGCACTTAAATAGGGATGGCAACAGACTGCTTCCCTAGTTCTGTGCTTCTCTTGAGCTGGGGTTGCAAATTTGGCCAGATTTCACTCTGATTTTAGAATGTTGTTTACTTGGAAACAAGATGATTAACTCATTTTCACTTATTTTTAAACAAGGGCTCTAAAACTGGGGGGGGGGGAGGGCAACCTGAGCCTGAGAAGGAGCCAGAATTTACCAATGTACATTGCCAAAGAGCCACAGTAATACGTCAGCAAACCGCCCCCCCCCCCATCAGCTCCCCCTCCCACTGCCTCCCGGATCAGCTGTTTTGTGGTGTGCAGGAGGCTCTGGGTGGGAGGGGGAGGTGCGAGGGTATAGCAGGTTCAGGGGAGAGGGTGGAGTGGGGGCAGGGCCTGTGGCAGAGCCAGAGGTTGAGCAGTGAGCACCCCCTGGCGCATTGGAAAGTTGGCGCCTGTAGCTCCAGCCCCGGAGTCAGTGCCTATATAAGGAGCCACATATTAACTTCTGAAGAGCCACAGGTTGATCACCCCTGCTCTAAACAGTAGATTAATACCAAACACCCCTCCCCTCCATCCTTTTTGTGATGGACATTTGGCTCCGATACAGCCCTTTGCCCTCCCATAAGCCTTAATATAGTGGATTATCTGATCGTATAGGTATAGGAGAATAGAATAACACAGATTTTTTTCAGAAGATGGAATGAAAATAAAATTCTATACAAGATTTTAACAACATTTTTCTTCTGCATAAGGATTCCTGGAAGTCTCTGGGGATTTGGTATCCGATAAGGTCCCTTTTCATTCTTATGTCATTAGTTTGAATGTAGCCTTAGACAGTGGTGACTCAGAGTCTGACCTTTGACAGTCATTTAGTATCCTGTGTGAAAGGAATCATCGCCTGATTTTCAGAGGGGTTGACTTCAATGCCTGCTCATCACCTGTAACAATCAGGCTGTATATGTCAATCCAGTTCCATGTGCCCACTAGGAAAAAAAATAATCAGTCTCTCTCTCGCTCTCACACACACACACACACACACACACACACACACACACACACACACACAAAGCCATCAGAGTTGGAACAAACTGACATTCATCTTTACAGCCTCAGAAAAGGGTCCAAGTACTGAATGGACATGAAGACTGACAGTGCATGGCCACCACTAAAAGGTGGTTCTTCTTGCCAGAATGGAGGACTACTAGTGGTACAATGTGGAGAACTTTGCATTGGCTCTGCCTGTGGCAAAGATGGAGGATCAGACTCTCCATGGCTGCCAGTCTGGCATCTTTCACCAGTACAAAGTGTACTTAGAAAGAGAGAAAGATATAACTATGGAAATGTGTGTAAGAGACAGTGGGGAGGGGGAGTTGATCCATGGAAAGTAATTTATTTCAATGCTTACAAATAAAAATTATTACTATTTGTCCCTGTAACGTGACATCTACATGAATGTACATTTATAGTTGAAGGGATAATTACAATATAAACATAGCAGATGCCACAACAAAGTTAGATCATCTTTGCTTAGTTCATAGTCTAGTTAATTGAAATGTAATCAAAGGATAAAAGAGGGATAGCAGGAAGAGAGATCCTGAAACTCTGCCGGCTAAATATGTTCCTAAATACGTTTTGATTGGATGACCTAATTGGAGACTGAACTAAGGGTCCCAAGGCTACTGTCTCAGTACCATACTAGGTAACTTAATGGGTCAACAGCATGGTTTGAATTCTCTATTCCCCCTTGCAGAGTCAATTTTTCTCTCTAATTTCTCTAGCCTCAAGCTATTTACATAGGATTCTATAGATTTTGTGTGTGTGTGGACTCTAAAGCTATCCCCTAGCTAGAATTCTGTTTGTAAGGTTCACTGATCTCAGGGCTATTCAATATGAAGGCAATTCTGGAGAACATTATGTCTATATGCTTACATGTGTGTGCGCGCGCACACACACACACACCCCGCACCTCCCTTACTACATAGATGTTCACATATTTCTTCAAACCATATGGGAAACTTCGTTGAATTTCTGAGAACTCCTTGTGGATAACTGAACTTTAATTGCAAATCATAGACTGAAAAGGTAAAAATAAAATATTAGAATTTTTTTACATTGAAACACCACAAAGAGGTTGAGCATTCCTATTACTAGGATACCATTGTCAAATTCCATAATGGAATTCACTTGATAATTACACATTAGTTATTAATATTATTCTCTTTTGTTATTTTATGCATTGTATAGTATTGTGGTAATAATGGATGATAATGTGCCTTGGGACTGGAACATCTCTGAATATCATTAGGAGTTCAATATATAGAAGGAGAGAAGTGAAAAGATAAAATTGCTTTTTCTGCCTGATAGTATAAATGGAATGTTATACGATAGGAATGAAATAATGAGATGCTAACATTTATTATGTATATGAATTTCTCTGCCACCATAGCAAGGAAAACACACACACTAGAGACAGTATTAAGGAGTTAGGGATCTTGGCATAAATCCAATCAGAAGTTTGAACTAAACGGAGTTTGATGGTTTCAGTTTACTTCCTAATTGATGGTCATCCACACTACAGAAACGCATAAGAATTTGTTACAAACCTGCACAGATGGTTATTTCTGCTCAGAGGGAATAAGGGGATGTAGCTAATATGGATACTAGGAAACATCTTTATTTTAGGAAGGGTGGTCCTTTCCAGGGTGGCCAAGAAAAGGTCATCAAAGAGCAACAGAGATTAAAATATATATCTCAGAGGACTCCTTAAAATTAATATAAATTTAGAATAGTAAAATGTGCTTCCTACCTATTTGTTTTAACACTCAAAGCATGAATATGGAAATGAAGAAATGTTCCAAGGAGAAATATATACACAAATAATGGTCACCTTTTGAAAACCAACATTTAGTACAAAGTGGCACTGGTGATACCACTGTTTGTCTTTATTTCTCTATAGGTAAAGTTCTATGGTTTCTTAAAACCGATGGTGGTTCCTGTAGGAAAATGATTATTTTTAAATGGCAACCACTGTACACATATCCACAAACACACAGCATCTTGCTCCCAGCAGAGGGGGGCAAGAGTCAGCAACTACAGAGGGGCCAACCCTTGTAAGGTCAGCAGAAAGAATAAAGGTGACCTGCGAAGTATTTTAAATATAAAAAAGCCACTAACAATTCAGTTTTACCTTTTTTGTTTCTTTTTAAAATTTAAAGCAAAGCTGAATATGCCCCTCCTCCCTCTTAGAGATATCAACAATGTCAAGACAGGTCTTCCTGGGTTTTATTATAGAACTTTTGGTAGTCTTGCATTTCTATTGATCTGGAAACAAGATAGCAATGGCCCAGGCCTTTGCAGCATAGATGTACCCTTCTGCTACAGAACCTCAGCTGAAGCACAGCAGGATATAGCATAAATGTCCCTGAGACACAAATGACACTCCCAGTGACAATCCCAGGATGCCACAGTTGATTGAGAAACACACAAAGCCACTTAATTAGGAGCAGACAAAGTCAAGGAAAGACTGGAAGGTGTAAATAGAATTGTGGGAATCGTGTACGCAGGTTTCCCACTTGGACACGGTATGTGATACCTCTGGAGCTTAGGAGCAGGGCCAAAATAATCATAATTAATCTCAGTGTCCCCTTATTTAAAGCATGATGGATAATGGTAGCTGGCCCAAACTGTGCTGGCAAATGAGTCCTCACGGCTATGAGAGCTCCCATAGACTTCAGTACAGTCAGGATTTCAATTCCAGCTAGAGCTGGTTAAAAGTTCTGTCAAACCTGGTTTTCAATGATTAGACTATTCTTTCATGAAAATCAGCTGCTAGAAATATCAAATTTTCATACAAATACTTTGGTCTATTACTGAACTATTTAAGATAAAAAAAAAGGGAGTTTTAGTGCCTCATGGGAGTTATAGGTTGTCCTCACGTCCCACTTCTCCTCTTTGGGCCAGGATCCCCAGCTGGACTACATCTCTCACAATGCTACAATTAAAGTTTTTCTTCTTTTCATTGAAAATTGTCAGAAAAAACGCCTCTCTGACAGGGTAGAAAAACCTCATGCCTGATAGGAAGGGGACAAAAAGGAGCCCTGGGCTCAATTAGCCCTACCCTGCTACATCTGTGGTCAGCGTTGGACTTAAGAGGATTAAAATCTAACCGTTGGGGGTGGTCTGGGAAGGTGAGCAGATAGCTGTGCTCCCACACAGCATTTTTTCCCCCACACCCAGATGGAACCTTTTTGAGGGCCAAGAGTTTGGTGGGTTTTGGAAAAGAGGAATGTGTGGTTGTCTTTTATCTGTCAATATTCCTGCTTCCTGCTGGAAGAAATGGGTACAGTGTCAGATTCCTTTGATCACAGTGCATTTCTCTGGAAATACAGAGACTGCAGTCTGCTTGAGAGGAGGAGGAGAGACCTGGTCTGGGTGATTGATTAGACAACAGCCATGGAGCCAGTTGCTAAGTAGGAATTCAGGCTCTTGTAGCTGGGGTCTGGCCTACTAGAAAGCGAGATGAAGATGAGTCCAGCTGGCCTGGGAAGACTTTTGTTCATTGTATTTAAACTAAGTAAGGGGGGCTGAACACTTTGAAGTGGCTTGGTTGGAGTACCAAGTCACCTCTACAGCTGCAGTAGGCTAAAGAACATTGTGAGGGCCTGAGGCAGAGCTCCTGCATCGCTACCTCCAGCCATGAGGGGTGTGTGCTGGGACAGCACCTCAGATCCACACTACTTTTGGATCAGCTCTACTGCTAGCTTTTCAGCCACTTGGAGGAGGGATTGAGTTTACTCTGAGCTTTGCATATACCAAGAGTATCAATATTTAGGAAAGAAAAGATTTTATTACTCTTAGCACCCCTCTATTAGTCTTCCCTTGCTTCCCATTTCTTTTCTCCCCATCTCCTTTACCACTCATTTTTTCTTTCACATCCCTTAAAATGTAACTTTATGCTTAACTACTTCCACATGCAGCACTGAGAAAGCACCCTAGAACATTGCAAGACCTATCACCGTATAGTGGTATTTAATGTTTAAATACAAAGATGGGGCTGAGGTTTCCAAAATGCCTAGTATGATCTGTGCAAGATGACAGCACATATGCGCCAAATGGCCACCTCTCCAGCTTAAATACTGGGAGCTGGGGGAATGCTGGCCAATCAGCACTCCTCCTCCCCCCAGCTAGCCAAGGGGTGCTAAAGACTCACAGAGGGACAGGCTACATGTGTCTCAGTGAGTGTCCCCTCCCTCGTTGCTGGCAGTGTCCGCTTTCACTGCCCACCCCATCAAGTTCCCCCAACTGTTGAGGCAGATAAGTGGCATTTTTCATGTCCCTCATGCTGTCAGATTCTAGAGAAATGTTCTGTGATGAAAGTAACCTAAAACAGGGGCCATTTCTTTTGGCAGGTAGCAGGAATATTGAAGGATAAAAGAAAGGTTGCTCTCTCTCCCCCACACTTGCATCTCTTCACTCCAAAACCTACCTAGCCCTGGAATCTGAACAAGATTCTGTTCATTTATTTCTATTAAAGCTATCTATTTATTCCCTTCTTATCTGGGTGGATCAGGTTACCAGAAAGTGTAACAGGCATACAGAAACTGTGGCCATTTCATAGGGATAATACCCAGGACCTTTAGAACCAAAGCCATAGTGCTTTATCACTGTAGCTGTGAGAAAATAGTAGGTAATTGTCAGGGGTGAAAGTAAGCCGGTCCGGTACAGCGTACCGGACCGGCTTCTCCAGGCCATCAATTTAAAGGACCTGGGGCTCCCAGCAGCAGCCAGAGCCCTGGACCGTTTAAATCGCCACCCGAGCCCCACTGTCAGAGCCCTGGGGTAGCGGCGGGGGGGCCCTCAGGAGATGATTTAAATTGCCGACGGAGTCCCAGAGGCTCCCAGCTGCCGCCACCACCCTGGGGCTCGGGGCTCTGGTGCAGATTTAAAGGGCCTGGGGCTCTACTGCGGTAGCAGCGGCTGGAGCCCCTAGCCCTTTAAATCACTGCTGGAACCCAGCTGCCACTACCCCAGGGTTCCGGCAGCGGGGCTTGGGCAGCGACATAAAGGGCCCGGGGCTCCAGCTGCCGCTACCACCCCGGGCCCTTTAAATTGCTGCCCAAGCCCCGCTGCCAGAGCCCCCAGGGTAGCGGCGGCGGGGCTCCAGCGATGATTTAAAGGGCCAGGGGCTCCAGGCGCCTCTACCGCAGCTGGGCCCCAGGCCCTTTAAATCTTGATTTAAAGGGCACGGGGATTTAAAGGACTGCCTCTTCCGGTTGAGGCCCCACCCCTTCTGAATGAGGCCCCACCCCCTGCTCAGGACTCCAGCGTACTGGTAAGTCCTTTAAATTACTTTCATCCTGGTAATTGTAATTTCTAGGGCTAACTAAAAGAGACCCAAGACTAGTGCATTACACAAGATTTTTTCACTCACCTCTACTTCATGGCTTTAGCCATATTATTTAACTTAAGTACTAGAATGCAGTACTATGAAAAAACAAAAACCCAACACTTATTTTTTCCTCAGCTATCCAATTCTCTTGTTGCAAAATTCCCTATTCAATTTCCAGACTCAGAGGTCTGAATAAACTCTGCTAAATAGCTGAACTTTGGGGCACAAATCTGAACTGAACTGCTAAACCTATTGAGATATGTAGACTTCTGCCCTAATATATCTGCCTTTGTTTGTTTTAGTTTTAAATTACTCACAACTTTGAAAAAAGATGAATTGTTGCCCATCTAGACAGTGTTTGATCTGGTCTCATTTTTACTAGACCTAAATGATGCTGTTTCTTTGCTTCTTTTTCCCATATCTGGGAAAGATTAAGGCTTGGGAAAGGGGAAAGATGGTGGTTTTGTGGTCAGAAAAGTAGACCAGGAATCAGAAGATTTAAATGCAACTCCCAAATTTGATACAGACTGTGCACCAGTCTCAGTTACTGTCTATAAACTAACTCTCTTCCACACAGAGATGCTGGGAATAAATTAATTTGTAAATTACTTGGATATTACAATGATGAGCACCATGGAAAACCCTATAAATAAAATTTTAAAATAACCTGACTGAATTTTAATCCAAATACAACTGAGACGTACAGAAGTTGGTGGAGAGGGGGGTAAATGTTCTAATTATTGAGAGCTTTTGATCAGTAAATTTATCTGGATACCTGATTTACCATTTTTTATCATGCTTTTGAAATTCTGTCTTGTCATCCATGACTTTGTGATCTAAGACCAGATTTTAAAAAGGTATATTGGTGTCAAAAGATGCAGATAGATGTCTGGTGGGATTTTCTAAAGTGCCCAGGAACCTAACTCCCATTTACTGACAGTTACTGACTCTTTAGTCCTCTGTCTCTCTCTCACTCACTCCCCCCCCTGCCCCCATTTTCTACATGCAAAGCTTCAAATAATGTTTAACGTTTAAAACTAAAAACTTTCTCAACATTTTCATTTAAATAAATGCATCAGTTTTAGAGATCTAGGTATCAAAGCTAAAAAACCTTCCTTCTTTAGTCTCAGTACTATTCTAACATGTCCATGGGAGGGGAAGCTAAGGATTTTTTTCTTTTTGGGAAAGGAAGACCATTTGCAGCATACATCCTACATCTGGCAGTCGTGCATTGATGAACACATGTAGCAGAAGGAACCTACTTATCCCTCTTGCCCTTTTTAGAGTTACCATGAGTTGTGCTTTTCCAGACAGGGAAAACACCACATGGAGGCAAAAGGCTTTTTTCTAAAATCTTCACAGTTATAGGAATGAATCACAAATTACGAGCAATAAATTCTAAATATTTGCTAGATATTTTTCTACCATATGTGGTACACTAGTCTATATTTATGTAATGCACACAAATGTATTATATACACTACATTTTCTAGCTTGATGCAGAAATAAAATGTGTGTAAGCAAAATGAACAGAATTCTTAATATTTTATTGGAACTTTTAATTTACAACAGAAGCAGCTCATTCTATATACAATATCCTCCTCATACTACCTGCTGTTAGTTTCTAGGGCCTTTTCCCTTCAAAATTCCCAGATCATCATGAGAGCCCTGGTATGTGCTTCTTGTGTGAAAAAGAATTTGCAAGATTGGTCCCTAAAAATGTGCCAGTATTATATAAAGTTGTAACAGTTTGGCTAAATTCTATCACTGGATTAAATCTAAGGCACTCTTGCTGTGCATACATTTTGCTTGAACAGTTTTTTAGCAGGACTTCTCCCATTTAAAATTATATTCTAAATTTTATTGGATTAAACTGCTTGTCGAAAAAACCACCATATAAAGGCCTCAAACATGCTTAAATTTACAGGCTACAATTAAAAAAAAAAAAAAAAAAATGTTCCACGCATTCAAATCCTTGAGCTCTATTTTGTAGAAAGCTGCTCTTTGTTTTGACTATGGATCTCTGATAACACAGAGCACCGTAGAGTTGTGGAGAGAGAAAGTATTCCTTGATCATCATAGAAAGAAATCCTCATGATAAAAACAGCTGTATTCCTTTAGCAAATTTAGACATGCAAACATATTGAGAGTTACTTGCTCAGTTGACATGATGTAAAAAATATACGATCCTAGGTAAGGCTGCTCTCAGTTACTTGTATAAATATGAAATATAAATGCACTGATTTCAGTGGTGTTGCTGCAGAGTTATCCCAATGTAAAATGAGAGCAGAGACTTTATCTAGGTTACTGTATAGTAGTCATCATTGAGATACCTGAGCATCTAAATAACTATTAGGTTTAGGCATACATTTTGGTGGGAAGCAATCAGCAAATCTTCGTTTCCTATAACCTAGGGGCATGTAATAGTTTACAATCATACAATGGTTCATATCACATGGTGCCATTTTTAAGTCTGGCGTACAATGGATCTCAATCAGAATGCCTGAACACTACATTAATACAACAGTAACACTAGTCCTTCTGGAAATTAGTATGCTCTACAAAGGGAGGAAGGCATTATTTGCATTTTAAAGATGGTGAAACTGAGCTGTAGAGTGGTTATACATTTTGCTTAAGATCATCCAACAGACTCCGTGGAAAAAACAGGGACTAGATCATGAGACTCCTGGCTCCCAATTCCGGATGTATGTGGATAATAGGAACATCCACAGTTACATGAGAAAGGATAAAAATATGTAAGGAATATAAAAACCCATGCTATGCTGTAGGATTTGTCCCCAGGAAGTTAGTGATTAGCTTAAGGAAAAACTTGAATGTCAGTGGGGTTTGAGCACCTAAATTCCCCTTTATGCCCCACTTGCTGATCTAGTATGGCAATTCCTATGTTCCGTCACAGGCCTATGTTGACACCTATGGAGTGGTTAGTCCGTGGTTCAAACCCTAGGACCGTCCCAAAACATGAACTCTTATGGGGTGGTGGACAGCTGCTGCACTCCTGTTACCATGACAACATTTCCAGTAGAGGGGAAATGCTGTTGCTTCCGTTATTGCAGCACTGGCTTTAGCCCTAGTTTCAATATCCTCTTTGCCCCTTTTCTATAAGGACTTAATTGAGAGATCATGTCTCTTCGCCAGATGCAGGAAAAGTGATTAGGAAAACCTATTTGCATACAGGAGTTGCGGCTACTTATCATCCTAATGCTTTACACAGTGCAGGACTACCTACAGGGAGCATGAAATTGCAAGTGAAAGGCAACAGCCATTCTGCACCAGCAGCACTAAACTTCGGGCTTTCTACAGAGAGAAACAAACCATTAAATGGCATTAAAAGAGGAAATCAGGTATAAAGAATGGAAATATTTGACTTAGTATTAGCCCCACACTTCCGGTCAAATTCCTTTTTTTTTTTTTTTTTTTTTTTTTTTTTTTTTACTTGGCAACAATTGCAATGGGGATTTTTAATTGCCAGAGGTTTTACAAAGCTTCACATCTCATCTGAATGCTCATCTCTCCAATGTAAATACTGTGAGGCTGGCTGTGTATTGACTCATAGGTAGGGTTGGAAGTATTAGATTTATTGGTAAATGTGAGTAAACAGTTTCTATGTTACAGTGAAATCAATCGAAAAATATTTCGATCGATAGATAATCAAAATTTACAGACCAGCGAAATAAGAAAAATGCTGCTTGAGGACTTCAATAAAACTCTAAAGATATTTATTGTGTATATTTTGACATGTGATGTTGATAATTTGTTTTAATGGTTATAAAGCTTTAACTTTGAGTCTCATCATCCACAATCATTAAATAATTGTCTGACACTCTTATCTATCTCCCTTCATAATTGCCCCCAACTGTGAAAATTTAAATTGATAAAAACAAACAAGCAAGCTTAAAAACAAACATCAATTTTGCTTGAAATTATATATAAACATCAAGTACTGCCAGTCCTACTCAGAAATAATGCTGCTCTGTTTTAACTTCATTAACTTCAATGGCGGCACTAGTCTTGCACCCATGTAACTGGTTAACAGAGTTTGTTCCTGCGGGTTTTACTTGGCATTCTCTCAGGCAAGAGCTAATTAGACCCAGTACATCTTACTTTCTGAGACCACAGTCCAAGGTGGTATGTCTTCAAGGCCAATACGCATATGGGAGAAAAATAGTTGTCATTTTTCAGTAACTGATGTTTTATTTATTTTAATAGAAAATATTCAAGCTAGCAGACTCCTGATGCTTCCCCTCTCTCTCCTCCAAGAAACAAAATTTGAGGACAGGAAAGGCTGCGGAGGTAGTAGTGAGGGAATTAGATTAGTACTATAGGTAAACTGAAAGATTATAGGATTTTGGTAACTTATTAGCACATATTTGTAGGTAATATTTTTTGTATGAAGATGCTAAGCATGAAAAGGAGGAATGATGCCATTTACAGAGGTAAGATAAAAAAATATGTAAGTTTTAACAAGTAGTATCCTTAGATCTGTAGAAATTCTCCACCTCTAACTTACCCAGGCTGGTTTAAACATAACTTTCTAAGCTAGGGTTACCATATTTAAAAAAAAAAAAAAAAAAAAACAAAAAGAGGACACTACACAGGGCCCCGTCCCCACCCCAACTCCGCCCCCAGCCCCGCCCCAACTCCACCCCCTCCCCTGAATGCTCCACCCCCTGCTCCTCCCCCTCCCCTGGTTCCCGCGAATCAAATGTTCGCGGGAAGCCTGAAACAGGCAGGCAGCAGTAAGCTGGGGCTGGGGCGCGCGAGGAGGCGCAGCCCAGTCCGGCCCCCCCGGCTGAGTGGCTCTGGCCCGGTGTCTCCGGCCCGGCCCGGCTCGGGCCCTGGGGCACCGGCCCTGGTTCCGGCCGAGCGGCTCCGGCCCACCCCAGCCCCAGCCCCAGCGACTCCAGCTCGGCTCGGGCCCCGGGGCACTGGCCCCGGCAGAGCGGCGCTGGCCGGCAGCCGAGCACCCCCAGCCCCGGTCCGAGCGGCTCCGGCCCGGCTCGGGCCCCGGTTCTGGCCGAGCGGCGCTGGCCAGCGGCCGAGCACCGCCGGCCCAAGCGGCTCCGGCTCTGGCTCCAGCCCGGATCCAAGCCCCACGACCCCTCCCTATTTTCCCGGACATGCCCGGCTTTTTGGAATTTCCTCCCCGATGAGGATTTGAGGACCAAAAAGCTGGACATGTCCAGGAAAATCCGGACGTATGGTAACCCTATTCTAAACAGATAAATTGTTAAACTGATCCCAAATCTAGATAGACCAACTGCAGTCAAGCCATGTTGTAATGAAGCTTATAACAGGGTCACGGTCTTTAAATCATTAGAGGAATCACCGTCTCAGAAATATTGGTAGATCATGATGCACAAAGTTTTAGAGTACTTTCAGTGCTTCATTTATATAGCAAAAACATGCAAGAATGTAAAATGTATACTAGATTTACAGTGCAAGGTTGTAAATTGTTTTAACAAGGATGACATATTTTTCTGGTTAAAGCTATAAAGGTCTCACTTTGGGGCTTTTATTTTTGGAAGGTTGGGAGAAATTGAAGGGTAGAAAGAATGAACATAAAGGGCTCTGCAATCAGAGATGGCAAGATTTTAAGCATGCAACATGTGTGAACGTTTACACTTGGCAATTAACTAATAAATCACCATCCTCTATTTTTGGCCATGTTTTAATCAGTGCCATGTTTCTTCCAGCAACATGAGATAAAAGCATTTTCTAGAAAGGGGGAAGGGTCCAGACACTGTAAAGATCGATGTCATTTTGAAAACTCAGCAATGGCCTAGATAATCAGACTGTTCTGTTGTGGGACTATAAGCATTAGCCTATATACTAGTTCAATTCAACATGTGATTTTAAATTTCTATATTAATACACAGAAGTAACGTGAAATAATGATCTCAATCTTATTTGCATATATTCCCAACTCTCTAGCCTCCCCTTACATTTGTTTTATATCTAATCATGTCATACAAAAACAGTATGACTGATGAAGCACATGTAGAACCAACCCTTTGGTGGAAGGAAGTTGACTGGTGCGAGACAAAGGAGAATAATTCTATGTCTGCAGACGAGTTAATTGCCTACTTCATTTTAAGTGGTTTCTTGCATGTGTTAATCCTGCATGCTGAACAGTTTCTCCCACCTTGTATTTAACTATGACACTCTGGTTACCTTTTCTGACTTGAAGACGACCAACAGAAGTTGGTCCAATAATAGACAATTACCTCTCCCACCTTGTCTCTCTTTTATCCTAGGACCAACACAGCTACAACAACACTGTAAAATTCTGATCATGGCAGATGGCCAAATACATGTATTTATACAAAATGCCTCTGACTTCACAGAGGAAAATATTTACCATGTGTCAGTCATTCATTTCTCACACTTCCACACTTGGCAAGCTTCCATGGATGGAAGCTCCATTGGCACATGGAGTAGAATGAAAGTTGTCTCAACTTCAGAGATTAAACCAAATGGGAAATCTAGTAACCAGCATCAGTGCATTTCTTGATAAGCTTTCCTTAGAAATATTATACAATGAAGACACGGAATACATATTACCTGAATACTGAATACTGATGGCTCTCAACCACAAAGGCAGGATGCTTGGCAAGAAAGCATTGGAAATGATGGAGGACAAAGATCAGCTGGATTTCTACAGTTATTTTGTTGTACCTTTTAAAAAAGGGTTTCTAAACTATCAATTCTTTGCTTATGAAGAGGAGAAATTGGAGCATAGCGACTATAACACACATGCTTACATTTCAGCATATAGTGATGTTAATATGGAACCTAAATGACCCGGCCAAACATTGTAGGTAGTGTATCTAAAATGTTTATTTTAATGTTCCTTCCCTCCCCTGCCTTCCGCTTCCCATCCTCAGACTGCAGCGTTAATGTAGCCTACTCAGCATAGCTTACTGGATACTTAAAATGAGACCTGATGAAGAGCTCTGTGTAAGCTCATCTCTCTCAGAAGTTGGTCCAATAAAATATTTCCTCACCCACCTTGTCCTCAGACTGGTAATTAATAGTCTTAATGGCCTATATCTTCAAAAGTGACTAGTGATTTTGGATGCCTCCATTTGAGTGCTAAACTCGAAACATCTCAGAGGCCTGATTTCCAGCATGTGTGGTTGCTCAGCACTTTGTGGAGCGGGGAGTCAGGCTTTCGGGTGTTTCAGGTTAGGTGCACAAAAATTATCAGTGGCTTTTCCAAATTTGAGAGATCCTTTCTGGGGGATGAGAAGGGAGGAAGGGGAAGAATAAAAAAACCCAAAAAGACAATGAACAGTGAAAACACTTTCTATATTCATTAGCATGATAGCTCAGCTAAAGTGACAATAAATCAAGAGTATTCAGTATTCATTGCATCTCAGATTTGACTTTACCATAACATTACCTATGCTCATACTAATATTAATTATGAACTGTATCAGCATTGCTGAAAGTGTGAAAAACACCATCCAGTAGGGGCAAGAAGAATTAGCCAGGACAGGAGATAGGGAAAATATACATTAAGATGGGCAGGCCTTTAATACCACATGGAAGGGTTGCACAGGCACGGTGGGGGGCGGGGGGAAGAGGAGGAAGCATGATTACTTTCATTTAATTGATTTTATATCATTTAATATTTAGACTGGGAACTAGTGTTGAGAATTTAATGGCAACCACTGCATTCTGATTCACAGAATGACAACTAGCTTTCCTACACATCAGAATCTTTACTGACATATATAGCCAGTGAAATCCTGAACCTATTGAAGTTCAGCAGGACCAGGATTTCATTCAATATGTGCAAAATACAGGAGTTGATGTAGCCACCTGATTCAATGGGTGTACTATACTAAACTGCCAACAAACATCAGCAGCAGCACCCACCACCCTGGCATTGCAATCCCAGCCCGGTCTAGAGGAGAGGCCCTGGGAGTTTGGGAGGGGTTGGAGAAAGAAGCCATCCTGCATTCACCCTGCAGGAACAGCTTCATTCCATGGGGCTGGGCCCAGCTCCCTACTCCAGGTCTTGTGACCTGGAGCACGGGGTGCTGCTAAAAGGGTCTCAGAGTCACTAAGGGTTGGCTCAGCCATCTGTATGATAGAGCTAGGGCCTCCCTACTGCACAATGCTGGGAGAAGTGTATATTTGCCTGTTTTTGCACCATTGGTTTCATGATTTCCGTGAGTGAAACTGAACCCATCAACCCCCAACTAAACCGCCACTGGCAAAATGAGGTAAAATAGATTTAGCATCTTCCTATAAACCTTCCAGTAACAAAACATGCTAAATTGGAGTGAGTGAAAATTCTGCCAGTTCAGTATTGTGTACCTGATATTTAAAATGAGACTTCAGTTCCTGAGAATGTTGGTGATACACAATTTTCCTCATGTAGCTAATTTGCTGGGATCTGGAAGGTAAGAAGCTTTATTTAATCATAGTTATGATTTATGCTTTTAATCAATCAATCTCCCAATTTACTGTAATGTTTACATATTTAAACAATTTACTGTTTAATGGAAATAATTTCATTAGTCTTTTTTTAATTTATTTCACTAATTAATGGTGCAACCATGCACACTTGGATTGTAAGACTTTTGAATTCTAGTATGTACTGTAGTTGGAGTATGATACTTAAGTGTGTTGCAGACGGTATATAACAAGTGTTATTAAATGAACAGTGTCTTATATCTCTAGTATGTCTTATCAACCAATCAAGTTGTAGGCTGACTGCTATTTCCTGATAATAAATCATATGACTGTAGCTTTCTAAAGAACATCAGTCCCCACCTCCATCAGAGGAACTGACAATCTCTAGGTTACACAGACATTCAGAACTTCTCTAAGCAAGAGCCAAATCAAATAATAGAAAATACAGAAAGGAGCAACTTATATGCAAAATAAGTGAAGACTAATGCTATTCAAATGTCTATATCTATATTTTTATTATCTCAAAGTCCTCTTCCAAGTCTCACTCCTAACTCGGAGTATAAACTGTATGTTTACCATTGTTCTGCCAAGTTGCTGGCATTAGTTATTTTTAAATTGATCGCTTGGTTGATATAACAATATGGATAGAATTAAATTTTATAGCTAGATAATTGTCTCCTGCTCTGGAAAATAATGGTGTCTGCTTTGCCTTGATGTTTACATTATACAGATACCTTGTTTTCTCATGAGAATTTAATAGCAGAAGCTGAGAGACTTTTTATTCTTTCACATAACATTCAGTTGTAGTCAGAATGTGGCTGAAGCATATACACGTGTGTATTGATGTTTTTAATGCCTCAGAGGGGAGCAAATACACACAAGTACAAGCTTTACTAAAGTATTTCACAAAGTATTGTTCACAGGCACCACGCACATATTACAGTCTCCCTCCCATTCTGTTAAGTATCCTGATTGTGGCCTAATTTAACCCCAGATTCCAAATATGATTAAAATATCTAACGAAGATAAACAGATGAAGCAATACCCCTAATTTCATTATTAAAGTTTAAACTAATATTTGGACAATTTATTTTATCGGTCCAAGCTGAATTCCAAACCTACCCCAAACTCCTCCCTACCCCAAAACCAAACGAACAAAAAACTAAACTTTGGGATTGTTGAAAATCCAATTTTGCAGTTTGGACCCACTTCTACCAGACTCTGACACTATGTTGAATGTTATTGGGTATGTGAGTTCACTATATAATGAAAGTCAATGGGACTTGTGCTTTTAAGTCACCGAGGGCTGGTCTACACTAAAGCTGCAAGTCAATCTAAATTAGGATACTTCAGTGACTTCAGTTATGTAACTGAAGTCGACGCAACTTAGGTCGACTTACCACAGTGTCTACACCACACTATATCAATGGGAAACACTCTCCCGCTGACTTACCTTCTGCCTCTTGGGGAGGTGGAGTAGAGATGTTGAAGGGAGAGTGCTCTGTCATTGACTTAGGTGGTCTTCACCAGACCCACTAAAAATCAACACTGCTGCATTGATTGCAGTGGTGCTGATTTAGCTGGAAGTGTAGACATGGCCTTAGAATATGTCTAACTGCAATAAAGCACCTGGGCTGGTCCATGTCAACTGATCCAGGCTCACAGAGCTCGGGCTTCAGGGCTACAGAATTACAGTATAGATGTCCCAGGCTCCAGCGGGAATGTCTGGACTGAAATGTTGTAGTCCTACAATCTGAGCCTCATGATCCCAAGTCCACTGACATGGGGCAGCTGTGGAAGATTTATTGCACTGTAGACACTTAAGAAAGATCCATTCCTAGATTTTTTGTGGGCACAAGAAAATTGTGTCTTTTCCAGTTTTCTAGCTTTGCAAGATACTTCTAGAAATTTGCCTTACACCTTCCTTTTGTCCTCCCAATAGTTAAACAGGGACTTCCTAAAATTCTATTTTACTGTGGATGGAGTTTCTACAATACATGTTTAATCAGTTCTGAACATGATAGAATAGGAAGAAAAGAGAAAGAAAAAATATGGATGGCTGGGTTGATGGAGAGGAAAGAAGCAGTGGAGAAGAGAAATTTTTATAGAAAAAAAAAAGTTACAGATGAAGAAAAGCTATTAAGAGGTACTGGGCTGCCATTATGGTCATCCACCTATGGGTTACACTCTCACTGTTGGGTGTAATTTCCTCCTGGCCACTTTGGGAGGTGTTTGTCCCTTTAAGAGCATCTCCACCCCCTAACAGGCAGGTAGCAATGATGCCTAGGGCTAGGAACCCACCATGCCAGTTGCCTCTCTGTGCCAACCTGCCTCTCACCAGCCAAGACACCAATGGGGTGTGTGTGTGGAGGTGGTCTGTCTTGAAGACCCTGTTCCCGCTATACCACCTTGGCAGCTTGGAACTGCTGCACTAAAGGTCCATCCAGTACGTCCCTCGGCCCACGCCGCTTCCAGCAGCAACCATTGGCCGGCAGCGGCGAACTGCGGCCAGTGGGAGCCGCGATCAGCCGGACCTGTGGACGGGGCAGGTAAACAAACCGGCCCGGCCTGCCAGGAGCTTTCCCTACACAAGCGGCGACCCCAGTTTGAGAAACACTGTCAGAGGCAAGGTTTCTACACTAATCTGCTTTTTCTTTTCCTCAAAAGGAAATTTTAAACAGATTTCTTAACCAAATTTTGAAGAAAAAAAGTTGGCATTCCTTTAAAATTCATTTTTCTATGTTTCTCTTCAGCTACTGCATTATTGTTTCTGCTTCTCCTACATGCAGTCTCTCTCAAATAGTGTGCCTAAATCTCCTGTTCTACTTCAATTTTTTATTGCTCCTGCTGACAAAATAAAAATGAAGGGTTAAATTTTGGCTTCATTGAAGTTAATGGCAGTTTTGTCATTGATTTCAGAGGAGGCATGGTTACACACACACAAAAATTGGAATGAAAGTATCTCAAACTCACGAGGATAAATCCTGATGTCTTCCAGGTCATGTCCCTGAGGGGAAATACCATATACAGACCCTCCCTGCTTAATATTTTGAGTCTCCTTCATTATCAGTCCTATGACTGCGCAAAGCACAGCCTGCATAGATTGTGTTAACAATGCTTTGACTGGAAATTAAATGAGAAATTATCCTGATAGGAGGTATACATCACTCTATGCCCAAAGTGGTTTTGCTCCCACTGTGCCACGGGTACACCACACCCTGTTAGCTGACTTGAGGCTTTTCAGTTTTTATAGATCATAAGTCTGAACACACAAGTACAGGTGGAATGCACATTTATTGTGGATACTTTTGTTTGCTCCGCATTGAAAGGATCAACATTTCACACACACCTCACTACACACTGTAATACTGAGCCTCATAATTCTAATCCAGATTTAAGTATCCACGACACTCTACCTTACAGCCCTCTATCAACTAAATCTCTACAGTACTCGGCGCTCCTATCCTCCTTCATCACAAAAATACTGTGTGCATAACCGTTTACATGCACAAAATTAAATAACTTTCACTGCCTCTTCCACCACCCTTTCTCCTCACAAAAAGGAAAGTTTCAAAGATGGGAGTCATCCAGCACCCACTCGAACTGTTGAAAACATGAAACGTCATGCTAAAGTGACTTTTGACATTCTGAGAACAGTATCCGAGATTCTGAAACTACAAAAGCAGTTTCAAGGAGTAAATAAATAAATAAAAAGATAACCACCACCACAAACAAACAAAAAACCCAATGAAGAGTGGTGATATTGTTGCAAGACATTTCACAAAATGACTTGTTTTTAAATAATCCCTGCTTCCACACAGCTCTGCCTATAGCTAAAATGTGGTGAGAGTAAGCAGTTTTTCCCCTATAAGTAATGGCAAATCTCATTGTACAAAATGTATTTCATTTATACCACAAATTAAACCTTTGATATTTTCCATTTTTTTAAATCTGTCACTGAGTTTTTAATAAATGGTGGTACTGTGCTGGAAACACCAATGATATTTCCAGTTGGTAGAAATAATATGTATTCAATCACTTTGAGGCCCTCAAGGTGGCATAAATACAGAAATTATAGTGAGTATGAGTGAGGGGAAGAGAAAATTACAGAGGAATATTTGATTCAACATGGTTAAATAATTTTGCATCAGTAAGCATCTTGTTTTTTAAAAGATATTTTAAGATCAGCAGCAGCTTGTGCTATTCAGAATTTAGAGGAAATATTTGAGTATAGTGTGATAGCTCAGTAAAATGCAACAATTCATATAAGCTGTGCCTATTTACTTCTGGAACTGCTTATATTGTCAAAACCTGCTGCTACTGCTTTCAGGGTTAATTCAAACTACTTAGGAGGGAGGATGCTAATCATTTTTTGTCATACTTCAAAACTCTAATTTATGGTGTACCTCTTCGATACCAACAGAATGCCAGGTTTACACAGCACAGAGCGAGATAAAGTAGTACTCAGTGTAATTTAAAGGGGTTGACCTTTAAAAGCTGTTAATCTACATGTGCATTATAATTAACCAATTAAAAGATTCAGTCTAGGACCAACATAATTAGATGCTCTTTCATTGCTGACTACATCTTTACCCTAGACAGATTAATACAGAATTCCTCGCTTTCTTGCATTTTCAAGCGTCTCAGTCTGTAGTTTCTGCAAGACAATGGGTATCTTCCAAAATGGGATCTACTTAGGTATGGACAGCATGAACAGTAGATAGATTCCTTAGCTAAACTGCATTCCCTATATGGTTCTCAGGAATAATGTTTAGAAAATGCTTCTAGGCATAACCTAGAGACTGCTTAAATACCTGCCTTCAGGGAGGAGGAGATGGTAGTTATGATACAGGCCACTGTGGTTAAAAGTAGAAAATTATTGCCAATGACTATTTTCTGAGGTCTGTGAAGCCATCCAAAAAGATCAAAAAACTATGGCAATGTATTGTATTTAACCATCACAGCTAATGGTCCTTGACCTAAACCCAGTGGGAATATACCGTGATTTGAAACACCTGCAGCTTAATAATTAAAGGCAACTAAGCACAGAGACAATTAATATAGGAAGTCTCCCAGGGGAGGGAGAAAGGCAGAACATAGTTTCAAAAATGTGAATGCTTCAAATTTCTTTCAGTATTCTTACTTCCTAGAGACTCCAATACTATTGCAGTCATTCAGACAAAGCTTCCATTGATGTCAATGAGAGTTTTGCTCCAGTAGGAACAGCAAGATTTCAGATACATGAGTGATTTGGACCCATCAGGTCAGTGAGAGGTCTAAAACTACTAGATGGTGTTTGCATGGAAGAACAAAAAGCAGCCATTCCCTTGGCCCACAAATGTAATGGCTCCACTTTGTGGGGATTATCAGAGAAACACAAAAAAGGTCATTCGAGTAATGTGTTTTCAAACCTAAACTCTTATTCTAAGAGCTTGAAAAGAAAGGCATATCTAGTTATGCATAAATATATCAATTTTACATTCAACCCTAAAAGAAAACTGTTTATTACACTAATTTTATATGAAAATACTTCGCAAATAAATAAAAGCTTCAAGAAACTGATTTCACTTGGAAATCTTATCACTCAGTTATAGTTTCCCCTCAAACGACATAATATGCAATTAGTGCTTCACTGTTCATTTTCTCTTCAAAGCCCACTGTTAAAAGTAGCAAAGGCTAATATATTCCTCAGCAAAATGGAAAAATGATAAAGTGAAAAAGATACATAAAGGGACTGTTCTGGCCATGTGACCAAGTGATTAAAAAAACACTTTCAGGGAAAGAAATCTCAAACATTACAGGAATACAGGTTCATAAATTATTTATAGCCATAAGGGCCCCTGGAAAACATGCAAAATTCAGCCCCTAAATCATTTAGTTTCAGAACTACTCCAGTTATTTTTCTTTGTCTTTTAATGAATAAATAATTTGATTCGATATTTCAATGTATTCAGGTCTCACAGCAGAATTTCCCCCCATCAAAAAAATAGACATCAAAGCTAGCTGGTACTCCTCAGTGCCCCTCTCTTCACTCCCTACCCCCTCTCAGCAGCAGTTTTTTAATAGTTTACAAGATACTTAGGAGCTGATGTGGAAGAATATCCTATCCATTGATTCAGTTCAGGTGTAAAAGGTTTGAATATAAGAACAATACACAGTGCTAAGCAGTAGCAATATTTTTGTCTCTTTTGTTAGTGTACCAAGGTGGGAAGAGGTGCTGGGAGCTTGCTTTCTCCTCCCAAAAGCACCTGCACAGTAATAAAGCCAGATATAGACCTTCTGAGCGACAGTCAACTAGTTTGGCAACGTACCTTACAGTGCTCCGCGGTTCCAAGGTGGCATGATCAGTTGATTTAGGAGAATGGCCAAGTCCCAGTTCCATCTGAGATGAGCATATTTTGCTGTTGGCAGCCTGTCCCATTCTGGAGCAGTAGCAAGCAGCACTGCAAAGGATGTCTCACTGAACCATCCCATCCTGCATAGTCTGGTTATCTTGTACCTTACAGAAACTATGACACCACCCTGTACTCCTACTTTTGTTCTCTCCCAGCTAACCTTATGATATGTTGTTGACACTAAACGTTTAGAATATATTAGCTAAAACCTAACATCTTCCAATCCAGTCAGAATATGGCCAACAAGATCTCCATGGCAAGAAAAAGATGGCTTCATATTACTCAGTTCTTTAAGTTTCAGTCCAAATGGACCACTCTGAATTTAGCAGAGGACCTGCTATTACCTCATTTTGCTTCAAATTCTTCAGAGAAATACCTGATAGGTTTTTTTAATTGAGTAAATGACATCCTCATCCACAATTTATCTGCATTCCTGTTTTAGAATGGTAATCGCTATTTCTGAAGATTCCAATTTCCAAATGTCTATATTTATTAAAAGCCAGCATGGCACCGAATTTATAAATGAAGCTTTGATACCGAATATTCTCCTATCATCTAGTTGTGAAGATGTAGAAGTACAGTAATAACAGAAGAGGAGATTGAGAGGGAACAGCAGAATTCATAAACTTTGCAAAAAGTTAGTGATAAAAGTTTGTCACAATTCATCTGTGATATTCCCCCAAATTTGATGTGACAAAATCACATTGGCTCTGCTAACAACCAACAGGAATATGATTTGTTAACATACAAAAAGGTGAATAGTGATTATAATATATTATGTTTAAGAATTAACTGTGAGTAAAAGAAATGCTAAAATTAAATTAGTCTCATCAGGACCCTTCAATTATCCATGTTTTAAAGGAGCTGTTTTACAAACAGTTTTGTGAAACAAATAAGTTCATGGATAACACTGACCAAAACAAATAATCCTGTTGACATATGTAAACCCATCTGGACAACAAAGGACTGTAGGGCTCAACACAGCCAGAATAAAATTATAACAAAGCAAGTCTCAGCAAGAACACAACAAAACTTGAGCAACTTGAAAGGAAATGGAAACATTCAATTATTTCAAAATAAATATATTTAGACCTACCTCCTACCATTTGTTTTGTTTAATACTATTATATAGGTATAGTGCCACCCACTGTTATATTTAGACATTATTTAAAACAAAAGCAAAATTATGAACCTATACATTCTTCTAATATTTAGAACAAAGTGTTTAAAAAAGGTTTTAGGGGTATGGCACGCAAGGCATAAGAGGCTGATCTTTGCCCCCTGGACCCAGTCACCTGACCTGCATCAGGTTTACAAAAAGTCATATCCTGTCATATGGCCAGGGGCAACATGCATAGAGTCCATTGGCTTTAACGATTACAGCTGTCCGATTTTCCTGTGTGCGCTAGCTGTGAGTGTGCTAGGGATAGGAGAATCATGTAGTGAAATAATCTGAGCCAGCTCAGTCTGTACAAAGATATTCATATTTCAAAAATACAAATGAATCCACTTGTGAAGGGCAGTGTGGCCTTGTGGGTAGAGCACTGGACTGGACCGAGCCTCAGAAAACTTGGTTCTAGTCTTGGCTTTGTTACTGCAGGGTGACCTGGGTCAAGTCACTTAACCCCTCAGTTTACCCTTCTGTAAAATGGGGATAATGCAACGGACCTCCTTTATATTGTGCTTTGAGATGTGCTCTTGAAAAGTGCCTTATAAGAGCTGGATATTGTTATGATTAGTATTGTGTGGCTCCTAATCCCTTTGCAAGGTCAATCTGTGGTTACAGAGATGCTAGGAAGAGTCTGTAACGGAGTCTCATACTCATTTAATCTCTAAAACAGCCAGGACCTTTGAGGCTGATCCTGCAAGTGAGTCACATGGAACTCCCATGTGAAATGCAAAAGGCTAAATGAGACCTGAAAGGTCATTAGAGATGCTTCCTCCATCCCTAGCTGCGCACAGGGCAAAGCAATCAGTGATCACATCTGAACCCAGGGAACATGCAGCCAGAGCTGACACACAGGATATGTCTACACAATAGCTGGGAGGTGTGATTTCCAACTCAAGCAGACCTACACACTGTAGTTCTGCTCAAGCTAGATTGCTAAAAATAGCAGTGTGGCTGTGGTGGCATGGACAGTGACTTGGCCTAGTTGCCCGAGTACATCCCTAGGACTCTGGACAGTGCTGTACTCTTATGTCCTGCCACTGACACACAGAGCTAGTATGCAAGAGAGACTTCTGCCCACTTTGTTTAAAAACTTCTAGCAGAGCCACTTTGGAGTGATTTAACCCAAATCTGAACAAATGCCTTACACCCTCAGTCCTTTGTTTGTTTACTTTTTACCAGTGGAACATTGTTATTTACAGTACATACCATAAGAATTATATTAATGCCTTGGGAGGCAATATATATCATATGTGATTTATACTGTGACCCAGGTGATTTAAAGTCAAAGATGACTATGGTTTCTCAAGGCATCGTACTGTCACTATCATGAATATTTATTGTATTGTGCACCCATTTACGAGAATACTTCTTTGGAATTTCCAAAAGTTCTTGCTTCTGTTCTCCCTCCCTCTCCCCCACCCCATACTTAAAAGAGAACACTGTAGTTCTGATCCAAAGCTGTAATACCATGCAGGGTAATGATGTCTGAATATGAAAGACCATGATGAAAAGAATGGGCAAAAATCCTGCCCATATATCCTAACCACGATGGAAAGAAAATGGCATCGAAACCCCCCACTCCCATTGCAACCAGGACGACAGGATTGCATCAAGGGAATAGTAGGAGAAAAATACAACACAAAACTCACAACCAAAGAGAAAAGACTAGAGATAATTCGGAGTCTCTTGAAACCCACAGTTGACCAACAGAAATTGCATACAGTGACAAATACTAGACAAGGACTACTCTTTTCCTGAATAACTAACACTAACCTGTATCATTGTGTGGTGCTTTGACTGACCAGAGATATCTGACTACCTGCAGGACCCCTATTACAAGAATACATCGTCCAGTCTCTGCTCCTGCATCACTGTACTGACATGGGCAGATTATCCCACTATGTTGTAAGAGGTTTTGTAGCTCATCTAACTATGAACACAAGGCAAAACAACAATTTCCGAGTTTGACCTTTCATCGTTGGCTCTACAACAATGGTACAACAGCAGCAGTATGTGTCCTTTTCTAGGGATACATAGGTCTGTACAGTAGTTTTATGTTATATACTGGATCTCATATACTCCTACTCAGGTTTAAGTACTTACACAAAACAATGGAACCCATGATTCTTATAGTGCCCTAGAAACTTGCATTGGCTAAGAGAAAGGTTTTTGGAAAACAACCTGTTTGGATAACCTAAGCACAAGCTGCTCCATAAACCAGTATTGCATTGCTCAAGGAAAATCATCCAACCTATTGTAACTCTAAAAGAAACTTCTCCTCAAAAACTTTAAATCTCTCAGGTGCCATAGTAAAGTAAAATATTTGTTGTTCTTGGAGCCCTCTTACCTTATTGAATCCAAGCCTGAACTTTTGAAGCTTTGCACACTATTCACTGTAGCATAAATCAATTTTTAGAGAACAATTAAAATATTTATGAAGTTTTCTTGCCCTGTTGCACATGAACTTTACCTCAGCAGAGGTTTAAATATTGACTGTTCCATTGCCAAATGACATTAATTAACCTTTGTGATGTTTAATGTGCATTCCAAGTAATCTTAGTCTATTACCGCTCTCCTGTATTCATTTCCTGAGTTTTGAGAATGCCATGAAGGGTTAATATCAACCCGTAATTACAGCAGAATGACAAGAGCACACTAATAGTATAATGTGAATCTACACTGATATTACACACCAAATATTAAGGGGAACATGGTCCTTAACCTGCCAAGACCCAGAAGTAGTAACATGGCTTTAGTAAAACAATCTCAAGAAAATAGGAAGAGAGAATATTTGAAAGAACAAGATTATTATTTTTTTTAGCAAATATAATAATTCCTAAAACTTCATTTTTGTGATTCCGCATTTTAATGTCATTAAATTCTGGTAACAGGTAACAGCTAAGCATACACGAAATGCATGTGGCAAAAGCAAATCTGGGCATCAAAATGAATGGTGAAAGTTGTAACATTCCATCAAGAGATTAGTTACATACTGTCAAAGATGCTTTATAGATATATAGGCAGGTCCCTGACCTAAACGGCTTACAAGCTAAATAGACAACACACAGAGGACAGGGAGAAAGGGATGCAACTCAGATGGGCACAAAGATTTGAAATGGTAGCATGGATACCCCAGGCATCAGACATCTTAGTGCAATATATACTCTGTACAGTGAAAGATTGTGGTTGCTTTGGTCTGATTATGAAAGCAACTGATATAGGAAATGCAAGGACAACCTGCATGGATTTGAACATGTGGGGGGTTGGGGAAAGGGAAGAGGGTGTTGGGAGTTTATTACTTCCAACCTCAGAGTGAAAGATCTCTCATTCCATCCCACTGGCTGGCTCCCCAGTGGATGCTCTAATTAATGAGTAAAGGCATGTGCAGGCCCACAGCCAACTGGTTTGTAGCTCTTTTGAAAAGGACTCCTGTTCCACCAACCTCAGCATGTCAACAGCATATCCCTGCCCTGAGCCATAAAACCAAAAAAACAAACAAAAAAACCAAAGCAACCTCAACTCCCCGCTAACTCATTTTACTTCTGACACCAAGTTAGGGGTAAAGAGGGTATTCACTGTAGTTAAAGGACTGCTTCAGACTGACAGAGGAAAAAAGAAACCATTGTCCTATATCTGCCCTCTAAAGACAACCCGGCATCCTTAAATGAGAGTTATGTATGTGCCCATTCAAAGATCATATTGAGTTCTTCTAAGTTTGCAAGAGACATTATGGACAATTGCAAAAACCCTTGACCTAACATGGCTTGCTGATTACAGAATAAATGCCAATTGATAGATTGCGTCTCTTCAGTGTCAAAAGAATAATCTGTGTAGTATATAGGAAAATCACAAAGCTTCCTAGGCCTCTCTAGTACTGCAATTAATTTTTCCAACATCATTGTGACCAATCCCCCCCCCCAAACAAAAACAAACAACAACAACAACAGGTGGTATTTTTTGCCATCTCCACTGAAAGACATATGACCAGATGTACACACCACTAAGCTGTAGATAATAGATACACATCGAGAGGCAATGTTTTCATCTTCCAATCACCTCACTTTATGCCATTGCAATTTTTGTGGATTTTACCCGTCTTTTCCTGAAGTGCCTTACTGAGTGAATTTCATGCCAACTCAATAGTGACAAATACCCAGACAACAACAACAAAAAGCCAAGCCAGTACCCAGTGAGGTAATCTCTGCCCTACAATATGTTCCCATTATTCAATTCTAAAAGGAATGTGGCACTTCTGACTCTGAAAATATATGGCAGACTGCAGGTAAAACAGAGCAGGAGGCATACAATTCTTCCCCAAGGAGTTCAGTCACAAATTTAAATTAACACTTTTTTTTAAATGAGCATCATCAACATGGAAGCATGTCCTCTGGAATGGTCACCAAAGCATGAAGGGGCATGTGAATGTTTAGCATATCTAGCACATAGAGAGAGAGAGAGAGAGAGAGAGAGAGAGAGAGAGAGAGAGAGAGAGAGAGAGAGCGCGCGCGCATAAATACCTTGCAATGGCAGCTACAAAAGTGCTTGTTCTCACTTTCTGGTGACACTGTAAATAAGAAGTGGGCAGAAATATCTCCCGTAAATGTAAACAAACTTGTCTTAGCAATTGGCTGAACAAGAAGTAGGACTGAGTGAACTTGTAGGCTCTAAAGTTTTACACTCTTGTTTTTGAGTGCAGTTATGTAACAAAAAAATCTACACGTGTAAATTACACTTTCACGATAAGAGATTGCACTACAGTACTTGCATAAGGTGAATTGAAAAATAGTATTTCTTTTATTATTTTTACAGTGCAAATATTTGTAATAAAAATAATATAAAGTGAGCACTGTACACTTTAATAGAAATCAATATATTTGAAAATGTAGAAAAACCATCCAAAATATTTAATAAATTTCAATTGGTATTCTATTGAACAGTGCGATTAATTTTGATTAATTTTTTGAGTTAGCCATGTGAGTTAACTGTGATTAATCAACAGCCCTACTACTATGTTTTTTAATACTCATTTTACCATAATATTGACTGAACCTTCAGATATTTGAGAAAAAAAGTGAATTTCTCACTGCATACATATTTTAAAAACATTTTTACCATAGCATTTTTCAATATGCTTAAACATAACAGCCTATGCTGGATGAATACTACAGATTAACACACAACATTCTAGACGTTAACACCTTGTGATAATCCATTCTGACCTTTCAAGAAAAGGATGGGCCAGATGCTCAGATCTTACAAGTCAGCCTAGTTCCACTGATTTCAATAGAACAGTGAAGATTTATACCATTTGAGCTTCTAGTTCAGTATTTTAACCTTTGTCTCTCTATATAACATATTGTGACAGGGTCAGGCCAGATGGCTACAGAAGAGAGATAGAAGGTAGATATATTAGCCCCAGATTAAGCAGGTCCCTTTTCCCTGAGTAAGATAATGGGCTGTTCCAGAACAATTAGGAAGTTGCTGGAACCAATTAGGACAGGCAGGCTAATCAGGGCACCTGGTTAAAAAAGGACCTCACTTCAGTTAGTGAGGTGAGTGCAAGGAGCTGGGAGCAAGAGGTGCACAAGGAGCTGAGAGTGAGAAGGTGTACTCCTGGAGGACTGAGAAGTACATGCATTATCAGGCATCAGGAGGAAGGTCCTGCAGTGAGGATAAAGAAGGGGTTGGGAGGAGACCATGGGGAAGTAGCCCAGGGAGTTGTAGCTGTCACACAGCTGTTACAGGAGACATTGTAGACAGCTACGATCCACAGGGCCCTGGGCTGGAACCCAGAGTAGAGGGCGGGCCCAGGTTCCCCACATCCTCCCCGCCCCCCGCCCCCCCCCCCAACTCCCTATTTGATACAAGAGGAGTTGACCTGGACTGTGGGTACCACCAGAGCGGAAGGTCTCTGGCCTGTCCCCTGTCCCACTAGGTGGGTCAGCAGAGACTGCAGGGATTGTTCTCCTCCCTTTCCCCATGCTGGCCAGTGATTAGGTTAGCTGAGTGAACGGCAAGTTTGAGCCACTAGCAAAAGTGGCCAAACTGAGGGCTGCTGTGAATCTCTGAGGCGAGCAAATCCGCCCACAAGTGCAGGACCCACCAAGGAAGAGGAGGAACTTTATCACAATATGCATTACTCACGAAGCTCTAGAAAGCATAACACATATATTTTAAAAATTGTTCAAATATGCATTTAGTGAAGATCAGTTCTATAGTTATTTGAGTTTATGAGCCAGAAATTAGGGAAAATTTGGCTCTAGATTAGATCTAAAATTTGTACCTGACTACTACAAGGTGATACCACTACAATATGATAGCCCAATTCCATTCTACTTTTAATACCCTTTACTGTGCCTAGGTACTGCAAAACTTTTGCATAGACACCTGATCTTATATTGAATATGTGGCATAACCCAGGTAGATAAAGTAATTAGGAGAAGGAGGAGTGAAACTGACCTATAAACCCTGAGCTGGATGTTTGAAAGGTGTGTGTGTGTGTGTGTGTGTGTGTGTGTGTGTGTGTGTGTGTGTGTGTGTGTGTGTGTGTGTGTGTGTGTGTGTGTGTGTGTGTTCGTGGTCAATCAACATTGTAATTTGTGGAAAGTCTGAAGGGTTCATGTCTTGCTTTGGTTTGGGAATTTAGTAATGTCTTCCCTTAAAGTATTTTTTTCCAGGTAGATTCTTAATCAGTAACTAGGTGTCAATAAGATGGTTCATTAGTTACATAAATTGAAGTCATGGAACGATTCGCACTGTAAAACCAGTAGGAATGGCTGAATGATTAACAGAATTCATTAAACGACTGAACCAGATCAGACACTTGAGAAATTCTTGAAGAATTGGAGAGTGGAAGTCGAGATGTGCAGGTGCTGGTACTTAATTTCTACAGATTATGAAAATTATCCTCTTCTAGCAGTCATTCATTCATTCAATCTGATTATACGTGTTAAAGTCTGTTGCTTTTCTCATTCATTCCTGATTTTCCAAATTGTGTTATCATCAGGGTTAAGCCACAAACTTGGCCAAAGTATTCATTGAAAGGGAGTGGGTTAAATATATAAAGAAAATACAATATACATTTCAAAATTGCTCTTCCATAGAAACCCTGAGCAAACACTCAATATCCAGCAGTATACAGCCATTTCAAGTAGGAATTAATAAAAGCATATTGATGTGTGCACTTCATGTAACAAGATGTCTTCAAATTCCCTGATCACAATCTACTGGACACGCATTTCCCTACAAGTTATTTATCAATTTTGGAAGCTATGTAGTTTGAGTGGATAAAGAATACAGCATCATACAGCAACTATGAAAAGGTCAACTGAATGTACTCCAACATGTAACATGGTGGACAATTTCATTAAATTAGAGATGTAAAATCAGTATTAGATCATCCAGTTCATCTTCCTGCCAAAGCAGAGTTGTTCCCTGCAGTTTATTTTCTCATGTTTCATCCAGTGTTGTTTTAAGAGATCATCATTTCCCTGGGGAGGATATTATTGAGCCCAATACATCTCACCCTCAAGAAGTTGCCCACCCCATCCCCGATGTTCACAGTAAGTTTTCCTCTTTCTTAATTTTCTCTCACTGGATGGGCTTATTGCATTATGGATTGCTGCATTATGGATTGCTGCATTATGTGAAAGTTCATCCTAAAGCATCTAGAAGTATTATTGACCTAACTTTCCCTCTGATTACGACATGTTGAATATGCTGAAGCCTGTTTACCACAGAATTTTTCACCTATGGAATCCAGCCTTTGTTAGGATACTATATGCATTGCATTTGACTTTAGTCAAACTACTAAAACCACTTTCTAGACAGCATACTTTAGCTAAATAACTCCTAGTGTCACTGAAAACATTCTCTGTACATGTAAAATGCCAGAACTATACTCATTCCAGTAGTTTTACAGATTGGAAGAGCTGTTCTCAACATTAATTCCTTCAGATCTGTATAGAAATTGGGGGGACGACAGAAATCACAGCTACTTCCATGACAATATAGTAGAGATTTCCATCACAGTGTCTGAGTTGGACTGACTATATCGAAAACCACAACATCAAAGAGCAAAGAATCAGTATCCCAAAGTAACAGACCCACAACCAGGCTGTGAGCATCCTAAATACTATAATATACACATGGAAAAAATGTTTGACTGTATAATGATATAAATAAAACCAATCTGCTTCACTCTATTTTAGCGAAACCCTTTTTGAGTATTGAATAGAGTTTTAAGAGGGAAACTTCTATGACAAATTTATAATTCTTCTATTTTGGAAAAGACAATTTATTATTAAGTGGAGTGGAGTGCAATGAGTAATGGGATTCAAACTAGAACTGCACTGCTGGTTCTGGGTCGTTAAAATCAAAAGAACACTTTTCACAACTTGGAGTCTGGAGGCACTTTGAAAACCCCAGACTTTTCTCCCTTTGAACCAATGAAATGGAGTGAAACATATAGCCTCTAGGCAGTTTTTGGTACTGAAAGATCAAATAGAAGTTATTACAGTGCAATTTACTTGAAACCTAAAAGAAAGGATCTGTTGAGAGACTTGTGTATTTGTCTACTGCATAGGGAGGAAAAAAAGTAAAATCTTGTTATTGAAACTGAAGTTGTGTTAGAGTGGGCCCAATCCTATGACTGAAAAATGCACTATTTGGCACTGGATCAGGACCTAAATTCAGCAAACAGGAGAAAGGTCCAGATTGGGTCCTATCATTCAGTTAGGCATAACCGAGTTATCTGAAGTTTGACATATACTTAGAAAAAAAAAAAAAGGAGCAGGTCACGTTAACAACTGTAAATGAATTATCTGATTATATGAGTCCTTGTTTCTATTCACAATCCCAGCTTTGGTGAAAGTATTCGTTACTCATAAGTATCCTAATTACTTATGTCAACATATTTTAGCCTCTAGGCTGTTTCTGCACTTTTTTTTCCCAGTTTGGTTTGGTCACCTAAATCACATTATTGTTCTGCTCTCACATTGGAGGACAAACTTGGAGAATTATGAGTTGTGAACAGCAAATAAGGCAATTCCATTATGAGCTTTTGGATGACTAATCATTTAAATTAACTTTTTGAATTTGTTAGACTTTTCATAATAAAATGCAGAACTCCACCTAATCAAAGAGCAGCATCACCCTGCAAACTTATTCCCACAAAAATATTCCCCTCCATTACATTTTCTATTCTTTGCCATGCTTCAACAGATATTGGTCAAAGCTTTCTAACATAGAAGTTCAGCCAACAAGTTATCATGAAGAAGATCAGCTCCCCAATACTTCTCACTTAAGAATCGGAACTTCCAAATGTTGCACTGTGATTTCACACTATTCTTTGAAATTTAGCCATCTTTGAAAATTAGCTTTTCATGCTATAGTATTTTTACTGCCTCCCCTGTGCAGTGTCTTTTGGAAAAAGACCACCACTCTGCCTGTGAATACCACAATCCTGACACACGCAATATGGTGGGTATACAACAGTACCAGAAAAGTCACTCACATATTTAAATTAGCTCCTGCTGCCTTGGTCTATGTCCATTTCAGTGCTCAGCCCATCCAGAGTCTGTATCAGGACACTCTCTAGGGTTGATAGTATGATCCTATATCCCTCTTTGAAACTAGCAACTCAGCAATTCATTCCTGTTCCATGACTCCCCATTGTCTCTAGTTCCAAAGGAAGGCAAACTCTAAAGATGGCCTAGACATATTTACTATGACCAAAGAGTCTTACTTGCAGATGCATGAGAGAAAATATATATTCAAGAAAATGAACCCAAAAAAACCTCACTTTTCAGTTGAGATGTACCAGAGATGAATTTAGTCTAATTTGCATAAACACATGATATTGATCCTAAAATCTTAATACAGGGTAGTTGAACGGAATCAAATTTTGATTAACAATCTTGAGCGTAGAACTGATCAACAATTTCCATCCCACAGAAAATTCAAATATTTTTGGCATTTGTCCCATGATGCTGCATCAGCCAGAGCTCGAGACCATAGTGCACCATGGGAAGGGTAGTCTGGCCTGGGAGCAGAGTTTCTAGGTGAGCTAGAACTACAGATCCACTAAGGCGTTATAGTGACTCAGGAGGACACAACCTGACAAAATATTTAATTTTAAATAGTTTAAGATTCCATCAAAGTGTTTCTCCCCCCCACCCCCACTCCTCCTGAAAAGGTTGATTGATGAAACACCATTTTCTGGTGGGAAAAGATTTGATTTGAGAGGTTGCAGCCAGCCCTATTTTAGTATAGCAAGCAGCTCAAGTTCACATTTTTTCCTGAGCTACATATAAACAGGCCTTGCTCAAACCCCTCTGAAATGCTGTCCACCACCACGCTAGAAGCAGTTGTCTTCATCTACTTCAGATGCTTTGGGAAAGCTTTTCTGTGGAGAACACTACCTTCTCCTCTCAAGCAGTTTAAGTGTTGATCATCCTTTGAGAGATTTCAAGACTCTAGGAATACTTAATGTGAGCAACTAGCTGCTTACATTGTCCCGCTACTATAGTTCCTGGGAATTACTATGTTTCAATGGTCTACAATTTCTGAGAAGTCGTCTGCTTCAGAGATAAAATGTGCTATTTATTATGTATTTTGATGTGCTGAATTCAAATATGATAATTAAAACAACTGATTGGCTACTGTTTCTAAGATATTTAAGTTTTTACATTTTATGTCTATGTATATTGTGTAGATAGTAGAGTTTTAATCATAAATTGTAAACCTAGGTCTTTTCATGTGTTTATGGTTGCTTTACATGATAATATTTCACCTGTGCTGTTTATGTAACACTTTAAAAATCAGCAAAAGGGTGATATAAATAAGATTTATTATGAAACAAAAGGCAAAAAACTATTATGTACATAGTTTAGTCCTATTCAGTGTCTACTCGGCGCTTCTTGGCTTGTCTCTTGTATTCATTAAATGGAGCATCTCTTGTCACTGTCCAGCAATAGTCTGCAAGCATTGATGGGCTCCATTTGCCCTGATAGCGTTTCTCCATTGTTGCAATGTCCTGGTGAAATCGCTCGCCGTGCTCATCGCTCACTGCTCCGCAGTTCGGTGGAAAAAAAATCTAGATGAGAGTGCAAAAAATGTATCTTTAGTGACATGTTGCAACCAAGGCTTTTGTATGCCTTGAGGAGGTTTTCCACCAACAACCTGTAGTTGTCTGCCTTGTTGTTTCCGAGAAAATTTATTGCCACTAACTGGAAGGCTTTCCATGCCGTCTTTTCCTTGCCACGTAGTGCATGGTCAAATGCATCATCTCGAAGAAGTTCACGAATCTGAGGACCAACAAAGACACCTTCCTTTATCTTAGCTTCACTTAACCTTGGAAATTTTCCACGGAGGTACTTGAAAGCTGCTTGTGTTTTGTCAATGGCCTTGACAAAGTTCTTCATCAGACCCAGCTTGATGTGTAAGGGTGGTAACAAAATCTTCCTTGATTCAACAAGTGGTGGATGCTGAACACTTTTCCTCCCAGGCTCCAATGACTGTCGGAGTGGCCAATCTTTCTTGATGTAGTGGGAATCTCTTGCACGACTATCCCATTCGCAGAGAAAACAGCAGTACTTTGTGTATCCAGTCTGCAGACCAAGCAAGAGAGCAACAACCTTCAAATTGCCACAAAGCTGCCACTGAGGTTGGTCATAGTTTATGCACCTCAAAAGTTGTTTCATGTTGTCATAGGTTTCCTTCATATGGACTGCATGACCAACTGGAATTCATAATGGCAATGTTTTGCCATCATGCAGTAAAACAGCTTTAAGACTCGTCTTCGATGAATCAATGAACAGTCTCCACTCATCTGGATCGTGAACGATGTTGAGGGCTGCCATCACACCATCCATGTTGTTGCAGGCTACAAGATCACCTTCCATGAAGAAGAATGGGACAAGATCCTTTTGACTGTCACGGAACATGGAAACCCTAACATCACCTGCCAGGAGATTCCACTGCTGTAGTCTGGAGCCCAACAGCTCTGCCTTACTCTTGGGTAGTTCCAAATCCCTGACAAGGTCATTCAGTTCACCTTGTGTTATGAGGTGTGGTTCAGAGGAGGAGGATGGGAGAAAATGTGGGCCCTGTGACATTGATGGTTCAGGACCAGAATTTCATCCTCTTCCTCGTCTGACTCAAATGAGAATGATTCTGGTGCATCAGGTACTGGCAGTCCTTCTCCGTGGGGTACTGGCCGTATAGCTGATGGAATGTTTGGATAATGCACAGTCCACTTTTTCTTCTTTGGCACACCTTTCCCAACTGGAGGCACCATGCAGAAGTAACAATTGCTGGTATGATCTGTTGGCTCTCTCCAAATCATTGGCACTGCAAAAGGCATAGATTTCCTTTTCCTGTTCAACCACTGGCGAAGATTTGTTGCACAAAGTGTTGCAGCATATGTGTGGGGCCCACCTCTTGTCCTGATCTCCAATTTTGCAGCCAAAATAAAGGTGATAGGCTTTCTTAACCATAGTGGTTATACTGCGCTTTTGTGATGCAAAAGTCACTTCACCACAAACATAGCAGAAGTTATCTGCACTCTTCACACAAGTACGAGGCATCTCTGCTCACTTTGGCTAAACAGAAATGTGTCCCTTTGCAAAATCAGCACTGACAAATAAGAGAGCACGACACTGTATGATTTCTAGAGCTGATATAGGGCAATTTGTTCAGCAGAGTGATGTAAGCTTCATTATGATTGCATCATCCATGACTTCTAGGAATAATATGATGCAATTCATATCATGTATGACGCAATACCAGCTTCAGATTGCATCATTCATTGTTTTGCCTAAAAAGCAAGTACTGTCCAAACCCAGTCATAGATTTATTCATAGATCCAGTCAAAGACGTATTTTAGTCATTTCTGGTTTAAATTGAGATCCCTTCCCTTTATAACTCACTTATCCTCCGCCATTCCCAAGTCAAGGGTCGTATATACTGACCCAATAGCATATCTTGAAAACTAGAGCCAATCAACAATTTTAAGCATCATTTTCGTTCTCAGTGACCCAGAATTAGTAAAGTTTGACTACATTTATTTCAGAAGCATTTTGGCTGTAGGGCAGTGTTTTCAGTGTCATAAGTAGTATGCTTGGTATCTTCCCCTATGGACACTATGGACTTGTCAAGCACACGTTAGCAGCAATTAGTTTCCAGTAATCCTGTGATACTTCCAGTTCTGCATATGCATGGATTTTTCCCACTTCAGACACGAGCAAAGTTCAACATTTTGCATTAATTCGCAAACACACTGCTACCAAGCACAACATTAAAAATCCTAATCAAAGACAAGAATTTTTTTTTTTTTTAAATAGGTAGGTTGATCAATGGTCACAATCTCATTATGTAAACCATAATTAGGCATGCAGCATAGTCACCTGAATAGATCTACACTACTCTATTGTGCATACACTTCCTATTTTAGCATAGTCTTAACATCTCATCTTGTTGCATGAAAAAAGTGCCCTTGATTTTACATTTCTGTCTCCAGGAAAATATTTTTAAGAATGTTTAAGTGACTCAGCTGCCTAAAACCGGTTTTTAAAAGTCACTCAGGGATTTAGGAGATTAAGTCTCATTGAAAGTCAAAGAGAGAGACTCTTAAGTCACTTGGTTGTGTTTAAAAAGTGTATTCCAGGTCTCTTATCGTTGGTTGTGTTGAAGTATCCCACAGTTCAACTTCCATGAGGAAATATTCCAGACTGAAGAGATAGGATATTACAAAATGTTGGGGGACAGGTGTTTTTAAATTCCATAAATCTAGAGAGGAATCCAAATTTTGGAGGGTCTAGGTTAGAACTATTTTATACATCATAACCTGTTAAGTCGGGGCCGGTTTTGTTTAATATCTTTATTAATGATCTGGAGGATGGTGTGGACTGAACTCTCAGCAAGTTTGCAGATGACACTAAACTGGGAGGTGTGGTAGATAAACTAGAGGGTAGGGATCGGATACAGAGGGACCTAGACAAATTAGAGGATTGGGCCAAAAAAAACCTGATGAGGTTCAACAAGGACAAGTGCAGAGTCCTGCACTTAGGACAGAAGAATCCCATGCACTGCTACAGACTAGGGACCGAATGGCTAGGTAGGAGTTCTGCAGAAAAGGACCTAGGGGTCACAGTGGATGAGAAGCTGGATATGAGTCAACAGTGTGCTCTTGTTGCCAAAAAGGCTAACGGCATTTTGGGCTGTATAAGTAGGGGCATTGCCAGCAGATCGAGGAATGTGATCGTTCCCCTTTATTCGACATTGGTGAGGCCTCATCTGGAGTACTGTGTCCAGTTTTGGGCCCCACACTACAAGAAGGATGTGGAAAAATTGGAAAGAGTCCAGCGGAGGGCAACAAAAATGATTAGGGGGCTGGAGCACATGACTTATGAGGAGAGGCTGAGGGAACTGGGATTGTTTAGTTTCCAAAAGAGAAGAATGAGGGGGGATTTGAGAGCTGCTTTCAACTACCTGAGGGGGGGGGGTTCCAAAGAGGATGGAGCTCGGCTGTTCTCAGTGGTGGCAGATGACAGAACAAGGAGCAATGGTCTCAAGTTGCAGTGGGGGAGGTCTAGGTTGGATATTAGGAAACACTATTTCACTAGGAGGGTGGTGAAGCACTGGAATGCGTTACCTACGGAGGTGGTGGAGTCTCCTTCCTTGGAGGTTTTTAAGGTCCGGCTTGACAAAGCCCTGGCTGGGATGATTTAGTTGGGAATTGGTCCTGCTTTGAGCAGGGGGTTGGAGTAGATGACCTCCTGAGGTCCCTTCCAACCCTGATATTCTATGATTCTATAAGTCTTTACCATCTGTACACTTGGACTATCTATTTATTTTTAAGCTGGAGAAAATAAAAGATTTTGCTAGTATGGTTAAACAAAATCATTCAAAAGCTATGAAAAGGCTGGATGTATGTTTTAAGTCTAAAATAATCAGATTTTTGCAATGTGTAATCCTTTGGAGCCTATGATGCCTTATCTCTCCGTATACGGGCCAAATTCTCAGACAGCATGCAAAAGATTACTTAAGAAAAAAATTAGTTCTGAATATCACTTGTTTTCTGAAACTTGTATTTCTTAGTGAGTAGAGCAGAGGTGTGTCAAGGAATCTGGGAACCTATTCCCACCTTTGCTACTGATGTGCTGTATGTTACTGGGCAAATCACTTAAAACCTCTGTGCTGACCTTTGACCCATGACTGGAGTTCCAGGTACTACCTCAATAGAAATTATGAATAAAACTAAAAGACAACATGAGTAAGCATTTCAAGGGCAGCTGGTGACCCGGCAATTGGGGGAGCCTAGCTCCCATCCCCTCCCCTTGTGCCCAAGGCCCCGCCCCTCCCCTTCTGCTCCCCCTTTCCCTCTCCCCTTCTGCCCCCCTCTCCTGCAGGAGCCGAGAGCCCCAGCACCAGGCAGCGAGGTCCCAGCCCTGGTACTCCAGGCCAGACACAGCACCCCTGGTGTTCTAAGGGGTGCGACCACAGCTGCAGGGACTCAGGGCAGCTGATGGAGTGGAAGGCAGGCCAGCCAGCCCACCTGGGCAGAACCGCAGGAGGGGGCCTGGCCTGGGGGTTGAGCCACACTAGGCTGTTTGGGGAGGCATAGCCTCCCCCCCGCGCCTACAATATCTGCCGCCCATGAAGCACTTTTCATGTTCTTCATCAGTAAAGCACATCCCATGGACATACCACAATGTTTTCTCTGTAAGGAACTGTCTCTCTTAGAGGAAATAATCTCTATAACTACTTCCAAACTTTGTCTTTCACATGTGTGTGTTTAGGCATTCATTTGGCTCTAATCTGTTCAGTGTACTAGCAGTTCACATTGTCACACGAAAATTTACATCACTGCTTAAATAAAATAAAATAAAATAAAAAACACTTAAGAGGTCTTGCTGCCTGCCTTCATAGAGATTGTTGACCTCAGTGAAAAGAAAAGAATTAAGACTGGGATTTCCAAAGAAGCCTAAGGGAGTTAGGTGCTAAAATCTCATTGAATTCCACTTGGATTTAGGTACCTGGGTCCTGTTGTATTAATTTAGATGAAATACAGGTCAGGTGTCACCATAACCCATTCACTGTCCCACATTCAACAGTTTTAAACAAGGCTTGGTACACAGAGACCTCAGCCTGCTTAGTGAAATGACGAACACCTTGAAAAGTCCTTTTTTAACCCATTACTAAAGAAACAGAAAATAAGGGGGAAAATTCTTATAAAGCATTTGAAATGTTACATATTAAATAAGGCTTCATTTTGACACCATCCCTTGTTCCCTTTCACTGGAGAGAGTTTTTAAAGGGGAAAAATATCCATTGCTTGACAGGCTCTTAGATGGCACCAAAGATAAGTGTATTTTCTGAGGATAGTAGTAGTTAGTTGAAGTGGGCTGGAACTGCTGTTATTAAAGTCCGATCCAGATTCCCTGAGGACAACTCAAGACAATTACACACAAGAGGCAAGAGAAAAGAACAGCAGAGAGAGAAAATGAAGCTTCTGTTTCTGGTGTTGACTCTTTTGCAACCTCACAGCAGAAAAACAAAAAGGTATGGTTTTATTGCCGCTATGAGATCTGGCAAACTTGTACCAGTGCATTGAACTATTTAGGACAGGGGTAGTCTATTTTTTGTCAAGGTCCAAATTTCTTGGTCAAGATATACTCAAGGGGCAGACTCCCACTCAGATCCTTTCCTCTAGTCCTACGAATTGCCCCCCTCCAAGTTCCCTGCCCACCCTGCAGGGCTGGTGCTTCCACTAGGCGACCCTAGGCGGTCGCCTAGGGCAGCAGGATTTGGGGGGCAGCATTTTGCTGTCCTCTGCGGCAATTCGGCAGCAGGGGTTCTTCCACTCCGCATCTTCGGAGCACTTCGGCGGCAGGTCCTTCACTTGCTCCCGGACCCGCTGCTGAAGCGCCCCGAAGACGCGGAGCTGAAGGACCCCCGCCACTGAATGCTCTGAGGAGGAGCGCTGCTGCCTAGGGCGGCAAAAACCCTGTCGCCGCTCCTGCCACCCTGCCCAGAGAGTAGGGTAACCTTATTTCTCTAAACTGAAAATGGGATGCATGGGGCTGGCCTGAGCCACCTTACATGTTCGGTCCCCCTCCCGAAACGTTCCTTCATGATCCCAATCGAGCCAAGTAGCAGAGATGGGGGAAGCGGGGGGAAGAGGAATGGGTATGGGCTGGGATCTCGGCAGCAAGGCAGGGCGCGAGTGCGTGAGACTACTTTTGGGCTCAGAGCCAGGATGAGAAGCTATTGGACTATGATCCAGCTAGTGGTGCAATGCCCCTTAGGGGGCTGGGATAGCAGAGCAGCAGGAAGGATGCTCCGGGTAGCTGGGAAAGACCAAAGAGACTCCAGATAGCAGCCCTGGGGAGATGTGGGGAGGCTGGGATGTGGCAGAAGAGGGTGAGTGGAGGCAGACTGGGGCAGGAGGTGGGGCTGGATAGGGCTCTGTGGACTGGCCCCAAAGGACAGGGGGGTGGGGAGGACATGAGGACATAAAGCCAGGATGGGGGGCTTGGGGACCACTCAGGGGGCAGAGGGCACAAGGCTGGGGGGGGGGGGAAGAGAAGAGACACCTCTGGGAACCACTTGGAGCACAAGCAGCCACCCAGGGATCCTGTGCTGGGGAGTGGACATGACTCCAGCCCCACCTCAGTTTCAGCCTGCATGCAGAGGCCATAGCTGTGGTTAGTGGGTGGGAGCACAAATGAAAGGTTCTGAGGCATCACGTTTGTCTCGCCCCGCACCCCCCAGATTTCTCAGGACACCTCTGGCAGGGATGCCCAGAAGAGGAGGCAGCAGGTAAGGAGGAGAAGCAGTCCCAGTTAGGCAGGGGAGGAGCTCAGCCAGCAGCCAGCTGCTTCCTCTCTCCCCACTGCAAAGAGACACAGAGAGCACTGCCTCCTAGTTTCTGGGCATCCCCATCAGAGGCATCATGAGAAATCTGTGGGCATACCCCACCCACACTCTCCTCCGCTCACGCGGTCCACTTACAAGCATCTGGCGGTCTGTATTTGGCCTGCAGTCTGCTTATTGACTACCCCTAGTTTAGGGCATTGCTTTTAGTTGCCTCTCTGCTCGCACACTTACAGCAGCATTGCCAAATATACAGTGGGGACAACTAGACACTCTTATTAAAGGGAAGGAAAGAGATAGGAAGGAGAAGAAATAAGGTGGGGAAGGAAAAGGACAAAGGGGGAAAAATAAATAAGGGGGGAGGGATAGCTCAGTGGTTTGAGCATTGGCCTGCTAAACCCAGGGTTGTGAGTTCAATCCTTCAGGGGGCCACTTAGGGATCTGAGGCACAATCAGTACTTGGTCCTGCTAGTGAAGGCAGGGGGGTGGACTCAATGACCTCTCAGGGTCCCTTCCAGTTCTATGAGAGAGAGAGAGAGAGAGAGAGAGAGAGAGAGATGGAAATATACCTATGGTGGGGAAGGAAAATCACACCTTCCAGGTGGCATTTAGGTTTGAGGTGGTGGCATCACCTGGTTCCCTCTCTTTAGTTTGGTCTGATCAGGGCACCTTTCTGTATTAGGATGAAGAAGGTCCGGGGTCGCAGAAGATGGTAAACTTCACTGCAGTGACCAATTTCTCCCCCGCCCCCCCCCCCAAAAATCTTTAAGGACCCAAAAAGGGAGTGGTGTTTGGAATAGCACACCCTCTCGTTATTTTGTTCACCAACTAGGTCCAATCTCTTACACACCAATTTTGGTTCAGGGATTTCTGGTTCTACTCCTTTCTTGTTTCCCAAAAATGATCTCTTAACACAGTCCTTGAGTTATATTAATAGGCCTTTTTGTTTGGACTAATTCAGTCCGTCTTTTTTTGCACCTTTTCGCATCGACATTTGTTGTTATAGGTTATAGTGACATCTTATGAACTTGTACTCACTATTTACAGTTGAGCTGACAAATAGGGTAAATTTGTAGGCCCCATTATCACAACAGTCCCTTCAGCTTCTTTTGAAGACCCAGCCTCATTTCTGTTCTCTTGATTGAGGAAAAACAAAAGGGTGTCAGCCTCTAGAAATCTGGTGGAGAATTTAAAATATTTAAGTTTATTTTTGTAGAAAGAAGCAGAACAGATTCTTACAGTTAATAAAAATTGACACCAATTTTTTGCCTCTGGGATAGAGCTAAAAGGAAGAATAGTAGAAAGCTAATGAAAACACGTAGCATGAGTGACCAATTACATTTTGAAAAAAAAAATACGTATTTGAGCTCTTGACCACCATACCTTCCAGATTTTTGAAAAATAACCTTTTACAAACTAGCTCCTTGCTTTCCCTTTGGTGACTGAAACAGCAGGGACAATGAAGAATGGGAGAACTATTGGAATGGCAAATAAATCCCAACTGAACGGATTAAACTCCATGCCCCTCCATCCAACATTTCAACCCAGTGGCCCATATTAACTGTGGGAAAGAGTCGCAGGTCTCACTTCTGAACGTTATCCTGCTAAGAAAAGATGGAGAGGGCTAATTATGTCCCCTGAAAAACTTGCTGTCTATGTGTGGGATGGGAGATTAAGACAATTGCAGGGAACAGGGAAATTTGAGCCTGTTATGATGCCTCAGAAAGGCATTCTGGGTTGTGCTGTCAGACAATTGTAGGGAGGAAGCAGGACTGCTAGACAGATGTGCAGCATCTAAAAATGTATAGCATTTCAGATGCTACACATAAGCATCCAAATTTGTGGACAACACTTAGCACAACTGAACCCCAGAAATTTCTGAGCTTTGCTCCTAGTTACTTGCCAAATTTGCCCATTATAAAGTTTAGGAGTAAAGAAATTAGCCATTTTGTCAGTCACCTTTAAAAAAAAAAAAAAAAAAAGGTGCATTGCTTGTAACTTATATTTCAAATTAGTGGTTTGATGCCACCAATTATACTAACTTCGCCAGGAGTCCAAAGCAGAGATACCAATTAGAATACATTATGAAACAAGTCTAAGTTTGTTCTCCTGCTACAGTCAAAAAAAAATATATCAAAGTACTGCAATCAGACATTTCTAATATGAATATTCATTGGCAACTGTTCGGGACAGATTTATGAATGCTTTCACCTGCTGCTGGAAAGAAAAAGAAAAACATTAACTTGCAAAATAAAGCTATTAACGTAAGCAAAATGAAAAAAAAAGACGACACACAGATGGATGATGGTCCTGGCATTATGCAATCTTGTGAGGAAAAGAATGGTTTCATTTTTCATATTATGAAAACATTTGTTTTATATATGCAGATTGTCCAGGTCTTCGCATTTAACTCACGATCTCCACACAACACTCTAAATAGTATTCCTGGTTTATGTGAAACAATGCACACAACTACCTGATTACCTTGTGGCAGAACCACATGCAAGAATAATTTTTTAAGGACTGACTGCTATAATCTTAAATTGTTTGAACCCAAGAGGAAGTTTCCATTTACAGAACAGCCTTTTGTTGCTTAGGATGAAAGGTTTTGATTATAATACTTTAATAATGAAAAAAAATACTTAACACTTCTAGAGTGACTTTAGTCTGAGAATCTGAAATTGCTTTTAATAAATTAAGTCTCAACCTCCCCATGAAACAATGAAGCACGAGTCCCATTTTATAGATGGGCTAATCAATTATCCTCTATGTACATAGACTCATAGACTCATAGACTTTAAGGTCAGAAGGGACCAATATGGTCATCTAGTCTGACCTCCCGCATGATGCAGGCCACAAAAGCTGACCCACCCACAACAGAATATTCCAGCCTGCGAGCCCTGCCCTATGCTGCGGAGGAAGGCGAAAAACCTCCAGGGCCTCTGCCAATCTACCCTGGAGGAAAATTCCTTCCCGACCCCAAATATGGCGATCAGCAGTACCCCGAGCATACAGGCAAGATTCTACAGCCGGATCCTCATTTTACCCGCGATGGCACGTTAATGCCTAATTGACTAAAATCACGTTATCCCTTCAAACCATTCCCTCCATAAACTTATCAAGCCTAATCTTGAAGTCAGAAAGGTCTTTCGCCTCCGCCTCTACATCACTTCCCCAAATTTAAAAAGCAGGTCAGAAGCAGAGCTACAAATTCTGTGCTTTACATATCAAAGGAATCATGGCCTATTGGTGAAGTACAGTTTTAACTGACACCAAAGAATCACCATGGCCCCAGATTTGCAAAGATTTGGGCAGGTGCTTCACTATCTTCACCAGGAACAGTTCCATTGACTCCAACGGGAGAATTCACAGTGCATACATTGAATTAATATGATTAAGTGTTTGTAAGACTGGAGCCAAAGTTTTCATTTCAATGGTTTATTATAAGATAGGTGAAATGCAAAATATTCTCCAGGTTCTATTAATAGCCTTAGTGCAAAATTAGTCCCTAATCTTGCACGTTCATCCCTTCCATCCAAGTGCCACCCTACTGACATCAATGGGGCTGTGTGCGCGCATGGGGTCAGCTTGCATGGAGTAGCTTGCAGGACTTGGGGCACAGACTGGAAATAGTTTCCAAGAGAGGGTGTATTCTATACATGCCAATACTTCTTGCTTCCAATAAAGCCAGCATTCTCTGGCAAATACTGGAGGTATGTAAAAAATAAATTAACTTTTTTCAAAACATCTGAAAACTGGTGTCTTATTGTGGGCTGAGGACTGACTGGAGATTGTTTGGATTGGAATAAATATTGTTTGTCCTGAACAGGATTTTCAATCTTACTGCCAAATCATTCAGATAGCTCAAAAGGAAAACAACAAACAATTGGATTTAGAGAGTAAGAATGGGGAAATATTAAACTGAGAGTTCTGTCTCATTGGGCTCTCAATGTTTTACTGCACTGCAATATCTGCTGAAAGAGTTTAAAGCCTGCATTGATTTATACACTGCCCATATTCTCCATGAATAACTTCCTGCAGGCACTGTATAAATTGGTTTTTAATAAGGAGTTACAGAAACAAAAGCAGTTGTTTCTCTTGTAATTAGGAATGAAACCATAATATACTATACCAAGATTTAAAGAATCACCTTTATGCACGTGCACCGTATGTGGAGTGGGATACTTACATTTATTCAACAAGTATGAAGTACATCCCGACTACAGTTAAATTCTGACTATTACTCCTTTCTCACAGACTACACTGGCATTTTCTGTAATTTACTGGTTTATGAATTTTTTTGCCATATTCTTTGCTATTCAAATTAAGATTGGTCCCCTTCACTGATTATTCCCTTGTGAAGCCTGTTTTCGATTTTATTGAATTCAGTTTTCCAGTATTCTCCAACCTACTGGGTAATTTAACACATGCTGTCAGTTTTTAGCAACAAAAGCCAGCTTTGCGAACAGGGGCTGCTAACAGGGAGTTTCGCAAGGGAGTTCTCCAGGTGAAGGAGGAGCTAATACAGCATCTGTGGGGTAAGTGACAGTCTGTAGTGTGTGTTTGTTTGTGTTTGGGGGTTACTTGCTGTGTGCTGAGCTTGTGTTTGTTTGTTTGGTTGTTTGAGGGACCGTGTGCTCTGGCTGGCAGTTGGAGGCAGGTTTGAAAGCTCGAAGCCTCTGGTAATTGGCTGAGCCTTAATCAGTGGGCGGGACATTCACTCAGGCCAGGGCTTTATAAAGCCACGCACAAGCGACCAGAGAGCTTTGCGAACAGGGGCTGCTAACAGGGAGTTTCGCAAGGGAGTTTAGAAGGGGAGTGGGAGTCCCTCGCCAGCCATAACCCCATCCCCGTGGCCCCCCCCTAAAACCTATAAACCAAACCACATTCCAAAACTCCCTTCTGTAAACCACCCTTTCACTAACTAGGATACAATGCAGGCAGAAGCCCAGCAGCAGAGTGGGGGCTATCCAGTTTATTGCACCGACTGTTGCATGTATGATTACCTGCCCTGTGGGCGGGTGGCGTATGTGTGCAGTCGGTGCAAGGAGCTCCTGGCCCTCAGAGACCATGTACGGACTTTGGAGGCCAGGGTGGCGGAACTGGAGGAGCTGAGAGAGGCAGAGAGGTATGCTGATGAGGCTTTCCGGGCCACTGTAGAATTGTCCCACCTCCGCTTAGACAGCACCTGTGCTGTTAAGGAGGAAGAAGGGCCCAGGGAAGTAGAACAGTCAATGGGAGCAGAGGGAAACTTTCCCGTAGTTGGGACCCTCCTTCCAGATGGTTCTGGGGTTGCCTCTCACACTGAGGTTGCCTCTCCGGGGGAGGGAACTCCAGTTTCTAGGAAAAGGCAGGTGTTAGTAATGGGAGATTCGATTATTAGAAATGTAGATAGCTGGGTCTGTGATGACCGGGAGAACCGTATGGTGACTTGCCTGCCTGGTGCGAAGGTTGCAGATCTCTCGAGGCATCTAGATAGACTTATGTGTAGTGCTGGGGAGGAGCCGGTGGTCGTGGTACATGTAGGTACCAATGACATAGGGAAGGGTAGGAGAGATGTCCTGGAAGCCAAATTTAGGCTGCTAGGGAAGAGACTGAAATCCAGGACCTCTATGGTGGCATTTTCAGAAATGCTCCCAGTTCCACGCGCAGGGCCAGGTAGGCAGGCAGAGCTTCAGAGTCTCAATGCGTGGATGAGACGATGGTGTAGAGAGGAGGGGTTCATGTTCATTAGGAACTGGGGAAACTTCTGGGATGGGAGGAGCCTATACAGGAGAGATGGGCTCCACCTAAACCAAAGTGGAACCAGACTGCTGGCACTAAACATTAAAAAGGTTGTAGAGCAGTTTTTAAACTAGGAGATGGGGGAAAGCCGACTGCTGCAGAGGAGCATGTGGATCGGACACAGACTTCTCTTAGGGGAGAGTCTGATGATAGAGAATCTCCAGGTTATAGTCAGGAGCAGAGGACTGAAAAGTATAATGTAAGGGCCGGATCAGATGATAAACAGTCACATAAAAAAGAATCTGGCACATCAGAAAAAGGCAGGCTAATAAACAGGGACAAGTTTTTAAAGTGCTTGTACACAAATGCCAGAAGTCTAAATAATAAGATGGGTGAACTAGAGTGCCTTGTGATAAAGGAGGATATAGATATAATAGGCATCACAGAAACCTGGTGGACTGAGAGCAATCAATGGGACACAATCATTCCGGGGTACAAAATATATCGGAAGGACAGAACAGGCCGTGCAGGGGGAGGAGTGGCACTATATGTTAAAGAAAGTGTAGATTCAAATGAAGTAAAAATCTTAAGCGAATCCACAGGTTCCATAGAGTCTCTATGGATAGAAATTTCATGCTCTAGTAAAAATATAACATTAGGGATCTATTATCGACCACCTGACCAGGACAGTAATAGTGATGATGAAATGCTAAGGGAAATTAGAGAGGCTATCAAAATTAAGAACCCAATAATAGTGGGGGATTTCAATTATCCCCATATTGACTGGGAACATTTCACTTCAGGACGAAATGCAGAGATAAAATTTCTCGATACTTTAAATGACTGCTTCATGGAGCAGCTGGTACGGGAACCCACAAGGGGAGAGGCGACTCTAGATTTAATCCTGAGTGGAGCGCAGGAGCTGGTCCAAGAGGTAACTATAGCGGGACCGCTTGGAAATAGTGACCATAATACAATAGCATTCAACATCCCTGTGGTGGGAAGAACACCTCAACTGCCCAACACTGTGGCCCTTAATTTCAAAAGGGGGAACTATACAAAAATGAGGGGGTTAGTTAGACAAAAGTTAAAAGGTACAGTGACTAAAGTGAAATCCCTGCAAGTTGCGTGGGCCCTTTTTAAAGACACCATAATAGAGGCTCAACTTCAATGTATACCCCAAATTAAGAAAAACAGTAAAAGAACTAAAAAAGAGTCACCGTGGCTTAACAACCATGTAAAAGAAGCAGTGAGAGATAAAAAGACTTCCTTTAAAAAGTGGAAGTCAAATCCTAGTGAGGCAAATAGAAAGGAGCACAAACACTGCCAACTTAAGTGCAAGAGTGTAATAAGAAAAGCCAAAGAGGAGTTTGAAGAACGGCTAGCCAAAAACTCCAAAGGTAATAATAAAATGTTTTTTAAGTACATCAGAAGCAGGAAGCCTGCTAAACAACCAGTGGGGCCCCTTGACGATGAAAATACAAAAGGAGCGCTTACAGATGATAAAGTCATTGCGGAGAAACTAAATGGATTCTTTGCTTCAGTCTTCACGGCTGAGGATGTTAGGGAGATTCCCAAACCTGAGCTGGCTTTTGTAGGTGACAAAGCTGAGGAACTATCACAGATTGAAGTATCACTAGAGGAGGTTTTGGAATTAATTGATAAACTCAACATTAACAAGTCACCGGGACCAGATGGCATTCACCCAAGAGTTCTGAAAGAACTCAAATGTGAAGTTGCGGAACTATTAACTAAGGTTTGTAACCTGTCCTTTAAATCGGCTTCGGTACCCAATGACTGGAAGTTAGCTAATGTAACGCCAATATTTAAAAAGGGCTCTAGGGGTGATCCCGGCAATTACAGACCGGTAAGTCTAACGTCGGTACCGGGCAAATTAGTTCAAACAATAGTAAAGAACAAAATTGTCAGACACATAGAAAAACAAACTCTTGAGCAATAGTCAACATGGTTTCTGTAAAGGGAAATCGTGTCTTACTAATCTATTAGAGTTCTTTGAAGGGGTCAACAAACATGTGGACAAGGGGGATCCGGTGGACATAGTGTACTTAGATTTCCAGAAAGCCTTTGACAAGGTCCCTCACCAAAGGCTCTTACGTAAATTAAGCTGTCATGGGATAAAAGGGAAGGTCCTTTCATGGATTGAGAACTGGTTAAAGGACAGGGAACAAAGGGTAGGAATTAATGGTAAATTCTCAGAATGGAGAGGGGTAACTAGTGGTGTTCCCCAAGGGTCAGTCCTAGGACCAATCCTATTCAATTTATTCATAAATGATCTGGAGAAAGGGGTAAACAGTGAGGTGGCAAAGTTTGCAGATGATACTAAACTACTCAAGATAGTTAAGACCAAAGCAGATTGTGAAGAACTTCAAAAAGATCTCACAAAACTAAGTGATTGGGCAGCAAAATGGCAAATGAAATTTAATGTGGATAAATGTAAAGTAATGCACATTGGAAAAAATAACCCCAACTATACATACAACATGATGGGGGCTAATTTAGCTACAACGAGTCAGGAATAAGATCTTGGCGTCATCGTGGATAGTTCTCTAAAGATGTCCACGCAGTGTGCAGAGGCGGTCAAAAAAGCAAACAGGATGTTAGGAATCATTAAAAAGGGGATAGAGAATAAGACTGAGAATATATTATTGCCCTTATATAAATCCATGGTACGCCCACATCTCGAATACTGTGTACAGGTGTGGTCTCCTCACCTCAAAAAAGATATTCTAGCACTAGAAAAGGTTCAGAAAAGAGCAACTAAAATGATTAAGGGTTTAGAGAGGGTCCCATATGAGGAAAGATTAAAGAGGCTAGGACTCTTCAGTTTGGAAAAGAGAAGACTAAGGGGGGACATGATAGAGGTATATAAAATCATGTGTGATGTTGAGAAAGTGGATAAGGAAAAGTTATTTACTTATTCCCATAATACAAGAACTAGGGGTCACCAAATGAAATTAATAGGCAGCAGGTTTAAAACAAATAAAAGGAAGTTCTTCTTCACGCAGCGCAGAGTCAACTTGTGGAACTCCTTACCTGAGGAGGTTGTGAAGGCTAGGACTATAACAATGTTTAAAAGGGGACTGGATAAATTCATGGTGGCTAAGTCCATAAATGGCTATTAGCCAGGATGGGTAAGAATGTTGTCCCTAGCCTCTGTTCGTCAGAGGATGGAGATGGATGGCAGGAGAGAGATCACTTGATCATTGCCTGTTAGGTTCACTCCCTCTGGGGCACCTGGCATTGGCCACTGTCGGTAGACAGATACTGGGCTAGATGGACCTTTGGTCTGACCCAGTACGGCCTTTCTTATGTTCTTATGTAGCAAAAGTGTTCTTAGCCGAAAATACTTACCTTTCCTTCTCTTCTCACATTAGATTAGAGGAAGAAACAGGATGATATTTAGTCTGGCAAGCGTGATCTCAAGTTTTGCCCTTGTGAATTATGCGCCAGAAAGCTAGTGTTGTGTGTTTACATGGCAACTTCTTAATTAAAAGTTTTTTTTGTAATGGCATATGTAGGGAAGATGCCGAAATCTGGGTTCCTTTATTACTGTGTGAATTCATGGGAATAGTTTATTTCATTCATTCCTCAAATTTTATAATCACCCCTCTTTTCTTTACCCTTATTGATAAAAGTTGAATACAAGGGTTGGTACTGCACTGCTGTCATGATTTTGCAATCTCAGTTTCATCTCAGGTATTTCTATAGCCCACATTAATGTAGTATCTGAGACCTCACAAACTTTTTATGCATATATTCTTAAAGCATTTCCCTACTTCACAGGGATGTTATTTCCCCACATTTTACAAATGGGAACTGAGTAGAAATGTGCAGGAAACTGTTTTCCAACCGTGTGAAATTTTCCTCAGTTTTGAAAAATTTTCTGTTCTGCAGCAGGATAACTATTCATGGGAGCAGAGACTTGAACCCCAGGTTCCCAAATGCCAGGGGAGTGCCCCAGCAGCTGGGTGAGAGAGTCAGGCTAGTTCAGACCCACTAAATATTTTTTTACCAAGAGGAATAGCTCCTACTGGGTCCTAGGGGAGAGGCTGATAGATTTCCACAACCAAAAATAGCCAATAGCACAGTAGTTAGGGCACTCCCCTCAGATGTAGGAGACCTGGATTGAAGTCTGTGCTCTGAATCAGGCAAAACAGAGACTTGAAACTAAGCCTCCAATGTTTCCTATATCCCAGATGAATGCTGTAACCACCAAACTTTTAGCGGGTGTGGGTTGGTGTCTCTCTCACTCAATCTCCAGCGAGAATCTCAGCTTGGACCCGAGAAACATTTTAGATGAAAGTTTAATTGAAACCTCCCCTTTTGCAGAAAAAAAAAAAAAGTGGTGAATTGTCTTTTTTCCCCCCCAGTGGAAAACTGTTTAAGCAAAACATTCCCAAGTAGCTCTAGAGCTAAGGAACAGAGATGCTAAGGGGAAAATCTGGCCCCATTAAAGTCAAAATTAAAAATTCCCATTGATTTTGGAATTTTACTCTAATTTATTTGTCCAAGATCATACTGGAAGCCTGTGGTAGAGCAGGGAATTGACGCTTGGTCTCAGGTCCCAGCCTAACTAACGGAGTATTCTTTCATCTAAACAAAATTAAATACATATACAATGATTTAACATTAAAACAGAAGCATTCATTTTCCATATAATATATTTTAGCAATAGGAAAATATACCAGTTTGTCATGACAGTCAATATCATCGGTCATTTAAATGCTTATTCTTTATTGCACTGTTTGTCCATTTGCCATGAGACAGTAATATTTTAAGATTTACATGCTTAAAAATCTAATTCCAAAAATCCCCTTCTAAAATCTTTTCCAAGTGTGCCAAAAACCATGTCAGATTTATAAAAAACTGATTTTTATTTCACGGTCATACAGACACAAACACTGTCACACATAGATACAACTAATGAAATACTGTAATAGAAAAATGATATGCAATGGCACGTTTACCATATGTGCTCATTGTCTAAACAAACTATGCAAAAACAGCTCTCAACTATATGATTTTTTTCAGCCACTTTTTGAAAGAATGGAGAAAATGTGCCAACTCCTACCTTAAGTTTTGTGCCTGCTTGAATCAAGAACTATATTGTTTCATACCACTTCATCTCTCTTTTTATTTGTGAAGGGTGAGAAAAAACAATCCCTAGTTAAAAGGGCCAGACTGGGTCCTGAGCCCTACACCCAAGTAGGGGCATAGGTTGGAATAAGGATCCCCACATACTCCCTTAGCAGTGTTCAGTACAACTAGCACACCAGGACACAAGGGCTACACCAGTAATCCCCACCACACACCAACAAGTAACTGGGTGGGGAGTGGAGTAGCCCATGGCACTGTTTCCTCATCACTCAATCTGATGAGAGACTACCCTACTTTGAATTGCCATGCTCTGTCTGGTACAAGCTCAGGTGTTTCAGATGTGAGGTAGTCAGACATGTGGCAAATGACTACAACCTTGGGACTCAGGAACAGCCATCAGTGCTGCTGTCATGCAGTTGAGGACACTGCATATCTACAGAATGGCTGCTTCTCTCGTACTGGTCTATCAGGAAGATTTTCCCAACTCCATACTGCTGACCCTGAAGCTTTTCAATGGCTAAAATTTGTGTGATGTCTATCTAAGCCCTTTTGACTATAAAAACAAAATAAAACAAAACTTCTACATCTGCTCATCTTCCTGCCTTGCGTTTTGAACCTTTTCTCCTTTTACTACCACTTATGCATTTGCTATCAACCAACCAACCAACAATTGTTTCATCTATGAACTATCACCGAACAGACCTGTTTGGCCACGTATGGGGTGCAGAATGCGTCCCTTCCTCCTAAGTGGTTAGCAAAAAGAGGAGAGAAAATAATTGGAAAAATAGGAAACTACAGATCTTGCCAGGGAAATTCAGCATTTGAAACTACTTTTAAGAACTTTTTTTTAAAATGACTAGATTTGTTGATTATTATCCCTTTAAATTCTTTGCAAATTCATCAAAGATTCTTGAAAATCCTCTATTTTCCTTTACAGTAAAAGGGGACATTTGCTTACTGTAGAGGAGCGGTACCTTGTTTTGGTTAAGTGCATAGCACACACTGCCAATATGGTTGACTTTTCTGATCCCTGTCATTTTCTACAAAAGAGGATTCACACACTATGAAAACTAGTCTACATGATAAATCACACTTCACAACAATTTGCATTTAAGAAAGGATTGTACAAGTGGCAGATCAACACGGCAGGCAGCGGTACTGGAGAAATCTAACTAAACAGGCCACTAGACATGGATAGGGATGTGAATTTACTTTTGTAAAGGAAAATGAATATTGACATTCCCAGTATAAAAGACCATTAAAAGTAAATGAGTTGGTTGTTGTTGCTGGCCCTCTGCACAGGGGTGAATTTTATTTCACTAGTGTCCTTTTTATTTCTGTTGCAGGAAAAAAAGTTAAAAATGAAAAGAGGCCTGAAGCAATAGTTGAAGTACCTCAATGTTTTCTCCCTCCCATGAAATGTAAACCTCTATTTTTGAATTGCATTAGTTCTTAGAAAGAAAACTCATACCTACCGAACATAGAAAATACTGACATTTTAGAGTGAAATTTAACAAGAGCTTTTAAGTAAATCTAGTGCTGTTGTCACTCCAGGCAACTAACATCCTCTATCCACAGGACAGGTGCTGCACGGACAATAGTCCTCATTCTGCTCTGTCACTATGCCTCAAGTCTGACCTGGATGGAACATTCCTAGATGGAAGAGTGATATTTCTGTTTGAACTTGTTTTTGTGCCTCTATCTGGGCATAAACACTGAAGGTTACAGAAGATAATGTCACTTCCAGAAACAAGACCAATGCGCACTATTCTTTTTAGAATCTTACAGTCAGCTAGCAAGACATCACTGCTGAGAAATGCAAGGCTCTCACTCTCCCTCCTTTACCATATAATCCAACTCCAGTTGGAGTCAACCTGAGTCTTTTTCATGAACTTGAATGTATATTGGGCTGTACCTTAAGAAGGAATTACTATTCAATTATTTTTTATTCTAGTTAAGAAACTCTAGACTTAAATTCTTCTGTCTGAGTGGCTGTAACCAATTTTTCTTAAGACAGGAAATTATTAGTAAGTCAATGAACACAAGTTAAGATAACATATCAACTTTTCATCCGTTACTATACCAGAACTATTAAAATGCCAAGACAATCAAATTTATTTTCATAAGGATTCGTGATTTCCAAGAATATCTGCTAACAAACAATATCTTAATGCTTATTTTTCCTCTGACAGTCTTTAATCAATACATTACTATTAAACATTATTTTGGATACTCAACTCCTGTATTTAAATTATGGATTTGTATAGATGATAGGAATAATCATTGTTATTTAATTATTATGTGTTCTTAATTTTATGCATTTCAAATATGACAGAGGGATTGTTTTTATCATTTACTGCACTGTAAGTGTTCAGAGTGTTGGTGTATAATTAGCAATCTTTTCAATGATTGAGTGACAAATAAGATTTATCTGACCATAGTCTGCATAGTATTATTGTTAGACTGATGCCCGGACATTGATGGGTATGGTATAAGAACTTGAACAGAACAGAAACTGCACACAGTTGTGGTCAGAAAAAAGGAACACATTCTGATGAATGCTTCACCAAGGTCCACTTTTGTATTCAAATATTACAGTGATAGTTGGAGAGGGAAAAAATAAAAGTTAGATTTTGCAGCTGTGGCACACTCAGAACAAAATTAGTGATTTTGGGTGGCCAACCTGAAACACATTAAAGAGTCCTGATTTTCAGAGGGTGGGTAATCCGCACTTCCTGAAAATCAGGATCCTTTAAGATGTCTCAGGCTGAGCACCCAAAGCCTGAGGCATTCATGTAAAAATCACCAGTCATTTTTGAAATGTAGGCCTATACTCCTAAAGAAATAGGACAGATTTCTAAAATTCACCTATTTTGAAAGGGGAAACGTAACAGCACTTCATAATAGTACAAACTTTCAGGGAGAAAATAGAGCTGTCTAAAGGATTAAAAAGAAATACGCATTTACAGATCACTATCACATCTTCACAGAGTACCTTTGTTGCTCTGTGTAGAAATCCTTATGTAGACATGGACACTGCTACTACAAAGTAGCAAGTATCTTATTACAGATGTGTGAGAGAGAATCTGTGCTGGTCATATCCACTTCAAATATATTTTTTTTAAATGGCCAGAGAGTGATGGGGACATTTGATATTACCAAGCATAATGTTCCTTGAGTAGCCTTCAAATATGTTCCACACCCTGTTCCTCACCACTCAGACATATAAACTCTTAATTTAATTCCCTGCCTTCTGACCTCTTTTCTTTCTACAAAAGATCAAGAGCTGGCTTCCTTAAATTTAAGTCATACTCCCATACAGTTGAGGTTGACAGAAGGGAGAGAAAAACTCAGCAGGAGTTTATTAGCTTAAGGAAAATATTGCCACTGCTGATGGGTATTTTCTTGCTAATATGTCACATTTCGCCATAGGCTCAGTACAGCTGGATATCTAGGGAGAGAGATGCGGCCTGACTGTTTTGTCACAGATATTACATTGACATGCCTTGACTTTGATACACAGCTAAGCCACCTATTCTAAATTCTCATGCAGAGGGTACAACTATTCTACTCATATCAGTGATTGCATCTGCTAGTTTTTTCCTGTAGCTTTAGAAGAGTTTTTTTTTCCACCTTAGTTAATCCTTTGCTCTTAATACAACATATATTACTATTCTTTAGTTGTATCTAAGACTAAATGTGAAGCATCTTGAGGACATTAAAGGATGTAGATTGGGTTCACAAATTAAAAAAAAGTCAGTTTCTACATATCTGGCAAACCTTCCTGTTTAAAATTCCCTCCCCCCAGCAATATGAGGACACCCACACTTGTTGAAAATTTATGAAAGCTGGTCAAATCATCGTATTCCTGGAAATATCCCTGGTTATATAACTGAAAGAGCAAAATTCTCATTGTGTTTATATAAAGTAATAACCTACCCCAATCCACAAAGTAAACTGAATCTGTGTACAGTACTTAACCTGTGTAAAAGTTTGAAGATTATGAAATTGTATCATGCCAACATATGGGAAAGTGACTAATCTTAATTTTTTTTCTAAACAAACTCAGTGCATGATATAGCTACTCAAAAGTCTGCAGCATGGTTAAAGGAAATTTTTTTAAAAAGCGCATTCATCTAAGCATATTAAATGTATCTTGGATATATATCCAGCTGTAAAAGCTGATAAACAAGTCTTAAAATTCATTTAGATGGGTGTAATTTATTGAAGTACCTATAAACGTTCCTAAAACCCCCCAAACCTCTATGTACCTGCTTTGTTTGTGTAAAGAAGCATATCCTAGCTCATGCATGGAGCACTAACAGAAATAACTGAGTCTGATTGCTATTTCCGAGATAAACGCAGAACTCCAAAAATTCTCCCATTTAAGCAAATCAAAGCCTGTCTATTTTCTCAGGATTTCCTGGGAGAGATTTTGGAGATATGATTGGTCCTTCTGTTTGCTTTTAAGACTACTGGTATGTTTCTTTTCCATTGTCATTTAAATTTTTGTTCTTTTATTAAGAGACTTGTGATTAGTGCATTTTAAAATTAATCAAATATTAATAAAATTATCCATGTTATTTACCACCTTGGCCATTTAAGACTTTTCCCTATCCTGCAGAAAAGCAGCCTTTGAAAAAAAAAAAAAAAAAAAAAAAAAAGAGTTCAATGTTATTCATGGAATTCAATCTGAACTGCAGTAAATCCCTTGCAAGATGGAGCAGCCTTGATGGGCCAGGACTGTCCAAGCAGTACAGTGAGTTACGGACTGTTTATGGGATGGAGGGAAGAGAAATCAAGCAAGAACAGTATATTTGAGTCAGATTATAATAAATGCACAACTGCATGCAAAGACCTCTTGGTCATTAAGGAAATTATGCACACATATAGTCTGGATGGGGTTGCAGGGAATTTATGGCTCCAAGGAAACCTCTCTCTATTAGCACTTTATATATATATACACGCAGTAACTCCTCACTTAAAGTAGTCCCGTTTAACGTTGTTTCATTGTTACATTGCTGATCAATTAGAGAACATGCTCATTTAAAGTTGTGCAATGCTCCCTTATAACGTTGTTGGCAGTCGCCTGCTTTGTCCACTGCTTGCAGGAAGAGCAGCCCGTTGGAGCTAGCTGGTGTGGGCTTGGAACCAGGGTGGACCGGCAGCCCCCCCCCCCCCCATCAGCTCCCCGTTCCCCTAAGTTCCCTGTGCGGCAGCAGCCCAGCAGGCTATCAATTGCCGGTAGTTCAGCTGTCCCTCCCCCAACTGCTGTGTACTGCTCCTGCCCTCTGCCTTGGAGCTGCTACCCGGAGCCTCCTGCTTGCTGTGCAGGGTGTGTGGGGCAAAGATAGGGGCTAATGTCAGGCTTACCCCTTCTCCATATAGAGCAGGGTGGGGACACGACAGGGCTCAGGATGGAGGGAGCTTGCTGGCCGCAGCTGCTGTCTCAACTTCCTGATGTACTTAAAAAGGCAATGTACTTAGAGTGGTGTCAGCGTATTTAAAGGGGCAAATGCGCATCTCTCTCTCTCTCACACACACAGGGTGTGTCTCTGTCTCCCATGCGGTCTCCCCTCCCTCCATTCGTGCTGCCTTGTAGAGTGTGAGGCTACATTAACAACGCGTTAACCCTTGAGGGCTCAGCCGAATGCTAGTTCATCATTTAGCGGTAAGGCATTCCCTGGGAAATATCCCAACCCCTTCCACCCTCTGACTTCACTGCCTCAACCAAGCTTCACAATCATCATTGCTGTGTACAATATTAAATTGTGTGTGTGTGTGTGTGTGTTTTATAGATAGATTAAAAAATATTTAAAAATATATATGGTAAGCGAGAAATTACTATATCTCATATCTTATTTGGTGGGGAGAGTCAAGGACAATAAAAAGAAATGCTTGAGCAGATCAGACATTCCATCCAGTGAAAGGCAGTGTTATACTCCCAAGAGCAGTGGAATGTCAGAGCAATATTACACTCTTCCAGACTCCCAAATTAGTAGAAATGTGCAGGATGCCTAATCTGACACAATGGAGTTGAATAACCCAGTTATAAAAAACACATCTGCTTTACGTTTATGCATTACAACATATGGTCAATTTTAGTCACTTGTGCATGTACACCTTCTGTGCATGTGCAGTTACAAACCGGTCTAAAAAGTCTAAACTTTACTTTTAATTAATTATTTTTGAACACTGCTCATTACTTTTCATTTTCCAGACATATCACACTTTAGACATTTGTTTAAACATCTCCAGGTCAGAAATTTAGAAAATGGTTGCCACAAAATGCAAAACCCATTAACAATCTTTCAGCAAAACGCATCTTTTACTGCCATTGGTAGTCAAACAAAATAATATCCATACTGATAATATCTCATCTGCTAAACAAGTGACTTTTTGTATTATTTCTAGGAAAACAAAGAGTTGCTATACTTACAATAAACCATAACATTCATTTTTGAGAGGTGATATTAAAGCTTACAGTCTCTGTAAATTGAAGCCAGTTGAAGATGAGATAGCATCTACAATCCAGTATTTCTGAGTACCATCAGCATAGAAAGCAACAATGAATATGCTTTTGTTGAAGGAGGAGGGTCTTGTCATTAAAGCACAGGACTGGGAATCCAGAAGTCTAGGTTCTATTCCTGTTTTGCCACAACCTCAGTGTGTCTCTGTTCTCCCATCAGTACAAATAGAGATATACTTCCCTACCTCACAAAGATGTTCTGAGTATAAATTCTTTGGGGTATTTCCTGAGCCAGTGTAAATTGTCATAGCCTCACTGACTTCAATAAAGCTATGACAACTTTTACCAGCTGAGGATCTGCCCAATTATTTGTGAGACTCTTAGATGCTACAACGAGAAATACTATAAGCCCATCTCTAAAATGAAGTTAGAAGGTAAGAAGAGACAGACAGACATACCAATTTAAAATATGAGGACCTTCAAAAGATCAATGATGCACATAAAACTGACATGATCAATGACTAGCTGAAATGACTCAATGTGGATATTGTATCCCTCCAAGAAACATGGCTAGCATCAAGCGAATCTCTCAGATGAAAAAAAGACTACACATTTTTCTGCCGGGAAAAACACGGAAGAAACATGTGAATATGGAGTGGGATTTGCCATCAAGAACTCACTTCTGGGGATGATCGAGCCACCTACAAATGGATCAGAGAATTTTGACACTATGCTTGTTCACATCTGAGGTTCCAGTCAACTTTGTGAGCGTGTATGCTCCAATGTTCTCCTTGTCTTCAGACATCAAGGACCCGTTCTACGACCAGTTGAACACCAACCATCAGCAAGATTCCAAAATATGAATATGCTTTTCTGCTAGGGGACTTCAATGCAAGGGTGGGAGCTGATCATTAAGCATGGACCAACTGTCTTATTAACATGGAACTAGTACAATGACTGAAAAACGTCAGACTGCTATAATTTTGTTCCTATTACGACCTCCATGTTACAAACTCATTCTTCCAGACAAAGGCACAACACAAAGTGTCTTGGAAGCATCCCAGATCTGGCCATTGGCACCAACTGGAGCTTATCACCACAAGGCGTACCAATCTTAACAGAGTCCTCATTACTCGCAGTTATCAAAGTGCTGATAGACCACTCTCTGGTATGCAGTGTCACAGGAGGGTAAGATTTAAACAAAACAACAAAACACACAGATCTAAAGGATGTCCTTGTATTAACATCAGTGCCATAGTGGACCAAGAAGTCACAGCATTACAAGAACATACTACAATAAGCCCTTGACACCAGTGATTGTGCAAGCACCCAGCTGAAGTGGGAGCAACTGAAGAACACAGTCTATGATGCAGATCTGTCAGTCTTTGGGAAGAAGGAAAACAAGACCAACGATTGGTTTGATGCATATTCCAGTGTGTTGACACTAGTGAGACAGGCCAAGTGCACAGCCCAAACAAACTACAAGAGAGACCCAAATGAAAAAAAGCTTACAAGCGTTGAGAGTGGCAAGAAGCAAGGTACAACAAACTTCTCGATGCTGCACCATTTACTATTGGCTGCACTTATGTGAAAGCATCCAAGTAGCAGCTGATGCAGGCAACATCAGAAACATGTATGATGGGATCAAGAAAGCCTTGGGTCCAACTTCAAAGAAGACATCCCCATTGAAAACCAACAATAGGGGAAACAATCAAGAACTGCACCAAACAGATGGATCACTGGGTAGAACACTACTCTGAGCATTACTCTCATGAAAATGCAGCAAAGAGTCCTGTGGCACCTTATAGACTAACAGACGTATTGGAGCATCAGCTTTCATGGGTGAATACCCACTTCGTTGGATGCATGAAAATATTATTAGAGATGAAACCATCAAAAGCCTGCCTGTTATGAACCAACTCAATGTTGAACCAACTATTGAGGAGCTAAACCTTGCCATAGATGGTCTCCTCAATGGAAAGGCTCCCGGAAAAGACTGCATACTGTCCGAGGTCATAAAACATGGAAATCCTATACTATTGCAACATCTTCATGAGTTGCCCTAACCTTAACCTAATTCTCCACCAAGAAATTCAGTCCCAAATTTAATTAATGCATTATTTTTTTAAATGAACATCATCTGCATGTAAGCATGTCCTCTGGAACGGTGGCTGAAGCATGAAAAGGCATATGAATCTTTAGCGCATCTGGCATGTAAATATCTTGCCACACCAGCGCTATGCGAATGCCTGTTCTCACTTTCAGGTGACATTGTAAATAAGTATCTCCCATAAATGTAAACAAATTTGTTTCTCTTAATGGTTGGCTGCACAAGAAGTAGGACTGAGTGGACTTGTTGTCTCTAAAGTTTAACATTGTTGTGTTTTTGAATGCAGTTATGTAACGGTGATAAATGAAAGGGGGGGCCGTAGTTCCCTTTTATGGACACGCAGCCAGCCAGTAGTGATAAAATTCCTTAGTTGCTGTTCTCTAATTGTTCTACCTGTAAAGGGTTAAAAAGTCTCACTGCTATACATAGTTAAAAGGAAGTGAGTGGGCACCTGGCCAAAAGAGCCAATGGGAAGACTAGAACTTTAAAATTGAAACAAGACTCCCCTTTTGTCTGTCTATTGTTGTTCTCCTGAAGAGAGGTGAAGAGGACAGCAGCTATGCTGTAAGATCTTGGGCCAGGTATGGAAAAAAAAAAAAAAACAATATCATACCTAGAAACTACTAATTTAAAACCCCAGATATGTAAGTAGATCAGGAAATGTCTAGGAAGATGCAATTAGGTTTATTCCTTTTATTTTGTGGATTCCGCTGTGCTAACCCCAGGTGCTTTTGTTTTGCTTGTAACCTTTAAGCTGGACCTCAAGAAAGCTATTCTTTGTGCTTAATTCTTGTAGTTGCTCTTTTAAAAATCTAGCAATAGTCTGAGTTCCCAGATGTATTTTCTCTATTTATTAATAAAATTTACCTTTTTTAAGAACAGAATTGGATTTGTGTGTCTTAAGAGGTTTGTGCACATGTTTAATTAGCTGGTGGCACCAGCTGATTTCCCCCCCCCCCTTTCTCAGCTCTTCCCCGGGGGAGGGGGGGTAAAAGGGCTTGAGGGTACCCCACAGGAAGGAATTCCCAAGTACGCCTTCCTGGGCGCTCAAAGAAGTTCTGCACTTGGGTGGTGGCAGCATCTACCAATCCAAGGTCAGCAAAAAACTCTCAAGGTTACAGCTTAATACAAGCCTGGAGTGGCCAGTATTAATTTTTAGAATCCTTGCAGGCCGCCACCTTCTGCACTCGAAGTGCCAGAATGGGGAATTAGCCTTGACAGTAACAAATAAATAAATAAATAAATAAATAAATAAATAAAATCGACATTTGTAAGTTGCACTTTCATGATAAAGAGATCACACTACAGTACTGGTATGAGGTGTATTGAAAAATACTATTTATTTTATCATTTTTATGCAAATATTTGTAATAAAATTAAGTGAGCACTTTGCATTCTGTGTTGTAATTGAAATAGATATATTTGAAAATGTAGAAAAACATTTAATAAATTTCAATTGGTATTCTATTTAACAATGTGATTAAAACTGTGATTAATTGGGATTAATTTTTTAAATTGTGATTAATTTTTTAGTTAATCTCATGAGTTAGCCGTGATTAAACAACAACCCTAATTTTAATATTTGTCACGTCAGCCAGAATGTTAGTCCAGTTTTGGACTACATCATGTATTTTTTGCCCTTTATGGCCTCGTAAGTACTAGAATGTAATAGTTTCTAGTAAGTGGCATAATGGTCTGTAATATCTTTTAATACTATATATTTCATATTGCATTAAAACCTATGCATTACTTGTGTATCCATTTTAACTTCGATACAAATCAAATTATATCTACAACAACCATTACCACCACTTTTCCCTCCCAGAGATCTGATTATACTGATAGAAAGGTATAGCAAAGGGTCACATCCAGAATAACAGAATTGGCTCGGCTATCCACCCTAAAAGGTAAATATTTCATGGATTGTATGGATACTGTAATGTTTATAGAAAGGATGCAGCTAGTCATAGGTCATGCAAACAAGCTCTCTTCAATGCTGCTAATCCTAATGTGTCAGAGTTTTCTCATCCCTAACCACAGCATTAATTTGCAGGAATCAAGAGCTTAGACATTTACAGAAGCAGGATTGTTATCTCCAGTCTAAGCATAATGTAATAAATACTTCCTATATAATTAGGCTCTCTCATGTTGTCTTTTACTGGAAGGATGAGAGCCTCATACTTAATTTCTCAGCGAAGAGCCATGTTAGTGTATCAGGCTAGCCATGGCATACTAAGTATATTAGTTATGGCGTTGTGTTACTTCACACAGGTGGCTGTGTTCCAACACTACTACAGGTCTCTCCATTCAATTTAGGCCATCCTGCTAAACAGAAGGGGAGGATATATTGACTGGGAAGATGTCACACAATTCCTTACACATGCACATTGAGTTCCCAAAGTTTGTCCACTGATCCTGCAACACTTACAGTAATTATCCTTGAAGGCAGTAGGATATTTACATGAGTAATTATGCAAGATTGGGCCCCTAGTAGCAATGAGGAACAATTATCTCTACTAGTTGGATGTGGAAGGAGGGGAGGACAATTAAGACAAAGGCATAGAAGGTTAGATCTAGCCTTGTGCGGCAGTACCTTTCATTTGTCCTGAGAAGCAGTCATGAGTTCCTGAAGCTGCAGTTTGTGGAAGCTGGCAGCAGCAGCGGCAATTACGAATAGATGTTTCTCTTTGCACCATTCATTTAGCACTTTAAAAGGTGGCTTATATGGATAGTCTTTCATTGGAAAAAGAAAAATAGTACAGCTGTAAAGGAATGACATGCCAATTACGTATCCTACAAAATAGTCAGAGGACAAATAAACCAGCACATCTGTCCAATTTTTTGACTTAACACTTTATAGACATGGCTAGTTTCTTAAGTGTAATCACTAGAAACGGCTTGCCAGAGGTGTTGTAATGGCGCTCACGCTAACATGGTAAAACCCCATTAAAGACACATCTGATGACTATATTCCTGTCTAATGTCTCTAAACAAAGCTCACTGTTGCAATGATCATTGTTTTGCTTCTGATATTTACCTGGCAAAGACTTATAGACCTGTTAGTATTTTCCAAATAAATAAGTAGTAAAGGTACCTTTTAAAAGGTGCATCTTGTGGCATAAAAAAAGTGTTCTGCTAAAAGAATTCTCTGGAAGAGAGACATGTTTGTAGATATGTAAATAGTTATTAACTATGCCAGTAGATGGCACTCAAGAATGTGCAGAATTCTGCACAGGTTTTGCAGAACCAATAAGAGGCGGAGTTGTGCACTGCAAATGGTTTCCAGTGTGCAGTTCTTTAAATGAATAGTAGAATTAAAAGGATAGAGAAGGGAAGCCTGAAGTTTCTAACCCCAATAACTGCAAACAAAGTGACATACTTATTGCATGTATTGTGGTTTTCAATCCTTTAAGCCAGAGTTAGAACTTACACCTCTATGACCCCACTACAAATATCAGTGTCTGCGGATCCAAACTAGGTAAGGAAAATGTGACTTAAAGCTACCTTAAGGCAGCAGCTGATGTTTCTCCTGTTATACGAGACATTCTAAGGTGGGGAACATGCAGGGACTGGGGGAAACCAGGGCAGTGTCAATGATCTTGGCTGGCTATATGGCTCCCTAAGAGATGCTATGTGCTGATGAAAGTTACAGCATCCCAAAATCTAGTTGTTAAAACCACCTATTCTCCCCACTCCAAGGTGTGTCAAGCACAGCTCTGACACATCTGAGGATCTGGTCCATCATTCAAAAATACAACAGTTATAGAACAACTGACTGGGGGGGTGGGGGAGGAAGAGGGGCATCACACTCTTGACTAGAGAATCAGAAATCCTCATCATTTAAAAAGAGTTGCAGAGGCTAATACTTCTACCAATATAAATTATAATAAAGAACCAGTGTTTTAGAAAGCTCTGCGATGTACGATGCTGTGCATTTTCAGCGAGTAAATTTAGCCATACAACTCCCACTGAGGTCAATGGGAGTCACATGGACAAGTGTCCATACATCCCACTGAAAATCAACTTCTGCTTGGCTGGCAAGGAGCTATGATTTTGAATTTCAAATGGTAGAAAGAGGAAAGGAAAAAATGCCATTTTCAACTGCAACTATCATGCCAGAATGTCAACTGGAATCTTGCAAATCTAAGGCAGCATTTGTGGACAGATTTGCTTTTAGCATTTATACCCTCCAAGTGGTGTGCCAAAATAATAAGAATCACAGCTTTTTGCAAGAAGGTTAAAATTAATTTTTCTATGGAAATATATATATTTATTACATGATAGGTTACATATTGTAAAGATTATCAGGATATTTCCTTTCAATGTAGAAATAGACAGCAGATTCACTGCTGATTTAATTGCTAGTTGCATGAACAGCTAATTGCTGTACATTCCATACTTCTATTTGTGTTTTGCTTTTGTGTCATTCCTTTTATGTGAAACTCCTCTCTCATTTATAGAGGATGTCAGTGTCCTGTACCGTTCAGCTACAGCTGGAACTCAAATGTCTGACATTTGTTTTCCTGCAACATCTATATGAGCAGTGCTTGCCACTGTAGTTTTATTTGTGCGCACAACAAATATGCTGATAAATTTGAAATCTAAGTATGAATTTTGCACTTACTCAGATTGTTAAAGCTATTTTTCCAGCATGAAAAATGAAGCACTTACGTTGTACAACTGTCTGTTTGAAGTGCATGTGTATAAAGCACACTGTATTATTTTAAAACAAATATATTAATGAAAAGTCATATAGTAATAAATTTAAGAAATACTAAACACACATTAAGATGGTCAGCCATGCAGTTGACTAGACTGGCTTCACATTCATAACACTATCATTTTGAATATAATGGGCAAGCTACATATAGTGAAAACTAAACAGTGTAAGATTGTTAAGCACCATTATAATTGTCTATTTTATTTAAATTTTGTAGTAGGGGAGAAATTATAAAAAAGTCTTTTAAAAGCTAATTTTGTTATTTCACATACAAGTACAGGAGACTGAGCTTGATATCACACAGAAAGCAGCTTTAATAATTTTAAATATCTAATGTATAAGGCATGACAAAAATGGTTTCTTGATACATGATAGCATCTTTCTTCAAGTTCAAGGCAATCTAAAAGAGACAACACTAGACTGGTAATAGAAGCAATACATAAAAATTGCAGTAGTTGCCATTAAAAAGTTAGGATTTAGCCACAGTGGCAAGAGAACAGTCATTTCATCTTTTGGATACAGGGAAATACTGCAGTAACTCAGATCCCACTATGTGCTAACTGTTGGGAGGTGCTGCCCACTGTAGATGCATACACTGAATTCATCCCCTCTGAAAATTATTTGTTGTTGCAATTTAGAAACAGTAATAGGAGCAGAGAGTTAAATCCTGCCCTCTAAGCCCTCAAATCTGAGGTCAAAATTTGAACCATTTACATTTGTATGTTGTTCCTTCAGTTCTACATTAAAATAGATAATCTGAACATCAAGACTCATTCTCCACCTCCTGGCATTTTGTGCAATCATTTACCCCTATAGAAAGTGAGTGAAAAAGAGAGAGATTGTTAAATAACTACCAACTCAGAATTCTCCAGTCACGGTGATGGCAGTTTACATCCACTTTGTGCAAGTACAAAGAGCTACACAAGATGCAAGGCAGTGAAGAGTCAGGCCCCACAGGTTTTTAAACTAATTATACCGTACACTCTGCAACCTTTTCAGTGTTTACAGCAGGGGTCGGCAAAGTTTGGCATGCGGCTCGCCAGGGTAAGCACCCTGGCGGGCCGGGCCAGTTTTATTTACCTGCTGACGCGGCAGGTTCGGCCGATCGCGGCCCCCACTCGCCGCGGTTCGCCGTCCCGGGCCAATGGGGGCGGCGAGAAGCCGCGGCCAGCACATCGCTCACCTGTGCCGCTTCTCTGGCCCGGCCCGCCAGGGTGCTTACCCTGGCGAGCCGCATGCCAAACTTTGCCGACCCCTGGTTTACAGCAAAGAAAGGCAGATTCTGAAGGGAGACTCCAAAGAAAGAGAACCAGGGGAAAAAAAGTCATTTATAAATGATTGAAATTCCAGTAGCAGTCAAAATACTATCCACTTCAATATTTCCTATTTATTAATATTTCCTTTTAATTAATAAAAATACAGAGAAAGAAGCAAAAGATTAAAACCACCACTTGAGTTATTATTTAAGGTTTCAGTGGGAGAAAACAGAAAAAAAGACAAAGAAGTTGTTAAGTAAAGATACACATTGGAAAAAATCAGATTTAGCTATAGCAAGGTAGACAATTGTCTAAAGAGCAAATCAGTTATTGGCTGTATGAACTTCTGGACAGAGCAACATGCACACAGTTCTACTAAACTGCTGACAACCTGCATGTTCAGAGAAAATGGTTATTTCAGAGTGAACTATGAAGCACACAAGTACTTTCACTTAAATCTGAATAGAATTCCAGGTATATTCTTAGTACAATATCATGCCACATATTCAGTGGCATGCAACTTTAGATCAAAGTCATGCTTTCATTTCTAATCAGAAGCATTATTATAACAAGTCATTTCATTTTTCCCCACCAAGTCTCACAGCAAATTTACCAGTCCAGAGAAGTGAAATGTTATCTTAAGAAGTGACTGATAATATGGAAGTATACAATAGAGCAGACTTGAAATTCTCGTCTGTGAAAAATAATTTAAGTGAAGCAAAATTAATTTATTGTAATTTTAGTAGTGGCACCATGAGCATGAATGAAATAAATTATCTTCACTTTATACTGCATTTCAGGTGTCACACAGTTTCTTGAATATCAGAACAGCAAAAGTGGAGGGTGAATTCTAAAATTTTTAAAGGCCAGTTGGGACCATTTTGATCGTATAGGTAGGCCTCCCTCTTAAACATGTCTTAGAATTTCTCACAGAAGGGCACATCACTTACAGTGAAACATTGTTACTGGATTTTAAAAGAAAAAAATCTGTGCCACCCTCCTCAAAGGAGATACTTTTTCTCTTCCACTTAAAATGTAAGTATATATAGGATGAGTTCCTGTGTTGTGGAGCATTGGGAAGGTTCTCCCTTAGATGGGCATGTTGGGTTTCTTCTGCTTTTATTTTTCTTTCTTGCTGGGCCTAAAGTATATTATTTTATATCACAATTGTAGAATATTTTGATTTTGTTATCGTGGAGATTAATGGAAGGAGGAGGCACACATCAGAGCCTTAGGGGGGCTCACGTCAGGGTCCTAGTGGGGCTCTGGGTGATCGCTACTTCCCACCACCCAACACGGATGTAATGAGGTTGAGTAGTGTCCGCAAAAGAGAAACTAAACATTCCTCAAGAAAGGTTTTTAATGACTTATGACTATAAAGGCAACACAGACAGAATGTGCCTAGCGACTTTACGTGTACTGTAACCATCCCCAACACAAATTCATATGCAATACTGATACATTAATTAACTATAGTTTACTAATTTTAACCTACCTATTAACTTATTTAACAACTTATAAACTTTTACTGACTTTTATGATAAACTTGATGGTAACTTATACTGAAGACAGGCACAGCGACTTGTAAAGCTTTTATGATTTATAAACTGCTAACTTCACCAATGCTGTACCCGGTTTCAGCAAGGCACAAAACATATACAGTTTCTATATATTGATTAACTATTGACTACTACTATTTCTAAACAACTTAAACAATTTAAGAATATACTTACACTATAGTATTAATACAGATTTAAGATTAACCAGCTCGAGCATAACCAGACCTTTTTAGTTCAAATCTTACCCTGCATTCGTCCAAAGATACATTACCTTCAGTTGACCATTTCCTGCATTGGCCAGGCACAGATAGTCAGTGAAGTGCAAGTCCCTTTGGTTCAGGGGGTGTAAGTGAGCCTGACAAAGAGTGATTTCTTTTAGGTCAACACACACACACACACACACACCTGCACCTCTGCATCTTATTTATACGGTATTTGCTGGCCGTGTTTCAAAACAGGTCAACCAATCAAGGTGGCCAAATGTTCTAGGGTGGTATTTGCGGTTGTCTTGATCTTATGAACTGTGCACCTGTGCTCAGCTCATCTCTTCTCTATGTGGCTAATTGTGGTCAATTTGCTAGACTCAAAAATGCTTGAGTTAGCTTAAAGAAGTATTTGGTTGCAGAGCATAGTAACCACAAGTCTGTATCTACCTTTACAGGGTTTCCTCTTTAGTCTATAAAGCTTCCTAGATAGATTATGCTTATGCTTGCAGGATTTAACTGTACTCGCTTCTTACAACTTCCGGAAGTTTGAGGCCTAACACTGCTTAGCCTGGCACTACTTGGCACATTAATCACAGTGATCAATAGCTCCACATACATTACTTGTATTTCAGTATGAGCAGATTTCAAACACTGATCTACTACGTCCATGATACCAGCTAACTCTTCATTTACTACTATAAATTGAGAAACTATATTCTTGAAGACATAATAGAATGAAGTTTGACTTGAAATTAAATATTCTTTATCAGTTATTCCAGTGGATTTTCCTGTTTGAGAGTTGATGAAGGAAGTGGGTTGTATTTAACAAGGAGGTGCGTGAACAACTTATACAACAGATAACATATGGCAACTGGAAATTATTATTTTGCCATCTTTTTCTTTTACACTTTTTGGCTTCAGAGAAGGAGTCACTGACAATTCAGTTCTTGATGTAATATAGCTATAGACATCATATATGAAGGATAGAGAGGAGAGAAATGTTTCTCTGTTTAAAAAAAAACTCAAGGCAAACTGGATTCCTAAAGACTGCTACACAGCAAGGGTCCAGCCCCTAGATACCATATAATCTTACCATTATAAAATTTGGCTGACAGTTATCAAAGTTTCCATTTTAAGCCTGCTGAGCAGCCCTTATCTGAGACTTCCATAAATCCATTTTAAACTGTGAGATAAGCCTCCATTTGCAATGCCATTACTTCACCTGCCTCCCAACCACTTTAAGACAGAGGAGTGCTGCATATTCTCCATAGTGCATGAGGAGATATGGATGGTGTGCAATCCCTATTAGTGAATCCTGGCTACTTAATTCCACACATAACACATTGAAAACATGCCCTACAATGTCTGTCATCTGAGGCTGCACCCACATACACTACTGACACATGCCATGTATCCTCATGCTTTGTTTTTCTACCACTGAAATAACATGTCTGACTGCAAGAGAACCTAAGATTTTCTAACCAGTGCACTTTTATAGATCTGAGAAGGCCTAGTGTATCCTTCTATAATGAAAAATGAACTAAAACTTTAGAAATTATATAAGTAGTATAGGCTTGACTTATAAGCTGTATACTGAAGTCTAACTAAAGCCAAAAGCATAGGTTGTTCTTCAAAAAAAAAAAAAAAAAAAAAAAAAAAAAAAAAGAGCTTTCTATATACTGTGTGAAAAAGAAAAATCATTTCCTCCACCACCTCCCATTCACTGCACACATTTTTCTGGATCCTTAAATCCATCTCAGAATAAACCCAAAGGCATTTGGCCAATTTAGTCCTAGAAGATATGCTGAAGTTGAATGGATTCTATCAGATTCCCTTCTGCTCCAAGAAACCAGTTAAGCAAAAAGCATTTCAGGATTCTGAGGCAGAAAACAGTTTAAGGAAGTGGTGATGTGCCAGATTAAATAGGATTGTGTAGATGTTATGATGACCTCATTTTCTGAGCATATAATCCCATCAATGAACATCAATTCTCATAATTACTGAGTCTATATAGGCTGTAACTCAAAAATAATAGTACTCAAAGTTAGTTTCAACTTTAATGAGAGCTATCCTTAAATTAGTAATAGCTTGCTTCAATTGTGTCTGAACTGATTCAAAGCTTTTTCTGAACTATTTTGCTCACTGGGTAACTGAACTTTTTCAGGCTAAGGTCAATGGCAGTTAAGTTCCAATCTTTATGCTGATAGGTCAGGATTTGGCAAGTCACATGATATTTCTCTTTTATGCCTGGACCTCTTGAGCCAATCCTCATATAATCAGAAGAGTCTGCCAAAATCAGCACAAGCTATTTTCAATTGGGTTTACAGATAGAAAATGGATTTCATTCGAGAAATCTGATCCAGTTGGATACATTAAGGGAAAAATAATTTTCTCCAATTTATAGCCCATGTCAATATTTGACACTGGCAAAAAGTGACTTATTACATTTCACTTCTCTAACTAGTTTGGGAATCATCTTATTCTGTATCTGACCTAATGTAAGTTTCTCTGAGTTTTACAAGAGGAAATGTATTTATTTCAGCAGGAATGAGAGTTCTCATGTTGCACCACAGGGTATTTTTCCTGGATAGAGTCCTACACTAAGAGGTAGTAAAAGTCTTTCTGGAATCCCCTCATTTATTGCCTGGGGAAATGATTTATATATGGTAATAGCCTCTTTGCATATTGTAACCTATTACATTAAGATTTAAGTTTAAGTTACCACATATGGATACATGGTTAACAAAAAAGAAAATGTCCATAGCATATGAAGGCCCTTAAACTTGAATTTTAAGAACTTAGAGTCATGGCTATCAGTCTCACACTTGAAATCTGAAGGTACCTGAGAGTTGAAAGTAACAGTAATTTTACGGAATTCCATCTTAAGCTGTTTTATACTGGAATAAAATTATGTCTTATGCATATATAATTAAACTGTTTCATTGACAGTTTTAACAAATCCAGCCCCAGAATCTTGGAAAAGACATTCCTAGGATGAAATCCAAAGCCTACTGAAGTTAAAGGCAAAACTTCCCTTCAGTGGATCCAGGATTCCCCCCCCCCCCCCCAATCATGGAACTAAATCAGTACACAGACTATATTGTTCCAGTTTCCAGCTTTTTATTTTTTTTTTTTGCTGTTTTCTCTAAAGACCCAAGCTATCTGTTTCTAGAATCCTTTCAATGTGTGCAGATGGGAGTGGGGGGGGAGACAACAAAGGAACCTCTTCATAAAACCTTATAGATTATGACAAATTTAATAAGTTACTCAGAACCCATTGACCTCCAGAGAGGTACGAGGCAAGGCCGCCCTCATCATTGATCATATTTCCAATGGCCATGGAACATTTTGCACACAATCAATCAGAAAAGATAGTATTTTGTGAATAAATGCAAGTCTAGAAAACCAAGTTGCGCAATAAGAGGAGATTTTTAAATGAGTATTATGGACCTCTTCATCTCTATGCTTTGTATTAGGAATATAAAGAGAAGTCCCAGGCTTTGGTGTCAATTGTAACAATCTTAAATATTAGTACTTGACCTAAGTGTTCAAATATATTTACAGTGAAAAATACAGAGCTAATTTCTCATCTCGTGTAAATTAGCAAAAAGATCAATGCAGCTGTGCCAGTTTACACCAGTTTACATCTAGTTCTGATTCTGTTGGGAAAAAATACCTGATAACGTATATAGTAGGGCATATTACCCCCCATTTGCAACAATTATAGGATTAGGCACATAGCGTGCCTATGTGGAAAAGACTTGCATATGATATGGACATGATATCACTAACCTGGATGGCTAGAATTATATGGTTAAAAGTGATCATATTCTAATATATTACATTCTTTTTTTAAAACAACACTTGCAATAGAAATGTGTGCTAAGCTTTTAGAAGAATTACAATTACATATAATCCCAACTTCCTCTGGGCAACACTGATCTCAATTCTTATAAAAATGAGGAGGGGGGCGGGGGGAAACCTTCTCTACTTTTTCCTAGCTTGTTTAATTAAAGGGGAGAAAGTGATGATGCAAGTATATTGCACAATATTGATAAGATGCCAATATTTAATTATATACAATTAAAACATTTCAACCCCCTCTGAAAATAGAGGGATTCAATAGACCACTTTCAGATTGACAAGGACATAAACTCTAGAAGCGCTAAAGGCATAATTTCGTGACTATATGCTAAACTTATTAAAATGAATATGGAAGAAAAATGTAATTACACAAATAAATGGGAAGAGCATTTAGGTAAGGAAATTCCCTTGGAGCTTTTAGTCTCTTATTTAGCACAGGGTAGCGGATTCTTCTGTGTTTGCAACAATTTAAAAAATTAAGTTAGTATTTTGATGGTACTCCGTACCCTCTCCTTTAAAGAAAGGCTACAAAGATGTGTTCAGTGAATGTAGGGGAGTGCGGAATGAAAGGTATCAATATTTGATGGGAACATCCTAGAGGACAGGAATGTTTCAGAATTTTAAAGGGGGAAGAGTAAATAAAACCCTACCTTATCCTAGGTTATCATAATTATGTACATTGTTGTCACCAATAAAAAACAAACATTACAATAAGTTAATTTTTCCTTCAACCACACCTGCTCTGCAGCACCATCTACTGAGCGCTGCACATTTGAATCAATATTGTGGAGCTATCACTAACTTTTTTACAGTATTAAGCCATACTCATCAGGAATAGTGTCACACCCATTAGCACCTTCCACAACAGCCATTGCCGCACATGTACATAAGGAAGAGATTTAACACAGACTGGCTATAACCAGTTGTAGTGAAGCAGGGGCCACATCATTTGTTCAGCACTGGCTACCTGCCTACTAGGAATATCTTCCTGCAAACCACACAATTGCTGCCTGAGAACTTAGGTTTTATAAACTTAAAGATAACAGAGCCCAAAGAATAGGGACCATGGATGCCATAACAAAAGAACATAAGAATGGCCATACTGGGTCAGAGGTCAGACCAAAGTATCTTGTCTGCCGACAGTGGCCAATGCCAGGTGCCCCAGAGGGAGTGAACCTAACAGGTAATGATCGAGTGATCTCTCTCCTGCCATCCATCTCCACCCTCTGACAAACAGAGGCTAGGGACACCATTCCTTACCCATCCTGGCTAATAGCCATTAATGGACTTAACCTCCATGAATTTATCTAGTTCTCTTTTAAACCCTGTTATAATCCTAGCCTTCACAACCTCTGCAGGCAAGGAGTTCCACAAGTTGACTGTGCACTGTGTGAAGAACTTCCTTTTATTTATTTCAAACCTACTGCCCATTAATGTCATTTGGTGGCCTCTAGTTCTTATATTATGGGAACAAATAACTAACTTTTCCTTATTCACTTTCTCCACACCACTCATGATTGTATATACCTCTATCATATCCCCCCCTTAGTCTCCTCTTTTCCAAGCTGAAAAGTCCTAGCCTCTTCAATCTCTCCTCATATGGGACCCATTCCAAACCCCTAATCATTTTAGTTGCCCTTCTCTGAACCTTTTCTAATGCCAGTATATCTTTTTTGAGATGAGGAGACTACATCTGTATGCAGTATTCAAGATGTGGGCGTCCCATGAATTTATAGAAGGGCAATAAGATATTCTCCGTCTTATTCTCTATCCCTTTTTGAACGATTCCTAACATCCTTTTTTGACTGCCACTGCATACTGCGTGGATGTCTTCAGAGAACTATCCATGATGACTCCAAGATCTTTCCTGATTAGTTGTAGCTAAATTAGCCCCCCATCATATTGTATGTATAGTTGGGGTTATTTTTTCCCCATGTGCATTACTTTACATTTATCCACATTAAATTTAATTTGCCATTTGGTTGCCCAATCATTTAGTTTTGAGAGATCTTTTTGAAGTTCTACACAGTCTGCTTTGGTCTTAACTATCTTGAGCAGTTTAATATAGTCTGCAAATTTTGCTACCTGTTTACCCCTTTCTCCAGATCATTTATGAATAAGTTGAATAGGATTGGTCCTAGGACTGACCTTTGGGGGAACACCACTAGTTACCCCTCTCCATTCTGAAAATTTACCATTTATTCCTACCCTTTGTTCCCTGTCTTTTAACCAGTTCTCAATCCATGAAAGGACCTTCCCTCTTATCCCATGACAACTTAATTTACGTAAGAGCCTTTGGTGCGGGACCTTGTCAAAGGCTTTCTGGAAATCCAAGCATACTATGTCCACTGGATCCCCTTGTCCACATGTTTGTTGACCCCGTCAAAGAACTCTAATAGATTAGTAAGACATGATTTCCCTTTACAGAAACCATGTTGACTTTTGCCCAACAATTTATGTTCTTCTATGTGTCTGACAATTTTATTCTTTACTATTGTTTCAACTAATTTTCCTGGTACTGACATTAGACTTACTGGTCTATAATTTCCGGGATCACCTCTAGAGCCCTTTTTAATTATTGGTGTTATATTAGCTATCTTCCAGTCATTGGGTACAGAAGTTGATTTAAAAGGACAATTTCACATTTGAGTTTTCAGAACTCTTGGGTGAATGCCATCTGGTCTCGGTGTCTTGTTACTGTTAAGTTTATCAATTAATACCAAAACCTCCTCTATTGACACTTCAATCTGTGACAATTCCTCAGATTTGTCACCCACAAAGGACGGCTCAGGTTTGGGAATCTCCCTAATGACCAGCTAGGGAAGCATGTGTCAAAGTCAGAGAGGCTAGGGAGCAGGTCCAGCCAGTTACAGGGAAGAACTTGAAATGGATGAGGGTGGTGAAATGGTGGCTACTCAAGAAGTTGATTGGAAAGATGAGCATCAGGTGGGATACAGAGGATTGTCCTTCTACTGAAATCCTAGTAGTTAGGAGGAGAAAGACTAACACTGTGTGATGAAGTGAGAATGTTCTTAATGTTTTCTCTGAATACTGTGTGTGTTTCAGTTTCCCCCCTATATATTACTCACATATCTAGGTGTTGAAATAAGGGCTTGTGATCATTGCAGAGACCCCCTCGAGGGCAGCTGGGACTGCCAACTGGCTGCCTGGGCACAGAGAATGACTGACATATTGTATCCTGGCCCTCTCCTCTGCAAGCAGCAAGCCAAAGGTGTTGGAGAACAAAGACCAGGTGACCTCTTTGATGTTGCACTCCATATGTTTTATGAAAATATGTTTATAAGTGTGAATATAATGTAACTAGAATATGCTTTATGCAAAAGGTATCTTGTAAGGTGGTATTACAAAGCTTATAATCTCCTGAGTGTGTTCACCCTATTTGTATAAATGTATCATTCTTGCATTTGAAGCTAGAAATATGAAGTATTACTCTGAAGTACTATTCTAATTATGCAAAGTGTGGGCCATTAATGGTGGCTTAGGATCTTGATGGCTCCCATTAACTAGAAAAATTGGTTGTAAATGGCTCCGTTGACTTGTAAGCCTTCCTGTGTGTCAGGCCGGAAAGAATGGAGGCTTGAAGTCTCACAGGACATGTGACCATGTCACCTAGTATTGCAATCCATCTTAAACCTGGTGCTTTTCCATTTGGAAGGAGGGGTGGAGACCCAGAGAGACAAAAGATTCCCGCCTTGTACCAAAGCTATAAAAGGGGGTGGAACAGAACAAAGGGGGCTGCCATTCATGAGAAGTCCCCTAGTTACCACCTGAGCTGGAACTAACAAGAACTGTACCGGGGAAAGGATTGGGCCCAAACTAGAAAGGAGACTAGTCTATGAAAGAAGCTTATTTGAACATCTCTGAGGGTGTGTGGGGGGGAGCTGATGAAGGGCTGCCAGTTGCTGCTCAGCACCACCATTTTTCCCCCATGGGTGCTCCAGTCCCGGAGCACCCACGGAATCAGCACCTATGGTTTCAGAGCACCGAGACTGAGTTCATGACACACTGTAATGTCTTTGAGTGACGACCTTCCACTTCAATGTTATTTCCCACACCGGTGCACACTCAAAGTACCCAGGCTGCTGAAAATATTGGGAATGGCAGGGGAGAAGCCAGGGAATTGATCTGAGTGTGGCTGTTTGAAGCTAATTTTTTTTCAGTCTCCCCTTAATACAATTGGCTTAAAGTCCTCAATTGAGGTTATACAGCACAGCCAAATTCCCCCCCCCCCCCCCAGTACCACCACAATTGAATTATTTGTTTGGCCAAGGCAAAAGTGGTTGCTATGGTGGTGTGATTGATGTACTGTTTGTAGCATAAATCAGAGCAACAGTGGGGATCATTTAATTTGTGAAAATTAAGAACACCTCCACTAACTACTTTGCACCATTACCAGTGAACACTCCTATTTTCATGTGAGGAATTTGTGGCTGGTTCAGTAATTCAATCTAGATTCCAATACTATGCTTGGCCCCTATCTCTACAAGGGGATAAAACAAAATCGTGGATCCAAATGCCTCCTCGTTTTAAGTATGTTTTAAATCTGGATCCAGATCCATACTTTCAGCAGAGGTCCAACTTTAATTCAGAAAGCTCTGCCTTAGCCCTTACTGTAAGAGTCTTGAAGATGGTGCTATTGCAATAGATCAAGTTACCAGGAAAGAGCCTTCACTACCCCAATACAAAAAAGGGTCAGCTGGATGTCACTTGTTCTGTAACATGAGGGATGAATCCTTCCTCGTTCACTGTTGAACTTCTACTTGAAATGTGCCACTAATTTGGGAGAAAGAGAAAGGAAATAAGATGAAGAAGCAGCTTGTGTTTCAGGCATATGCTGAAGCAACATCTCCCATTACATATAGGAGTCATTAAGAACTGTGGGCGTAAAGAAAGTATTTTCTGTTGATCACCATAAAATTGCCCCCTTTGTGTCAATGAAATGGACTCTGATCTCTGAAGATGTCAGGCTCCAGCTCAAAATAATGTTGGTTTCATTTTAATTTAAGTTTATATATGAACTGGGGAAAGGGAAAAAAAATCATAAAAGTGAAATAATTCCTAGATAGCCAAGAGAAATAATAATGTTTTGATTTTTAATTCATCCTCCTTATTCCTAGCATGCCAATCCACTGCGCTGCTTGCAATGAGAGCTATTCCCTGAAACCATAATCAAACAAAAAAGTCAACTTGATGAGAACAGAACTGGGACTGAAAAACTGCAGATCAGCTCAGATTAAGTAGAATGAAGAAGGCTATACAGACTTGCATAAAACTAGAAATAACCAAAAACAAACAGATTCCTGATGAAGTTATGTTAAACAAAAAGTCTGTGTTAAGAAAGATTCCAAGACACTGCCAGTATAAACAACCACTGAATGAACCCAGGATACCTAGAATGAAAACTCATTAAGTACAAATTTTCAACATGTGGCTCAGAGGAGGAATGCAACTTTGCTTTATAATACTGTACATAGCTGAAAACACTTAGCTAGTGCTAAACTTTGGGATTTTGCATAGCTAGGGTTGGTGTTCAAAGAGCAGTCTTTACAACTATACTGTAATTTTGACCTTAAAGAGTCTGATTATGGAATACTTACTCATATTGGCGAACCCTTACTCATGTGCATAGCTCTATGAACTCCATGAGACTCTGTATAAGGGTAAGTGCTCACATTGGTAAGCAAAGTTCCACATTTGGGTCCTAATTCTCAGTTCTACAGTCACTTTTCCCAAACATCTTCACAATATAAATGCTAAAGAAATTGTCTAATGCAGGGGTTCTCAAACTTCATAGCACTGCATTCCGCTTCTAACAAAAGTTACTACACAACCCCAGGAGGGAGACCAAAGCCTGAGCCATGCCGGCCTGGGTGTACTGGGTGGGGCAAAGCCAAAACCTGCACCCATTGCCCTAGGCAGGGAGACCAAAGCTGAAGCCCAAGGGCTTCAGCCCCAGGTGGCAGACCTGTAACCTGAGCTCTGCTACCCTCGGCTGAAGCCACTGGGCGTTGGCCCCAGGCATTGGGGCTCTGGGGCTTTGGCTTCACCCACAAGACCCAGCAAGTCTAACACCAGCCCTGGTGACCCCATTGAAAAAGGAGTTGCCACCCACTTTGGGGTCCCAACCCACAGTTTGAGAATCACTGGTCTAACTCCATCAAGAAGTGTAAAGCCTAACAGGTACTTTACTTTCCAAGAAAGGAAACTCAAGTTTGAGTGAGATTCAGAGGGGAAGGGACAGGGAGACAGGAAGGACAGCCTTAATATAAATTCTCATTCTGTTTTTTTTCCCCCTGATGTAAAAGATTCAGAAGAAAAATAAGTGCTCCACACAGAATCAGTATTTATCATCCATCTGTAAGGACATTCAGTTTACTTGTGAAGCATTTGTGATCAGCCCATGATAATTATTTCTACTGAGCTTTTTCCCCTTTATGCCAATAAGCTTGCATGCTATTTGCAGTTTAAACAAACAATCTTACTTTAAAATCTCTTTATCGTGCAATTGATTGTCAAACAATTTACTTGGTTTTGTGAAAACATGTATGAAGTTCAGTACAGGGAAAAGTTGCATTCCATTTGCAGACATCAAATAGCACCTCCCTCTTCGCCAAAACAGTATTTTAAAGATGTTGTCCATTAGGGGTCTGATTTTCACATTATCATGTACATGTAACAATTCAGGAGCTTCTTTTTAAACTATTCCATAATTCTCATTTAAACTAAGGTCACTTCTGGGTCTTGTATTATTTGCTTCCCATACCCTGCCTGCACTTTACCTGGACTATGAACAAAGAGGGATTTATACTGTCCAAAAGTGATATAAATGAGTTTGGACTTAAGCAAGTCGGAATTTTTGTGACTTCCCTCACACAACTCAACTGATACAAGAACAAGAGCGCATTCAAAGTAATTAAATGTGGTAAATTCAAAACCGAAAAGAATTTTTTTCATACAACAACATGTCAGACTGTGGAATCAATTGATGCAGGAAATTGTTGAGGCCAAGAATTAACAAAACTCAAAAAAAGGATTGGACATTTAAAGATAATATCCAGAGTTATCATAATTTGTGCCAACAAAAATTTGGAATTCGTGATTCCGCGCTTAAAGCAGTCTCTATTAGAAACACAGGAGGAGATTCTCCCCCCCCGCCCCCCGCCTACTGTGGAGTTCTTAAACCTTCCTCTGACGCATATGGTATTGGCCACTGATGGACCCAGGATATTGTACTAGATAGACCACAGGCTTTGATCCAGTATGGCAACTGTTGCATTAATATATTGTTTGTGCTAATTAAGCTAATCATGGTTTACTATCCAACACAAAGTTCTACAGTTGTCTGCACACTATCTCATGAATCCCTCTGATTAGTTTTGGACTTGTTCCAAAACACTAAATGAGAGGCTACCATACATGACTGAAGTCTAGGATTCCTAAGTTCTCTCCCTGGCTTTACCACTGACTCGTATTTTTGGACTGGAGCTCAGTGAATAGCTACAAACAGTATTTGTGAAGATGTTGGTAAATCTGAATCATCATTAACAAAAAAATCAGACCATGTTTGTACCCTTTTTTTCCTAACTTTTCTGTTAATGTTTGTGTGATCAGTTTCTCTCTCACACAAGGCTGAAGCTTATATTATATGAATATGCATGCTTATGTGCAAACCAGCATATTTGGCCAATGTAAGGTAAGCAGTTCTGGTACATTCAGAAAACAAAAATTATACCATTAAAAAAAAAAAAGGCACTACACTCTCAGTTATTATGAATACCAAATACTTATGGTAGTAACTAGCTTCAAATAGTTAAACTCCTCATTGGGCCATTAGGATCATGAAATCAATTTACCAAAAAAGTAGTAAAAATTATGGACCTAGAATTTCAAGAGTGACTAGCAATTTTGGATAGCTCAATCTTTAAATACCCAGCTTGAGACAACATAAAGGGGCCTGATTTTCAAAAAAAAAAAAGGGTTTAATACCCGTCTCCTTAAAAATGTGGTCTCAAGTTGGGCAGTCACAGACTAAGGCAGTGAAAAACCACTTGTCACTTTTGAAAGTGTTGATCATAATCTATTCATGGACAATCTGAGAAAACATCAGATCAACAAATTGACTGTAGAAAATACTGAATTATTTAAGCCATAATTTTTAAATTTGGAAGCCAAAATCCATATAAAACATTTTCCATATCTCACTTACATTTAGATGCCTACGTTTAGACACTCAAGTTGGAAAATTTTTGGCCTGAACTTCTCTCCTTTTTACAGATTATGTAAAATTGAGGAGGTGATCATAACCTGTTTAGCTCACAAGAGATTTATAAGGCCTGATTAATTTAAAAGGCTGTCTGAGAGAAGGTAAAAGTTTAAGAGAAATACAAACTATTTTACTAAAAATATTTCTCCACCCAATATTATTAAAGAAGAAAATTTATATTATAAATAATGTATCACCTACAGGGCTTCTTCTTGCTTACTTCAGTCTGATATTTCACAAGAGTCTTCCATTTGGATGCAAGCCAGAGTTAGTCTTTTAATTACAGTTATTTTCCTGCCCAGTATCATTTTGATAATGTCAGGGAGAAACAAGGAACTCCACACAGAGTAACACATGTTTTGAAAAATAAAATAAAGAATTATGTTCTTTTGCAGCATCATGAATATTGTGACTCGAGAGAAATCAATAATTAATCTACAGCTAAAGTGGCACACAGTTAAAAGGTCACGTGTACATAAGTGAAAATGTGTGTGTTGGTGAAGAAAGCTTGAAAAGTAAAAGGTTAGATTGTAGATACCATTTTATAAACAGGAACGATAAAACTAAGTTGACTACTAGGAAAGAAATTATACTCCACTGTACTTAACTATGCTCCCCACCCACAAATAAAGTAAGCCCATAAAACCAGGAGGGAGGCATAGATTCTTTACAACGAGATCTGCATAAGTTTGATCTTGAGAGTGGCATGTGAAAAATTACAAAACTAATGTAAAGGAAAACTTTTAAAAATTTGTTTAAAAATTAAACTTCACACTGAACAGAAGAATTATTTTTGTAATGCACAGAATAGGCACAATTCTAGATGAATTCACACCCATAGAAATTCAAGGAGATATTTCACAATGATCCATATGTTCTTTGTGCTAATGTCACTCCACAAGCCGTTTTACAGATTTATGATGATGATTAAAATGTGTTACTAAGATCCAAAAATAGAAGAGGAAGGAAGATAGGTTACTGAACTAAAAACAAAACAAAGGAGGCATATTCTCTACCCCACCCCGCCACTTTAGACTAAGCCTGTTTCATTGTGTTGTATAATTTAAACAAGCAAAAGATGCAATTAATCTGAAAAGCAGGCTTGTTCCATATGGGTAGGACTTTGTTGTGGTCCCTTACAACCTATTTACTTATTGCTGTTACTTCCCAGTTTAATGAACACTTACAATAAGAGGTTAAATCAAAATAAGCAGAAAAATGTTAAAAATAGAAAAAAACAAAGCACTTTCAACAAGGAATGAAACAGAGGTGGTGGTATGGACATTCCAGTGACTGAAAACATCAGGAGGGAAATCAAACTGGTCACAATCCTGATGGGTTCTGTGAATGTATATGCTTCAAAGACAATAGTTCCATTCTTACTATCGGATGAATTCTATCTCATGGATAAGAAAGACTAAGTGTGCATGTTTGCAATTTAGTAATTAATATAGCATTCTGCAAGGTTCAAGGTGATGTGATGCATACCTAATCTTTAAGTAGCTGTTCCAAGTTAAAACATAAATATCGATATATGGACTTTAAGTGCTTTTGTTAATTTCCAATTATAAAGTTCCATTAAATTATTTAGCATATTCAACTACTAACTAATTAGTGTGCTGAAGCGTTTGATATGGCAACAAAGCATGTGGAATATGGAGAAGAGCATACCTTTCCCTTCTAATCATCTAGTGCTTTTTAAATTGAATCTAGAAATGTTTTTGATATATGAAGTGAATCTTCAGCATCACGTAGGGGACGTTAGCTGGCAAATAGCATGAATGGGTTGCCATAAATCATGATAAGTATTTTTACCTTAAATTGGGGGCTTCAGAATATTTTAAAAATCAAATGTATTGAACTATATTTAGTGTGACAATTTTTTTTAGGATGCAAATCTCAGATATTTCTGAGATCTGTCATTGTATTTTAAGTAAGTAGGAATTGAAGCAGTACAGGAACAGTGTAGGTAGGTGGGAACAGAGGTCTTAACAGGAGGGTATTGAGACCTAAAACACATTATTATGGAATTTAGAGGTCAGGGTGACAACAAAACAAAAGCTCTGGTTGGGAAGGATTCTTGAGATGTACATGCCTCCAGCCAGCTCATTATCATTTCCACTGGCTTAGCTGCCCAGAAGCGTCTTCAGGTGGCCAGAGAGTTATCAGGTGTTTAAGAAAAATGGGACAAAGCAATTAATTTGGTAGACCCAACAGGGACACTGTAAATAGGGTCATACTTATTCATCCTGGCTAGTAAATGTCATTGCTTTGATGTGCATGGCTCTTTGGTCACTGCTGTAATACAGTACCATACAATAGCCTACAATTACTGCTCATATCCTAAGAATATTAGAGAGACAGCCCCAGGAGGAAAAGAGGGTGTAATTAAAAACACGATCCAACATGAAAAACCTATAGGCCATTTTATTGTCTTTATAAAGAGAGTTTAAGGAGTAATTTACAAAGCAAATGGAACATCCATCCCACACACTAAAAAAAAAAAAAAAAAAAAAAAAAAAAAAAAACCCACACACACACAAAGTTAGATCCAATTGTCAGTGCAATTAAAAACGAACAAACAAATGTGTGTGTGGGGAGGGGGAGGCAGCATTTAATATAAATTTGGATTTTAAGTACAAATGGTATACAGATTTTTAGTGAATTAAACCAAAGGGCTTTGACAAAATGAACAATGAAGTGAATACAAAGGGCCATGAGAAGAGGGCTTAGGGAGAGTGGCAGTGGCATTCTAGCTATCCCTTGCTCTGAGCACTTAAGTGCATCCAGGGTACATCCCCCTAAATCCCACTGAGAATTTGGGAAGTGCTTTAAAACAGACAAGACAAAGTGTACTGAGTGCCCTCAGTTGCCACCAATATCAAGGGAAGGAGAGAGGATGGTGGGAGCTTACAGACCTTAAATCTCATGGATAAGCACTGTATTGTCTTGCACAAACACAATGTTCTGAAAGCAGTGATGCCAAAGCTGCTGAAAAAGTAAAGCTTAGATTTTCATGTAATCCACTGGTCAGTGGGTGTTGTGTCTCCCTATGAGCCTCATCTATAAAGGATGTGATCCTCCAACACCTCTGTTGAGAGCCTGGCTTTTTGGTTCAAGATGTTGACACCCATGGTTTTAGCTCTGGATGTCCCTAGTTCAGTCCCTCTGTGTCTGCCTAGATGGTAGCCATCACATTTGCAAGACTGAAACCCAGAACACTGAGATGAAAGTGAGTCAGATGTACTATGATTGAGAGTTAGCATCTACCATTTGGTAGCACTGGCCTCAAGTAAGTTTGAACATGCAAGCTCTTGAACATGCCAGCTCCTGACAATATATCTAGAGAGGCTCTTGAATTGGTTCCAGACATTCCATTTACAGCAACCTCCAGTAGTATTATGTCAGGCATATAACAGCATAGAGTTGCAAGAAATAAATGCCCTATCATATTTAAAGATTATTCAAAAAGATCAACAAATTGAATACACCCCCTGCTGCCTAAGGCTTGCCATTCTGTTGCATGAGTATCTAAGGCCTGGTCTACACTAACCCCCCAATTCGAACTAAGGTACGCAACTTCAGCTACGTGAATAACGTAGCTGAAGTCGACGTACCTTAGTTCGAACTTACTGCGGTCCAGACGCGGCAGGCAGGCTCCCCCGTCGACTCCGCGTACTCCTTGCGCAGAGCAGGATTACCGGAGTCGACGGTGAGCACTTCTGGGTTCGATTTATCGCGTCCAGACAAGACGCGATAAATCGAACCCAGAAGTTCGATTGCCTGCCGCCGAACCAGCGCGTAAGTATAGACAAGCCCTAAGATGTGCTCATGGAAGCTTCATCAGGGCCAACGGGAAAGGCCACTTTACAAAGTGGTTGCAGAGATGCACCAGTTGCCTTCATTCTGGTTATGTACCCCTTGGTAACCATTGCCACATGGACACACAGGAAATGGCCAATGATTCTGTAATTGCAGAGCCACTGATCCTTCCTCAGTACATGTAACTTCCTCTTCATAATTGGATGTACAGAGCCCATATGAGCTCTATGATCCATGACATTCAGAGTGTAAAGACTCCTTTGCAAGCTTCATGTATCCTCCCTTGCTCCAAACAAAGCAAAATTACATTGATTCTACTGTTGTCAGGGCCCTTTGACCCAAAGAAGTAGAGGCAGGACTTGCCCCTAACTCAGATATATGAATACTATTCTGTATAATTCTACCTCTCTCTCTCTCTCTCTCTCTGAATAAGTTAAATGAAGAGGCAGAAGTAAACTTTTTTTAAAAAAGTTAGATATTTATAAAGGTACTTACAATATTTATTTTGCATAGATAAACTGAAAAAACTGAATTCCAGACATTTAATTATATTACATCTACAGCTCAGAACTGCTTCTGAACTTTACTTTCTTTCCACAATAAACTATTGCTAACGCATGGCTTCAGATCAAAGCTACCAACATACTGCCATACAATGATCATTGTTATTTGGAGATTTACTCTGTTACAGAAGTTTTGATACTTAGAACTCATTTAAATTAATGTATGTTTGTAAACTTCTGAAGACTTAGCTTTTTTTGGCTAAATCCCAAATCAGTATACAATTTTAAAGTTCTGACACAAAAGGACCTCCTCATAAATATCCATTGCAGCAATCAGCATAGTATTTTCATACAACTTATTGAGAAGAGCCAATATACTTCATGTTTATTGCACAAAAAATCCTATTATCTCATAATTTTCAGCCCTTTATAGGACAATTAGACAAGTCCAAGAGATGAGAGAGAAGGAGAAGCCATATATACAAACTAGGGCCCTAAACCTGCAAAGCGTACACGTGCTAACTTTACTTGACTTCAGGGGGATCACATGAACAATTCTTTGCAAGATTAGGGGCCTTGGAATGGTAACTGAAGAGAGCCCTTAAGTGAAAAGTACCAAGGTACTATATCTGAAGATATTTTGGGTAAATAGGACACCAATGAATCTAAGAGTTAATTTCTGATGTTTGTTAACAAAAGTATATTGAAAAAGTAGACTCAGACCAGTATGCTATCTCGGCAATACATCGTTTGCAATGCAGTTCAAGTTAGCACTGTCAAATAAATTGCACTCAAGCTAACCTAGCTTTAGTGAGAGTGACCACACTTCGGAACAAGACTCCGTTACACACAGTGATTGGATTAGCTATGGATGAGTTGTAACTTGAGTTGGTGTTGCATCCCCATTGCTTTACTAGCTCGTGTTTCAGCCCACACCTATAGTGACGGGCCATCAGAGGCTATGGCTACACTAGAGAGAGTGTACAGTGGTGCCACTGTAAGTTCTCTAATGGAGGTGCTCTAAGCTGACAGGAGAGAGCTCTCCCATCGGCTTAATTACTCCAGGCCCCCGCTGAGAAGCGGTAGCTATGTCGGCAAGAGACGCTTTCCCACTGACATAAGCACCCGTGTGGACAGCACTAAGTCGGCATTAATTATGTCACTCAGGAGGGTGGCTAATTCAAACCCGAGTGACATAACTTGAGTCAGCTTGAACTGTAGCGTAGCCACAGCCTAAGCTTAAGTTTAAAGCACCGCTTAACTTGAATTTGAAATTTTTGCATGTGGATGGGAAGAGAGTTAGTTATAACTCAAGCTAACTGTGCTGTGAAGACAGGGTGTGCGCGCGCGTGCACGTGCGCATGCTCTCTAAACCATGTTTCTGCAATTACAGACATTTTTAACTTTGAGTGTACATGTGTTTCTACTTAAGTTGTAGGTTTCAGAGTAGCAGCCGTGTTAGTCTGTATCCGCAAAAAGTCTCTAAGGCGCCACAAGTACTCCTGTTCTAACAAATTTATTTGAGCATAAGCTTTCATGGGCTACAGCCCACTTCTTCAGATGCATAGAATGGAACATATAGTGAGGAGATATATATACATACACAACATGAAAAGGTGGAAGTAGCCATATCAATTCTAAGAGGCTAATTTAATTGAGATGAACAATTATCAGCAGGAGAAAAAAAACTTTTGTAGTGATAATGAAGATGGCCCATTTCAGACAGTTGACAAGAGGTGTGAGGATACTTAACATGGGGAAATATTACACAGATTGAATCTATTTCCCCATGTTAAGTATCCTCACACCTCTTGTCAACTGTCTGAAATGGGCCATCTTCATTATCACTACAAAAGTTTTTTTCTCCTGCTGATAATTGCTCATCTCAATTAAATTAGCCTCTTAGAGTTGATATGGCTACATCCACCTTTTCATGTTCTCTATGTATATATATCTCCTCACTATATGTTCCATTCTATGCATCTGAAGAAGTGGGCTGTAGCCCACAAAAGCTTATGCTCAAATAAATTTGTTAGTCTCTAAGGTGCCACAAGTACTCCTGTTCTTTTTACTTAAGTTGTAGGACTTTTTAGTTTTATTATTACTGCTACTAATACCAGATATCAAACTAAAATAGTAATTTAGCATTTGAAGAATAATCAATCTTTGGCTGAAATGCTAGTCTAAACAAATGAGTCTTTTCTATCTTAACCATTTCTAATGAACTTCACACTGTAGTTTCCTATGTTCCCCATTCAGCAATGTGCTTAAATACATGCCTATCTTTTAGCATGTGAGTAGTGCCATTGAAGTAAAAAAGGACATGCTTAACACTAGGCATATATTTAAGTACCTTGCTGAACTGAGGCGTAGGCACACAACACAAATGAAGAATCACATTTTCTTCCCATGGTGGCAAAAACTATCTATCCCTACCTTGATCTCAGCTATTCCACATAGGCCTGCATGGAAAGGTGGATCTTGGATAGACTCTTAAAAGTTACAAGATTCAATTCATTTTGACAGGTTTCCGAGTAGCAGCCGTGTCAGTCTGTATCCGCAAAAAGAACAAGAGTACTTGTGGCACCTTAGAGATTAACAAATTTATTTGAGTGTAACCTTTTGTGGGCTACAGCCCACTTCATCCGATGCATAGAAGTGAACATATAGTAAGGAGATATATATATATATACACACACATACAGAACATGAAAAGGTGGATGTAGCCACATATATATAAAAAGAGGTTGTGTACTGTAGATGGATGCAACCCATTCATTATGGATATAAAATCCTCCATGAAAAGTCACTAGTCTAAAAGATGTCCCTGAATGTGGTATTTTTCCACTTAACTTAGCCCTCTAACTTAAAAAACAAAACAAAAAGGTACTGTAAAAAAATAAAACCATGACCCATTTTCATTATCTTTGAAAACAGCTCCATTATTAAACTGAATTAAGGACTTGACACAGTAACCTTTCTTCACATAAAGAAGTCATGGCTATGTGACTAGTCCCAAAGTCACTAGTTCTACTAGGTAAATAATGACAATTTAGTGAGCAAGAGTTGCAGGATCAGGCCCTTTTCTGGAAATAGATCTTCCAAAGAAAAAGAGGTTGGGGTTAAGGCTGGTCCTAGCCTTTCAGACTCTACAGCTTGTATAAACGAACACTTAGTTCATGGCAAGCTGGGTATGAATGTACAAGGCACTCACCATCTGCACACTGTCCATATAGAGCCTGCTCACGTACACTACAAGTTCTGCAGTTCACTTTCAAAGCAGGGTAGATCAAACGTGAATAGATGAAAAGTACACTATGGAACTTTTAGTGCATGCCAGCAGGGTCCACAGAGACAGTTAATGCATGGCAGATTAGGGCAGGAGATTCACACCCTGGCTTGCCATAAACTAAGTGTTTGTGTAGACAAGTCTTACCTTTATTCTATTTTTGATGCCATGCATGTACAGATTTGAGATCAGAACCAATCTCTTAGGGCCTGTCTGCATGGAGACTTAGCGAGCAGGAGGCCAGAGTGTGAATGTATAGCACACTAACCTGCCACTCACTAAATGGCCATGTGGACCTTACTGCTGTGCACTAAAATGTTCCATAGAGTGCTTTGATGTACTACAGTATAAAACTGTAGTTCAACACAGTGAGCCCTGAAACGGCTACTTCAGATGCTGAAACATACTGAAGAAAAAACAGAAACAACCCTGAAGTCACTGATTTCATGTGCCCAAAGGGTTTAAGTTTAACTTTTTTTTTTTTGTGCTTCTTAGAGCTCATAATGGCTGCTTCTTTTTCCTCCAATAATTCATCAGAATATTGACAAAAGAACAGGAACGCATGGCAGAAGCACTTGGAAAGAGTAGAAGAAATAATTTATCTTAAATAGTTTGAGGAACACACATTTCTGAAAGAGAGCACATATGCATGTGATTATTTATAGTCGTACAAGTTATATTCAGAAGGAGCCAGATGGTTCTAACACCACATATGCTACCTTCAAGAGAGAACTTCTGAAGAAAACTTGGGACACTCACTCCTACAACAGAGCTGGCAGTGACTTGGAGGTTCTTAGCACTACATTCAGCTTTGAAATCCGTAACAGTTGCACTCGCTTACACAAGAGTTCCATTTGGCTTAGAGCCAAAGAAATAGACTAAAGGAAATAGTTTGCAAGGACCACCCCACAGCGTCTTTAGCTGGGTTCAGCATTCATAGCTGAAAAGTGGAACAAGTGAAAAAAACCCACCAAAAAAGCCCTACACATGCCAGTATGAAAAAGTAGCTTTTTAAAGTTAAGGAACTTCTAGCCAATGCATATTTTAATTTTAAATATTTTAACAAAATGCCTGTGTTAAATTTGCTTTTCAATTAATGAAAAATGCATGAAAATGGGTCAGAAAAGTTCAGGGGTTTTTTTTTAAATCAATTCAAGGATCAACACTACTCAATTATTGATTGATCGGATTCTGGTTTACCAGATGTTAATACAAGAGTTAAGAAGGATGAAACAACCTTGTTTTACAAGGCACCAACTAGACACTAAAAACAAACAATGTATTTAGAAGTAGGGTGACCAGACAGTAAGTGTGAAAAATTAGGGCAGGGGGTGGGGGTTAAATAAGACCTATATAAGAAGAAGACCCCAAAATCAGGACTGTCCCTATAAAATCGGGACATCTGGTCACCCTACTTAGAAGTCATTCTTGTAAGATGTGTCAACACTTGCTTTAATACGAGATAAATTGCTAGAATTTCCCATACTGCCAGGGTCTAACTTCCACCTGGACAGCCACTAGAAATAGGGAGAGACGACATCTATTTAGCACCTTATCCAGAAGGCAACAGGGTAGATTTACTCCCACAGGCACAAGGACTGCAATTTGTACTTCACTGTCTGGATCTAGATTGCCTTGTTATACAATGTTGAATCTGCCTTTCCTGCCACTGGGAATGCACCCCATCCCCACCACATTGCCCAGTTCCACCAACTTTGTGGGCTGCACTGTGTGATCAGCTATAACCCTCCCGGTGAAGCACAGATATCGGGAAGTGTGCACCAGTGAGCCAGATTGACTTTCTGCTGCTGGAGGCTCTAAGCCTGTGTTCTGCTACAACGCACAATAGAACCTTGCTGTTCTATTCACTAATACATGACAAACTTGCAGATTTCCATCTGAATTTTAAACTCCCAGGTGCATAATTATTTGGATCTCTAATTTTTTTAAATGCAAACCTGCCAGAAATAAGTGATTAAAATGTAAGCATCAGAAGACTTCACACTGTCCAGCTGTCACTTAAACTAGCCAATTTTACCTTAAATAAAATTATTGCAATATCAGCCTATTTCTCTTTACTTCCCTATACTAGAAGGAATAACCTGAATTCTGCAAACACTAAGATAAATACAGAATCAATCAATCAATACAATTCTTTACTGAAATTGGATAATTTTCTAAGTAGTAATCATTGTGAAGACCAGTATATTTCTTTAGCACTACTAATTTTTAGGGCTGTCGATTAATCGTAATTAAGGCACACGATTAATTTAAAAAATTGATTTAAAAAAAACCCCAATCGATTAATTGTACTGTTAAACAATAGAATACCAATTGAAATGTATTAAATATTTTGGGATGATTTTCTACATTTTAATACATCTTGTATTCTGTTGTAACTGAAATAAAAGTGTGTATTATTTTTTATTACAAATATTTGCACTGTAAAAATGATAAACAAAAGAAACAGTATTTCTCAATTCACCTCAGACAAGTACTGTAATACAATCTCTGTTGTGAAAGTGCAACTTACAAATGTAGATTTATTTGTGTTACATAACTACGCTCCAAAACAAAACCATGTAAGCCTTCAGAGCCTATAAATCCACTAAGTCCTATTTCTTGTTCAGCCAATCCTTAAGACAAACAAGTTTGTTTACATCTGCAGGAGATAATGCTGCCTGCTTCTTGTTTACAACGTCATCAGAAAGTGAGAACAGGCATTTGCATGGCACTTTTGTAGCTGGCATTGCAAGGTATTTAAGTGCCAGATATGCTAAACATTCGTATGTCTCTTGGGCCACCATTCCAGAGGACATGCTTCCATACTGATGACACTCGCTGAAAAAAGTGTTAATTAAATTTGTGACTGAACTCCTTGGGGGGAAATTTAATGTCCCCTGCTCTGTTTTACCTGCATTCTGCCATATATTTCATGTTATAGCAGTCTCGGATAATCACCCAGCACGTTGTTCATTTTAAGAACACTTGCACTGCAGATTTGACAAAACGTAAAGTAGGTACCAATGTGAGATTTCTAAAGATAATTAGAACACTTGACCCAAAGTTGAAGAATTTGAAGTACCTTCCAAAATCTGAGAGTGATGAGGTGTGGAGCATGCTTTCAGAAGTCTTAAAAGAGCAACACTCCAAGTGCGGAAACTGCAGACCCCGAACCATCAAAACAGGAACAAATAAACCAAACCAAACTCAACAAAAACAAACAACTTTTTGCTGGTGGCATCGGACTCAGACCATGAAAATGAACATGCATCGGTCTGCACTGCTTTGGATTGTTATCAAGCAAAACCTGTCATCAGCATGGATGCATGTCCTCTGGCATGGTGGTTGAAGCATGAAGAGACATATGAATCTTTAGCACATCTGGCATGTATGTCTATACCGCAATTAGACATCCAGGGCTGGCCCAGGCCAGCTGACTTGGGCTCCCTGGGCTTGGGTTAAGGGGCTGTTTAATTGCAGTGCAGACATTCAGGCTCGGCCTGCAGCCGGAGCTCTGGGACTCTCCAACCTCACAGGGTCCTAGAGCCCAAGCTCCCACCCAAGCCTGAACATCTGCACCATAATTAAAAAGCCCCTTAGCCCAAGCCTTGCAAGCCTGAGTTAACTGGCACGGACCACTGTGGACTTTTAATTTCAGTGTAGACATAGAAGAAATCCATCAATTTTAGGGTCTCATTATATTAGTTCCTGGGCCTGGATTAGAAAGCAGGGTCTTACTGGCTGCCATTTTGAACACTCACCATTAATACCAACAGCCCAATTATGGCATTCTTCAATTCTTTCAAAGAAAGCAAGAATTAACCTTTATCGAACACTTTATGATCTGACAACATTTCACTAAAACATTTCTTTTAACAAAACAGAAAACTCAATGCAAAGTGCAATTCTCCCTAGAAAGCCTTATGTTCAACAAAATTCACCAATGAAAGCAAAGTTACGGCAAAAACTGTTTTAAAATACTAGGAACATAATCACAACTTGATGCAAACTACTTTCCATTCATCTCCTATTAGTATTAATGAGAATTGTTCAGATTTGATCTACACATTCCTCATGTTTTGCTATTTAGGTAAGTAATAAAGACTATTAAGCCAAAATAAATACTACTACTTACAACTATTCTGCTAAAATGCAGCATGTCCATTTCTAAAGGCACAGAAATACAATAGATCTTTGTTCTCCTTACAATTTAAATATAGCTTAACTACTTGTTTAGTTAAATTAAACTTCCAGATGTAATACCTCCTGCTGTTTACTGAGGAAACAGCATCAGTGTATGTATGTATGTGGATAGCTGATTCTTTTTGTTCTCTATGATGTTTTGGCATGTCCTGGGTTAACCCCTAAATATGCAAGTTTTACCTTGTGAAAGAAAATGTGTTGCGCAGAATGTTTAAAAGGCACTGTAGCTTTAAAGGTGGCTTTTGCACTTAGGGGAAAAGTTATTTTCTGGGGAAAAGTAAAAGAATGAAAGGATGAATTATAAATATTCACCCCAACAACATCAGACATTTTAGCAATATGTTTCAAGACAAGGTACCTGACCTGCTGATCTTACACTGTCTGGCCTGGATCCTACATTGTGATCCATTCATGTGGACTGCTGCACCCACATGGATCTGCAATTGAGTCAACAGGACTCCACGCAGGCCCAGCAGAGCACTCACACAAATCAATGCAGAATCGCCCCCACCAAACAAACAAACAAACCCCCCCCCACATAAACATACACACTTCATATGATGCAGCCAAGATAGTTGCCAAGTTATTTTCTTTGTAAGTTACATATTTTGCTTATTCAACTAAATGGCTTATTCAACTAAGTGAAGGCAGAGAATCTGCTGTTTATCTTGGATCTCAGCCTTTCAGTTTAGAGTCTAATGCAGGTGTAGCCACAAGACTTATTTATTTAAGCTATATGTGGGAGGAATCGTTTTAATTTTGACCTCAGGTCCATGGCCCATTTGGGAAACAGTTACTAAGTGGCAATTTCGTTTTGTGTATTGAAAAAAGAAAAGTGACATTAGTAAGGGGGAGGGGAGTATGAAAACAAAACAAAAATTGAAGGTGTCTTTAAGAAAGTCAGTTTAAATAATCTGAAACCAAACACACTAAAATGACTTGGCTATAATTGTTTGGCTATTGCATGGCACCATTACAGAGCAGAGTTAACATTGCTTGGATACTTTAAATGTGTATTTGCATTCCTTGGCTTTTTTTTTTCCCCCCTTTTCTTTTCAATGTAACCACAACTCTGAATTTTCTGTAATTGTTAGCTTTTGTATAAAATTTTGTACAAAATTTGTGTGTGTGTGTATATATAATATATATATAATATATATACACACACACACACACACACACACACACACACACACACACACCATCAGCAGAAGGGAACCAAAACCTTTTTTGGCTACAAAGAAACAAATGCTCACATCTGTATTCCCACTAAATGAAAGCAAACATTTTCAGGGCAGTGGTAATACAGTGAGCCTTCAAAAGAGAAAAGTAAAGGAAGCATATACCTTGTCTGAGAAACAAAGAAACTGAATTCTTTTTGTAGCCTCAGTCACTAAGGGGATAAATTAATTTATATCATTTAAATGGTAAATAATGGGATAGATTTTTATATGGGCCATTACCTATACAGATAATGATTATAAAAAGAGACATATGAAGCCTGTGGTAGTATTTACCTTTTGAGATATTGACTTTCTTTGCACTTCCTAATACAAAATGGGAAGACAGTGGTTTTTGGACCGGCTTAATGACTGTAAACAGCAAGTCTTCTGACCAGTGTAATTTTCAGTTCCTAGTATATATCAGTCAATAAAGGCAATGACAGTCAACTCACTAATTCCTTTATTCTTGTGCTAGATGAACATACTACAAGTCTAGCTATATATAGCTACCCAGTCCACTTTGTTCACTATTACTGCTGGACAGATCACAGTGTATAATGGTTAAACAGATAAGTTATGTAAAGCAGTCAGGTTCTATTCATTGTACTGTATTGCTTTGCAACAAGAAAAAGAAAAAAGTTCTTTCAGAATCATGCATAGGCAAAAAGCTTTCACAGTTTCTGGAAGTTTACTTGAGAAATAGCACAGAGGTGCTAGGAGGAGGTGGTCAAGACTTGCTGTCTTGCATGTGTAATAGGAAAGTTTGGATGTCCTCTCAAAGAAATTCCATCACCATGTGAAGGCCCGAAAGGATTTTCAGTGGTTTTGAGAGACAAAAGTATTAACCCTAAGATTTATTCCTTGTCACCAGCTATTCCTCACTTTTTTTGAAGCCTTCTCAGCTTCCCTAGTGGATAAGAACAAACTATGGATTTCTCTTGTAATTATATGAAGTTATGGTCCCCTCAGAATAAACTCTGGCTATCCCATTGATTTCAATTGTAGTTTTCTGTGTCAGAGCAGACACTAATATTAAAGTGCAATATATATTTATTCTAAAGATGAAATGTGAGTGAGTCAGCCAGGTTTTGAAAGTTTCAGTCTTAACTGGACATCTGCATGGAGTAATAAGCTTATAGCAATGTTTTATATTTATAATACCTTTCATTCAGATGGATCCCTAAAGTATTTTATGGACTTTTACTAAAAAAAAGTATATGAACTAATGTGTATTACATACAGGATCTATTGCCATGGCAGCTATTTTAATTATGCAAAAATAAAAGAATGAGATTGAACAATTAATAAAATGCTAAACTAAAGAAAAGTAAACAGAACAAAAAAGATATTTGCCTATTTATCTATATAGCGAGTTCCAGAGACACTTTTTGAATTTAAGGGCCCAGACCTGAAAGTAGACATGCCCTGGTATCTACTCTTCAATGGGGCTCCATGCAGGCACAGGGCTGTACTTACATGCAGTCAATTTCAGGAATGGGGTCTCAATATAAATATATTTTTTAAAAAGTTAAAAGTTACATTATATTGGACACTGCATAATTTGGAAATAACACTTCATTCATTCAGTACATTTCTTCCTTTGCTACTATAATCCCTATCCTATAAAGTCATCAGTGTTTACATTTTATTATAGTAAGTGAAGAATGAATTTTGTTCATGGTTTATCCTAATAAAATATTATGGTGCTACCTGGTATTTCTACAATTAAGTACCTTAATTTTCATTGAAAATTCCTGGTTTCATAGGTTTATAAAACTCAAGCACAAAAATTTACTTTAGGCTAGAACAGCGTTTCTCAAACTGGGGTCGCCGCTTGTGTAGGGAAAAGCCCCTGGCGGGCCGGGACGGTTTGTTTACCTGCCACGTCCGCAGGTCCGGCCAATCGCGGCTCCCACTGGCCGCGGTTCACTGCTCCAGGCCAATGGGGGCTGCTGGAAGCAACCCGGGCTGAGGGACTTACTGGCCACCGCTTCCAGCAGCTCCCATTGGCCTGCAGCAGCAAACTGCGGCCAGTGGGAGCTGCGATCAGCTGGACCTGTGGACGGGGCAGGTAAACAAACTGGCCTGGCCCACCTGGGGCTTTCCGTACACAAGCGGCAACCCCAGTTTGAGAAACACTGTGTTAACCCAAGAGTAATATTTTATTTTAACCAAAATGTGTTGTTTGGACCTTTTAGAAATACATATGCATACACAGAAATAGGTGTATGTAAATTAGACAGATTCCTTCATTCCCCTCCCTTTCCCCGGCCAACTCTTTTTTTTATAGTGTTCTCTTAAAGATCCCGTTTCCTTTTTAGAAAGGAAATACAACTATGATTAGTTTAATCTGCAACAACAAGATTCTTATATAAAAAGAAAAACCAAACCAAGAGAGATGAGATATCAAATTTTAAGGTCAGATACTGGATATATTCAGTAAATTCAACTTGAAAATAAAAGAAGATATTCTCAACAAAATTGTGACCAGTTTTTTAAAAAGTGAATTTTATCAAGTCCTTTAAAAAATTCCTCAAAGATTGTATCACCCATAAAATAAGACAATACTTTCAAGAGCACAAGAGTATGAGAATACACATTTCACTAATACTTCACACATACAGTATCTTTTTATAGAGCACTATAAACATTAAATTTCAGCATGATTGGAAACCAAATATTATGGAAAGCCACAAATATGTTTGCATCAGATTCATTTTTATAGGTCTCAAACTGGGTTTCTCTCATGAATAGGGGTCTTTTACGCATAAGAACATGGTATGTGTTAACCTTGAATAAGGAATGCTTGAAACAGGAGCTGCTCGGAGAAACGTCCAGGTTAAAAGATATCAGTCACTGGCTTCACTGAAACCCATCTTAAAAGATGAGGCAAGGAAAAAATACACAGCTATCTTATGTGATTGGGTGCTCCGGATAGGAGAAAACAGTGCTTGAAAAAAAAAAAAAAAAAAAAAAAAAAACACCACACACTGATCAAACCTTTTATAGAAGCCAAAGTTTTCACACTCAATGTCTCCTCCTTACATAAATATTTGAATGACCTGACAATAGTCATTCACTAAGCAGTCTACTCTTGTTCTGGTCAGCTAAAATCAATACAGAAAGTCCAGTGCAGGTCACTCTGCAGTGAACATTTCAACCAGCTGCTGAATGCATCCCAAATTTCTTTGGACACTAATATTAGGACTGCTGTAAATTGGCCACAAAATGGTCTTAGCAATTTCATCATCATCAAAATCCATAGAGCCATAAATTAGCCTAAAGGAAAGGAGGCAGAAAACTGTGGAATTCCTATGGAACTTAAAGCATGGATGAGTTATTCTTTTGTGGCTGCAGAGACTGCTCAATATTATCTGGAAAACAGAGTCAGTCTCATCTGACTGGCAAAATGGGATTATTTTACTGCTGTGAAAATGCAAAGGCACCAAACACTGTTGCAACTATTTTAGCATTACCTTCTAGCTGTTCAGGAGAAAGCTTTTGCTTCCATCTTGTTGGCCCGAGACACTAATATCTTGAGGAGAAAGACCACCACAACAAGCTGGCATTAGTCCTGGTGTAAGTCCCAGACAAGTAAATGCATTTTAGGAGTAGGTCTGGATGAGAAGAATGTTACAGACATTGCTTTTGCTAGTAATTTAGTGCTAGTTGTTGAATTAATGGACAAACAGGTTGTGGCACTTAAAACCCAGGAAAGGTCAGCAGCAAAAAAATCACTCTGAAAATTAACTGGGGCAAAACCAACATTCTTCTGGTCAATGATTTTGAACATGCTACAGGTTTTGTTGTGGATAAGTTGGGTGGCATCAAGAAAGAACCTGAAGCCCTCACAAAAAAAAAAAATCAAATCATAAAATCAGTAATGGGGAGTTTCATCAAACCAAGCATCTTCATAAGCAGAGAGAGTAAGCTGAGGCTGTGCAATGCTTTGGCGGTCAGTATCCTGACCAATGGGACTGAAACATGACCCCTCACAAGACTGAAAAGAAACTGCATGTCATTAAAATTAACCATCTCTGAGTGACCAAAAACATCAAATTGTAGAGCTATGCCTTTTAGCTAAACAGCTCCTGTTCTGTCAACTGTCACCCAATGGTCTCTAAGGTGGAATGATCATTTGCCTCAAATGTCTACCAGCTTCCCTGCAAGAATTATCTTTGACTTCAACCCAGTGAAAGCTGGATGAAAGAGACCTCCGGGAAGACCTAAAACACAATGTTCAGACAACATCGAACACCTGTCCCTTACAAGCAATTCTACCTCACAATGCACCAGATTTGTTCCTAGACAGAACATTCTGAAGTCACATAACATTTGCAGTGGCCTCTAAGCTGTCCAGACAACATGAGAACTAAAGCACTATTGGGCTCCCACATTAAAGTAAACTAATGTGCTCTGTGACACCAAGTGCTGGGTATTTGAGACTTGCTTCCCCCAGTTTATCTGACAAGCTGTATTTTAGATTATATCATTGGTTGCATCACCCAACCATTCTATGGTTTTCATAGAACAAGCCACACACCACAAAGCTTTAGTCCTGTGTGTATAACACCTCACTTCACTGGCACGTATGGTGTTTAATCTTTCTGTTTAAAGCATGGCTCCCCTCTATCTGGTTGAAAATGATCTGAAGAAGGGGAAGCCAAAATAAACTAAATTAATGAAATATATGTCGCCTTTAAGATGGTTCCAGGGAAGGAGCAATGTTATTAAGGCCCTACTTCAGAGATCCCAGAATTAGGCCTGGCAGTCTGGCACAACCACAGGAGCCAAAAAAGTCTTCAAGAGGCTGTAAATCATTGTCAGGAAGGTCAAAATATGTACAAAGTTATCCAGTGTTAAGCTGTTGAAGTGACAAGGACAAAATATTTATAGTAGCCAAATTTTACTTAAAACTATTAAAAGCTAAGCTTTTATAGGGGGTCTAAGTAGCCCATGGGCAACTGGAAATTTTATTTTATAAATGCAAAAAGAAACATCTAGGACCCCAAAATGCACACTCCCCACAGTAATGGAAACCGAGAACCAGCCCAGCCCAGAGTCATGAAACAAAGTCCCTGGCTCACTCAAACTAGTCTCCTGCCACAGAGCAGAGTGCGCCGCCCCCTCAGCTGTCTTCTGTTTAAATAATCCAGCTTCAGGGCCGGGCAGGTTACACCCAGATTGTTTGGGTTGCAGGCTCCAGCCTATCTCTTAAACGGGTAGAACACTCCTTCACAATTGTGTATGCTACTTCAATTGTAGGAACAAATGGGCCAGAAACAGAAGAGAGTTTAATGAAGTAACATTAACATTTTTAATTCTCAGGCATCTGTAGACCTGGGATATGGGAGTGAATGATCTGATCCACAAAAATAGTAAAGGAAAGATCCCAGATGCTGAATATAGACATCTAAGCAGAGGGACAAATCAGCCCCTACTCTTCGAAGACAAAAAACTCTCACATGTGAAAGTGTTCACGCCTGGTCTCCAAAGGAAACACTAAACAATACATAATCTATCAGGCTTGGGTACATTACGTACAAGAAAATATAAACTCCAAAAATCATTGACAGAAAATTCCAGACCAGGAATTGGAATTTAAATCTAAACATTGTTTGCCTAAACTGGCAATTTTTATCATTCATAATTGAAAAGCATTCTATAACTTGCGTGCATAGTCCATAAAAGGGAAACCTTTGCACTGAAATGTGAAGTAATTCATTGAAATATACTGATTGGCAGTGATAATAGTAAGACCTACTTTTAACCTGAAATACTGAATCCTGAACCAATTCTATTCCCAAAAGAACACAAAATGATTTGTACTTCTAATGTTCCTTCTGTTAGGAGTCTAAGTAAGAAAGAATTTCTTTAACTGGAATTCTAAGAATCTCAAGCATCATGCAATGTTGTCCTAACAGCATACTAGAAGAAAGTATTTGACATATAGTACCCATCCTACGTATCAGTAAAATCAGCAAGAACTAAAACAATAGTTTAAAATGCCCATTTCTATCATCTTTTGGCAGTTAATTTTAATTATTTAATAAGGATTCAAAGTGGGAGGTTAATAAAATTAATCAGTAGGTGTTCCTATCAATGAGCAGAATGTGAGGAGCCTAGTACATGGTCTATCAATCAATCAAGAGGGTTGATATTTTTCATTAAATGGAAAAGGAGTGTATGTATTTCAATGAGATATTTACATACAGCAGGTTAATTTCAAGGGTGAACACAGTTGAGACTGAAAAATATTGCAAGTGAGAAGTAGTGCAGCATAATCCTGTGGTGCAAAGAGAAGGAAAAGTAGAAATCTAGCAGTTTTCATAGCAGGTAAATGCGTCTGTCCGGTCTTCATGAAAATTCTAATAGCTTTATTTATTTTTATAAAATTTGTCATTTACCTTCCAGATTTAGTTTGACCTGTCACATGCATGGTTTCAATTAACCTAAGGTTTTAGTCATAAAAGCCTAGGTAAGGAAGAATTGAGGGTTTCATGTTTTGAAACTAGAATAGTGGAAAATTAAAGCTTCATAAAGGTCAAGCTTAGGCCCCAAATGTGGGCTGAGGTGTACTTAGATGAAAAGCTGCCTTTTAGCTTGCCGCAAAGCCACATACAACTGCTGTAGTGAACAGTGTGATTTTTTCCCCCTCAAATGGACACTCCTCACACTCGTATATACCATTTTGCACAATGGATTCCTTCTAGTATGGTTGTCTAAGACAAAGTTTATCTGTGATAGGTCTGAAGACTGGTACTGGTCCCCATACAGTTTAGGAAGGCAACAAGCTGGTCTCTGGTACCAAAAATGTTGAGAAACACTAGTCTAAGATATTAATATCCTGTTGGCATTGCCAGCTTGAAAATCTGAACCTGAAAGTCAGTTCAAGTGTTCTGGATCAGGAATGATGAAAGCTAAGTTACAGAACACACACTTCTAGACTTCAACAGAAGGCCACTGATCAGACATCTATTTTAGTATTCCCCATTTTCTAATCCAGATTCTAAATAAAATGCTGCATCATGTTCATCTGATCATGAAGTAAAACTATTCTTTGTCGTTAGGATCTTAAAATATAATAGCCTTAGTATACTACATCGCAATGTCTACACTATGCACCTTTTGGCAACACAGCTGTGCCACTACAGTGTGGCCACTGTTTGTCGGCAGGAGAGAGCTCTCCCACTGACAAAGTGCTATTCGCACCAGCGCTTTTCGTCGGCAAAACTTTTGTCATTCAGGGTTGTTGTTTTTCCCCCACATCCCTGAATGACAAAAGTTTTGCTGACGAGAGTCCAGTGTAGATGAAGCCTAAAAGTACCCTCTTATAATTTGGACAGAAACTGCGCGGGGGTGAGGAGGAGGAGGGAAGGAATATGAAAGTAGACTGAGAAATAACGCTAACTGATACAAATTAAACTCACATAATTGCAATGGTTCCCTTATTTAGTTTCTACCTACTTGTGTTGACAATTAGAATTAATGTATACTCTGACAGAATTATATCAAAATATTATATTCGGATTATATGTAAAATTGCTGTAAAAACTTGTATAAAATAATGAATACTAATTAAAAGAAACCAGAGTAATAGCTACTATTGACAACTAAATCTAACTCTTGGGCTTTCTGGAAAGTCTTACTTGTCTGCTAGATGTGTCTGTCACTACATCTTTGAAAGGGAGGCTCTCCCTAAGGCACTTGGGTTGACATTTGTTTTGGCCAGAAAGGCAGCCCTCTGTTTGAGCTGCTATTGTTTCAGTCACTTTTTGGCATTCATCCTGAATGAAATACAGCAGTTTATTCCCACTCCATATCAACAAGGTGTAACCCAACCCATAACAATATCATCAAAATGGACTCCAGTGCTACCATCCCAGGGTGTTTCTTTAAACGTGCATTTTGAGGAAGATTGGTCTTGTGTTTCAGAATCTAGACTGGGAGGTAGGAAATCTGGGTTTAATCCTTAATCTATTAAATGCTGCTTGGGCAAATAACCTCCTAGTTCCCTATGTGTAAAAAAGGAATATTATTTCTGAACCTCACTTGGTCCATTAAAGTTTGAGGTGTTCAAAACACATGTGGTCATGACTGCATATAAGTAGATGGAAATGTGTCAGTAAATAGGTATTCTGGGAAGGTTTCTGCAAAAAAGTGGGTACTACACAGGGCTGTACAGACAACCGGACTAGAGTTCATTCTGATATCCTCCAGTAGGTGGTTGCACTGTGTAGGATCCAGCACCAAGAAGCCTAAGTCTCCAGCTCTTCAAATATTCACTTACGTACTTCCAGTTGAAAGGCCCCAGAGAATGCACTGGTCTTTTGGGGGCTGGAAATGGAGCAAGAGTCTTTAAGGAATCCTGGTCCAAGACCACTGAAGGCCTTGAAGATGGGACCAGAGCTTTAAATTGGACCCAGAAACAAGCAGTGAGCTGCGAGGTGGTGTATAAAGTGTTCAGTGGCAAGTCCCAATCCAGAGTTGCATCGTCCAGTGTTGTACATTCTGGAATTGTTGACTTGTCTTGATAAAGTATCCCAGGAACAGAGGTTTAATACAGTCAAGTCTTAAGTAACAACACATTGGTCCTAGTTGCTGAGTCCTCTGCTGTAGAATTAGCATTTTTGGAGGTTGATTGCTACTTTAACCAATTATCAGGCAAAGATATTAATGTATAAATCTTTACCAGCTCTCATTTCTAAGATTCTTGACCAACTAACTAGGGAGAGAATGGCTTCTCATGTTATGGATACTTTGGGAAATAGAAGCCCTTTAAGCTTAAAGGGAAGAGTTTTAGATTTCCTCTTTCCATCTCTAGTGTCCTGATGATTTTTTTTTTTTTTTAAGAAAATGTTAAATAGGGCTGAGAGTACTTAGTTTTCCCCAGAGAGACATTTAGAACTAAAATTTATTTTCTCTCACTGTCTTAAAAATGGGCAATTACAATTAAATCTACAAACTTTGTTTTGGTATATTTCAGCACAAAAAGGCATTGAGCTGACACTTGGGCTCTAGCCATCTGCTCTGTTCTTGTGAGCAGGACAAACTAGGTTTAGAAGGCGTAGAGAAATCCACAGTGATGCATTGAGAGAGAGTAGGAGTCATTATTTCATATATTTCCCCAGCTGAAAAGAATGGTGTAGAGAAGTTGATTACTTCTATCAGCATTTGCCTGCAGTTTCAAGGCTATGTTTTTAGTAGATCAACCCTCTAAATCTAGGGTTAGTTACCTACATCTGGTTGATTAATTTTTGATGCAACATTTTTCATCAAAAAATAAATAAAATAAAAAGCTGGTTTTGAAACCTGATTTTTTTGTGTGAAATGAAATTCTTTTGTAGCTAATCCTGCTTTACAATTAGAGCAGGAAGATTTTTTGAGATTTGGTCTGGGAGGACAGGTTTTGAAGTTTTTCTAGAGTAGGAACTCAAGTTAAAAAAAAAAAATCCATGGGGAGATCCTCAGCTGATGTACCCAATGACTTCAGTGGAGCTATGGCAATTTGAACTAGCTGTAGATCTGCCCCAAGTGTGTGGGTTTTTTTTTTTTTAAGATTAAATTTGATACTGGTCATTGTCTCTATCTTCACTTGTACTTTCTCCAGTGCAATCTAATATGGTAACCCCCCCCCCAAAAAGCAATTACAAAGTGATGACTGAGTGGTTTTAGAACTTTGAGGGTATATTAGTGATGTAAGAGAAAAAGATTTCAGATTCTAGCTCTTCCCCAAACTCACATTCCAAAGTACTCACATTCAGGATGACATCAATGTTTTATGCTCCACACACGTGCATCTTTACATTTTCTACCATGTAGGCTCATCTTTCAAAGCAAACATGATGGGGGCATGTACAGTTCTATCTAGACAAATGGTAGAATATTTTCAAGCATTGGGGCATTAACTTACCAGAAAGGGCAAGGGCAGTAGTTTTCTATATCATTTTCAATATTATTGGAAGCAGCAGGAGCAAGTGAGCAAATGAAAATATGCTTTTCTTGAGAGCTGAAGCCTCTCAGAATTCCAAAAAAACAAAGATGACCATGACTAGCATCCAACTCCACTTCTGGGTTATTTTGAAGACCACTTTTTATGCCTTCATATTCCCCTCTCTTATCAGTTCCTCACTGATTTTTGTTAAGCTCTCACAGGACTCACGCTTGGAGTTGTTTTCAAACGGGAGGAAAAAAAAAGTTGCCTTGCCAGACTGGCTCCCTGAGTCCTCACATCTTGAATTAAGATATCTGTATTATAAAATGTAAGAACTAGACATGAGATTATGAAATGCAGTCAGAATGCTTTTGTCTGTGCTACACCCTGAAATTAAAGAGGTCTCCCATCTTGGGCTGATTAATTCTATAGGAAATATCAGCCGTTAATGTTCTGAAAAGCTTGCAGTTTAAATTGGGAATTGCCTATGTAGCCTTTCCCTGCTATGGTATTCCAGGTCATTAGGATTTAAAACAAAGCAAAGTTACTGTCTAAAGCAGGGGTCGGCAATGTTTGGCACGCGGCTCGCCAGGATAAGCACCCTGGCGGGCCGGGCCAGTTTTATTTACCTGCCGACTTGGCAGGTTCGGCCGATCGCGGCCCCCACTGGCTGCGGTTTGCCGTCCCGGGCCAATGGGGGCGGCAGGAAGCGGCGCGGGCGAGCAATGTGCTGGCCGCGGCTTCTCGCCGCCCCCATTGGCCCGGGACGGCGAACCGTGGCCAGTGGGGGCCGCGATCGGCCGAACCTGCCACGTCAGCAGGTAAATAAAACTGGGCCGGCCCGCCAGGGTGCTTACCCTGGCGAGCCGCGTGCCAAACGTTGCCAACCCCTGGTCTAAAGGCTCCCAGTCTTTAAAATTTCTCAGTCTCTATTTTGTTCTTACATCAAATATAAATACAGGCTTTCAGCTAAAAGCCCAAAACACTAGGGTTATGAATGGATTTAATGTGTCTCCATCCCCTTCAGAAATATTAATTAGTAAAAAAACAAAAATAATAATCCTCAAACTTTTACTTCATATCTCAAAATAGTGTCCAACCAGGTGTTTCCTATCCAGACAAGTTACTACTGGGGAATGGACCAAACATTGTCTCATGAGCATTACACATCAAGTGCCATAAAACAAAACGTGAGGGAGAAAGTAAAGCAGTGAGGTTTAAGAAATCTCTATACACCTGTTTCCACTTTGAGTGTTTCAAGGTGTTTTACAAAATAATAATTTTTTTAGTCTCACAAATAGAAGTGTTAAATAGGAAAGCTTTTTCCCCTCCTCTTAAGTTACCCACTTTTTACCCCACAAGAATTGAAATAAACGTTTCTATAGCTGTTTGAAAAATGTGGGGAAACATTCATGAACAAACATTTTTGTTTATTTTTCATAAGCACATAAGAACAGCCATACTGGGTCAGACCAAAGGTCCATCAAGCCCAATATCCTGTCCTCTGACAGTGGCCAATGGCAGGTGCCCCAAAGGGAACAAACAGACAAGTTATGATCAAGTGATCCATCCCCTGTCACCCAATCCCAGCTTCTGGCAAACAGAGGCTAGGGATACCATTCCTGCCTATCCTGGCTAATAGCCATTGATGGACCTATCATCCATGAATCTATCTAGCTCCCTTTTAAACCCTGTTCTAGTATTGGCCTTCACAACACCCTCTGGCAAGGAGTTCCAGAGGTTGACAGTGTGTTGTTGAAAAAATACTTTGTGTTTGTTTTAAACCTGCTACCTATTAATTTCATTTGGTGGCCCCTTGTTCTTGCATTAGGAGAAGTAGTAAATAACACTTCCTTATTTACTTTCTCTATACCACTCATGATTTTATAGACCTCTATCATATCCCCCCTTAGTTGTCTCTTTTCCAAGATGAAAAGTCCCAGTCTTATTAATCTCTCCTCATACGGAAGCCGTTCTATACCCCTAATCTTTTTTTGTTGACCTTTTCTGAACCTTTTCCAATTCCAATATATATTTTTTGAGATGAGGCGACCACATCTGCACACAGTATTCAAGGTGTGGTCATATCATGGATTTATATAGAGGCAATATGATATTTTCTGTCTTATTATCTATCCCTTTCTTGATGATTCCCAACATTGTTCGCTTTTTTGACTGCCACTGCACATTGAGTGGATGATTTCAGAGAACTATCCACAATGACTCCAAGATCTCTTTCTTGAGTGGTAACAGCTAATTTAGACTCCATCATTGTATATGTATAGTTAGGATTGTTTTCCAATGTGCATTACTTTGCATTTATCAACATTAAATTTCATCTGCCATTTTGTTGCCCAGTCACCCAGTTTTGAGAGATCCTTCTGTAGCTCTTCGCAGCCTGCCTGGGACTTAACTATCTTGGAGTAGTTTTGTATCATCTGCAAATTTTGCCACCTCACTGTTTACCCCTTTTTCTAGATCGTTTATGAATACGTTGAATAGAACTGGGCCCAGTACAGATCCCTGAGGGACACCACTATTTACCTCTCTCCATTCTGAAAACGGACCATTTATTCCTACCCTTTGTTTCCTATCTTTTAACATATTTCAAGTTTTGAAATATGAAAATAGCTGATCTAAATTTCAAATTTTCAATAAGTAACCTATGTCAAATATACTTTCCTGAGGTAACTGCACTTCTCACCTCTTTGTGGCTTCCTTGAGGGAACCCCCACTTAAGTCTTGGACCTCCAGCTATCACTGTGTTCAGAGCAGGATCCCACAGTCCACTCCCTCCAGACTCCTGCAACTTACTATGATTCCCTCAATAGGTCTGACTCTAGTTCAACACCTGCAGTCCTATTTTTCTGAGAGGTAATGACATGGTCAACCAGTGACCAGCCAGTTTTCATAAGAAAAAGTTCTGGTTATTCAGAAAAAGAGCATTACAGAGAAAAGTAGATCTTAAAAACAATACATGCCTAATTTACTAGTTGTTTTCAAGAGAGGTTGTTTTTTTTTTAAAACCAGACTGGGTTCCCCAAGCTCTCACTGTGGTAATTAAAACACCTGTATTACACATGTAATAACTAAACATAAGGTTATCAGAGACAATCAGACAAAGCTTTTGTCTGAACTACATCCTGAAAGTAAAGAGGTCCTCCATTTTGAGGTCCTGGCAGGTTTCCAAGTGCATCAGGTCCCCTTATAGGGCCTGTCATAGAATCATAGAATATCAGGGTTGGAAGGGACCTCAGGAGGTCATTTAGTCCAACCCCCTGCTCAAAGCAGGACCAATTCCCAACTAAATCATCCCAGCCAGGGCTTTGGCAAGCCGGGCCTTAAAAACCTCTAAGGAAGGAGATTCCACCACCTCCCTAGGTAATGCATTCCAGTGCTTCACCACCCTCCTAGTGAAATAGTGTTTCCTAATATCCAACCGAGACCACCTCCACTGCAACTTGAGACCATTGCTCCGTGTTCTGTCATCTGCCACCACTGAGAACAGCCGAGCTCCATCCTCTTTGGAACCCCCCCTCAGGTAGTAGAAAGCAGCTATCAAATCCCCCCTCATTCTTCTCTTCTGGAGACTAAACAATCCCAGTTCCCTCAGCCTCTCCTCATAAGTCATGTGCTCCAGACCCCTAATCATTTTTGTTGCCCTCCGCTGGACTCTTTCCAATTTTTCCACATCCTTCTTGTAGTGTGGGGCCCAAAACTGGACACAGTACTCCAGATGAGGCTTCACCAATGTTGAATAAAGGGGAACGATCACTTTCCTCGATCTGCTGGCAATACCCCTACTTATACAGCCCAAAATGCCGTTAGCCTTCTTGGCAACAAGAGCACACTGTTGACTCATATCCAGCTTCTCGTCCACTGTGACCCCTAGGTCCTTTTCTGCAGAACTGCTACCTAGCCATTCGGTCCCTAGTCTGTAGCTGTGCATGGGATTCTTCCGTCCTAAGTGCAGGACTCTGCACTTGTCCCTGTTGAACCTCATCAGGTTTTTTTTGGCGCAATCCTCTAATTTGTCTAGGTCCCTCTGTATCCGATCCCTACCCTCTAGTGCATCTACCACGCCTCCCAGTTTAGTGTCATCTGCAAACTTGCTGAGAGTGCAGTCCACACCATCCTCCAGATCATTAATAAAGACATTAAACAAAACCGGCCCCAGGACTGACCCCTGGGACACTCTGCTCGAAACCGGCTGCCAACTAGACATGGAGCCGTTGAGCCCGACGATCTAGCCAGCTTTCTATCCACCTTACAGTCCATTCATCCAGCCCATACTTCTTTAACTTGGCGGCAAGAATACTGTGGGAGACCGTATCAAAAGCTTTGCTAAAGTCAAGGAATAACACATCCACTGCTTTTTCCTCATCCACAGAACCAGTTATCTCATCATAGAAGGCAATTAGGTTAGTCAGGCACGACTTCCCCTTGGTGAATCCATGCTGACTGTTCCTGATCACTTTCCTCTCCTCTAAGTGTTTCATAATTGATTCCTTGAGGACCTGCTCCATGATTTTTCCAGGGACTGAGGTGAGGCTGACTGGCCTGTAGTTCCCCGGATCCTCCTTCTTCCCTTTTTTAAAGATGGGCACTACATTAGCCTTTTCCCAGTCATCCGGGACCTCCCCTGATCGCCATGAGTTTTCAAAAATAATGGCTAATGGCTCTGCAATCTCATCCGCCAACTCCTTTAGCACCCTGGGATGCAGCGCATCCGGCCCCATGGACTTGTGCACATCCAGTTTTTCTAAATAGTCCCGAACCACTTCTTTCTCCACAGAGGGCTGGTCACCTTCTCCCGATACTGTGCTGCCCAGTGCAGCAGTCTTGGAGCTGACCTTGTTCGTGACTGTCCCTCTTGGTCACAGTCTTATGCCATTTCTTGGATCAGGTGAGAGAGAGTGACCTGCCTTCCTATATCAGGGTGGACACTTTATACAGTTTTCAGTTAATGTTTCAGCCCTCTTGGACCGGGTCAAGCTAGTATTTTCAACTTCCCCCATGGGATGAAGCTTCTCCAGACTTGCTTCCTAGGGACTTGCATTTATCAGCTCCAGAAGTTTCCTCAGAAAACTATAGCTCCCCATGGAACCAGAATACAATTCCCAGCTCAAACCCAGTGACAGGGTTCGGTCACAGAGATTCCCATGGGACTGTCACCTGATGTACTGAAATTACCTCTGAGCCGATTTTCCCTGGCAGCTTGGGACTCCAGAACCCTGCGTTGTTGAGCCAGACATGCTAGCTTGCTGTAACACAGACCCAGGATCCGGGCCACGCCCCCAAAGCTGCAGACTTTAACTAAAAACAGCTCAGCAGGTTACCTCTCCAGCAACCAGACACCCAGCTCCCAATGGGATCCAAACCCCAAATAAACCAGTTTTACTCTGTATAAACCTTATACAGGGTAAACTCAAATTGTCCACCCTCTATGACACGGATAGAAAGATATGCACAGCTGTTGCTCCCCCAGGACACTTACTCTGGGTTCATTAATAAACAAAAGCAATTTTACTAAGTATAAAAAGTAGGATT